>NC_080749.1:27814328-28430578 GCF_020826845.1 Diceros bicornis minor | reverse complement strand
TAAGCTGACAACTTACTTGCATGCAAATAAGAGCAAGATTTGTAAAAATATTTGAAAAGAAATTATTCCTGAATGTACTTATTACAATAATGTGGCATGTAGATAAGAGAAACACACAGCATTAAAAGACATTCATTTCTCCAAAGTCTTAAAATTAGCTTCTTTCTGCCATTGTGTATTAATGTTCTTCTTCAGGAATGCAGCATATTAAAGAACTGAACAGAATTAGTAATAAATTTGTTAATTACAAATTTGAGCAACACAACTGTGTTGTTTTCCCAATATGTTTTTTTTCAAAAGCAGAATAGCTAATGCATTTTAATCATTTATGTATAAACATTTGAGGATAAAATATTCTGAAGTTTATCAATTTCAAGAGCTGTTTATTTGCTAGCAAACTAGGCCATGTTATACAACATATATCTTATCATTTTTGCTCATCAAATCCCCATTTGCTGAATGCAAATTTCCCTGGTCTAAGTGCTCTTGCACCTCAATTTAAATGAATAATAGGATCGACTCTATTAAAATCAGTTTAAGGTTGCCATGGGTGACATATCAGTAGGGTTAAAATGAGAAAAAAAGGTCACAGAATCAGTCCTTACAACCTGTTTTTAATCATAATGAAGCATATGTAAGACTCGACGAAGGCTTAAATAACAATATGTCACTTAGGCAATACTTTAGTTTGTGGGTCTTCTTAAAAAATCTTTTTTTTTAACCACAATGTATTCCAAACAAAATAAACGTAAAATTATAGTGCCATCAATAACTCTGGGAATGTATTCAGTTGCAATGAAAATTAGAGAGTAAACTCTGCTATTACAGAAGACTGACAGATTGTGGATTTGTAAAAATAACAGAGAACTCCTCAAAAAAAAAAGGAGGAGTAGGTACTTCTGCTGCAGTAAACCCCTTGTCACAGGATCTAGCTAGGTGTTATAATCAAATTAACAAAGCATACAGAAACTAAATTCAAACACTTCATTTAAGAAAAATTTTGTGTCCTCTGCTAACCAGATTTAAAGGATTATTCATGTAGTTATTAGCAAGTATTGAAACACCAGCACCAGACATGGAAGATATCCTGGAGCAAACCTTTGGGTCATAGTTTTAGGCTCTTGAAAGCTGAACAAGCAAGACTTTGGGGTTGCTGGAATATATGTATAGGATCATATAGACATATGAATCTTCATATTTTTAGTCAATTCTATTCATTAAAGTCACTCTCAGTGCTGATTTTATATTATTTATGATTCTCATTTGGATTTACAGAATCGCATTTTTGTTACAAGTGTTATATTTCCTATCTTTTTTTAACCTGCAATAAAAGGAAAAAATCTCCTTATTTGCTAAGGTTACAGTGTTAGTTTAATTTTCATAGAAGCGGTGGAATATTTTGAAGTGAGTAACATTTACCAAGTCATTAGTTTTATGCAAACTAGGAAGGAAGATGAAAGAAAAAAAATTATCAATTATTTATAGATTGTTAAAATGTATCTTAGTGCACTGCTACTGTATAGAAATGACAATTAGCCAAACTTACCTTCTTTAATTAATAATGCATACATTATGCTCTTTGGGCAACTAATCACCAGCTCTACAAATCTGTTTGACACTGTTGAAGATACCTATCACATGGGTTAAAAAAAGAACAATGCTCTGCCAGCTGCAGCCAACTTTCAGCCTTCTAGCAATGCTTGAAATGCAGCAGCAGTTTCAGGAGCAAAATGGTGGTCCTTCAGCTGCTTGATGCTCTGAATATGGCACCGAGCTGCAGAATGCTGCCTGCCATGCCTTTGCCACCAAAGAATGCACACTTTATCTCAAATTGGTTACTTAGCAAGGCAAACCGTCAATTTCTATGTCCTATGTTAATTTCCATAATCTTACAGTGAAAAATTCGTGCAGGTAAATTGTCCTGTTGCCTTAAAGCTGCATTTACCATATTTTCTGAACTAAAACAGGAACATATGGTTGGATAAAAGGATGGACTATTTGAAAACTGAACTACCATAGAGAATCTGGGATGAATGGGCACCATGCTTACCACAGAAAATTCCAATCAAACTTGTGATTGCAACATTTTGTTGCCATGACTCTCCCCAAATTTATTTTTAATAAGACATAAGCATCTATCTGTAATATATTTAGACCAAAAGGAAAAGCCAAAAAATGTTTTAAAAATCGCTTGCCTCTGCATTTTTCCTTACTTTAAGGATGGAGATGTCTTCTCATTTTATCCATAAATTTGAGGGCAATGGCAGCCACTGGAAAGTTTGCAAAAGTTTCACATATGCTACTAAATTAACATAAAGGCCTAGGCATTTGATTCCTCAGAGGTCACTAAAGCGCAGCAACATACTGTGCAGTATACCCATATGGTCAATAGGGCAACCGACATTGGGACCAGGTAGACACTTGGCTGTCATCGATTTCATCCCAGAGTCACACACACCACAACAAGGTAGCAGCTTGTAGCATTTGGAAGGAGAAATGAGACTGGTGTAGCTCCCTCACATATGGTGTTTAACAGACTACACTTCCCATTTGCTGCTCCGAAAGGTGTGCATTTTCAAGGGATAATGCCAAGTGTTCTTTGTGCTGTGGTGTCTTTGCATTGAAAGGTGATGTGTCTGACACATTTTGGCAGGCTACTGTGAAGAGCTTTAGAATTTTCCACTGACTTTCACTAAGATTTGGGAGAACAAGATTGTACTTTATCAAAGGTAATAATCTGGCTTTTGAGACAGGGTCACAGTTCTGGAGTGAATTGAGAACATGGATTTTTATTGATGGTATTTCTCACTACCCTGTAAAATTTCTGTTTTGTTGCTTTTTATTTAAATACATACTGACTAGTGGATCTGCCACTTAAGCAGGTTTGTCATTTTAAGTAGATTCTGAATTAGAGCTTTGAAATGTGGGTATAGTAAAACTAGAATGTGTCTTTCTCATGAAATCCTCCCCTGTTTTTCAGCTGCTTTAAATGAAATGCAGAATAAGAGTTAGAATAAATATAAGAGACTCCTTCCTCTCAGAAGCCTGAGAGAAGAACCAATTCTATCTGTAAACTGAAGGAAATCTTCATTTCTATCATGAACATTGGGTATTTCCCCACCCACCATTTAGAAGGATTTCTGTTAGTCTTTTGTGAAAGATTGCTCTCATTTATTTAACTCATGCCACATGGCTTAGCTTCATAACCAGTATAGGGTTTCTAGAGATTAAAAAAAAAATCCATTTTGTATCTATGGAAATACGAAGCTGGAATTTAAGCTATAATTGCTGCAAGTTTTCCACATTATAGTATAAAATTGCTGGATTTATTAATGCTGGGCATACATCAACTACTCCATATTTTGCCCTAGTCGATGGTTACCTGTTAAAATGTAGAACAATGTTTAAAGAATATTCCGTGCCACAGAGAAAAATAATATGTGGATTTTTTCCATGTTTTTTTTTTGTTATAAGCAGAGTATTTGCAATAATTTATGGAAAGTCTTGGAATTATAAATAATAAGGCATTGCCAAATGATTTAACTATACCTCCATGGCAAATTGTCTTTAAACACTACCATTTTTTTTCTTTCTTTTCTTTTTTTTTATCATTTACTTGTGTACCAGAAACACTTGCAGGCTCTTGCCCCTGGCCTTCTGTGAGAATGTTAGTTAGCAATGCTCATAAAAACTCAATTCATCAATGTGAACATAATTTGCTATGAACAGAAAGCTCACAAAAGGGTGAATTTGTCAGATAGACAGGTGGCCTGAGATCTCTCCCTGATACTGAATGATATGAATAATAGATTCTGGTAAATGTATGCCAAGACTTGAGCTGTAAACACAGCTGCCTCCATTCCCTTCCAGAAAAACAGCTTCGAGGACGAAAGCATAGGAACCACGGTTCCACCTGAGGACCTAAGCTTGTACACACACACACACACACACACACACATACACACCCTCATTCAAGAAATAAACAACCTCCATAAAGAAGGAGAAGAGTTAGAGGAATCTTCATATTTTTCCCTCTCTCTATGAGAAAGACATTTTAAAGCTATCGTGGGCAGAGGAGATTAGATAGAGAAGAGAAAGGAAATAGATTTTCCTAATGGTTCTGGTCCCATATTATTCAAATGTCTTATTTTATAAAACATACAAATCAACAGAGCTAATAACTTTGCAATATTATAACTCCTGTTTTATAACGAGCAAAAATAAGAGAGCAGGTTGGCTCTATGCAGAAGCACTGTGCTTGAAATCATTCTAGTAATTCATGGCTATTTGTCTTATGGGTTATTAAGTATTTATTAAGGTTCAAATGTAATGTAGCCTTTTCTCCAATTTACTCTGAACTTTAAAAATCTATTTTGCAAATTGTTTTCCAGGTAATGCACATACTCACTTAAGAGTTGAATCTTAGGATTTAGAAGATTCTGATTGAGTACAACATATATTTTTAAGTCTTTATAAAGATACTGATGCGTATAGGTTGACCTATTCTGATAACATTTATGATTGACTGTCAACTGGCAAAGACATTGGATAAGTCTTTCTTAATATAGTAAAGCAGTATTTCTTAAAGTAGAATATGCATATTATTGGTGGCACAAGAAACAAATTTAATGTTTATGTATTTATCTTAATGTATATTAGGACAGCATAAGGAACACTAGAAATATATGCTTTCACGGATATTATTGTTTAAGATAAAGCTAAATATATTTAAGTATAAAAGTTATTTTATTTTAGGAAAAATATTTATCATTGATATCACCAAAAATACTATCAATGAAGTTATCACGTGGATTAACGGAGTTTGGGAAACCTAGCAATCTCTTTCCAATCACCAAAATCACATAAAAGATCTTATGGAAGGTAACTCTAACCATACAGCCACGAATATAGAATCCTGACATTTCTAGAGTTGGAGTAGGTCTTGGAAAGCATTGTGTTCTATTCTTCACTTTTATGGATATAAAGGCTATGATACAGAGGGATTTAGTGAATGACCAAACCACCTATCTAGTTATGGACAAAAATGCAATTAGAAATCAAGGCTCCTCACAGACTAGTGCTCTCTGTTGTTAGGAAGAAAGGAACAAACTCATTTGGAAGTGTTGGCATCACTTTCCATTCACTCACACTGGATTTCTAGAAGGAATACTGAATACTCTCCCCTACAAAAGATTTTCTTCTTGACTCTTTATTGACAAGAGAATCCACAAAACTACTTACTAGTATTTATTTTGGTTTTCTCAACATGTGTACACTGAACATGAGTTAAATTTGGTCTAATGGACACCAAGGCTTCTAATGGGAAAGTGAAAATAGCAGCAAATATATCCTTCCTCTTTTGGGTTTTCATAAGAATGCATCTTTTCCTCTCTTTTTTCATATGACTTTCCTCTTTTTATTGTGCATCAGTTGTACACATTGTCTCCTCCCTGACAACCTGGTAGAACACTGCATGCAGAAACTATGTGTTATTTATCTTTGATTTTTCTATTTCTTAGCCCAGTGTTTTGCACATGGAAAGTACTCAATAACTGTTTGTTATATGAAGGCACAAATAAATTCAATTCCTCAGATCCCTATTAATATTGCCTGAACAGTTACTCTAATATCTACAAAGATTATTCCATCTAGTCCAATCAAATTCATCAAATAATTAAAACCTTTGCTAAGCACTTGATCTAAACTAAAAAATATTCTAGGTGTCACGAGTGACAGAGATAATAAACAGTTTTTAGCCTTAAAAGCACACCAACTAGGAGGGGTGATATAACACGGACACAATTAAAAAGCAAGGCACAGTAAAGAAGTACAAACTTCTATGGAGATTTGAAGAAGGGCAACACCATATCTATCTGGGAGAATCCAGAAAGTTTGCATCAAAGTAGGGCTGAGGGTTCCAATAACCAAGGAGCTTTGCTTCATTACCTACTCCAATGTCTAAAGTTAAATAGAGCAATATACCTTCCCTGGTTTACCCACTGATTCTGGTATCCAAACTCACGATTTAGTCACCAAGTACACCAACCATGTGTTCTAAACTTGGTGTTCACAACACAGAAATCCCCAAGCAGGCTCATCAGGTCTCAATTTCCTATTTCTGATTCTGGTATCCAAACTCACGATTTAGTCACCAAGTACACCAACCATGTGTTCTAAACTTGGTGTTCACAACACAGAAATCCCCAAGCAGGCTCATCAGGTCTCAATTTCCTATTTCATCTCTTTGCTTTAAGCCAAACTAACTGGTACTCTGGGTCTCCACCATTTTGAGAGGCTCTGAGTCAATATTAGAATCATTGGAACTATGAGGATTAATGAAATGAAGAATAAGATGACTACTGTATGTAGAATCAAAACAGCATGACACATAGTTAAATATACCGTAAATGATCTTTCAATTACTTTCCTTTTTTTTAGTTGAAGTAAAATTGAGGCAAAATTCATACAGTGAAACGCATCAACCTTAAGTGTACAATTTGATTAGTTTTCACAAATGTATGCACTCATGTAACCAACACCCCAGTTGAGTTGTAGAACATTTTTATCACCCGTAAAACTTCCCTCAGACATCTTTCTAGCCAATCTTTATCTCCCTCAAATGCAACCATTGTTCTGATTTCAGTCATAATAGATAAATTTTGCTTGTCTTGAACTTCATATAAATGGAAACATGGAGGTATACACTCTTTTGTGTCTGGATTCTTTTGCTCAAGAAAATTTTTAAGATTCATCATGTTATTGTGTATATCCATAGTTCATTTTTTTTAATGCTGAGTAATATTCCATTATGTGATATGTTGACCAATTCTCCTTTTGATGAACATATGAGTCATTTTAAGTGTTTGGCTATGATGAATAAAGCTTGTGGATTCTCGTACAAGTCTTTTTGTTGACAAATGTTTTCATTGCTCTTGAGTATACAACTAGGAGTACAATTTTGGGGTTATGGTAGGAGTATGTTCAATTTTTAATAAACTGTATAACATTTTTCCAAAATGATTGAACCATTTTACACTCTAGCCAGCAATGTACAAGAGTTCCAGTTGCTCACTATTGTCACCAGTATCTGGTGGTATTTGTTTTTTTAATTTTAGCTATGCTGATGGGTGTAAAGTTGTACCCCACTGTAGTTTGAATTTGTATTCCCCTGATGACTATAAATGTCAAGACACTTTTCATGTGTTCATTGACCATTTGTATATATTCTTTTGTGAAGGTCTGTTCAAGTCGTTTCCCTATCTTTTATAGGTTATTTGTTGCCTTCTGATTGATTTGAAGAGGGGGAATATCACATCTATCTGGGAGAACATATACACAGATACAAGGTATTTTTCAAATGTGTGTTATAAACATTTTTTCCCAATCTATGGTTTGCCGTTTTGTTTTCTTAATAGTGACTTTTGTAGAATCCAATACACATTTTTCTTTTAAGATTATTGCTTTCTATGTCTTGTTTAAAACATCTTTGCCTACTTCCCAAGTCTTGAAGGTATTCTACAATATTTTCTTCTAGAAGCTATATAGACTTGGATATTACCTTTAAGTCTATGGTCCATCTCAAATTAACTTTTGCGTATGTTGAGAAGTAGGAATCTGTTTTTTTTTTTTTTTTTTAATTTCCTTATTCAATTGCTCTAGTACTATTTGTTGAAAAGATTTTTCTTTCTCTATTGATTTCTTTTCCTTTTAAAGATTGTTTCGAATGTTCTTTGTTTTCATTTTCATATTAATTTTAGAATCAACCTGTCAATGTGTACAAAAATGCTTGTTGGAAGTTTGATTATGTTGAATCTATAGATCAATTTGGGTAGAGTTAACATCTTACAAATATCAAATCTTCTAATCCATGAAGTTGGTATGTTTTTCCATTTATTTAGGTCTTTTAAAATTTCTCTCAGCAACATTTTGTAGTCTTTGATGTGTTAGTATTACATGACTTTTGATAAATTTATTGCCAAGTATTCAAAGGCATTTTGGATGCAATTGTAAATTTAAATTTTTAAAATTTGATTTTCTAATTGCTGCTTGTGTGCAGATATACAATTGCTTTTTCTTTATTGATTTTGAGCCTATGACTTTTATAAATTTGCTTATTATTTCCAGTAATGTTTTTACAGATTCCTTAGAATTTTCTGTGTAAGTAAGAATGTTATCTGTGAGTTATTTTTCTAAACATTTTTTTTTCTCATTGCACTGGCTAGTAAATCCAGTGCAATTTTGAATAGAAGTGGCAAGATTCTGAGGCAATGTTTTTTACAGCAATTTAAGAATGCTTTTTCTTTGTTTTTGGTGACAAGTCAATCACAATTCAAGTAGTTTCTATATATGCAATTTATCTTTATTTCTCTGTAAACTTTTAAGATTTTTATTTCCATCTTTGGTTTTAAGTTTAAATATGATGTTTAGGGGTGTGTTTTGTTTGTTTGTTTAGTATATTTTCTGCTTAAGGTTTGCTGGGCTTCCTGGATGCATAAGTTGAAGTTTTTTATCAAATTTAGGAAATTTTGGTTACTATTTCTCCAGATATATGGATTTTTGTGCTTATTCTTTTCTCTAATTTCCCACTGTATGTTTACTTCTATGTATGTTCCACTGTTTGATTTTGTTCCATAGATCACTGAAGTTCTGTTTTTTTTTTTTTAAACATTTTTCTCTCTGTTCTTCTGGCTGGGTAACATTTATTGTTCTGTCTTCAAGTTCACTAACCATTTATATTATAAATACCTATCTATTGCTAACCCCATTAAGTAAATTTTTACTTCAGATATTGTACTTTTTACTTCTAGAACTTCCATTAGTTTTTTTCTTTCTTTCTTTTTTACATTTCTAGCCTGAGATTCCCCATCTGTTTACTCAATATGGCCATCTTTTCTTTTAAGTCTTTGAAAATAATTATAACAACTGTCTTGAAGTCCTTGTCTGCTAACTTCATTATCCTGGTCAAATAAAGGTCTGTTTCTGTTGTCTGATTTTTTTCTTGATTATGGGCTATATCTTCTACTTTTTTATGTCTCTAGCAATTCTCATTGTATCATTGTGGATGATATATTGTAGGGAATCTGGATTATGTTGCCTTTATTTAAAGAGTATAAGTTTTCATGGCAGGTAGGTAAATTACTCTCAAATCCTTTTGATCTTGTGAGGCTTGGTTATTTCTCTATCAGGATAGGTCTGTTTCACTTTTGTACTCAATTCTAGGGCATGGCCCTTATCTAGGTCTTGTTGGATAGGTGAAGCCTTTCTGAGGTCTCACCTAAATGTCAAAATTGCTCAGAGAGATTTCTCTACTCTGACTGAACTGAAAATCCAATATCTCTCAGCACCTCGGCTATCTTGCTGCAGCTTTCAACCCTGAATCAGGCTTTCTCTGCTAGGCCTCATGGAGGCCTTTTGCATATGTAGCCCAGCTCTCGGGCAAACATATCCAGCAAATTACCATGCAGACTTCTGGAAGTCCCGTTTGCAAAGCTCCTTTTTCTCTTGTACCATCCTCCACATATTCCAGCCACTTTAGCAGTCCTGAACTTTGGGCTCTGTGTCTTCAGCTCAATAACACTACTATCCCTTCTGGTCTCCATTTCCCCATGCTGCCACATCAAACTATATCCAGATAGAAAGCTAGAGTAATCATGAGGCTCGTTTCATGTGATTCCCTACTTTTAATTTTTCAATATCTTAAAGCCTTTTATATTTTGTCAAATTGTATAGTTGTTTAGAGTAGGAGAGAAGGTACATTAGCAGTTACTCTATTATGGAGAGAAGCAAATACTGCCTTTCTGATATATATTTTTTTAAACTCAATTTTTCAGTAATTGTTGAAAGAATAGAAATGCAAAATTATTGTCTCAATAACTTCTTTATATGCTCATTTCTTCAAATTAGAGATTAAACCAACTCTAAATTATGTGTTTTACTATTGGCCTTAGACTTTTGTACTTTAGGCAAAGCAATGTAAATATTAATTTAACTTAACTCATTCTCAGTCCGAGCCATTAAAGGTACCAAGGCAAGTGGGACAAAGCCCAATTTCATAGAAATATTATTTTGCATTCTTGACCCAGCATTTCCTTCTTTTACATGAATTGGTGCGGCCAAGTTGAAGTTCTGTATCCTTAAAAGTAAATTGAACCAATTCAATGCAAGTGCACAATTTTCCTAAATTTTGAAATCTACCAATTCTAAATCTATCATGTAATATCTGTAGTGAGGTGCATTAATTAAGTTAAAAATAATTTGAGGGCCAGCCCTGGTGGCCTAGTGGTTAAGTTCAGCGTGCTCCACTTTGACGGCCTGGGTTCGGTTCTCTGGGCATAGACCTACGATACTTATCTATCAGCGGCCATGCTGTGGTGGTGGCTCACATACAAAAAATAGAAGATTGGCAACAGATTGGCTCACAGAGAATCATTCTCAGCAAAAAATAAATAAATAAATAAATAAATAAAATAAATAATAATTTGAGTCTTCTAACATATGTAAATGGGGGATTTGCCTCATATTTGTATTCTTTTTATCCATTAATTGTGACAGTTCTTCAGATTTGAACAATAAGGCACTTTTTGAGTTTTATCTGCCATATATATGTGTATTTCTGCTCTACTTGATGTTTGATCTGAGACTATTTCTCTATTAATTTCTTACACCTCTCCTGAAATGAAAATCCACTGGTCTGTTCCAAGACATTCTATTTGTCTCTTTCTATTTAGGTAATATATTCTTTTTATTAGAGCAGGCATGGCATGGCCTAGGTTACAATTACTGCTATATTAATAAAAAATTATTAAAAATAGGCTTTTCATAGTGCCAAGTACATACCATTTGTCTATGGTATATATAAAACCTTATGTAAAGTTCCTATCATGGAGACTTGAATAGATCCATAATGATAATTCCCTTATTTTTAGCTCATAGCGTAAGAGGAGAGTGTAGGCCTGAATTCACATAACTTTTATGAATCTAACAATATGGATATTCTACATCATATTTAAGGAAATACATCAAGAAAATCAAAGCATTCCAAATAAAGTGTTAGAAGGCAGTTGAATATACTCCATAAATAAATGACAGACAATCTGATTTTATGGAACTATCCCCACACAACAAACTGAAGGCACAACTATATGTCATTTTTCATGTTCAAAGCTAAGTCCTGACTTATAGATCATTACTGAAGTAAAGGTATGACTTTTTATTTCCACTATTGTTTTAATTGGATACCTACAAATGTGTCATTTGTTTAATCACCCAAAAGTTTTGCTAGGACCCCCTTAACATAATCTCACTTAAGATACACATAAAGATGAAGCTCTTTAGTCAAATGAATAATCTTTCACTTCTGTCATTAAAAGCAAAATTATCGCCCAAATCATGAATGACACATTGTAACCAACTGATCTGATATGTCAAAAAGAGCCATTGCTAATGATCGATTCCAAGGAGAAACTCTTCGAGGTGGCCTCTCAAGTAGAAGTACTCAGAGCGCCACACATGCGTACCTAGAAGCAAATATCCCACTGATATAAAGAAACTGGTTAATGAAGCCTAACTTTTGAACCACTGAACCAAAATAATAGTTTCACAAAAGGACCCTTCAAAACAAAACTTAAAGCTGCTTCTTCATTACATTATATTGCATGAACATTATTCATAGTAATGTTCAATTATTGTTCAACCAATAACAGACTATATTATTTAGCTTTCTGACACATCATTTTCTCAGTAGGCGTGCCATTAGCACATTATTCTCAGAGAAAATATAGTTGTAGAAAGGAGTTAGTGTAGTGAAAGCCAGGAGAACTAATGAGTATTCCCAACAATTCTTTTTCAGTAATTTCTGCCAATGGTTTCCTTGGGCCTGGGCCTGATGTTTTACCTCAGTGAACCAATTCTATTTAGTGAGTCAGGTCAGTCTACCCATCGATTAAACAGAGATGAGGTATTCATGTTTGGAAACCTGCAATATACAAAAGAATTATTTTTTTAAGAAAGTTTTTTATATATAAAATTAGTTTCTCTTTAGATTTTATTAATAGGTCAGGGCTAGTCCTGCTGCCTGAAGGGAACCTAATATTGGACTGAAAGACAATGGGGAGTTTAGTAGATGTAATTGTGGCACAAAAAGAAACATGGTTGTAGCGTGGACTTGGATGGTGATGTGGTCACTGCCAGCCAAACAGTACAAAGAGCAGGATGCCTGCAGAGGTTTCTGGTCACGAGTGACCTGTTGGACCCCTCACTCTGTGAAGGCTGTTGAAACCATGGAATTTGGGGTATGCCTCTGTGAGGAATTGGCAGAGGCAGGCAGAAGAGTCATCATGTAGATCCTTGATTTTGTGTGTTCTTTGCACTGCTTTTTTGCTGGTCTGGTAGCTGGTATGACAAAGAGAAGGCCAACTCAAACTGAGCCTGAGTCATCAGTCTTACCAATCTTCAAACCCAGATTTTGTCATCTGTCCTGGCTTGACTTCCAATAAAGGTATGATATGCGTTACACAGAAAATGTGTTGACACCAAGAAGAAATACAAAAGCACTAGAAATACAGAGAAAGCAGTAAGGTTTTTGCATTATGAAAGAGAAAAAAAGTAGATGATGTAAATAAAGGAAGCTGGAATAAAATTAGGGCCAGCCAGAGGTGAGATTTTCTCTAAGATCTTTGAGAAGCAGCAAGAGCCTTTTTAGGTGGAGCCTGATTCCTAGAGTTTTCAAGTCTCTTCTGTCCATCTAGGGCACACTTAACTGCCACCTGTGGGCTCAATCCCTCCCTGGTGTCCAAGGTCTGCCCTGACCTTATGCAGTGGTGGCACTTAAGAAACTCTAGTCTACACACCCTGCATGTTCATCCTAAATGGTACATCACCTTTGCTGCTCTCTTAGCCTAAATTTAACTTCAGTGTGATACACTGGACTTCCACTTGGTCCATTTTTCCCTGAATCTTTGTGTTGGTAATGAAATCAGATATATCCTGAGTCCCTCTAGTAACTGGAGCCCTGTGGTTCTCTTCCTGTCCTTCTCAAGTAGAAATACTTCTACGCAAGCAGAAACACTTAGAGCACCTTACATGTGTACCTGGAAGCAAATTTCCACTTTCCAGATTTCAAGTCTGGAAGCTGTCCCATATTCTCAGACTGCAGAGTTTGCTAAGATGGTTGTCTGTGTGGATTATAAAATATAACCTAATTTTGGATTTATCTTTATGGCTTCATATGATGTATGTCTCTTGATAGAGACTGAAGTCCAGCTGGACTATGAAGCCAATTAGCATACAAGTGGTAAGTCTTTGGATCATGGAGCCAGAGAAACTTGGATTTAAGTTTGGGTCCGTAAATTACTTGTGGTCTGACGTTGGAGAAGACCTTGGACAAACCGTGTAAACTCTCTAAGTCTTAGTTTCCTTATCTGTAAAATGGGGAGAGTGATAGGTGCCTCATCATGCTGTTTAAGTTACTTTGACTTTATACAGCTAGTGCTCAACAAATTGTGGCTGTTGCTCTCATTATCTTTTTGAATTTCCATATGGGACCTACACTTGTGTCTGCCCATCAAATGTTTGACCCATGACATGGTAGGTTTAGTTTATTCATTCATTCATTCATTTATTCAACCTACTGTGTGGGTTCCAGGCACTGTTCTAGGCATTAGATCCAAGTCTTGGCTTCTCTCACTGGGCTCCATTCTGAGGTAAGTCACAGATTTATGTCCAACTGTGCTCTAAGATAGGAGACATTGGAGAGGCAGTATTGTTTGTGGTTAAGGAAACTGGTTTTGGCAGTACACTGCCTAGATTTGAGTGCCAGTCCTTTTCCTGGACAGCTGAGCAAACTAGGATAACTTTTCTACACCTCAATTTTTCTTTTCTGTAAAATAGAGATAATAGTACCTATCTCCTAGGGTTGCTGTAAAGCTTAAATTGACACTTTTAATGTGCTTAGATTAGTACCTGGAACATAATAAATGATCAATAAATGTTAATTATGGTTAAAATTTTAAAGTCTAAACTCAAGGATCAGAGGTCTGAAAGAAATTTAAACTCTCAACTTAGCTACCAATTCCAATACCCCAAAACAATTAAAAATCTGACTTTTTAATAGAGGAGAGACGACTATATTTGAAATTATATTTTATTCCCATATGAATTTAATTATTCTCTCATCCCTTCTCTCTGGGAAGTGCTATGGGAACCAAGTTTTGTGTCATGAACTTGAATGATTCTGTAGCCCTCTGTGGCGGGTATCCTTGACTTTAAGGGATTGTCTACGTATTCAGCTTCAAATAGAAAGATGGAATTGCTCATCAAAGGATTGAAATAAGGATGACTTGAGCCACAAGTACGCCAGAACTCTGGGGTTCTCTAAGACAAGAATAACTGACAGATCAACTTCAGAAGAAGGAATGGGGCGACTTATTCAAAGCGAGATGGTCATGTAGGCTGCACAAAAAGGAAGAGTCAGAGTACAGACTTGTCAAACAGCAAATTGTGCCTGCAAACAAAGGACATAGTTGAAGGGCATAGGGTTTTAGAAAGGAATGCTGGTCTCTCATTTGTCTTTTCAGCTGGGTCTGCATACATGGGTAATATCACCACAATCAACGATGTCATCTTTGAATAGAGAGGAATAGAGACTCACACAGAGCTTGCACCAGGGAGATCCTACACACAGTTGAACAATTCATTAGTCATTCAGAATTCAAAGCTGTTGCCAAATTTTGCTCTGTACGCTAAAAACAATACAATGATTGAAAATAAAAAGAAAATAGAATCAAGACAGTGAGGAAACCTTTTAGGAGGCTATGGGAGTGTTTCCTCAATATATTGTCAAGATTCACATGAATATCTCCATAGTATTTTCCATCCTATGGGATCTGAAACTGAGACTGCATATAGGTTTAACAACAATGTTAACATTCTCCATTCTAACATTACTAAATCTACAAAATGCCCCTCAAACCCTTTTCCTTGCTTTTCAATGTATTTTTTTCTGAACCTTTATTATAATTTATACCAAATTATGCTAAATTACATTTTCTTGATGATTAAATCAACCCACTTCTGTTGAGCACTTATTTTCAAGGTAGTTACCATTGATAATCTTATTTTCATAATAAGAATACATACTCCTTAAGGGGGGGGGGTCTTTCTTTTTCACCCTTGTGTCCCTCCTCATCTCCTCCTACTTCTCTCTCTATTCAGAGCTGACATTCATTACACATTTGTTGTTTCATTAATTTGTACAAGGACAATGCAAAATTTCAAGTATTTATCATTTAAGCAATGTTATATTCTACTTAACATATGTGGTAGGCAAAATAATAGACCTCCCCAGAGATAGCAATCTCCTAATCCCTGGAACCTATGAATATGTTATCTTCATAGCAAAAAGGAACTTAGCAGATATGATTAAATTAAAGACCTTGAGATGACATTGACATGAAATGTTAACTCCTTAACATTTCCCTGGGCATGAGGATGCTGCTAAAGGATATCCTTCACCATATCTTTCTCAACTGTGACCATGGGAGACCATGGGTAAGTGAGAATTTTTCAGAAAGTGGAATCAGGAGCTGCCAGACTGGCTGACCTAGAAAAACCACTCCACAGCCAGGGCCTGGAGCTCACTCTCTTCCTGCTCAGCAGAACATCATATATTCTATGGACAAAGAACTATCATACGCTTTCCATCTTTCACTTTTACAAATAGAAATTTTAGTTGTAGTTATCCCTTGTTTCCCTACTCTCAAATAGTAAGTGCTTTGGTGGCAGATAGCTATCTTTTAGTTAGAAAAGTGGCATCATATCTGATAAAGAAACTTGAGCACAAACCTTGATTCTTGGAATCAGCTACAGTAGCTGTATGAGGCTTTGGGGAGGAGCGAGTGGTTTCAAGTAGATGTGAAGGTTTTGAAGGCAAATGTTGGAGCAGCAGGGTGCATGTGAGTGTTGGGTAGTCAGTGAGTTGGACTGGAGATACTGTTGACTGCCTCTCCTCTATCTATCTTCCTCTCCTTCCTCTAAATGGAATTCTGGTATTGTTCAGGGATCTATTATATGACTCATCATTAGCAGACTCCAGTCTCTGACATGAGATTCAGCCTTGCTTAATCCAAGTCAATGTACTTTTCCAGGCTATATTAAGAAATAGGTATGTAATATAATTCAAATCAATTAGGTGAAAGGCCATGTTTACTTGGGGACTTCTGGGAAATGTGCTCCACTACCTCTTACCAGATGTAACAGAGGAAGGACATGGTTTGTGTTGCTGCTGGTGGTCATCCTACACAATGAGGGTAATTAGCATCAGGACGAAGCCAGCCATGTAGATAGCAAAGCAGTGATAAAACAGGTCTGGGTCCATGATGTCCATCTTTGAATCCCTGTATCAAGAAACCTTGCAATTCACCCTATCTCATGTGACCTTTTCTAGTTACATGAGCCAATAAATTTCCTCATTGCTTAAACCCTTTTGAGCTGATTTTCTATCAACTGCAGCCAAACACAATCCAACTGACACAGTATTTGGTAGTGACATAGGAATAGTTAAGTTACTTAGTAATTACAGGAGAAAATAAAATGGGAAGGTTTAGTTCTGGCTCCTCAGATGAGTATCCCAGACATGAATGTAATGGTTAAGAGTACAGGCTTTGAACCAAATACACCTGAAACTGTACCCTGCTCTGTCCATTACTGCCTATGCTTGCCTTCTCTGAACTCCAGTCTTCACACTTGTACAACGAATCTACCTTATAAGATAGTTGTCAAGAGTAAATGAGATAATGCACATAAAATTCCTGTCATGAAGTAAACGTTTAATAATTGCAACCATCATTTTAACGGCCAGAGGAAAAATTGGTTAAGATCCCTTGGTGAGAATTTCTGTATAGAAAGATGGCTCAAGAGGAACAGAACACTCTAAAAAATGAAATTCTAAGAATACAATTGCAAATGATTCTGATGAGAAAGAAAAGGAGTAGTTAGCTAAAGGAACTGATATGGCTGCACAGGCATATTTTCCATGAACTCAGATATTTCAAAAAAATGTATATTGAAAGAGAAAAAAGAAAAGTCTTACAACCAAGAATGAAAATAAAAGAGAAGTCCCAAACTGAAAGAACCGGATCACGAGTATTGAGGCACTGAAAGAATATAAACTTAAAAAAACCCCTCATAATTATGTCCAAAGCCACAAGAACAAGAACAAATCAATCAGCCACAGGTAGAGACTGTATGATGTTAAGAGATGACAAAGAGAAAATAAGACTTTAAAAACTGAACTGAGCAACAAGCAATATAATATGTGTAATATAGATGGGACGACCAAAGAGCAAAATAACAGTCTACTCATTTTCGAGGGAAATGTTAGTTCTATGAAATTTTAAATTATACTTTGAAACATTACAGGCCATGTTGACTTGATTGTTAGTTATGAAAAATATAATAAAATAAAATATCAGACAAATTAGATTCATATCAACCTGAATTAGTGATAAATTTCAGAGAGAAGTCTTGGCAGTACAAAAGGATAACTGCTCTTTATCCTGAGGTATGTATTAGCAGCACACTATTTTTCTATGTAAGCATGGTGTTCACGGTTTGCCTCAGTGCACAGAAACAGCTTTTAAAAATCTTTGATTAACTTTAATTCTAAAACTACTTATTAGTGATTATATTAACGGATAAAATACTCCCCTCCCCACCACACACGGGAAGAGATTGGAAATCAGACTCTAAATTCAGACAGAAGCCACCTTGTAATATGTGCTTTGTTAACAACATACCAATACATACACACACACACACACGCACACACATCAGAAAATATGTCCTAAGTTCTCCTGTCTGTCGTAAATAAAAGTCCAAGGAGAGAACTTCTTTATCAAGGCTACATTCGGGTTTGACCTAGTTAACTATCCTGGAGAGGAGAAGAAGGACTCCGACTCTCTAGGCCAGGAGAGAACACAGCTTTCTCACCAAGGAGGTCCTTGGAAATAGTTCACCTTCAGGTGAACTGCTTTTAGAAAGCACTTTTCAGTTACCTGCCCCCAGAGTGAAGTTCAAAAGAAAAGGGAATAGAATGTTCTCAATCAAGATCTCTGGGCTGTGGTGTTTTCTACCACTGGAGAGTTGCTTGATTCCGAACATTATCACCTTCAGGAATAGGAAACAGTCATTTCTTTAGCCAGACAGTCTTTTAATCTAGGAACAAGAGGCCTAGAAAGCTATTCTCACAGAAGACTTTTCTTGCTTTTAAAAACGCAATCAAATTGATTCCAGTGGAGTGGGATATAAGGAAGTGCACCTCCTCTACTTCTACACAAGTAATTGGACTAGCCTAATTAGATTGCCCAAGTGTTAGATACCATGGCGATGGGCACTTTATAAATACTGTATGTAGCTAAACTGGGAGCATCCCTTGTGACAATAATAGCCACACAGTTTGCTCTGATAGGTTAGCAAGATACAGGCCAAATGCTTTGCTACATTCCATAATGTTTATTGATAGTTATTTATGTTGACACTTTCAGCCATTTGTGGTGTCTTTTTACTCTAGACCTGTGGGTAGTGTGGTCAAAGATGACTTCTGCAGACAAAGATATCATCTTGTATGCAAGGTAAGCATCATTGTGGATTTTGAGTAATAACTAAGAAAACTATTATAACTTATAAACAACTGCCATCCAGAAATCAAGCTGCACTTAGTTCAGAATCAAAATAGGCTTAAATGAGAGCTGCAGTGAGTAAAAAACCACATATTGCATAGAAGCTCATGGTCTTTGGTCCTAGAAGAAAACCAAATGATATTTTCTACTTGTTGAAATAAATCCAGAAAATAGCCATACTGAATGCAAAGTTGCCTTGCTTTCCTTCTCAAACTTTTTTTCTGCTTCACGTGTCAAGCTGGGGTAACCTCAATAAGAATGACTGCAGAGGAAAAGGATGGAACTGCTGATTTATGTAAGCAGGAAGAAACTGATTCATGTTTTCAGTCTATATACTTAGTTCTTCCAAACTGGATGGTAATTTATGATTTTTTGAAAGGTTTGTAAGTCTTTCACACCACCGAGCAGTTATCTAGTGTGATAGGGTAGTGATGTATAAAAGCTAAACCCTTGCTCCTAAAATCAGCTCTTTACTAGGAGGAAGAAAGGGAAATTAACATTTCACAATGTGAGGCTTCACACTAGAAATTACACAGCTGATGTTATAAATGCTTAAAACAATGCTTACAATAACCCTATCTTCTGGGTAACATACCCATTTTAGAGATGAGAACATTGAGGTGCTGTTTGTTGGTTGTCACACAATGTCGCATGTGGCAGGGCCCAAATTTGAACCCAAGTTTTCTTAATTCCAAGGTCCATTCTTTTTCCGTAACACCATGTTTTATTTCCTTGTTAAAAGTGCTGCCCTGGGAAATAGGTTACTACCTTAACTATGAGTTTTTCAGAATACTTATTTTAACTTTTGATTGTGCTTTTGTCCTTTTAGTTAATTAAAGCATTAATGAGAGCATCATTGGATAACACCACAATATATATGGAGGTAATATAGTAAGGATGGAAGAAGCTAGACTTGGAATAAAAACACCTGGGTTCAAATCTTGAGGCTGACAGTTTTAACTTGTAACATTAGAAATGTCACTTACCCTCTTCTGAGTCTCAATTTATTTTTTCAGAAAAATGAGGGTACTTATGATACCTATACCCAGAGCAGGCGGCAAAAATATGAAAAATTTGAAAATGCTTTAAGGAAGTATGTCACTCATTTTAGAACTATTTCTATCAAAAAGGCTGAAAATCAAAAGATTTCCTTCTTAATGGGGTGTTTCACTTATTGGAGAATTCACTTACGTGAATGCATTATACCCATTAGGCTGAATTGGTGCTATACTGACGATGCAACATTATTAAGGTCCTGTAAGTTATTATGTTTTTGTCACCTCTTTTTAAAGTAAACTGTGGCAACCTCATTGAGAGTGATTGTAGGGGAAAAAAAATCAAAATAGTGATTTATAAAGGTAACACACTGTCTTTTTGAGATGTAAAGTTTATTCCTACTCTATTACTTTAAAATTTACTTGATGGCACCATAACCCAACAAACTGCTCAAGCTATAATTCTGAGAATCTATTCTGCTTCCCTTTTTGTCTCATTCCCTACATTTAAGTTTCTCTCATTCTGTACTGCCAGTGGTCAAATTCTATTAGTTTTACTCCCCATATATTCCTTAAATAACCAATGGCTTCTTAACTGGCTCCCTATCCCCATTCTTCCTTTGTCCACCACCTTCCATCCCCTAAATACACACGTTGCACTGCAAATCTCAATATGTCATGCACGTGTTTAAAGTCCGCAGTGGATTTTGACTGCCCTCCAGATAAACCCAAACTCCATAGGAAGTCATAGAAAAACTTTCAGAATCTGGTAAATGACTATGTCAATTCATTTATAACACATTACAAGAATAACTTTTGAGCACCTACTATGTGCCAGGTACTGTGCCCTGTTCTGGTGCTATAAAAGTAAACAAAATGACTAATCATCCCAAACTATATAAACAAAATTTTAAAAATGTTATGAATGAGGGAAAGTATGGGAGATAGGGGATGCTAACCTCATCAGCAGGCAAGTAGTACTCTTTGAGAAAGTCTAATATCTCACCTCTTTTATTTCATGGTTCTTAAGTTCTAATCAGTTTCCTAAATATTTGTATTCTCCTCTTTGAGGTATCTTTTCTTTGTTCCTTAGAATGATCTTGGAAAAACCATAGAAGATACTAAGTACTAAGTCAGGAATGAGGGAGGTGACATCACTATAGATTCTATAGACAATTAAAGGACAATAAGAAAATATTATGGAAAAACTTATGCCAATATACTCAACAAATAAGTTGAAATGAAGAAATTCTTTGAAAGACAAAATCTACCAACACTCACTCAAGAAGAAATTAATAACCTGAATAGTCCTGTGTCTAATAACGTTGAATTTTTAGTTAAAACTTTCTCTTGAATTGAAGAGGAAGGACTGCTTCTCAGTTCATTCTATTAGGGTCAGCATTGTTGATACCAGATAACAAAATCATATGAATATATTACAAGGGGAAAAAAACATTAAAGACCAATATCTCTCATGAACATAGATGCAAAAATTCTAAACAAAATTTTAAGAAATGGAAACCAAAAATATATAAAAAAGATGATAGATCATGACCAAGTGAGACTTGTTCCAGGAATGCAGGTTTGGTTTAGCATTTGAAAAAAATCTATCAATGTAATTAATTGTATTAACAAACTAAAAAAGAAAAACCATATGACCATCCCAATAGATTTAGAAAAACTTTTGACAAAATCCAATGCTTACTCTGACAAAAACTGTCAGGAAACTAGGGATAGATGAAAAGGAAAAACCTACAGCTAGCATCATACCTAATGGTGAAAGAGTAAATGCTTTCCATCTAGAGGAAACAACAAGACAAAGAGGTCCACTCTCATTATTTCTATTTAACATTGTACTGGAGGTTTTAGCCAGTGCAATAAGACAAGAAAAAGAAATAAAATGCATCCAGATAGGAAATAAAAAGGTAATATTGTTTTAATTCAAAGATGACATAATCATCTAGGTAGAAAATTTGATGATGTACCAAAAAACTACCAGAACCAATAATTTCATATCACAATGTTGCAGGATACAAGAACAAAATATAACATCAACTGTACTTCTACATAAAAATGATGTACAATCAGAAATTGAACTAAGAAATACAATTCATAATAGCCATGAAAAATATTAAATACTCAGGGACAAATCTGACAAAATATGGGCAAGATATGTATAATAAAAATTATAAAACAGTGCTAATTAAATATGATCTAATAATTATTTAATAATCTAATTATTTAATAAATTAAGATCTAAATAAATGATGAGATATAATTTGTTCATTGGAAGATTCTATATTGTCAAAATGTCAGTTCTTCCCAAATTGATCTATAGGTTCAATTCAAAGTCAATAAAAATCTCAGTAGGCCTTTTTTGGGGGGTATAAATCGACAAGATGATTCTAAAATTTATGTAGAAATATAAAGGACCTACAAGAGGAGTCAGAAAACTATGACCCACAGTACACTTCCAATCTGCTGCCTGCTTTTGTAAGTACTTTTACCGTAACACAGCCATGTCCATTTGTTTAAATGTGGCCCATGGCTGTTTTTGCACTACAATGAAAGAGTTGGGTACTTAAAAGAGAGACTGTATGGCCTGCAAATCTTAAACTATTTACTATCTGTCCCTTCAGAGAGAAAAACTTTGCTGACTCTTGACCTAGAACAGTAAAAACAAGTTTTAAAAAGAAGAAGGTTGGAGGACTAACACTACCTGACGTAAAGACTTATTATAAATTTATAGTAAAACAGAAAGTGTGGTACTTGCTTGAGTTAGATAAATAGATCAAAGATTCAAAATGGATAGCCCCAAAATAGACCTACATTTACATAGACAACAGACTTTCGACAAAGATGTAAATGCAACTGAGTAGGAAAAGGACAGTATTTTCAACAAAGCGTGGTGGAAAAATTGATATCAACATGCAAAAAGGACTTAGATCCATAGCTCTCAAGCTTATGCAAAAATAAACTCAAAATGGATCATAGATCTAATATAAAATCTAAAACTATAAAACTTCTAGAAGACAACATAGAAGAAAACCTTTGTGACATGGGGTAAGGTAAAGATTACTTGGATATGACACCAAAAGCATAAAAGAAAAAATTCATAAATTGAACTTCATCAAAGTTAAGAGATTCTGTTTTTTGATATACACTTCTAGAAAAAATGAAAAAAGAAGGCACAAACTAGGAGAAAATATTTGCAAAGCGTATATCTAAGAAAGGGCTCATATCCAGAATATACAAATAACTCTCAAAACTCTTATCAGAAAGCAGAAAACCCAATAAAAAATGAGCAAAAGATTTGAACAGACACTTCACCAAAGAAGACATGAACATGTCAAATAAGCACATGAAAAGATGTCTAATAGGACTGGCCATTATAGAAGTGCAAATAAAATCCACAGCGAGACAGCTCTACCAAACTATTAGAATAACTGAAATTAAAAAGACTGACCATCCCAAGTGTTGATGAGAATGTGGAGGAATTGCAACTCTCATATACTGCTGGTGAAAATGAAAAGTGGTATAGCTACTCATAAATACAATTTGGCAGCTAATTATAAAGTCAAATATACATCTACCATGTGACCTAGCCATTCTGCACCTAAGTATTTACACAAGAGAAATGAAAGCATATGTCCATGCAAAGGCTTAAACATAAATGTTCAGAGTAGGTTTATTTGTAATAACCAGAAACTGGACAATCCAAATGTCTATCAACAGGTAAATTGATAAGCAAATTGTGATGTATCCATACAGTAGAATACTACTCAGCAATAAAAAGGGAATAAACCCTCGGTATACACAACATTGACAAATTTTAAAACAATTGTTCTGCGTGAAATGAATCAGACAAAAAAATATTGCATATTGTATAATTTTACTTAAATAGTACTCTAGAAAATGCAAACTAATTTATAGTGATGGAAAGCAAATCATTTGTTATGGGAGAGGATACCAGGGGTGGAGGGAGGGAATTACAAAAGGGCATGGGGAAACTTTTGGGAGTGAAGGATGAGTTCATAATTTTGATTATGGTGATGATTTCATGGTGTATACATATGTCAAATTGTGTCAAACATCAAATTGTATACTAAATTTGTGCAACACATTATACCTTAATACAGCTGGAAAAAAATCCATATGAACAGCTCCAATACTGAATACTCTTACTTTTTACTGCTATAGCTTTTATCAAAAACACACTCATGGGCCGCCCCGTGGCTTAGCGGTTAAGTGCGCGCGCTCCGCTGCTGGCGGCCCAGGGTTTGGATCCCGGGAGCGCACCGACCACACCGCTTCTCCGGCCATGCTGAGGCGGCGTCCCACATCCAGCAACTAGAAGGATGTGCAGTCAGAACATACAACTATATACTGGGGCTTGGGGGGGGGGTTTAAAACACACTCACAACAATAACCAAACTTAAATGTACCCTGGTCTTCACTATGGATAAGAACAGGAAACCTATATTGTAGTGAATCCACTGCATTTCACGTTTTCTGTTGATGACAAGACATAAGTAATTGATGGTTTTACGTATTAAAAATCTACTTAGTGCATGGAGATACAGGATTTTCCTCCAAAAGTCCACTTGACCCCTATGGGAATATATCTCCAGCATAGCAAAAATGGACAACATATGGGAATGTGCTGATTTGGGTGAAAATGAGCCATGTGACGAGTGCTATGTAATTATACCCTGGAGTTAATTTTGAAGATGATATTTTATTTTAAGTGTTTTGGTAATAAAATAATAACTAAATATATCTCAAAACTTACCTACTAGAGAGGAGCATTAAATGCCACTATATAGATATGACATATTAAGCCAAGAATTTAATTTTGTCTCCAGTACTATAGAAATCCTGACCAATACCAAATGAATTGCTTTGGCCACCAGGATTTGCTATGTATAAGGATCTTTAATTTTGCCTTCCTCAAAACAAGGCAAAAGCGCTTTTTTATACCCTTCCTTTGACTGTGCTCTTGACCTAGAGAATACTTACTAGGTGGAGTATACAAGACTATGGGAAAATTAGAGTAAAGGAACTGCAAACATCTGAGGAAGGTACTGTAAGATATAACATCATACAACCATGGAACTTTGAGCAGGAGAGATGGTTGGAGATTACTTACTTCAATAACTTCAAATATCAAATCTGAGAGGACAAATGACTTGTTTAATGTAGTGGAGATAATTTGACCCTAAACTAGGAGAACTTAAATCATTTATGAACCTGCTCTTTTCTTGGTAAACCATACTTGCCCTTTGTTATCCATGGTGCCGTTAAATGAAGGTGACAAAAAGGACCCACTAAAATTTTATTATATTATTTTGGAAAAAAAAAAAAATCTGCGTAGACCAGCCTTGATCCTCCAGCCCATTAGGACCCACAGCTAGGGAACATTTTCAGTTTTTCCAGATGTAAATTAGTTTCTCATCATTTTTTTTTGGAAGTGCTAATTGAATATTTAGATTACTCAATGAATTTAAAAGAAGAAGAAAAAAACTCCAACAACATGAAATTGGAAGTTAAGCAATAATTTACATCTTTTGGAAAATATTAATTGTTGTTAGTAAAAAGTACTTTTGGTCAAAATGATTATTCTTCACTTACTCTGGCAATCCCTGAAGTATGACCTACTTTCTAGGAGAGGGCATTATACTGCTGTGATTCATGGTAGTATCCCAGTTCTTTCCATCTGTAAAACGGGCAAAACTCTGAGTCTTAGTGACTCAAAGTGACCAATTCTTAGACTGCCCAATTTTTAGACTGTATTTCAACAGTATTGGTACGCACGCAGAATTTTGTCATTTTCATTTCCTTGTGTTAAAGGGCACACATTTATTCGATACCTTCCTTATTCAATGATTGTAGAAAACAGACTACATCTGCTGGAGAGCAAACATTGTTTCTTCTCTCCAGATGTCTGCTTTTTCTCCCAGAAGTTGGAGAGCATTGGACAAGCAATAACAGATGATGAACACATGCATAACTACAAATGGGCAAGCTGATTGTTTTCAAAATTGGTATAAACATTTGCTCTTGGGTTGAGATTTAGCCCATAGCAAATCTTTACATTTGCGTTATAAACTCCCAACTAAAAAAAAATGTTTATAATGGAAGTGCTGACAATGTGAAAATTCAGTTATGGTCAGGAAAGCAGTTTTGTTTAAAAATGCCATTTTGCGCTTCCATATTTACTTCCTAACCAGTGACTGAGATGTCAATTTCTCCAAAGTTTTCTTTTCCAGTCCAAAGGAGAATTTGACAACTGTTTTGAAATGAACAAGAGATCTGAATTTCAGCCTCTTGCTTCTTCAACAAATACCAATTAGAGCACAGAATCACATGCCGGTTACTTAACTGGTTACATAGATGATGATGATGTTGATGATGATGATGACAATGAATGAGACAGAAGAGAACTAAGCTTGTTGCTTAAGAGAGGTTTTGCTTTCATACAATATTTGGAAAAGAAATGGCAGCAATTAGTAGGAAATTTGAATTCTCTGATCTTGACTATGCTAAACACAGTGAGTACATTGACTAGAGGTTATAAAGTAAGGTCAGAGAAATCCCTCGACATGCTTTTAAGTTACTTGGGGGGCCAGCCCCGTGGCTTAGCAGTTAAGTGTGCACTCTCCGCTACTGGTGGCCTGGGTACAGATCCCGGGTATGCACCGATGCACCGCTTGTCCTGCCATGCTGAGGTGGCATCCCACATACAGCAACTAGAAGGATGTGCAACTACAACATACAACTATCTATTGGGGCTTTGGGGAGAAAAAAGGGAAAAAAAGGAGGAGGATTGGCAATAGCTATTAGCTCAGGGCCGGTCTTCTTCAGCAAAAAGGAGGATTGGCACGGATGTTAGCTCAGGGCTGATCTTCCTCACAAATAAATAAATAAATAAAGTCACTTGGTGTGGGAGTAAATATGTGGTGTTCACTGTCGGGTTGGTATTACAGTACCCCCAGTGAGCTGGGTCAGATGTCCCTCATATGTCTCATTATGTGCATACAGATATGGCCCTCTTTCACATAGTTGAATTGCAAAGACTGCCCTATTATTTACTCCCATAATGGCAAAAGAACACAAATTAAAATAAGAAATAAAGATGCAGAAACATGCTAACAATGCATATTTACAAGCAAGAGGTTCTCTTTGGAAAACCATGATTGGGTGGAAATCATGGGAAACTTTATATATCCCATGGTGGGAACTTCTGCTATCATTTTGGATACAAGGCAACTATTCTCATCTGAAAATTTAAAGCTATTATTTTTGATGATCTAGATTCTACTTATTTGCAGGAAAATTGAAGTATTTTATAATAAAAGAGAGGAGAAAAAGGCAAGAACAAAATGTTCCAAAGACTCAGTTGATGTGAATAGGCAAGGACTCCCCATGCCCAGCTTCACACGTGGGCCTGAGCGAAATCCAGTCCTACTCTCTGAGGGTCAGACATGAGAAGGATAAATGGCTGTTATTTTTGACATAAAAATGCCCTGCAAATTTCTCTTGAATACGTTAGAGTCTCTTAAAGGCAGAATAGGTTAAAGTTTGACTTACCCTGTAGACTACTAACACTTAGAACTTGCCCAGTGCTGTACTTTAATAATTAGGGAATGCATGTAAATTTTTAACATTTGTATTTTCCTGCATTTAAGCACACAGTAGGATTCTCTGCTTACAATAACTCAAATTAATGCATAAAAGAAGGCTAAAGCTCACATGTAGAACCTGACTAGCAAGAAGCCATGAAGCATTAGGACAGAATGTGGATTTTGCTTTTGTACTTTTGTTTTCAAGTCTCAAACCAGGTGAGTGTCCAAACTTGCCCAAGATTATGAAGACTCCACTGAGCTCATTAGCATATGTGGGGAACGATCTGGGTTGTGGAGTATCAGTCCTGAGTGGATTGATATTCTGAAGATTAATACTCAGCCCTCTTGCACTGCTAGATTTCTGGAACTATTTTGAAAAGAGTGGTATACACCATCAAAATATAATAAAGAGAGCCTGTTTGTGAAAATATGGACGCCATTCTCATTTTCCTTATTAATGATAAAAGTTAATATATTCGGGACACTGAGACACTTTCAAGTGAAAGGCATACCTTGAATAAAATGGTACAGTATAAATCTTAGATAGCTAGTTAATATTGCTAGTTATTTTTTACTATAATTTAACAATACATAAAAATGATGTATATTTGTAAATTGTTAAAAGAGATCTGATGGACAGAATAAGAGCAGAATTAAAGATAATTTTTTTTCCCCAAATGAGAGCTTTTTGGCTTGTCCTCTTACAATTATTACTTGGAAGACTGGAATGTGTTCTTTGTTTATAACTCAGTGATTCCCATAAAGGCAGCACTGTAGCACCACATAACTATAATAATTTGTTGTAATTGAAGAAAAATGTGTTTGTGCAGAAAACACCTAACAACCACGGGCTTGGTGAATTCTTTCCTTAATCCTTCTATCAGCACTGTAATGCTAGCAGATTTAAAATATGGTTTCTAATAAGGGCCTTGCCTTTTTTCTTTTTTTTTTTCTTAACTACTTGGTGATATCCTAATTAACCATGCTCAATTGATTGCTTTCAAAATAAGAACTAAGAGCTCTCATCTAGTCAAGTGGAAGCTAATTCAACTCTTTTACACTACGGCAATGATACATCTCGCACACACACTCATACCCACACTGACACACCCACCACATGTAGGATATTAGCAATATCATACTCTGGGCCTTCTGGTTTGAGTCGGTGTAGCTTGATAGTCACATTTCTATTGATTTTCATGCATCATTTTTCACTTAATACTTATGAGAGTAAGTATGAATGCTCATTTTTCATCCAGAGATTGAAATTGTTTTTGGAATTTTTTTTTGTGATTATTTGACAAACTCTCACATCCAGTAAATATGCTATTTCACTTAGAAAAAAGCAAAAGAGTGAATGGGAGAAAATGAACTCAAACCAGGCAGAAGGAAACTGTGACCATTTCATGTCTTATCCCAATTGCCTCTCTCTTTTTTCTTTTCAAGTCAAAATTAAGCACATCTAATTTGGGTTGACAAAACACTTAATCATTTGATTGTGAGATTGCAGTAAGTAGCTAGAGCATCTACGTGCGTGATGTTATTCTGCAGTAGAATTTTCAGATCCTTGTTATGGGCATCACATGAACATCTCTTCTCCAGTCACATGGATAAATGAGGGTAGACGATACAATGCATAACTAAATGTCATGCACAGACCTGAAAACCTGTTTTCAGCATATACAAATCTCAGTCTAGGCATTACACAACAGGAGTTTAAAATGTTACATGTAAATCATCCAGACTTAAGCTTCTTAGGAAACACAAACCATTCTCTAAGGACATGTGAGACCAAAACTTCAGAAGATGCTGTCTCACTGTGGGATGGCAGAAAACAGCGGCACGTGGACCACCCTGGTGTGCAGTAATCAACAATGCAGTGGTCCACTTTATAAAGGCGTCAGACAGTCTGTAAGCAAAAAAGCAGAGCCTCCAAGTGAGACAGGCCCTGCTAATAAGTGGCTTCTAGTAAAAAGAAAAAAAAAGGCAGGTTTAACATATGCAATAGATCTCATATCACAATATACATATTTCTTTTATGTTGCACCTTCTTTCAAATGGAGCAACTCCATCAAGAGTATCATCTTGAAACACTGTGAGCAGTGGAAGAGAATATCTTCATGCTCGCACAGCCTTTCAGATCTTTAATATGGCGGTGCACTCGTAAATATCTCGTCACCTGCCTCTTTCGCCTGCTGGACTGTGAATTCCATGAAAGTGGTACCATGTCCCGTTCATATTATTGTCTCTAACTTTCCACATAGTGCATGCTCAAGAAGCCATTCAATACGTATCTGGTGAAAAAGTTGTTCTATTTCACTACTGCTCTTAGCTCTCTGGGCAACTCCGGACAAACCACTTCACGTGTTGTAACTTCAGTTTCCTCATCTAACAAATGGGAATAACACAGCTTTCAACATTTCACAAAAAATTAGCAAAAGCGATTATATATTTGAAAATGTTTTTAAAATATTTTTTAAAAAGCATGTATTTGCAAGGTTTGGGCATTTCTTGCAATATAAGCTGAATGTTCTGAAGAACATAATTATTATATGATATTATAGTATAGTTGAATTTGACTTACTCTGACAGATGAAAGTTCTTTGACCTTATGTTAAAGATCATTCAAAAGAATCGTACTAATTTGCATAAACTATATAACATTTAGTGATAAAAACAACAAAGCAATTACTTTAGGAAGTATTAAAAATAATTCAGTCTCCTTATAATTCTGACTCAAATATCACCAAAAGTACCTCAGTGAGTGCACATACCTGCTGTGATAAGTAGAAAGACTAAACCACATTTTGTCAATAGGGGTAACTTGCACAAACTGGGTACACAAATAGAAAATAATATTGTTGAAAAAAGTATAATTAATTAATTCAAGCTTCAAGATAAGATCACTGGATCCTGCTGACCCTACATGTTAATCAGTTGATTGATTAATTGTTACAATTATAATAATTATGTGGTACAAATCTAAGTACACTTAATGATAGTGTAGATTTAGAGTTAAAAGTTCTTTTCAATCTGCATATCTTTTCTCTTTCTCGAATCAAAGGAGTTGGTTTCGTTTACTTTAAAGATATCTTTTGGCTTGTAGAGCAAAAAGCTTATGTTAAAATTAGCCAAGGTTCAATTTTGCTGGTCCAATTAACCACTTTTGGTCATTTCCCAATGCTTTGTTTAAAAATTTAAAATAATCTCACCAATCAAACAGGAATTTTGCATTATGTATGTTCATCCAATCACATTACTCTTTTCGCGTGTGGGAATCCCAATTTTAGGCTTAAATTTTTTTCCCTTCACACACACACACACACATCAATATATATCATGTTATTTTCAATTTTGCCAAAATTTTCATTCTGATCACTCTCAACTATTGATCAGCTATTCAATGTGCCAATAGCCATATTCAGTTGGGTGATTCTGGAATAACTTCTTGCAGCACAAAGGTACGCTAACTGTCTTGATCCTACGTCTATAAGAACAAGGCCAGGAAGAAAAATCAGTTCACTGATGAGTTGTGTTTGGTCGTCTTTTACTACACACAAAACAAATCATCATCACAGCTTCTCTATTTCTGTCAAATACGTTTCTGTCCTCTTTGTCATCTTGGTTTAAAACCTGACCCTGATTGTTTATCCAAGTTGTCATTAAATCCTTAAAAATTTTTTTTTCTTGTAATCTTTTTTATGTGTACCTTCTTTTCTTTTCTTTCTTTTACAAAATAGTGAAATATTTTTAAGTTGGTGAGCAGCTAAGAACTCATCTAGCTACTAGATGCTTCTTAAACTTTTGCATTCATATGAATAAACTGAAGAGATTGTAAAAACTGACTCCTGGGCTCCATCCTCAGAGACTGTCATTTAGAAAGTCTGGAATGGGGCCCCAGAAATTTTATGTCTAACAAGATCCCAAGTGAGTCTGATGCTACCAGTGTGCAGATCACACTTTGAATAGCGCTTATAACTTTTTAGGGGGTCACTTATCTTCTGAGAATCTTGCTCCAGAAAATACACAGGGGCACATATACACAAATTGTCCAATTCTTTGGGCAGTGGATAACGAATCTTTTGCCTATACATGGATCTCAGTTTTAGAATTTTGATATAGTATAATTTCATCACTTTACAGGGAGAAAAAACTGAGTTCTCTCGCAGTTAGGTCACTTGCCCCAGGTCATACTCCACTGCTAGCCAAGTATAGTGCTAGGTGGACAACACAACAGGGCTTTCTGCCTCCTCTCTCTCCTCTTAAACATATCCTGTCAATTACCACCAAAATATTTTCTCTAAAACAGTTTTCAGATTTTCACTTCTTTCCTGAAAAGTATTAATGGATTAATGGGGTTTTTCCTGCTGTAGATTAAAATTTAAACCCTTCTGTAATATTCAATTCTCTACAACTAATTAGTTAATTTATTGACCAAATACTTGCTGAGTAGCTTTTCTGTGGAAGATACTGTGTTAGGCAGGAGAATGGGGGATCAAATATGACAATTGCAGGCTGCAACCTTCATGGGCTTTGTAATACTGGCTTAACTGTATTGCTCTCTTATCTTCTGCAGCTATCTCCAAAATCTTGACTGCATTCTACTGAGATTCTTCACTCTCCCCAAAACAACACACTCATCTCAGGGCTGGAGCCGGTGCTCCTGTTCTTTCCCTGTTGGCTCTTCAAACTGTACATACAGTGAATGACTCCTTTGTGAAGTCATCCCAACCACTGCACTTTTATCTCTGCCTTCTGTGGAGCATTGATTGTCTTCATTGCTTATTGTGCTGTTAGATCACATGTAATTGCATATTCTTCTCTAGTTCAGGGAATTTACCTATTTCTTCTTCAGTAACCCCCTCAAGGAATGCTCACCTTGGCTTAGAGTAAGATGCTGTGATGTCAACATATGACAAGAAGGAAGAGTTGCCCTCCTCCTTTTTGGCTTTATCAAGGAGAAAGGACCGACATCAATGTTTCCCAAATCTGACCACATATCAGAATCACCTGAGGTTTTGCTCCTTGTTTTTTAGTAAAAATTTCTCAACTTCACCCCAGGCACTTTAAACCAAAATCTATCAAAGTAAGTCCAGGAATCTGTTTCTATGAAGGTGATCTGGGCTGAAACCACATTTGGGAGCCCTTAAGAATAACTGATTCTGAGGTCTCTTACAACATTGTCAACTCATCCTCTTTTTATACTTTTCATTTTTAGTTTTTTTAATCATTACAAATGTACTTATTCTTAGTGTAGAAACTTGCAGAACATAGAAAGTCAAAAAAAGAATTAAAAAAATAGGCTGTATAGTCATTGACAACTCCTGATAATATTTTGAAGTAAATACTTTCAGTCTTTTCTCTACTTATAAACATTTATACACATATTTTAGAAAAGGTTCATACTGTACACACTTATGCTCTCTTTTAATATTTATTAGCATTTTACCTTGTGAAGTAATGTTTTCTACAACACAATTTAACAACTGCATAATATTTCATTATATAAATGCACCATAATTTGACCTTCCCTCAGTTGGACATATATGTTACTTTTACATTTTTCACTATTATAAATAACATTTTGAGAAGCAAATTTGTACAAATTCTTGCGCATATCTCTGAAAATTCCCTAAGGTAAATTTTTGGATATGTAATAGCCAATACAAAGGTATGCACATTTTTAAGCCCTTTGATATATACAGCTAAAAATGCCCTCGAGAATGTTGTAAGAGTTCCAATTCTAAGTAGCTAACAATTCTTGCCTCATCATGAACTTTAGCTGGCATTTCATCTATAGCCAAGTGTTTATATCATCAGCAGTCCTTTACAGGTATCACCAACAGATACCCATATAGCATATTTCACTACATGGAAATTGTGTCTTTTGTTAAGGTTATTAAATTTTTGGCTGTTTTCCTTGTAGGTTGCCACCAAATGTTAGAGAAAAGACAACTCTAAAATAATTAATCTCCTGAAGTAAACTTTGATGAGATGTAACATAAAAGCTAAAAACCTGAGGCAGGAGAACGCAATTTTCTTGTGTGATACCTTATTCTGGCCATCTGTTTAACAAATATCTGGTTCCAAATAGTGTCAATTAAAACTGATGGCAAATCTTAATAACTTCTACTTGTGAATATCAGCGAGACCCACATTGTGCTCCTCGTGTAGTTATGTCAGTTGTAGCACCTCCAGATTTTACATGGATACACAAAGTGCTTTTCTCTCTCCCTCTCTCTTTTGGTCTTTAACCTCTCAAAACTAGTGATCCAGAACACCCACTGCTAAGCAAGTATGCAAAATGCAGTGCTGCTTAGCATTGGGAAAGCCCAAATGCAGTGCCAAGAGGTTCATAAATACAGTAATGAACCCTCTGGTGTCAAAAGTGAGCACTGTTTAACAGAGCAAGTAGGAATGACCTTCAGGATACTTCACAGCTGGAGTTGTTCCCTTGCAAGAGAATGGAAACCTATGATGGTAGTTGTAACACAGGTTCTGGAAAGGCCATCTACTTCAATCTGCAAAGTAAACTAAAGGGAATAGCTGCTCATACATGGTCCTGATGCCACTGACATGAGAAACACAGCAACGGGAGCAGTGAAATAGGAATTTGGTGGCAGATGGAAAGGTCTGTGGGAAGTGTCTACCCAGCTTTGTTTGGCCCATATTCTGAAATAACTAGAATAAACACTTAGTGTTGTAATTTATACGCATATCAGTACCAATAAATCAGAATCATGCAAACAGTCATGTTTATTATATTCTTGTTGCTTAATATTCATGACAGTAATTTATTTTTATAGTACAGTTTCACTGTTCTCTCCACCATTGCTCTGCATTTAAGTCTGGCAAGTTGTATTAGCAGGAGTTCAGGTAACCCTTTAAAGACTGCAAAAGTTCACTAGCCTGATCACAACACTTTATTTGCTCATTTCATTTTTCCCTTCCTCTCATAAACTTTTTAACCACCAACATGAAATCTCTGTAAATTATATAGTAATACTACTTTGACGTATAGAAAATACAAAGAATAGAGTCAGCATGTTTCTCTGAAGGTAGCTGTATAACAGAGCTAATAAGACAGAAAACATTTGGAGTGATCTAAGCAGTTAATTCTTAAATTTGCTATCAGGAAAATGGGTTAAATTAAGCAGGGTTTTCACCTCTCTTATTCACCTACTCACCACCAGTCCTTCTCACTCCCCCACTTCAGCAGTCCATTGCTGCTCATTACAATGGATTGTTAAAGGAGACCTTATATACAACCACCACCACAAGGCATGTTATGTTTTTATATTCACCTAGCACTGGAGCTACAAAGATGAGTAAGACATGGCTCCTACCCCAGAGATTTTGTGTAGGTCGGATTAAAGAATGGGAAACAATATTGTATTGTTCTGTACCTAGACACCAGATACCTTATACTCAGTTTTGTACTTAAAATTCAACAGAGACAATTTACACTTATTGTCAGAGGAAAGAGGCACAAATATACAAGCCTGGAAAACCAGTTTTAGAAAAAAAAATTTCCCAATGAATAATACTCTCATGATTTTCTGTAGGTTTGCTCTGTTTCAACAAAGATGTTAAATGTTTTTTAAAAAGAGGACTATCATCAAGTGTGAGTGGACATAGTATTAATATTTTAACTATAGTTGGGCTTTTTCTATTATGATTTGATGGATTCAAATAATGGGTTTATTTTATAGACTCCATGAAAATATGTTTCTAGCACATGACATGAGAGACGAGGCAAAGCAATGCTTTGTTGTAGTCCCACTTTTCAATTAAATAACACAGATGATGAAAGTTAAGAAATTTTATGATATTATTTCTTAATTCACTTGCTGGACAATGTAATATGGACACAGTGCCTTGTTTCTACATACACTTGAAGCATTTCTTTCTCCATCTGCTAGGTGTGTTTGAATTTCACCAGTGCTTAATTTTATTTTTAAAAGTTTTTCCAGTGACCCAGTCACGAGAATAAGTACCTGTAATGTTGCCTTGGATACAGAAAGTAATCAAAAATTTTGTTGAATTCATTTTAAATTGAATAGTCAAGACAGAAGCTTTTGTAAATAAATAATGTGGTTTTGAGACCATGTGCATGAGCAGAGAAACTTATTCATGTTCTAGTTTCCTCTCATTGTAGTTCTTGACAACATAGAGTCTTTACCTCAACCACATCTAAATCTACTAATTATCGTGTTTCTAAGTAGACACGTGTTATCACTTTGCCCAAATTAGGCAAGAGTGATAGTTTCATGGTTAAAGGTAACAGCTTTGGAGTCTTCCGGTTCTGGGTTCAAATCTCTGCTTTGCAACTTCCCAGATGGTAGCCTTAGGCAAGCTATTTAATTTCTATGAGCCTTAGTTTCCTAAATTGATAAATCAGAATAATATCTACCACAAAGGAGTGTTATAAATATTAACTAAAACAGCAAAATGTACATGTAGCACTTGGCTTTATACAAGTGAAAATATGGTAAGCACACCATGAATTGGAACTGTAATTATATGGACAGTTCTAAGGTTTATTTATATATTAACATATTCTATTAGTTTAAAATATTTATGTTTCAAATTAATTCAAAAATTGTCCAAGAGTATAAAGAATTCCACTTCGTAAATGTGGAATGCCCTTTTCTGTAATTCTTACTGGCATAGTATATGAAGCTCTTCCCAAAATGTTGTAAACTGTTATCTCTAATTGCTCCATTGTTTCAAATGGCCTTCCAGTCTGTGCTACATGGTCTTGAAATGTATTTGAGGACTTGGTCTGGGCATGGAAGACACATTGTTCAAATTGCAAATGTCATAATGCTGAGAGGAAGGTTGAATGATAAAATTGAAGGATTTATAGTTAAAAACTTGGTTTTTGGCCCCAGTTCCAGGTGTTGTGACTCAGGTGAAATGAGTCTTGTGAATATGCAAAACATTAAACTTAAAGCAAAACTCCCCGTCTGGTGTTATTGTCTTGACAGCTTGGGATCCTGAGGAAAAGAACACACTTGTACAGGGTTGCACGCACATTTCTGCATGTAGGTTTAAAAATGTACAAATTTAATATAAGAGAGAAATGGGTAAAAGTGACACCTAGGACTCTAAATTCAATTTCAGATCCCAATAATGTAATTAAATAATATTAATAAAGAGCTTATTAAATCTTGTGTTGAAATGATAGAGAGATATTGCCAGAATAAGGGAGGAAACTTTATCTTGCACTGATAAAGTTGTACACCTAAATCATTCCATTGAAGTATGATTTCTGTTATGTACTGAATGTTTTTGTAACCCCCAAATTCATGTTTGAAGACCTAACCCCCCAGCGTGATGGCGTATGGAGGTGCAGCCGTTGGGAGATAACTAGTATTAGAGGATGTCATGAGGGTGGGGCCCCATGACAGGATTATTGTGTCCTTATAAGATGAGGAAGAGATCAGAGCTTGCTCTCTCTCCCTGCCATGTGAGGACACAGTGAAAAGGTGGTCATCTGCAAGCCAGGAAGAGAGCTCTCACCAGAACTCAACCATGCTGGCACTCTGATCTCAGACTTCCAGCCCCCAGAACTGTGAGAAATAAATGTTTGTTATTTAAGCCAGTCTATGATATTTTCTTATGGCAGCCCAAGCTGAGTAAGACAATTTCCATACTTTAGAGAGGCACACTGGAAGACTATGATCTTAGTGATGAAGAGTCTGGAAAGCTTGATTCATGAGAATTACTGAAAGAACAGAGAAAGAAAGGAAAACAATGAACAGAGGTTGGAGCCTATGTTTTTAGTATTTTCAAACATTAAGAGACTGTTAGAGAAGATGCTGTTTGGATTCTGACATTGACCAATGTGATTTTTCTAGTTATTTTGTAGCTGGTCTGTCTTGCCCTTTGTGGAGACCTCTGGGTCTTCTGCTTGGCTAACATTGCTCCATATTCATTCAGGGGAGCAGCTCTCAGAAGTTGTAAGCATTATAGATCCCAGCATCATAGACAGGGGTTTCTGAGGTCTTTCTGTGCCTAATATTTGCTCATTCCATATTTTTCCTAAAACATTTTCATAACAGAGCTAAAGGAATAGAAATTTCTGAAAAATATTTCAGTGAGGTAATAGGTCCTTCTTAGGTACCAATTAGCTATTCAGAGAATAATACACAAAACGTATCAAAGAACATTACTATTGTCTTTAGAGTTAAGGGCCTGGAGGAGGAGCTCAAAAGATCGTTGATTTCATCTGTTGGTAAGACAGTATCAACCTGCAACTAGCACAACAGATGGTACTAATTAGATCTGCCCATCCGTTACTTGGCAGAGGAATGGGCTTGGGATCTGAAAGAGTCAACCTTTCACCTGCTGGACACTCAAAGTGAGAAGAAAAAGAGAAAAGAGCCACGAGCTGATTGGTTAGACAGTAATCATGGACACAGGGCCTTAGGCACTTGATCGTTTCAAATTTTAATTTTCTGAAAAATAAAGGGGTTGCATGAAAGAAAATGGGAGAGGGAACAGCACATTTAAATGGAGAACTATAAATAAGTCAATAAAAAGAGGCAACTCTCATAATTATCCAATATAACTTTTTTATAGTTCATGGACTTTTCAAAAATATATGTTTGCTTTCATTCTTCCAATCATATTACTTTCACCTTAAAACCAGTACTGCTACTTGTTTTCTACAAAAGTGTATTCATTTTCCATGTTTCTATTTCCTAAAGTGTAGGTAGAAATGTATGTGTCAATCCTTAGGGAAAAATTCCATTCTTCAAACCACATGGCAATGCTCAGTGAGGATATTCTGCTGTTCCAACATGAGCAGAATTCTCCCAGGAAATTTCTAGTACTCCAGCAGACATCATATCTAAAGTTTAACTCTCCAAAACAATAAGGAATGAGCCAAATGAAGAAATGCCACATTTTAAGGAGTCCATGATAGTCTTAGAAGCTATTTGAAGAAAATGCTTTCATCGACAAGAGAAGTGGAGAACTAGAGGAAGGACAGGTGCCTGAGCCAATGAGAGCAGGTGACTGAGTGCGAGCAAGCAAGAGACTAAAGGGCAAGGGATTAGTTATTCCATATCAGGCTTTGAACATAGCTCAAGAGAGGGTAATATGAAAGTTATCTTGAGATAATTGTAAGAAAAAAATAAATAAGTCTACCTTTTTCAATCTAGAATACCATGAGTTGTGAAATCTGAAAAGAAATATGAAACATTTCAACTTTGGAGAATGAGTGTGTGTGCGTGTGTGTGTCCCTGGATGTATGTGTGTATATGAGGAGGGAAGACTTCTTGTTGAATAAAGTTTAGTTGATAACTCTTTTAATGTTTTTATCTGTGAGAAGGATCTACAGTGTTACAAATATTTGCACAGGCTGGTGTATAGCCTCCCCGCCACACCCTAAACTTCTCACCTACTGATGATTCTGTGACCTTCACAAGCTGAAACACAGGTTCACAATCAGCAAGGAAGCTAATTTCCCACGTGGGAGAAGACAGCTAATTTCCCAACTGGGAGAAAGTATTACTTTGAAGTTGTCTCTTGTGGTGCCACTGAGAATGTCACAGATTTACTAATATTTAATAGAAGCAAGGTAGCATCAGGTTGGAGAAAATGGTTAGCCTCTGGGTTATGACTAAGATGTATGTTCTATAATGAAGTGATAGGCTTTGGACTAATCAAGTGGGGTTGGGACTGGAATCAGCTGACAGAACAAAGGAGAAAAAGAAAGAAAGTGGGAGTCCCCGGATTGTAAAGTAAGAGAATATCCTATAGTGTTATCTTAAACATATTTGGCTCTATTTGGAATTCTAGAAACAAATATTAAAGCAGAATAAAGATGGCCATAAGTATCACTTAAGACAACTTTACTGGAGGAGTGCAAACACTTGTGAGAATGGACAAAAAGGTCATCTGAGAGTGTGGTCTGATTGTATTCTGATTTAAAACACTACCTAATATTTACTGAACACCATGTGCCAGAAAATCTGTAAATAAGGGCTTTGTCATGATTAGCATTTCATTTAATTTCTTATGATCCCCATGAGGAAAATAATCTTTTTACATACATTCTAAAGATGCGGAAATTGAGGTGTAGAAAGGTTAAGAACTTGCTCAAGGTCTTACAGGTAGGAAATAGTGGAATCAGGATTTGAATGGAAGTTCTGGTGTGTCGTGCAGATAGAAATTTTAGTTTAGCTGATGAGAGTAGACTTCACTGAGAAGTTAACATGTGAGTGGCAATCTGGGGACATGCCACTGGTAGAGGGATTAGGCAGTTAAAGACCCTCAATGTACATGGGGTATTCAAAGAAGATCCAGGACACCAATGGGCTTGAATGAGATGGGCAAGGCAAGAGAACTTGTGGGCAACAAGATCATGCAGGGCTTCGAAGACCTCGCGAAGAATTTGGCTTTTCCTCAAAACAAAATGGCAAGCCAGTCATATCATTTAGCCTATCTTTTTCACTAGAACCACACTGGATTGAATGAGAGAAAAAAACTTACTGGGGAATTAGAAGAGGCCACTCTCCTGGAGATGTGGCCAAGGACAGAGTTGGGAGTGGGTGGGCAGAAAATTTTTTTGGAAGGCCCCTCAGTGGTGATCGTAATGTGATGTCGGGATCAACCCAAGAATGTGAAATGAGGCAGGTGTCTCAGTGTGAAATGAAAGGCCACAAACCCTTAATTTCATTAGGATCGATTGATGCGGTGAACCTGATAATAGGCAATGAAAACCAGTCACTTGAATCTACTATTAGAGTAATGGGTCAAGATAACTGTTTTTCCATTGAGGTATTGAGGAGAAATTCTGCATTTTGTTACACATTTTTAAAAAGCATGTCTATTCAGTGGGTGCGGGGATGCTTAGGAAGCTGACTCATGAAGGCTGACTGGCTGATTGCTCAGCTTGAGAAGTTTACTGCTTTGAAAAGTGACCTCTTAAGGATATGGAAGAAAAGAATGCAAATAAAAGTAAAGTTTTAAGGAAAAGCAAAAAGACAAGCATCACATTTTCTAATGGAGCTGGTGTCTTACCACTCGATTAATTTCAGAGTCAAGGCCCAATTTTAGTTCTGAATCACCTTCTAGTTTTACTTATAAAGAACTTTTCATTAAGCCAAATTAAGTAGACGGAGGTCCAGTTGTTTATTATCTAGCACTAAACCATTCCTACAAAAAGACACCTGTGCAAGCCATTTGGCTCTAGTCAACTATTTTTTTACAATTTAATTATGAATATAATTAGAATGAGTTAAGAGACAGGCTAGGCATCAGCCATAAAATTTCTAGTTTGCTAAAACATATGCACACACACACACATACACACACACACACACACACACATACTGATTAAAAAGCAACCACAACAAAAAACTCACCAAGTTTCTGAGAATGTCAGCTTGCAATGGGAACTTTAGTAGAAGGGGAGTATTTGGAAAATCTACCTTTATTTTACTTTCAAATTTCCTTGAAATGGTGCTGTAGAGGCTATTTTTATACTACATTATTTTTAATTTCTAGTTTCATGGTGATGACCCTTTAAACCCTACTTTTTACTTTCTCTGGTTTTGAGGCAATTTGTCACTATCATGCTTTCACGTTTAGCAACTGTTTGTAGTCAAGTGCTTTGCAAGCTCTGTTTCTTTTCTCCCAAAGAGTGTCATCACGGAGTTGATGATGCCTCAGAAATAGTTTGACCAAAGAGCAAGATAAAGTCAAGAGTAAAGAAAATATTTGCAAATATACTTGACTGGCTTTTTCTCCAATTACTTATTGAAAGTACACTTTAAAGGTAAAATGGCATGAAGGCCTCAGAAAATAACTTGAGGACATGCAATAGATACTTTCTGCCACAGGGCAATGTCTTTAATTTAAATCATTTTTATACAAGGATCGTGTGACGGGCAGATATATAGGAGTATGAGTTATATTTAAGGACTAGGCATGGGGTATGCTCTACCTTTCGTGAATAATAGCCTCAATCTTATGGTACTCAATCCTATGGATACTATTTCTCTCAATTTGTTTTACTTCTTAATTAATCAGTGTTTACAAAAGCTGGACATTAAAAAATATATTGTCTTCAAATGCATGTGTGCCTACAGCCTTCAAATTGAAGACTTGTATGCAACATCATTACTGTCTTAGTTTATCATTGGCTTGCCTAATCTCTGTGTTACATACATATATACTTTGTTATGTATGTATACACACATACTCTGTTACATACATATGTACATGCTCTGTGTACATACATATATGTACATATATACGTACATGCACATGTATAAAATAAACATGATATATATAACAAACATGATATATATAATAAACATTATAGATACTATTTACTTAAGAGAAACTGGAAAAGATAGTAAAGGAATTGATATTGGAACTATGGGTTGTTTTGATCAAGGAGTTACCATTGACTGTGTTCCCATGATGGAAAACGTATAGAACCTTGCTCAGAGGTGGGAGTAATTATTTTTGCACACAAAAGGCAACTTTGAAAACTTAGAATATAACAAATCAACAAATGCACACTCACATGCTTTAATATGAGCACCAAAAAGCTGAGGTGAAGAAGGTGACCAAAATAAAATTATCAGATAGTCCTTGAGTAAATGAGCTTTGGCTCAGGCTTGAGTTACAAATAATAGATAACACATTTTGTAAGTAAATACGTGAGGTCATTTCTCTTCCATCTCATCTACTAATCAATCTACAATTTTACTGGTATCTCAACTCTGATGATCATTTGGATTTCAGAAAAGTAAATGAAAATTGATGGATTAAGATCATTTGTGACATGGAGGTGGAGCAGGGGCTACCTGTAAAAATTTAGAGAGGGAAAAACATGCAGTATGCAGAAAATTGGCTCTACAAAGATGTCCACACCCTACTTCCCAGAGCCTGTGAATATGTTACCTTACGTGGCAAAAGAGATTTTGTAGATGTGATTAAATTAAGGACTTTGAGATGGGGAAAGTATTCTGGATTATTTGGGTGAGCCCAATGTAAACACAAGGGTCCTCAAAAGTGGAAAGTGGAGGTAGAAGAGAGTCAGAGGGAGGTATGACTATGGAAGAGGTCAGACTGATGTGATGTTGTGTGATTGCTGCTGTGAGGGTGGAGGAAAGAACCACCAGCGAAGGCATGCAGGCAGCCTCTGCAGAAACTGGAAAAAGCAAGGAAGCGGATTCTCCTCCAGAGCCTCCAGAAAGGAATGCAGCTCTTCTGACACTTTGATTTTAGCCCAGTGAGACCAAGTGTCAGATTTCTGTCCCACAGAACTGTAGGATAATAAATCATTGTTATTCTAGGCCACTGAGTGTGAAGTAATTTGTTATGGCAGCAATAGGAAACTAACACACATGTCCTCTAGGAAACAGTGGCTCTCACTTAGAAAGCAGAAAGAAATCCCTGGCTGAGCACCCTAAAGCAGTCCTGGAAGCAACCATTCCAATACGAATTAGAAAGACAGAGGGGTCTAGAAAGGAAGCATCCTGGAAAAATGGGACTTTGTACAATAGTGTCAGAAAAGAATAAGGACATTATAAAAGAAAAGAAGCAAGGAAAAATAAAAGCAATTACAAACTCCCAGAAAAATACATTAAAAATCTACACAAGAAAATCATGATCCAGCTATAAAGGGAACCAAATGTGGCCAAGAATGTAAGCAATTTTTGGAGTGTATATAAAATAGATTCTATTTGACCTGCTGAGGACTAGCCTTTGAGAAGCGTAGACAATGTGACAGTGAACCTTAGAGAAGGAATCTTTGTGAAACCACTTGGACAGGTAGTGAACAATACTTACAGACTCACAAGAATGAAAATATAAATGCCCTTTATTAGTTTTCTAATTGGACAAATAACTGAAGTCTTAGAACAACCATTAAAATTTAAAGGAGTTAATGACCAATGATTGTGAAAGACAGGAAGAGAGGTAAAGGAAAGGTTGGAAAGGAAAATATACTCACCTTACAAAGGGAAGTTAGGAGATACTGTTGAGTGTTTATTAAACAAGAAACAGGGGTTTACGTGTATTATTTAACATCCAAATATAATAATGTGACTATCAAATGTTGGAGGAAGTGGAGTAGAAGAAATTAATATTACAAATTAGGTCTTATCGATAGTTGATAAATCAAGAAGTAGAGATGTTATCTAGAGTTACGAAAATAACGACTAGAAGAGTGAAAAATTGAAATAATTAAATGACGCTTCCTCTCATGAGTAGGCCTGTAGGCCTGGGGATGTGACGTGATGGAGACCAATCTATCACTTTCCATCATAAACTCTTCCATAAAATTTGGTTTGTTGAACGCTGTAATTTGATACAAGTGAAAAACTATACAAAAGAATACTAATAACACTTAAGCTTGAACTAGTTACTTATATGAAATAGGAAAATAATGTTATGTATATCTAAATGAATTTCAAAAGGGGATGGGTGAGCAATTGGTTATAAAAATAGTACAGTGGAGGGTGAAAATATTCTCAGAGAGGACGACATTTAAAGTAGCAATACTTTTAATATCTAGTAGTAAATATTGAAACATGGTTCACTCTTGGAAAGTTCTACTTTATTTCTAACCTAAAATTCTAATACTAAATTTCTGATCATTTAATTTAATTCTAACCTTAGTTAAAAAAGAAAGATAGAAATGGTTGTGGTCTTAATATAGAATAACATAGGATATATAGGTTGATGTTAACAGACAGATATTTGGCAACAGCTAGTTAGTTATTCTTCAAGCAAGATTTCTTTTAGATAAACAGTCCCAGAAAGGCAATGTAGGATGATGGAAAGTATTTATGTTTTAGAGTCTGGAGTTGAATTCTAAGTCTAATCTTTTGAGCCATGTGAACTTGGGAAATATTTTGTGACTTGCTTTACTCCTCTGAAAAATCAATTTCTTTCAAATCATTTATTGAACACCTAGTATGAAGAAAATGTTATCTTAGTTAATTGTGGTAGTATCTTTATAAGCTAGAAATTATTTTCCACATGATCTTTCCACTCCTCTCATATCTCTTGCTTTGTTATTTTGAGGATCAAATGAGATAATTGTAAAAAATGACAATGAGTTTTTCTCTTCTCTTTCCCTTTCCTTGGGATTTTGGGAAAATGCAGATATTAAAACAGAAAAGATACTGCTTATTGTCTCTTTTCTTTGGATCTGTAGAGTTACTAGAATGAAAAAGACGGGAATAGAGATAAAACTTAGTATATTTCCTAGGATTTAGATATACTGGAAATGTCCAGACCCCCTGCAGGCCTTTAGCTACAAGATTGCATCACCTATCATAAAACTCTATACTGTGTTTTTGTACTGAGTTCACATTTACAGTACTAATAATGCCTTCAGCACAAGTCATTTCCAAGGAATTAAATCCTTGTAGTCAGTGGGTTAAATCCCCACGAAATAACCTGCAGGTGACCCAGCTCCATTGACCCCAAGTATAGAATTTCAGATCAATAGCTGCAGTACTTGGATTCTGAAATATAAAACAATCTCTTGCGTTTTTGTTACCCCAATAAGTGTTATCAGACAGGGGATCACTATGGCAATTGCGAGTTCTTATCATATTAATGTTTGTGTTTGGTCCAAAAAGAGACTATTTTAAAAAGTAAATGCCTTCTGTTCTCTTTTCTTGGAATATGTAATGATGACTTTCAAACACATAATGAGAATTAACAGTAATTCAAATAGTACAAGTGGTCATTAGTTGCTTGTACATGAAATAACATTTCCTCCTCAGAGGCAAAACATTCCAGTTGGATGTAAAATTCGTTTTGGTCTATTCACCTTTTAACTCTGTTGGGGAAGGGTACCAGATCTCTCAATTTGGGGCCAAATAAAAATAGTAAGGCTTCACAAACTGGGTTGGGGGTAGCGAAAGAGAAAAGAGAAATAAGATTATAGCTGCGTGAACCATGACATTGACTGGCATGATGTTTTGCTAGTGTCTAATCAAAGAACAGAAATCACTTCAAGTATTTATACCAACAGAGGGAATTATTTTGATGCAGGGAACTGGTTACCCATCTGATGAATAAGCTGAGAGCCAAACAAGGAAGAGTGAAGTAACCAAGAAACTAGCCACTGAAGGAAGACACTACCAGGCTGGAGGGGCAAAGGAAGGAGGGTCCACCTCACCTGATGGAACCTGGAACCAGAGTGAGCCTGTCCAGCCAAAGTTAAAGCCACGGAGGAGATGGATCCTCAGCTAGAGGAGCTACCTAAGGCAGATGAGTGGGCAAGGGAGAGGAGGTGGAGGATAAACTAATAAACTGGCTGGTCTGTTCCTTCCCCCTCCCTCTGCTCTCCACTGCTAGTGGCTTCTACTGCAGAAAGCCAGCCCTCAGGAGCATCTGAGAAATACAGCTGGCTAGGGTCAAACTTCCCATAGTACAAAGCACAGAAGCGAAGGATGAAGTTGGCCAAAGAAGCCCAGAGCCAGCATATATGGTCATCTCTCCTGTGAATCTACTTTACCTGGTTGATGCCTAGTTTATTCCTTCCATAAAAAGCCAAGAACTCACGGGCATGTCTGTTGAACTTCTCACTGTATAGATTTTACACAAGGCGGTGAGAGCTATGAGGAAGATCAGCACCCCTCTGGGACTGGATATGAATGTCTTTATAGTCCGAAAGATTTTTTTTACTCCATTGGTGCACAATGGGGTAAAAGTACCTCCTCTGGTGTGGTTTTACCATTGCCAAGGAACTAGGTGGCCCTTCTCCCATTTCCTAAGGATATTTAAATACGAACTACAACGTAGAGCTGAGTTTAGAACACAAGAACTAACTTCAAGATTATGCCAAAAATATGTGGGTTAGTAAACATATGTCTTTGTTCAGGATCATAACATATTTCTCAGCCATATTACCCTGTTGGTTAGTCCCTCCATTTTACATATTAAAAAAATGATAAGTACTATTCTGAGTGAGGTAAGGCAAGGCTGTTGAGATTGATTCTCCTTGCCTTGAACAGTGAGGGAAAACTCTTCTGTCTCTTCACTTCTAGATTGCTTTCTCAAACAAAGTTCACCTGAAGAAACACTGTTAGCACTTAAACCATACCTTACATTTTTAAAGGACTTTCTTAAGCGCTATCTCATTCATTCTCATCATAATCCATTTTATAGGTGTTGGCAAAAACTCTTGCAATAGCCATCAGTCACAATAGCATGCTTCCTAGCTCAACTCTGCCTTGTTCAGTTCTGACCAAGCCAGTGTTTCTGAAATTCTATCCAGTTGGGACCTGAGTCCTAGGATAGTACAGAGACGTTCCCATACTTTATGGAAATTCAAAGGACACATCCTCGCATGGGTTCTGAAGGCCTGCTTCTCAAGTCTCTTAAGCTAAGGGAATGGCTTGCCTAATATCTTTAGAATCAAGTGAACTAAGGGAAGGTTTAATGATGGGGATCCTATATCACAGCCATTAAATCAGCACATGTACAAGTATGTTTCCAAATAAGATAACCCTCACTTAAAAGTACGGAGACCATGATGTGAAATTTGTGTGACTTCTTTAAATTTACAAAATCAGAGATAGGTACCCAAATGCAAGTCCCCCCAGTTTCCTTCCAGAACACTATCCTAACATTGTGAGTGAACTTCCATGCTTGCATGTTCCAAGACAGAATATCAGAATAAGCTGTTATTGCAATGTATGCTTGTGCACTTTGTTTTTATCCCTCCTTTTAAAAAGAAGTTAAGAGAGCCTGGGAACTATAAAATACTGCTCTTCTTGAGAAGCAGAAGGCTTAGGAAATGATAAGTTATGACTGGGGATAAGAGCTCCAGCCCTACCCCAAAACCCATAGTTAGAGCAGTGCTACTACATTCAACAACAGCAACAACAAAATCTGAACTGGTGAGCAGACCACAAGAGAAAGATCTTGGGAGAAAAACTCTGCTTCATTCCTCTTGATATCATTTTGCCAGCGCTTTAAACAAGTATAAAGACTTTTGTGAAATGAAAAACAGAATAAAAGGGCATATTGGGGGGCTGTTCTCCAACATGGGCTCCCCAAATCCCCACTCCTACTAATAGGAACACTGCACACATGGCCATACAGGATCAGACGTCCTAAGTAGAGCATTTTTTTTCTTGGTGATTTTTCTTGTTTGGACTTTAATTAAGCTCCCGCCAGGCTTGCAAGCTTTTTAATTTTACCTTTCTTTCTTCTGTCTTTCTTTTTCCTCCTTGAATCAGCTTGCTTGCCAGGACACTTTTTCTAAGCTGCTACTATTATAGTAAGTGTACCCTAAGATATTAAATTTCGAGATGTACTAGTAGTCGCTTCTCCAAGAATCAGTAGCAGAATTTTTCTCGCATTTGGAAAGATTTTCATTCATTCATTCATTTTTGCTTAAGTGTGGATGTTTGTGTGTGTTTTATGAATGAGAAAATAATAGAAAAGGAAGCTTCAAGGAATGTACAATGAGTATTGCTTAGTCAGTGATAAAACTCAACCTCCCATTAAGTCACCAGTTTAAGAAGAAATTTGCCATTACTTAATTTAATATTCACACTGCTCATAAGTAAACTGCAGCCAACTGTTTACTAGTGTTGGCGGGCGAAGGGTGAACTAGTCTAGAGAAGGTGATGCCTCAGTTGATGATTTAACACCTCTTTAGTGAAATGTAATATTTAATTCACTTAAGTTCTTTTTCAAGATCCCTTTGTAGTTAGTTAAACTCAGTGCAATTCTGAAAATACAACGGTAAGGGCTGGGGGTGCCAAAGGCGACCCCTTTAAAGCAGATTCCCTGAGAAGCTATTTTCATTTGAGGAAGCTTAGTTGAACATTGGCCACTCTAAATAGGATGCTTTACTGTTTTTTTCTTAATTTTTTAAAAAATTCAGATAATATTGCAGGGCCAGAAATAAAAATAAGCCATGAAAAACACAAAAACTAAAACGAAAGATGTGGAGCATTGAGGATATTATTACCTCCATGATTGCTATTATCATCATTCTTATTACGTACTTAATAATTCCACACTGGCGGGTTATTCCACCAACTCTCCCGTCTGTGAGGTACTTACTGATTGCTTCCACAAACCGCTCAAAAAAGCTGTAAGGGAAGAGCGGCTCCGGCAGCTCCCGGAAAAACATCTTCAGTGCTCCGGTGACAACGTGGATGTCCTCCCACTGGCTGTCGTCCAAATTCAGCTTCTCTTCTGGGAAAACACGAGGAGAAATGGAACAACTGGTTTTAATGAAACAATTACAAGACACTAATTATTATGTTAATGTTTGCCTACTATCATCAGCAACCGTTAACAGCCTTCTGCACCTAGAGGTTTGGTGCTGTGCATGTTTTTTTTTTTCCCCTTTTTCCGTAGGAAGGGAACATTTTCAATGGAATACCATCTGTAGGAATGCAGCTAACAAAAAAACAAGAGACACAAAGAGACAGTGCCATTGACACAGTATGTCAGATACATTTATTCCCATAATGCATCAGTATGAAAATTAGCATCACAGCTCAACATGATTCAAAGCTATTTGGTTTTGAGGCCGAGGGGCTAAGAGTTGCCAATGATGGCCGGCTCAAGGGACCGGCCTAAAGGCCTTGCTGAGCCAACAGGAGACATATGCTAAACATGGCAATAGAAAATGAGTTATTGCTTTACATGTGTTAGCCTTGCTATGTACAAGGGAATAATGGGTAACACTTTTTTCCTTTTTTTGCTGAATATAAAGTCAGCAAGGAATAGAATACTGAGTGAGAAAGGATATTAATTCCTTCTTACTGCTTCAAAAATATCTTTTTTAAGTTTTCATCTCAGCGAGGAAAATGTGCCCAGCAACAATATTAGACAGACCCCTGTTGGCCTACGTAGGCTATGCAAAGCTGTCAAAAATGATAACACACTAAAGACAAACCACAAGTGCTTACCAACTCCTATTAGAAACAACAGAAATGTTTGCTTGGGAAGCTTGAGTGAGTTGAGACATTTAAATATTAAAGAAAATAAATGCCAAAATGAAGTTTTTAGAAGAAATAAAGAGGCGTGGGCAATTATTTTCTATCTTTTTGCCCTCAATATGAAAGTCTGGCATCATTCTCATCCAAGAAGTGGATGTAATAGGGTCTGAAAGTGACATCTTTACAAACAACTAAAGGAAGCAAGACACAAAAGCATTGCTGCTGATTCATAGTATCTGTCTCTCTAAACATCCGACACGGAAAAGATTTTGGATTCTGGGCTTAACAAAAACTAAAGCTAATTATTTTAAACAACCTGGGGGGTCACTGAAAAGCCTAGTATCCTGGCAAGAACCTAGCAAGTATGCGGTCAACTGGAATTTTGTTTCTTAACTGATGTCTTGGGCTCACATTCACATGTCCCCTTGGTGTCAGTTTTATGAATGCAGAGGAGAATTTGCACCAAAAATGTGAGGAAAGCTGAGAATTGTCACTGTAGGGAATCTCTGCATGGGCTGTTTTGCTAATAGTGTTCATGTCCTTTTAAAAATATTAGCTGAAATCTTTATCAGATCTTTTTTTCTAAATGGACTATTATTTCCAGGGCTAGTTGGTGATGTTCCTGCTCAATAGGATGTTTGCAAAGAGAAGGAATGAAGGTGCATCTGTTTATTTCAGATGGGCTATTTTCCCCTCCCCTGTCAGTCTTCATTCCTACCTCAATCATAACACAATAATATGATCCACAACAAAAATCAGCAGAGGAGACCTTCTTTCTGCCCTGCAATCATTTTTGATTGATTGTATTTCAACAATTAGTCTTTTATTTGGCTACACACTATTGAAATAGGCCGACAGCATCTTAGCAGGCCAGCTTTAAACAGTCAACTGTTAACAATAGCATCAAAAAGGGAGACCTGATGGGGTTTACTGTCACTTTAAAGAACGGGGTTTTCACATTGTTGAAATCTGTCAGATATTTTGAAATGTCCCTCTCACTATGGTGCCACACCCCCTGCGTGCCCTTATAATAAAATTGGTTTTACTCCTGATTAAATCATTTTCTCCCTACCCACTACCATACTTCTCATAATGGACCTGTGCGCTCTACAGCTGGTGTTCTTCCCATGGTACCAATTCTTACTTTATCTTTTAAGCACTTTGCTGCTAAGATCTCATGCAGAGTGCTTATGTTTTGTTAAGAGCTTCATTCTTAGAGAAATAGCTTAACACATGTTCTAAAAATGTTGTACAACTTATTGCTTAAAACACATTTAGAAAATGTATAAGTACTGTAGCTTTGGCACCGAACTTTAAGTGGAAACCTAAACAAATACACAAACACACACGTACACACACACGTGCTTGCGCACACAACTATCTCTACCAAAAATTTATCAGCAAAGTCCAACACAAAATGCCATTTTGGTGCATTGGTTTGAGATTGTCAAAGGAAAGTGTTTAGCAGGTAAAAAAGAGAATGATTTTATCTTCAGCAAAACAACAAGAACAAATAATTGTTTAACCAAAGGCAAATGTCATTGATATTTGTCACCTCCATGTAATCATCAGTTAATTCAAGTGACTGTGAAAATAGAATATTTTAATATCATAAAAGGGAAAATTTACCAATCAATAAATTCCATTTGATTATGTCCACTCAAAATGCTGTATAATATCAATGTCAACGTGTGTTACTTAGACCAGCATTCCTCGTATAGATATCTATGTAGTCTTCATTTAAAGAAAAAACACCAATTTGTAGTCTTCTAATAGGTAGCTTAAATAATATGGCAAGTAGTTGGAAAGAGTGTTTTGGAATATAATATCCAATTTTTATATTAAGTTTTCTCATAACCAACCAAGGTTAAGATCCCTTGTAAACCAGAGGACTTTAAGGCATGTTTTTCGAGGCCACTGTGATTTATCTAAACATATAGTTATATGCCTATTTATACACCTTCTCATGAATCCATCCAGTTCTCAAGATTAACAGACCATAACCCCATCTTAGTGTTAACAGGTATGATTATAAACACATTTTTATTATTTGATGGGCATTTTCTAACTAATGTGTGAGCAGTGATGATGTCTTACTCTTCTCCCTTTTCCAACAGGGCAGAGTTTCTTAACAGTGATGAACTATTGACATCTGGGGCTGGATAATTCTTTGTTGTGGGGGCTGTCCTGTGCATTCTAGGATGTTTAGTAGCATCCCTGGCCTCAACCCACTAGATACCAGTAGCACTTTCCAGTGGTGATGATGAAAATGATCTCCAGATATTGCCAGATATCTCCCGGTGGTGCAAAGTTATCCCCAGTTAAGAACCACTACAAGAGAGCCTGTAAGAGTCTATAGAAGTTAGTCAGTAAATACTGATTTATGAAGTTTACCTTAGGTAGGCAGAGAACTAGACAACTAGATACACGCATACAGAGATTTCTTTAATATGAACTTAAGAGTTGGTAATTATTTTTGACAAAATCGAACCTTTTACAAAACAAAACTCACAAGACCACATTTTAGGGTGCTTTCCAACAAAAACAATAACCAATAATTATTTAGTGCTAACACTATACTAAGGACTATGCTATGCACTTTACATTCATTGTCTAATGCAATTTTTTCAATAAGACAATGAGGTCCATGCTATTGTTCTCATCATCTGCATTTTACAGATAGGGAAAATGAGGCTTGGGTAGATTAAATAACTTTTCCATGGCTGACAAGCGATAAATCCATGATAAGGAGCCAGGAAGCACCTCTGTCAAAACTGTTATGTTGAAACTTAATCTTGGCTTCAGAAGCTGAAAGGGAAAAGGCAAATAAGTAATAATTGCAAGTGGTAGTCGATCAGCTACTACTTCCAAAATAGTGACTTTTATATTTTATCCCTAAATGTCTTACTTGAGGCTAGGCTTTTGCCTGTAAACTGATGCTGATTTTTCATCATTACTCATTTACAGAGGGCACAGATTCTTACATAAACAGATATAAAGCAAATCGGCAATAAAAAGAAACTGCATTAGAAAGTGGCAGAAGATGGAGCGAATTGTTATGTGGTGATGGTGTGAAGAGGAAATACAATCTAGTGGGAAAGAGATTAAATAAAACATCACGCCTGGATTTACCACGAATTCACTGTATACCTATTTATTTGTGAAATGAAGATAGAAAGATAGCTGCTGGCATTAAATGAGAAGATGTATGTGAAAGCATTTGGAAAGCGCAAGGAAACAAACACATTCAAGATGCAACTACAATGGGGAAGGTGAATAAAGGTCAAAAAGGCAAAATATATCAAGGATTAAGGCAATGGAGATATGGAACAAACATCATCAACCATCCCGGTTTCTTTAGAGGATTTACCTTGGTGTGATGCTGTTTGTCATATGAGATCAACCAGAACTTGACATGCAAGAGTCTATATATTGGGAAGAAATTTGGTTGGATCAAAGTATCTCACAATCCTCACTCTGATCATCTGTGCTGGTTTCTCCTGGCCCTCTACTTAGGCTATCTTACATTCATTTTGGTCATGGCTTTTGGTGTAAAGCATTTAAACAGAATTGAAGATAGGTTGAGCTCCAGAATCCAAATACTATGTAACTTTTATGAGATCACAAAAAATATGTCTAAATGTTGCATCCAGACAAGGCCATCTTGAAACGTCCTTTCTTGAAGTGTCGTTTGTTTATTTTTTTAAAGTAAAAACTTATCTATATCAAGCTAAAAACAATTATATTTGAAAAAACAATGACAATAGGTATTAGGAACAAACTTTCTTAAAAAGGAGAAATGAAAGAGGGACCTTTGATAGCCACCGTAGGTAAATGGTAATTACCAAGGAAAAAGACATTTAAATATCACTAATATTTTAATCACCACTTTCCTCTTGTATTCTATATTGCTATATAGATTGGTGTAACTAGAAGTTGCAATATTAGGTCCGATTTCAAATAAACTCAAACTGTGTTAACCTAGCATTGGTTGAAATATGGCTGCACATAACTTGAACTATCCAGAATATAATAGTAACACAAGAGTAAAGACGAAATTCGTTGTGTATTGAAATACAAGTTCATACCTTGTAATTTTTTCCATGGCACTTTTAAAGCTCTTTCCAACTTTTATTTTACTGTTGTAATAAAAAAAAAAGAGGAAAATCCCAATTTTCCCGGGATCTAGAGAGAATAGCTCGGATTTCATTAATATAGTGACAAGAACCTAATACATTGTGAAACTCATAAAGGATGTGGTATCTGCTTCCAGTGCAGAGGACCATTTGGAAATCTTATCTGAAAGGCGTGCTGGGTACATGAAAGTCACATTATGAATGAAAGAGATGCCAGAGGGACTATCGATCTGAAAAATAATAATGTTTGGCCATAAAATCAAACTGGAAGATTAGATATTAAAGTGGATAAAACATACTGTTTATCTATAAGGATGTAGCTGATTTTTAGTTTAGGATTTAAAGGGGTGGATCAAAAGGAAGCTGGTTGGATCTTTCAACTAGCTCAACCTTTCCTGTTGTGCTGGCTCCTAAAAGCGACAGTTCAATCTAATTTCTGGTGGATTAGAGAGGTTCCAATTCTCAAACACGGTAATGTAAACCCTATGCCAAATGCAGCATCTCTCTATGTTGCACTTGCTAAAGCCTTTTCCTACAATACCATGGATATAATATGAGACTTCAGTGAAGACATTATCTTAGAAAAGTAGACCAGTTGGCCAATAAATTTGTTTGTTCACTTAATTTTTATTAAACAAACATAGATTAAATGAAGACTACATACCAGGGACTGTACTATGTGCTTTTCAAAGCTACAGCTGTTGAGGCTGCTTTATATTCCTCAAAGGAGACGGTTTCACCAGGTGCTCAGAAACATTACTCAGGTGAACATACATTAAGTTCTAGACTTTTTACTTATTTCTGTCACCTAGAATAATATTCTATTGACCTTGAGGATAAGTAGGGACAAAAATAATAATACATCACCCCAAAAATGTACATTACGTTTGTTATAGGCTGAATTGTGTAACTCTCCCCTCCCCCGGCCAATTCATATGTTGAAGTCTTAACCCTCAGTACTTCAGAATGTGACTGTATTTGGATATAGGGCTTTTAAATAAGTAATTAAGGTAAAATGAAATCATATGGGTGGGCTCTAATCCAATTTGACTGGTGTCCTTATAGAAGAGGAAATTAGGACACAGACATGCACAGAGGGAAGTTCACGTGAAGACACCAGAGAAAGATGGCCATTTACAAGCCAAGGAGAGAGACCTTAGAAGAAAGCAACTTTGAACACCTTGATCCCAGACTTCTGGTCTCCAGAACTGTGAGGAAATAAATGTCTGTTGTTTAAGCCCCCCCAGTCTGTGATACTTTATTATGGCAGCACTAGAAAACTAACATGGTGCCCAAAGGTTTGGGGCAGAGAAAGATGTCATGTTCCTGGATCATATCTGAACATTTCCTCAACACATGGGCTATGCCACACCTATGAAATATGGTAGACAACAGAGATAGTAGTTTAGGCAATTCCAGTTGAATAAAAATAATTATCTAGATTCAGAGAAAAGATTTGAAGCTGGAATTAGTTGAATAGTTGCTTGCCTATTCAGGCTCAACCTATTTCAAATGATTCTATATAAACAGGCAGGATACTTTCTAGTGTGGCCTCCAGACAGAGAGTAAAATCATGATTGCCATTTTCTTACAGTTTTTTCCAGCTCCTACTTCTGGAGTAGAAATATTTCATTATTGCTATAGCTTAAGACACAAAATACTAGGGAATGTGTAAAATATTCTCAGGAGAAACTCATTGCAAGTTAAATCAACTCTCTAAGGTCATAGTATCTATCAAAAAAAGAGGAAGTGGTTTTAAGTATTTTGTGTTCCAAAACCAAAGAGACTTGTTCCTTACAGTTTATCACAGTAACCTCCAGGAAGTTATTAGGGGGCTTACATTTAAAAATGGTTACTTTACTACAAGAGGAGATGACTGGACCTATGTAGAGAACGAGCAGTTCTGCCACCTGGTCTACAAAACCCAGTTTTGTGTGGCTTTCTTGAAGTAGGAAAGAGGGAGGAAGCAAAGAAATAACCAGAAACTCTCTAAGATACTAAAACTTGAAAAAAAAAGCTTTTATTTCTTAATATCCAATGGGATATTTTGGCATGCCATGTTGGCTTGCTTTCTATGTACGTCATGTTGTGTATATTTCTTTGGAAATAACTAAAGAACGCCAAGGCATGCCAATAATATCACAGGCTAATATGAAATATCTTTAGTTACTTTCTTTGAAGGAAGTGGAACAGCTTTCTACTATATCCAGTACAGGAATTGAGGCAGACATGAGAATGTCTTATTTTTGTTTTTCCTCAGATTTCATTTGAATGTAAATAATATAATAAATAGGTACAACTGAAACTTGTGAAGCAAGCACCACAGATGGAAAGTATAACAAATGTGTCATTGCTTTGAGCATTTTTAATTTATAATGGCATAACATAAAACATCTTCCCATCATCATAACTCCATGTATAATGCCACCTTATAAAATGGATCTTATTGACATTATGCTTCTTTCCAGGATTCTAGATTTTTTTGTCTAGGCATCTGAGGAGAGGTAGCTCTGTTCAGACTCTGACAACACCACCACCAACAAAAATGAATTGACTTTATTTGTTAGGATCATAAATTTAAAAAAAGGATATATTTCATGGTACCAATATATATTTCTTTAATTCCTTTCATACTCAGAGCTTCCAACACTGCTCTTATTTCCATTCCGTCAAAGGCTTTTTGTACTCTGCAGACACTATACACAATGGTTCATTTTATTTGACCGTCTTCTCCAAATAGATTCTGAATTTGCTTGAATTCCATGGATGATTTCATACATTACATACTCCAAATGGTAGAGAAGCCGTAGGATTAAATTTCAACAAAGTCATTTTTGAAAGTTTCCTTCATATCGGCTCTAAATTTCAACACCATTGCTATTTGTTCCCTCCAAGTTATATTACATTTGTAAATATCAAGCAGAAGTCCAGGTCCAAACATATCTCATAATGATATTTAGGAAATAAATATAACTAAGTCCTATAAATGCCCATATACAGACAACTTATCTGTTATAGATATATGCACATATATAGAGGCTACTTAATGTGCTGGTTTCCTTACTTATTTAATAAGAACTGTTATTGCTCCTTCCTAATTTTGTGTGAGAATTAAGTGAAGAAATATATGTAAAAAATATGTACAGGCTTGTTATAACATTATTAGAAAATTTATTTGGAGATTATCTTTTTTTGTCGGCCAGACTTTGGCAGATGTTTCCAGGATCTAATATCATTTCTGGCTTTTATTATTCCCTTTACTACATCGTTTGTGTGAATGGGCTTAGAAATGGTATCAGGAGAAGGACTGGGTTTTTTGCTAGTTTAGAAGTCTTCTGTCTCGAAATATTCCATCAGGAAAACAGAAATAAAAGGTAAACAAAATTGTGGATTAAGATAGTGCTACTCTCATTCACTGAAACCATTTTATTCCTAGATAAGACATCTGTTAGTTGTCAATTAAAGATAACCAAAATGAAGGTAAGATTTCTAGAAATTATTGAAGATATGTTTTTTTAACCTAAATTATCTTGTTTAACTGAGTCATGGGAGTAGTTAAGTCAATTTTCTACTTTATACCATAAGAATAGCCAGAGCTCTACAAAGGTACATGAAGTAAGAGTTGGGAGATTTATAAATTTTACTGCTACTTGCATCAAGTTAGACAAGATAGTTAGGTCTTTCTATATCAGTTACTTTGTGAAACCACAGAATAGCATCATCCTCTTAATTCTGCATCTATACAATATTCAAAGTCCAGAATAGTGATATTGATTTTTTAATGAATTTATCTATCATCAATAACTGGTTATTTTGTTTTTTTGTGAAGGAAAAGTTTTAGAGATTTTTTTGTTCCACCTCAAAAGAGAATCTGCCTGTCTGACTCCAGGGCCCTCCAGCTTTCAAAGGTATGGAGGATAAAATCACTCTTGTGTCCCTTTCTACCATAATTTTGGAGAATCATAATTCAGACAAATAATTCACAATGTGCGTTATTTTTATTACAAAGAAGCTATAAAATCTAGTTGATAAAAATTGTCAAAACATTTGATAACATGATACTTGAAAACCTACAATTGTTTAATATGAAGAGTGTGGTGTTTATTATTATTTTTAGAATTTTATTTTGAAATAGATAATGTATTCACAAAATTTAAAGTTAAAAATACATGACAGTCTACTGCAAATGTCTCTTTCTAGTTCATCCCTAGCTAGCCAGTTCACATTCTCAGAAATAAACCCATATTATCAATTTCCCATGTATCCTTTCAAAGACCTTTTCTATACTCAAGCAATATTACCCTCCACCACCACTTTTTAAAAACACAAACAGTGATATATCTATGCACTATTCTGCATCTTGATTCTTTTCACTTGCCGATATATCATAGAGATTATTCAAAATCAGAACATAAAGAGCTTCCTCATTCTTTTTTTACAGCTATATATTTATTTTTATGGATGTACAATAATTACTTAACCAGGTTTCAATTGTCGAATATGTTGCATAGTGCTAGTGTGAATAATCTCATACTTAGATCATTCATATCTAAGTATGTACCTGTAGGAGTAGAGCAAATTCCTAGACCTGGAATTTCTAGGTCAAACGTTGTGTGTATATTTAAAATATTGATAGACATTGCCAAATTGCCCTCATAGTGCACCAATTTATGTTACCATCACAATATCTGAGACACTATGGTTCATTGGGAATATGTATTCATTACACCCATAACTCTTCTCAGATACCCACAGATAAATGGTGCCTTTGATTGTATAGTTATAAAATACATAACAAAGAGTAAAATGAGGAGAGATATAGAGACTTGGACTAAAAATATAATTAAAATCTTTGTTAAACACAAGTGAGACTCATATGAGAGATTTAACTTCTGATGAAGTTAAAAGTTTGAACATTTAAATTACAACTGGTAAACAATTGATGTTTAATAAATATATAACAATAATAATTACAAATAAAAAAATTAGCCCTAATAGCAATAACTGTTTTCTGATGAAATAAGAAACTAAACAGAAACAAAGTCAAATAAAAAAAAAAAAAAGAATGAGCATGCTGAAAATGAAATGACTGAATGGAATTCCAACATTATATGTCAATTACAGCATTACAATAAATAGTATAAAGTCAAACAAATAAAATATCAATCAAATTAATATATTCATTCATTAAAACAATTTATGAGACACCTACTAGGTATCAGATATTATGCTAAGTGCAGATATAGGTGCAAAGGCAGTTACAAGGACAGAATGGGGATTGAAAGATGTCTAAGAAAATGGTGTAGAACCTCTTGAAGTCCTGACAATTCTCCAACTCTCTTTAATATCACTACTAGGATTGTGCTGTCTCTAGGGAAGGAAATACCCCTTTTAATTTTATATTTGCTTAAATAATACAAATACATGCCCAATTAGCTGCTTAATAAGTACCTTTTTAATAAAGATCATGATGATGATGAAGATGACCATGTAAACTCCCAAATCTGAGGGTCATGTACAGTTCCTCTTGTAGAAAGATAGGAAGACTCCATTTGCTGTGGTCTCAGGTGAACTGTTAGTACTAAGTCACATTTCCGAGCAGCCCAGGTGGATTTGGCCCATATGAACCTCTCCTCTCTTGGCAGAGAAGAGATGTACTTGAGCTAACCTCACCCTACATGTTCTCATGTTAGAGCGCACAAGAAAGTCAGTGGAGGAAGCAGGAGTGATGTATGTAGGGAGACACAGGCCCTGTGACCAGGGACTCTTCTCTTTGCTTTTCTTCTCTTCCAGTCTAACACTAAACACATCTGTGACACTAACTCCTGGGTCTCTGCCTGTGCTTCCTGACAGCACTCAGATATCTATGTTGCTAGTCTTTACCCTGGCCCACACTGGGCTTCATTTCAGATACTGCTGACTATGTTTCTAATCCTAGCCTGATAATCCCATCACTCCTGGGGCACACCCTAAATAATTTAACTATACTGATTTAACCAAAGGGTTTCTCCTGCATCCCTCCTCCAAAGAAGTTCATTCTTATTAATCTTTGTATCCCCAGTTTTTAGCCTAGCACCTAGTGCTTGATGCACTCCCTTTTGCTATTTACGGATATATTTGGATTGCCTGTCAAATTTTAACCTCCTTTGAAAGTAGACTCTATTTAGTAGTATAATAATAATGATTATATAGATGTATGTACACACACACACACACACACACACACAGAGCATATTTTTTGTGTTCTCTTTCAAAACACTTAATCAATACTGAAGACATAAGTGGGTTGTTCAGTCACTCATTCATTCATTTATCAAATATTTATTGAACTCAAATGTTGTGCTAAGCCTGTTGTAGCTGCTGGGGTGAAAAAACAGATAAAAAAGACCTAGTTTCTAAGCTCAAAGATCTTGCACTGTATAGGAAATTCAGACAAGCAGAAAAACATTGCAAGAGAGAATAGTAAATGTTACTACATAACTTTGTGTCGATGGCTATGGGAACACAGAAGGTTAGTATCTAGCTTCATCTGGATGTGGTGAAGTGAGGCTTCCCAGATGAGGTGTCACATAACAATCATCTTAATTTATGAGCAGCCATGTGGACAATGGTGGGGGAGGGGCTGAGGAAGACGGAAGGAAGAGGGACTATAAAGAACATTAGGAGGAACAGTCAGGCCAAAGGAGTGAGGAATATGAACCATTTCTGGAACCATGAGCTGCTCAACAGTACAGAAGTATAGGTTCCATATCTCAGAGTGTTGAGGATGGAAAGAAAGGTACAGGCCAGAGCATGAAGGACCTTACAATTGGAATAGTCTGGATGACTATAGCAGGAGAGTGACATTTTAGAAAGGTGGTCTGGCAGGAGCGAGTAGGCCGGATCAGAGTGAGTATGTGGAGAGAGGTTGTGTGTCCAAGAGGCACCATGAGCGAGTAGATCAGGTGAGAGGATTCACCGCGGGAAAAAAAAATATTTTAAAGGAAGTCAGGAAATAAGAGAGAGACACTCAGGTATATTTATGAAACCATTACATAGCAGAGAAAGAAATCTAGAAACTGATGGTTGGGCATGTACAAAGGATTAAAGTTCAGAGACCAATTATTGTGTATCACATTTATCATAAGTTCAGGGAAGTCAAAATATTCTATTTTCCTGAAGTTTATAAAGACCTGCTGGTAGTTGGAAAATGAGAATCCGTTTGGATTATCTGACCAGAGATAAGACTTCAATAGTGTTTCAGTATCATGCACTACTTTGCTGACTTTACAAAAGGGAATTACAATTAATTGGATTATGCTGGTCTCCACATGCTGATTGTAAGAAAAGAAAGTATAAAAGTGTAACTATTGCTAACAGGTCATATCTATCGTCAACCATGGGATTTGCTTTTCTTACTCACCAATAAGATTAATTTCTTCTTTACAATCTTTCAATTTGAAATCATTTTAATTATAGAGTTTAGAAAATTCAAAGGAAAAGGCAAACCTACTTTCAATGTTTTATTAATAATTGACCTCATTTTTATTCATCTTTATGATGAGGGAAAAAGAAATGGATGGTTTGTTTATTGTTTAGAAGAGTTTTACTTACTTAAGACCAATCTTTTCTCAACGTCAATTTTAATTAAAATTTTTTTATGCTGGATTTCTGTAAAGTGCTGAGCCCAGGGCTATGTTTCTGGGGGTTCACAAAGATGTGATCTCTGTTTTCAGGGCACTTAACATGGGGAAAAGGACTTAGGTGTGCAAACCCCAAACATCTTTACGTGGCTAAGTGGAGTGTTAGATTAAAGGTATAAACTACTAGATAACATGATATAGTTGAGACCTTCTCAGGCACTATTCTAAGTGCTTCACGTGTATTAATTCATTTTATCCTCACACCAATATATGCTATAGGTACTATTATTAGTTGAATTTTGCTGACGGGGAAATAGAGGTCCAGAGATTAAGCAATTTGTCCCAGTTCACTCAAGCATATAGCTAGAGTCCAGTCAATCTGGCTCCACTAGCACAGAGTACAGATTGGTTCATTTTGATTGGGGTGACACATGAAATTTCTCCAAGGCAATGGCAGTAAAGGATTCATAGGATTTTGATGAACTGAGATGGGTGAGGAAGGAGTTCTAGGCCTCATTTACCTAAATGTGGTCTCTGGACCAGCCATATCAGCATCATGTAGGACATTTTTAGAAATGCAAATTATCAAGTCATACCTCAGACCTACTGAGTCAGAATCTCTAGGGTGCAGCTGGCTATCTGTGGTTTAACAAGTCCTCCAGGTGATTCTGATGCATGCTAAAGTCTGAGAGCCACTGTTCTAGAACAGTTATGAAATGGATAAAAGTTTGACTATTGGCAAGCAGCCTCCTTATGGCTAGTGCAAAGATAGGTTATGAAATATAGTAAGAACTTAGCTTGGAAGCCAGTGAAATGCCTTAAATGCCGTGCTAAGAGATTAAATGTTCTCCTTTAGATAAGAGAGAACCATCAAAAGCTTGAGTGGGAAAATAATATCATTAAGACTGTATTATATAGAGATAAGTTAATTGGGAATATAATGATGCATTTGAGAGGTGAGAAAGTAGGAAAACGCAAATTAGTTAGGAAGCTATTGCAATAGTCCAAGGCATCATAAAGGTCAGAACTAAGTAGTATTTGTAGAAATGCAAAGAAAAGATTGAGTATTTGAGGCCTTTAAATTTAACGAAAGTAGTGGTGGTAGAGGGACAAGAGAATCAAGTAAAACTCTATTGTTTCTAGCTAGAAGGATGTTGATGTGCTGGTGCAGTTTTCTTAGGAAGAGTAGCTAGGATTTTTTATTCATTCAATTTGCTCTCAAGAAGATGCCAGGGATATTGAGTTTGGTTTGGGTATGCTATTGACGTTTTCATGTGGTAATGCCCGTATACATTTGGATATTTGAACCTGGAGCTTAGTATCAGAGATAAAGATTGGATAGGTCAATTTGAGAAATATCAGCACAGAAGTAAAAGCTGAATAATAATAAAAACATCTACAGTAATGACAACAAAAGCCATTAACCTAGCACCTATCATGTGCCAGTCACTGTGATGGGCACTTTACACATGATCTTATTTAACTTCCATAGCAACCAAGCAAGGTAGTATTGTCCGCACTTAACATATGAAGATCTAAGGACCAGACAAATTAAATATCTTGCTCAAGTTCACACAGGAGGTTAGTGTTTCTAAGTTTCTAACACTGTTGCCTCACTCACAAGCTATTTTGCAAGACTACCTACAATAATAAGGGAGGAAAATGGTCATATAGAAACAAATAGAGCAAGAAGTGAAGAGTGCCATTCAATTTATTGATCACTCCTGGAAGTGAGAACATAATTATTTTAACATAAGGTTTATAAGCAAACAGCTCCAGCCTATATATGAAAGAAATATCCAACCAACAACATGGATTCCTGTGTGATTAGTTTATCTTTAACCATCAGTGTCTACACAAATCAGCTTGTTTGACAAGGTAGCTTCCACTGCAGTTTCGTCTCTAGAGGAGCAGCACTGGTCTTAAGAACACCGAATAAGACACACTTGGTGATTCAGGTCATGTGTGCTGAAGAGCACCCATCACTGCAAACTCAATGCTCTTTGATGTGTTACTGATTAATAAAAATTCCCATGGTATAAATTTTATGGGTACAAAACACATCTAAAGTTGAGAGGAATGAAACACATGGAGTGATAGGTGTTTCCCGGGTTTGGTGATTGTGTCTATGTAAACAACAAGTGGATAGTTTGCAATCAAATTGGAAATTTGGTTGGGAAAGCACAGAAAACCTGTCAGATTTATAACTCTTCTCCTTAGTTCAAAATGTTTAGGAAGACAATACTAAACGACGAATCTTGGTTAAAGGCATAAAACGGTTTTAGGAACATTATATTTTAATTTTCTGAAAATCTAGGTTACATTTCTTTTAACGTGGTGGAGCAGCCATACGTTAATTTGAATGTGTGATAAGGCGCTTGAATAAACCTCCACAGTACATATCATTTACAGGTTATATTTGCATGTTGAATACTCCTTTGTCATGTATTTTAAAGTCTAAGGTTTCTTTTTCCATCCATTCAAGGCCTCTACTATATGGCACAACCTGCCATTTAATCCTAACTTTCCACTTCACTCAGACCCTGCTCATCTGCTTCTGTTAAACTATTCTCAACTATTCTCAAACCAGAACCATCCTTTATAACCTCCATACTTCGGTTCTTGCTCGTTCTTGACCTAAGCTATCATTCCCACTCCCTCCTCCTACCCCATCCTACCAATTCTTTAAAACCCAAAGGAAGCCTTCACATCTCAAGGAATCCTGCCTAGAGCGATCCACTTTTCCTTGATCTCACTTTGCTTTGAAAGCTGAGCTTTTATTGCCTATGACACTAATTTGGGGATTAAGCATCAACAATCACGGCATTCTTGCATTGTCTCCTCCTGCCCTCTGCTCTCCTGCAGATACCTCCTATTGGCCCAATCTAGTTGGAAGCCTTTGGGCAAGGGGGCCTTGGTGATGTAGTGCATACGGGTCAGATCTCGGGTACTGACCAGGGTAGTGGAGAGTGGAGAACAGATGTGGGGTAGGGAGGAAAACAGAAAATTATAACCATATCAATCCAACAGTCTGTCAGTTGAAACCTAGAAGTCCAGTTGCCCAGAGAAATATTTCAGAATCTCAAAATGGTGTAACTTGGTTTTGAATTTTGTAGAAACTTTCTGGGTGGGGATGGGAGGGACAAAAATCTTTTGTGTAAGGCCAATCCTAACATCCTTAATCCCATAAAGAAACACATGTACATGCATTTATTTCAATGTGTAATTATTGACACAAACGCAGCTGCTCTCTATGTTAAAGGACCATTAAGCTCACAAAAGCATGGAAATTCCTACTTAGAGTGCCTACTCCATCCTTAACACTCCTTGTTGTACCCAGATGCTACGTGTATTTTTGCACCATTTAAAAGGCTGAGGTACAAAATCAAAAAGGTAGGAGAAAATTAACTGGAGAGAGGATGGAGCTCCGTAGAGTTGTCTTATTCTTAAATTTTATCATGCTTGAATCTCCATAATGCCTAGGCACAACAAAACATATTAAGAAGTAAAGAAGAGAGAATTTGACTGTGGATTTTCAGATTTGGGGGCAGGCAAGCTACACATGTAAAGATACACAAGACACCAGCAGCCAAAACAGAAGAATACTGAAATTGTGCAGTTTATGTTAAACTTAAAAATAAATAGAGATTTACACTTCCCTTTAGATCCAGAAATACATGAAAAGTTGCAAGGCAGCCCACAACAAAGCAATTGACAAGAAAGATAGCATCTGCTTTTCTGTCTATTCAAGCTGAAGTTTTTCATTCTAAATGCAAGCAATGCTTCCCAAGTTAACATAATTAACTCATGACAATCCTGAAACATAATAATATAAGATACAGATGGAAATTCAAAGCTTTAAAAATGTCAGCTAAACTACATCAGGATTATCACTTTTTATAAAGTGAACAAACCATAATACTAATTAAAACAGGTATTTTTATTTCAAACTCTTTTGCATGTTATGAAATTACAACCAGGGTTATTTATTTATTAGTCTGCTGTGAAACATACATCTTAGAAAAAGGGGATCTGTGAAAACAACAAAGTAAAAAGATAAAAAGAATGACACCCAGCACTGCTTTCTGACACAATAGAGGACCAGTCGTTCAATTAGTAATTTCCGTGTGACTACTTGACAGAATCTACTAATTGTTAATCTTCTATTAACTATTGCTTTACATAATTAATTATATTCAAATAAAAACAACAAAGACATGTGGGCCAGTTGCCCTTTTGAGAATGTTTTTTTCACAAACATGGTTCTGCTTACTGACAATATTTCCAGTATGAAAAGATATTAATCTCACAGGAGAAAACACATTAAAGTGTTCACACATTTTTACCTTGCTTATAGAGCACAACTCCCGGCCTCCTCCTCCTCCACCCCCATGAAGGAAACAACAAAAAAACCCTAAAGCTACTGATTGCCTTACACAAATTCATCCTCAAAGCAATGCATAACAGCCAAAGTTCTTTGAGTTGGGATATTTCATATTAATTTAGCATTGCATAAAATTCAGAGTAACCCGTTCAGAGGTCAAGCATCATTCATCATTAGTTGAAGTGACATTTTCAACCCTTCATATTGCAGCTGCTAAGAAGTAGGGGGGGAAGGTATTCTTTGGGAAGAAAAAAACAAGACACGGAACACAATCCTTGCTCTATCCACAGAAGAGAAAACAAGGTGCCCCTCTGTCAGCATGATAATATGCTTAAATTTGGTGATGTCATTCTTCCCTAACCCCAGAGTCACTAAGCACATGGCAGCTGCATTCCTCCACTTAGGAGTTCTAGTGGAGATCAGTATTAACCATTTTAGATGTAAATGAAGTCCTTTCGTGGGGTGGAGAACACGAGCTTTGTGAGCTGAAATGATGATTTATATCCGAATCCTATCTTGTTTTTCAGAGATTGCAACTTGTTAACAAGGCTGTCCTTGTTCTTGTGGCATCCTCCGGGCATAAAAAAATTCTGGGAAGCTGAGTATGATCACTTTTGAAACTGCGAAACAGCATTCCAAGGCTTTGCAGCAGACGCACTGGCCAATTTCGGACCTAAGAGGCCCTGCAGTTCACAAATGAAAGATCACTCTTTTTCCCTTTTGTGGGATGCTTTCCTTTCTCTGAAATATTAAGGTCAGGACAGGAAATGGGACAATTAAAATGAAAAAGCAATCATAAAAAAATAGATAATTGGTATTTAAATGACTAGTAATTCACAGGGCTTTTGATAATACATAGATGTTTGCAAGATTGTGAGACATCTCTGGGTTCTAAAATATCAGGATATTTGCTCTAGGAAGCAAAGTTTCTACAGCAAATAAGTCCAAAGACAAGTGTTATGAAAAATATCAATGAAAGAAGTGAGATCTGGAGGTTTCTGCTAAGACCCTGTAGTCTCTCTTTAAGTTGCCTTCTCAGACTCTGTCCCACATAGTAGAATTTGGAAAACACAGCAGAATTTTGAAGCATAGTGGAATTTTGGTACTAGTTCTCCTTTGAAATTAAAGCACTATGATTGAATGGTAACTGTAGCAATTGTTTATGATGTGTGAGAAAACCATTTTTCAAATTTTGCAAAAATTAAAACTAAAATGACTGACATTTCATTGGGGAGAAGAAAGTAATTTGAAGGAATCCTCCACATTGATGGCTCATATGGATTTGAATTATGTATATGGTTATAATTCTGTTGCATTATGTCAAAACTGATATCAGTTAGTATTTTCGTCTGTAATGACTTTCCCAATATTATTTAACCTTCTCATCTACTATGTTTGGCCAGGATCATACCTATTCAAAAGAGGCAAGTGAAGTGACTAATGGCATAGGATGGAGGCAGGTGAGATCACAGTTCCTTTGGATTCTTACACATGTGGTCAGAGCCTGCAGTGGTCTAATTTTTAGACTTGACCCTGAGGGCAATGTATACATTTTACTTACATGAAAACCATATGGGATTTCTGGCATTGAAAACTTCTTTACAATAGGCTTTAAGTTTGGATATGGATGTCTCATATACAAGCTGACAAAAAATAGAGACCATCCATACGCAGTGGTTCAAGGACTGTCGTAAATTCCAAATGTCTTTTTCATTTCACTGTTAATTACTCTGATATGGGCTGAGCACACACAGAGATCAAACTGGGGTGTTAAAGAGGTAATTACCTGGATAATTTAAGAAATTATTTTTACTAAGCCACTAAACTAATTAAAGCAAAAAATAATAATAGATCATGTTGATATCAGGCATTACAGATAAAACACTCTCACATTCAGTATCTCACTTAATAATCACACCAATCTGGGAAACAGTTATTCGTCCCTATTCCCTGCATTTTAAAGGACAATAAATGGAAGTTCCGTGAAATAATACACAAAGGTTGTAAATACAAGAGCCAGGATTTGAATCTAGTCTTTGACTCAAATACTCTTTTTATTGTACCACGATAGCATCATTGCTGCTATTTAAATCAGCTTTCCATTTCAACTGTTAAAGCTATCTAGGTTGAACTATGAAGACAACATCCAGGGATAAAAATAGTAAAACCATTTCAAACTCAAAACACAGGTAGTTTGAAAGATACAGATGAATGGTTTTAAGGTAGGTTTCAATTAGCTCCCTGTGGTCCATCAGTTTGAGCTCCTTATCCTGGAAGAGAAAGCTGTCTTTCCATTAAATGTCCTGAATCTGCTTCATAGCAGTATATATTGGCATAACCGTTAGTTCAAGACCATTTTTCCCCCCTAGGACCTGTCCTGCAAACCCTGGGTTCCAAGCACCTTGACATGAGGTGCTATGTCCTACACATCTTAGAATGTCTTGTTTCTGTGCAGTTAGGTAAGTTTTACATTCTTCCCTCAGGACTACTTCTTTACCTGGGTATATAGTTGAAAGTGCTAATTATGTGCCAGTCCCAGTGGAAGAGAATGCCAAGTGGAAAATGTTTTCCATGTGAGAGTTCAGCTATGGTGCACTTGTGGACGGAGCGGGAAGGAGCCAAGTCAGAACTCCTACTTCAAGTCTTGGCTCTGTCCCTTAATGTCTTAGCTTTAGCTGCTAGGTTATTGTGAACATCTATTAAAGAAAATATATGTAGAAACAATCTATAAAACTGCAAAATATTATATATAAGGCATTATAATTACTCCAATTTTTTCTTCACTGGAATAGAGATGCTCAAGAGAGTAGAATCTTCAGGAGAAAGCACAGAGCAGAGTTTTAAGGATACATGCCACGTATTTGAGAATTAAAGTTGTCTGAATGTCATGATTTAGTTGTAGCAAATTCTATCCTATATCATTTGATTTCAGTAGGAGTAGATAACCTATAAGTATCGAATGAATCAAATCATGCTCATCAGGACCGTGTCCTGAAGCCGCATCCTAGAAGAATTTATCAGGGAACATCTCAGTAGCTACCTGGATATAATACTTTCTCTGAAAGGGCATTTTGTACAAATAAATTAATATTGACAAAATGCTAATGATTGAAAGTTTGAATTTTGCAACTGCATGATGTTTAACTGAGATAGTATAGGGCTTGATAAATATCAAAAAGCTAAGCAGAGAGAATCCTCTAAATAATAACTGTTATGACTCTTCTGCTGCAGATGCCTAAAGAATAATGTAGATGCACAGACAGAACCAGGTCTATATGCACGATTCCACCCCAATTTTCTTGCAAGGATCAATGACGGAGGATCTTGGAAAATTCCAATCCTACAGTCGACTCTGAATTTTTCAATTAAAGGAACAATAATGAGAAAGAACAAGGCTCAAAAGAGTTGGTCCTTCCAACTGCCGGAATCAAACTGCATTTAGACCTGATATCTGTGGCTATCTTCAGTCTAACCTTAAATGTTAAATCTTATAAGCAATGCAACCACTACTTTGAGAGATTATTTTGTAGTCTAATGGATCTCATTATCAGGAAATGGTTTTTGATATTCAGCCAAAATCAAGCTTTCCAGAAACAAGTTTTATTTGCGCATTTCCCTCCTTTAATATTTATGGCTAATGTAGATATTTCATTTAAGGGCTTCTTTTTTAAAGCTTCTAATTGGTAGATGAGGAAAGGAAGGAGAGGAGTTTATTCTTTTTCTTTCAGAATTTTTTCTTCTTTCTTATCTGCGGTAAACTTAACTGCTAATATGGATGACTACTTTTCCACTGAGGACGTGATAAATCTTTATATGGAGAAGCAGCACAGATAGGAGGGAATATTTGAACAGTACCTTGCAAGAGCTCCCGCTGGAAGTTCACCAAACAAACTAAATCTGTAAGAAGACTACTTCAACTTCAACAAGTTTAAGATTCTTTGTATTGCCATCATTCATCGGTAACTGGGGAGATTTTACAGCCTTTCAAATCTTAGAGTCCTTTCAATCACTAGATGCCTTAAAGGGACAGAAGGCCTTAAAATGTGCTCCCGATCTCCCTAGTTGAAAAAGATACATAGACCGAGGGGGAAAAGTCAAACAACAATACAAAAAGCATTAATGCAAAGAACAGTGGGGTCTCTCCCTAATTTGACTTTCTCTATAGGTGGCCTGCAGCTGCGTCCAAACAGGTTACTCCATCGCCTTCCCATGAGCACGACAACAAAGTGCTATCTGTATTCACAAGAATACATTTAGTGGCATAGACAGATTCAGGTCTAAAAATAAGAAAAAAGCATTTTTTCCTGCATTGCCTGAGGTAACTCTGTGCACCAGCAGAAGACAGTAGCACTCTTGTCTCCCTGGCTGTGCCTGAACATAAAGGAATCAGAAACCTACTTCACATGACTCAAGGAGGCCCAGGGCCAGCAAGGAGTTGATTCATTCTATTTACATCTGTGTGAGTCCCATTGACTACACACAGCAGCTGAGCAGGCAAAATCAATAAGGAATATTCTGTTTTCGATTGACTTCAAGGCAAACTACATGTATAGATCTCTGAGATTGATATACCTGTTTAAAGAAGTGTACTGTTATGCTGGCCAACATTATGCTGAAATAGGCAAAATTAGGGCATGCCTATTCGGTTTGGCTTAAAAATAATTAATCAGACCACCTTTACTAATCACGTTTAAGAAAAGACATATACCCTGCTTGTGTGGTTACTTGGTGGCTAAATGACAAGGAGAAGAAAAGTCAGAAAAATGCTTATATTGGATAGATAATCCTCCTAAAATTGATTTCTAATTCATGTATTAACACTTAAATAATATCTTTTGCAATGAGTTTCCAATATCATTGCTTCTTGTATGTAACATTTAGATGTGAGGAATTTCAGCTTGTTTCTGAAGAGTTTTTCTTTATCCCTCCCCCTCTACCTCCGTTCCTCCCTTCCTTCCTTCCCTCCTTCCTCCCTCCCTCTCTCCGTTCTTCCCTCCCTTTGTTCCTTGGTTCTTTCCTTCCTTTTTTCCCCCTTTTCCTCTCTTATCTCTAAAGCATGTGTTCGTATTTTTTCTTTCATGGAACATCTACTCTTCTCCAATTCATCAGGCTGATTTAGGAGCAAGTCAGTAAAGGGTGCTCTACCCAGTCACCCATGTCAAAAGAAAAAAAAAATCTGACCCCCACGTCTTCTCTGGAACACAGCTCTATTTCCACTCCCAGGGCCAAGCAGATCGTCTCTGAGGTATGTTTAATCCCTACTGACCCAAGGAGCGTGAATCTTCTCTCTACTTCTAAGTACAGGTCTTATGAATAATTTTATTTGTTCAATTACTACACTCTTCTTTTTAAACTTTTTGATAGCTCTGCATTTTCCTGTTCAGTTAGAAAGCCATACAATGTTATTTTTGTAATATGTACATGACAACCATTAGCAAAACTTTTCTCTACTTTGGATATCCAGATGGTTCCAATTTCTTTTCTTATTTCTCTTTAAACCTCCACCTATATTCTTTTATGAAGATATATTATTTTAGAATACCTCATAATAACATACTTTTGCTGATGCATGCCAAAAAAAAAGACTAGCTGATTTCCCTTTTGAATTCAATAAAGAGGAAAAGAAAAATGGATTTAATAATGATTAATGAATTCCTTACTGTTTTATGTTATATGAAAAAAAAAAAAAGCCTGAAAAATATAGCTTGCAAAAGGGTAAGATAAGTGTCCAGTAGTCAATGTTCATTGTTAAGTGAAGGCACATAAATGAGACTGGGGTGAGATTAACAAGCCATTCCCAAAGAAAGTCACAAACAATTGAGTGGATATAAAAAAGAAAAAATCCAAGCTAAGCTATATAACAGTTTTCTTATTTTAAGTGAGACACACTTAATAGCATGCAGTTTGAAATAAGGTTTTTAAGAATTAGGATGGAAAACTTTAAATCCTGCATTATACAAAATTTTCAACACCAGATGAAGTAAAAATGCTCAATTATGTTCTTATGATTGAGATATGAAAGATAAATTGTTACTAAGGGAAAATTGAGAGTCTCCAACTCCTTTACCAGCATAATCATAGAGCTCAAGTTTAAATGGTCAAGCCCTGTGGTCAGGCAGTCTCCTCTCTCTTGTGTCTGAAACTAGCAACATTTGCTTGATTACTGGCTAATGCTAATTTTTAATGTTTATGAATACTTGCTGTATCAGAGAAAACAGCATTTAGCTTTTTAATTTATTCTATTGCCTTTTACTTCTTATAACATCTACTCCTAACTTCCCCTAGCAGGAAACCTTCTAAGATTAAGAAAAGTAAAGATTTTGAAGAGACACCAGTACAGGCTGTCAGCAAAACATTATAAACTCATGAAATTGAGAAAATATAGAGACGACCACATCGTACAATGTGTTAAAGGTACAAAGAGAAATTGAATTACGTTTGGAGAGTAAGTCAGATAAGTTGTTGAAGTTCCTTCAGACACAACAATTCTATTATTCTAAGCTATGAAGACCATTCGAGGGTCTTCTACAGCCATTAACGTTCTCCAGAAAAACTTTCAGAACCACAGCTTTAGTACAGGGATTGGGAAACTATAGCTCATGGGCCAAATTTAGCTCATGACGTAGACAGGTAACATTTTTTAAGTAGGTCATATTTTAAATATGACATGCTTCAAGATGTGTTATTCATATAGGTGACATTTTTTAAATGATATTTTTACATGCATTTCGAAAAAAGTATTATATTGGAATAAAATACAATGAAAAATAAATGTATATGTGTGTAGATGAATCTTTTACCCAAGATCATTCGTCAATTCACCAAAACCATCTAAAATACTGCATTAGCTGGTACCATTTAAGTCACTATAGACAAGGACTTTAAAGGTCAGGTTTTCTGGCAATGATTTAATCTCCTTTACAGGCCTCTAAGCTTCTTCAAGATAGTGGGCAATTTTACACAATAGTTAAATGAGATGAGGTTTGTAAAAGCAATTTAAAGCAGTAAAGAACTATGTAAAGTGGTAAGTGTGATTGTGATATTAGTAGTGGAAGTAGGTGTTTAATAAATATTTGTTGGATGAATTGAATGTTGGCTCCATTTGGAACGATAATTTTCAGAGTTTTAACTGCTGAAAAGAATATCATGCAGGGCCGGCCCCATGGCTTAGTGGTTAAGTGCGTGCGCTCCGCTACTGGCGGCCCCGGTTCGGATCCCGGGCGCGCACCGACACACCGCTTCTCCGGCCATGCTGAGGCCGCGTCCCACATACAGCAACTAGAAGGATGTGCAACTATGACATACAACTATCTACTGGGGCTTTGGGGGGGGGGGGAAGGAGGATTGGCCATAGATGTTAGCTCAGAGCTGGTCTTCCTCAGCAAAAAGAGGAGGATTAGCGCGGATGTTAGCTCAGGGATGATCTTCCTCACCAAAAAAAAAAGAATATTATGCAGATAAAATGTCTGTTTCAAATATGCAAGTCTACTGAGTTACATATAATATGAATACTCCTCTGGTTATGCAATGCTTGGAATTCCAAGTGGGAGTTTTACTCATGGAAGAAATACAGTATGTGGCCCTGTGACTAAAAGATAATAGGAACTATTGAGGATGGAGATTTTTCCACTTGGTCCTGGGCATGGAATCAAAATCTAAGTTTAACTTGGTGATATTTAAAAATGCATAACATGCAAAAGTCTGCAATCATTCTGTTTCTCAGCTAGTGAAAATAGAAGTCTACAGCATAGTATGTGTCAATTTTGAAAATATAGCCAAATCAGGCCGACAAGAAAAATCTTAAGTAAATAACTTCATCCATGTGTTTAGTACCATCCATGACTCTATGCCAAATTCACTTAAAGTTCCCTTCTTCAGCAACTTCTTTTATAACATGTGCCTACAGCTATTAACTATCTGAAGTGTTGATGAGGATAGGAAAAAAATTACTTTCATGGTTATGTTTCAGGGGGACATTTGGAATTCAACAGTATGTGAAAGGACCAGCTTCAGCTTGAAATAATCTGCAAAGAAAAACACCTGAAATCTAAGCAAACAGTTTAGCCATTTAAAACTCATTGAGCCAGATACACATGATAAAAATAGAAATACTGAAAAAAAAATGAGAGAAAAGTGATCCATGTCCACCAGTAGCAACGGAAAGGGGCAAAAATAAGTTAGACTGGAAATATATAACGAATTCTAACTATATGAAAATATCCGATATCCGATTTCTGATGGAAAGGGTGTTCTGGTCTCTGAGGCATATTTTTGCAGTTTTGGGAGTGAGGTCTTCATTTCTCTATCATTTATTATTTGTTTCTGATTGACAATTTTTTTCATTGTATTTTGGTTACCACAAAAGTCATTTTTTTCCCTCCTAACTATGAAACATTCAAATGGCTTATGCTCAAATTTATTTTTGAAAGAAATGTGCAATAACAGGAACTTAGGGGTGCACACATGTTTCTCAAAGTACATTGTTCTCTGCTGGTAGGAAAATTACTTAGGCTATCATCTGTGGACAGCCACAACACTATTCAAATGTCCATGTTTATTAAAATGATTTGTTGCTGTTCTTTTAAACGGAAGCATCTAGATGTTTGGCACTCTGTGAATAGACAAATAGTTTTCTTAGTAGCTAACATTTCTTCCATAATACATTGCTTGTGTTCCTGTTTGCTGTTGATGTTTTGTTTTTAAAGAAGTACATAGACCTCTTTCTCTTTACTCTCAAGTTCACTTTTCAACCCTGGGAAACGTACCTCTACTCTCCTATCTTCTACCTGATGTATTTCTTAGAGTATCCATCTTCCACAGGCTGGTTACACACTTTCTAGCCTCAACAAAAATAAAATAAAATAAAACTTTTTTTTAAGGATGGAATGCTCATTGCTATGGAGAACATGTAGGATGTGATAAAATAAACATAGATGTGGCCAATCGTGTTGGGTAGCTGACCCAACCAAGCTCCTAGTCTCTTCCCCCGTAGCCACCTTCCAGCTAATGGTGGTCATGTAACATGATACTGTGGCCTAGAAATTTTAACATGTGTATTTCACTTCATACAATCTAAAGTCTTCACATGCCTCCAGAATTGTTGAAGACCTGGGAAGTTTTTAACTTTGTTCATTCCCTTACCCACTTTATATACTATTTTTGACCAAGATTTTATCTGTATCTATACTTTTGTTTTACACTCCACAAATTTCTCATTGTTTTACACGGTTTCTTTTGATTTACCCACAAGTTTAGACGTTCTTTGCTAACCTTTTCTTCTTGCATTTCAGACGTTCCTTCTGGGATAATTTAACTTCTTTCTGAAATATATCTTTATGATATCTTTTCAAGAGTGTCTATTGATATTAAACTCTCAGATTTGTTTGCTTGAGACTGTTTTCATTTTGCTACAGATCTAAAAAAAATAGGCACATTATTAGTTTGAATGTTATATTCTCATGTAAGCGAATGCTATTTATTTATCTAATTTATATTTTTCCACCTTTCTGTGCCATTTCTGAAGTTAAATATTTACCTTTTGAGATTAAAGTCTCTCTGTGTCTTAAAGTACATTTGGGAAGGGAAGAATTGGTGGGAATTATTAGGCTGATTAAATGCTCCCTCCTATCAAGCTGGTGAATAACATTTTGAGGGATAGCTAGACTGAGTAGTTCTCATGATTGACCTCTTGCTTTCTTCTAGAGATGCCACATGAGGGCGTTTCCCCACATACTGAATTAAAGGTAGACCTTCTACCTGTATCTGCATCTGTATTAAGATCTGTAGGCTTATGTATATTATATATAATTTAAAGCCATAAATTATAATTTTTCCATAGCTCTTACAAAAGAATATCAATTTTATATTTTTATCTCTTTATTATCATGTTTTGTATTTAAGCAAATCAACTAACAGTGATAATAAGAGAAGTCCTGGATTATGCCATGTTTCCTGAACTGTAAATTAACTCTTAAAAATTCTTTTTTGTATCATTTATGTTTTCAATATACTTAGTAGATATATTACTGTGAGGAGAAGGTGATTGTTGCAGAGAGGGGTACGAAGAGGACAAGAAAAGGAGAAGCCTGTTTAAATTTGTGAGAAATAAAATTATAGTCAACTTTGAGATCACTTAAAATAGCTTTTCTAAGTATTGCTGAGGATAATAAATGGTTCTTACTGGAATTCCTTAGAGGATCTGAGTTAATGATTAGTTATGAAGGTTTTATAGTTAAAATACCACTTTTGTGAAGACAAACAGATACTTTTAAAAATAATTAGGAATGTTTAAAAATGTTCCTGGAATTTTGGAAGTATTTTCGTTGAAGACTTTTTGCATAATAAACAGATAAACATCAACCCATTCTATCTCAAGTATATATGAATCATTAATTAGTGCAACCTAAACTATTTGGAAGGATATTACAGAATATTCTAAACAACTGGCTTAATGATTCTAAATAAAAATAACGATAACAATTGAGTAAGGGTTAAGATAAATGCTAGTTTATATATAAGTAATTTATTTTCAGAAGTAATCATTTTATTTTAGGCAAATTGGGTAGATTCAGAAATGGTGGGTTTAATTCAAATAATTGTTGTGCCTCTCTTCCAAATGATCTGATTCCATCAACCCCATTTCTCTGGGGTTGTTATGACATGAACTGAAAGTTTTAGCATTCTTTAAATAGTAAAAAATAAAAGCTCTCGCTTGTTTCTAATTTCAGTAGAAAGTTTTGCTTCACACAGGAAATGGCAATATGGGTTGAAAAGGCTCTGCTCAGATGTAGCAATCTAGACAGTTCTCTTCATATTGACTCAGCCTAAAAGTTTCATTTTAGTGAGAATTAGACCATAGCATTTTTCCTTAACAAAGCTGCATTTCCATTCTAGGGACTGCATTTTAATTCCTGGTATAATCTAGGTGTCACATAATCCTGGAGAGTAGGATACCGCCTCCTCCCTTGGCACAAAGCAGGATGATTTGGGCAAAAATTCAGATTGTCTCTCTATTAAAGGAAACAAATGTGTTACCCTCACCTTAAACATCCTTTACATAAAAAAGGAATGCCTAAAATCCTCAAATTAAGATTCAATCTTAGTTTAAGGGGTGAATCTTGGTTAGAATATAAACTTCCCTGAAAGAGACAATATTTTTAAAGATTCTTTATACTTTATATCTTAATATTTGTGAGTTTCAGATAATTTTATGAAAGTGGGTTTTAGAAGAAGAGAAAAAAGAGAGAGGAGTATATGGGAAATATGCTTCTTAGAGGATTTAGGAGAAAGTATCCTGAAGAAAGGACTAGTGGGCAAAACATTGAAGAAAATTTCTCCTTCATCACAATCTTATCAAGGGCTGCCCCAATATTTATGCATGCATGTGTTCACTCATTCATTTGATTAGCTTTAATTTGGCACCTACTGTGTTCTGGACAGTGCTAGGCATTGAGGGTGCAAAAATTAACACAATATATCTTCTGTTTTTAAGAGTCCTATCCTAGTGGAGGAGGTAGAAACCAACAATGAAAACACATAGTGAAAAATGTGTGAGAGAAGACTGAAAGGGATTCCACTGGAGGATTATGCAAAATAGAAGGACCCTATTGATCTATAAACTATTGTTGGAGTTAGAATCTTTATTATAGGAATATGAGAAGATACTTATTTAGTATAATGTACATTGAATCCAGTCACCCATTGCTGGCCTGACATTACCAGCTCCAGGAACGCCTCACTACATTTCTTCTCTGAAGATCTGGTGCCAGCAAAGCTTAAAATATTTTAATATCTGGTCAAGTCAGCTGCTCTGACAGCAATTGATTTGCTGAATGTCAAATCTGTTCACTCTGGAATTTAATGGGTTTTAACAAGGTTGAGGATGGGATAAATCTAGATAATTTTTGAATAAGTATTTACCAATTTAACTTTTTATATTTTGGCTGAATAGAAGGCCTCTATATCGCTAAATACAGATTTACATCATGGGCATGAGGGCAACACCACTATTCATTTTATGGATAATAATATATCTTGACACAGTCCAGGGAATTTAAAGGTAGAGTTGACACTCCATCATTTGCTTGCACAGTTGTGTCTTTTCCTAAAACTGAACAACTTAAGCAGGGGGTGATTATAGATGTTAACTTTGATGCTGCTGACATTTGTCACCTTATGTCATAACCTTAACATTATTTAAGCATATTTGTGGAAGGGCATCCTGATTGTTCAAAGCACAAACTAGAATTCTGAAATGTACAGGCTCCTGTAACATTTGCTCCATCAGCAATCAACACATCAGCTTTTCTTTGAGAGGTAAATATTATGTGTCATGTTCCATAGGGGAAAACATTAAGAACTGCTATGACATGGTCTTTGATATTTTTTTTTTTCTATTTTCCCTTTGTTTTAGAGGTTACTTACATCAGAAATGAAATAGGCTGTGAATTTCTCTTTGTTCATCAATCAAAGCTGATCAATTGTAAGACCAGCAAAACTGGATCACAACTCCAAGCAACACGGTCATATTACTCTCATATTATTACTAAAAGCCACATCTATATTCCAAACTGGGATACTATAACCCCTTTGTCATTTTCCAATAAAAAGACCATACCAAATAGGCCAAGCACACCGTAATTAGCAGCTGGCAGAGAAAGCTGTAAATCTGTATGAGTTCTGAACGATTTGCTTACATTGTTGCTTTGTTGACAAATGATGCTGTACATGTTAATGTTCCTGAAATGTCCCCATTGCACCTGACGTGCCAATAAATGCCAGCCAGCTGTATGAATTATGGAAATAAGATTTTTGTTTATGAAGGTATCCCAGACATTTATTTTACAGCATTCCTCTCGACAGATTTAATGTCTGGAGTTACATTGAGAAGATATTTGCTACCTGACATAATGGATAATGGAAACTTTAAAGGCTCTTTTTTCCTTCTTTTAATGATGAGATTAATACATCCACACACGCACACACATGCACACACATATATATGTATTTTAACATCTACCTTCTGACTTCATAATTTCCTCTTAATTTTTAAACATCACACATTCCTGCTCAAGAGTTAAATAGGGTATCAATTTCCAATTAAGACTATTAGGGGTGAATATTTAGAATTATATACTGCTAATTTTCATTTCCATTCCAATCATTCTTTTAGAGTATATGTGAATAGCACAAAAATATTTTATGAATTATATTATTTTGCATTTGTTGATCTATTACTTTCTTGTTGGCTTAAAAGAGCTTTACTTGTGGGTATTTCTTTTATGTTTCAGGAGTTAGTACACAATAAATAGTTTTATCTCAATATACTTTAAAATAACATATTTTATAGCTTGAGATCCCACAAATCTTGCCTCATTGACCATTGCACCATTTAAACCCTTTATTCCGATGAGAGATTTAATTAATACAGTATTATTAAAGAGCTCTCACATGAGATAAAAACTACCTGATCTTACAATAATCATAAAATAACCACTGGTTCTGAATCCTATAAACATAGCAATAAAATAAATTAAACCATACTAATGTAAAACCCTTTCCTTCTAACATCAGCATGAAATTTTAATTCCCAGATGTGAATGCCAATCTTCTCAAGTTTTAATCTTCAAAACATTTGTGTGATAGAAACTCACTATTGTGTTTGAATTATTCTACTTTGACCTATTCCACAGGTCAAAGGGGACTAGAAATTATGATTTCTGGGTTCTAGTCATATTTTTGTTTTCTGCCTCAGTGCTGAGGAATGGATTGAATCAGTACCTAAAACAACTGATAGTATGTGGCCAGAAAGATTTTGAATTTGATTGTTGATCTCCAAATGATTTGCCGTATCATATGGCATGTGATTTAGGAAAGACCCACTGAGTAGAGGCTAATTAGCCCTCTCTGAGTGACTGGTTGCATGATTTTTCAACTGGGTTAAATTCTTTAGTTGATTTTTACATATATAGGTCAATGTGCATTGTCCGCAGAAATGTCTGATATACTTTCTTCCCACATCCTCTTCAAGATCTCCAACGTACCAAAAGTCTCAATCAGCAGTAGAAAAAAATGCCTCTTCATGGAACTTTGAACAACGGTGCCTGAGGGATGATTAACATATAAATGGGGAGGAAAGTCAAATCACCTTTGTGACCAAAAGCAATTCCCCTCAAAAGTTTCTTTCCCCAGAAAAGAATCCAGATGGCAAGAATGATGCTTAAATAAATACTGGCTACAGCTCAGTTTTTTTGTTCACATTGGCTACAATAGACACTCAGATTTATATATTAACCATTTCACGGATTTTGTACAAAGAGTCAACTACATGTTCTGAGGTCTATTGTGTTCAAAGAGTTAAGTTTCCAATTCTTGGCATAGCTGCTCTAGTCTGTATTTGCTCAAAGGAGGATTAAGGGTAATGTGCAGCAAAGGAACAATATAAGGAGACCTGGACTATATCTGTCTCCTCAATATACCTGCACAACGGGAAACGCAGGGCTCCAGACTCCACTCTCCATGTTCTCTTTCACGTGCATGGAATTCATTGAAACTAATGGGAAGGAAATTATAGTCGTCTCGCAGGTCTCCTAACTACAGGTTTCTGTGTGGATAAATTTAACTTGTCAAGGTTTCTTACAGAAAGACACAACGAAAGTCAAATAGTCAACTAAGAATAGCAGAAAAATCTAAAAGTATTCAATTCCCCCATTTCCGTTAAATAAAACCAGATACATCATAGGAAAAGATCAGAGTTTGACTGCAGATTTTCCAAAATGATAATATAATTTCTTACTGAGTTGTGAAGTTAAACACACACAAAGTACTAAATATCTGGAAAAATATCGTTCACCTAACTATATCAGAATATAATTTAAAAAACGAATTGTTTATAAACAAATCTTTTCATATACTATCCTACGATATACTAGGATTGACATTTGAAAAAATTAAGAGAGGAAATTACTGAATGGTATTTGACTATCACTCGAAAAGAGCATACCATTCCAGGAAATATTGAATATAATAAATAATATTTGAAACAGAGAAATGGATTATGTTGCTTTATTTGGACAAAGTAAAGTGGTAAAGGAAAGTTTCTTCAAACACAAATCCTTCTCAAAATAGCATTATAAGAAATTTTGTCTCAGCAACACTTGCAGAATAATAAAATTAATAATTATAACTGTTTGTCTCAATTGCTTTTTTTATTGGAACTTCATAAAGTAAGAAGTATTATTAACTTTATGTTATGGTTGAGGAAGCAGAGTCCTGAGATGTTTTAACCTACTCAAAACTGTGCCACTTTTACATAGCAAGGCTCAAACTTACCCCAAGACACTGTGATTCCAGAACTCACATTTTAAAGCACATATTATTTTGTGCCTAAAAATGAAATGTGCTGATTGTCACAATCTAACTTTGAAAGTTAAATGAACTTTGGAAACTTTATTGAAAAATGGGAAGCAAAGCCAAGTGGATTGCGGAAGGGGGTCCTCTGGATAGAACAGAAGTTGGTAAGAAAGAATTAATAGCAAAAATAGTTAATAAACTAATCGTGAATAATGAGGTGGATGTGGTGCACCAAATGAGTACTTTTGGAAATTTACAAGAAGAAGTTTTTCCAGTTCCTGAATACACATGATATCCCAAACTCACATAGATCATAACTAGGAGACCAAAGACATGGATTAGATGCCTAATTTTTGTGAACAAATAGCTCCTGAGTAGAACATAAATTATAAAAAGAGAACTTGTGTTCCCCAAATGAGATTATCATCAAGGGAGAGATAATTTATTTGAAATAGTAACAATAATACTCACCAACTCATAAAAAATGCCCCCTCCACCCACCGAGCTTTTGTGCCTCTGTTTTTCACTAGCCCAGAAATCCTCTGGACGGGGACTACATCTCATTCATCTTTATATTCTGTTGCCTTGTACGTGGAACATAATAGCCATTCAATACCTGTTTGTTGAAAGGAGAGTGATTGCAGACTCAAGAAGCCTACCCTAGACCTAAAGAGAGAGAAAATTTAAGACAACAAAACACATAGTGACTAAGAGCACATAGACCTTAGGTTCAGTCAGTCCCAGGTTTGAATCTTGGCTCTGTCTTACATACTAGCTGTGTGCCCTTGGGCAAATTAACCTCACTAAGGCTTGGTTTCCTTACCAGCACAACTGAGATAGTAATGCCTACCTCCTTGTGTTCTGTGATTATTAAATGAGATAATATTTGTAAAGCTACCATGCCATGCCTGGTACATAAAAAGTGTTCAAGAAATGCTATTAAAGCTGCAGTGGCTGGGATAGTCAAATAGCAAATATTGGAAATGATTCAAACTTGTAATTTTAGGATAGCAAGAGCAGTCAACTTTTACAAGCAGTAGAGTGTACACAAAGGAAGTGGATTTCTTAGAACAGAGATTAAGTTTCTCTATCATGCCAGTGACTAGTGACCACTTAGGTGGGGATATATTTTCATGCAATGAAAATTGCTCTTCTAACGATATGTTGAAAGGTGGGAATTAAGGGATAGAAATGTAGATTTGAGAATACTTTGATTGCAAGTGACAAATTCTGAAAGTTCTTTGAGGACTGAGTAGGTAGAGAAGAGGGCCTAAAGTTGAACTTCTTCAAGCCTAGTTCAATAGGTGAAATAAAGACAAGGAACCAGCAAAATAGACCTTTAAGGCCTTTTTAGTGTCTTGACTCAGTGTCCTGAATTAGGAAGAAGGTAAAAAAGGCCATAGAAGATGACAGATGTTTGGGGAGGACAAACATGAAGGTAAGTTTATTAAAGACCTTGGGAACTTGCCGAAGCCGGAAAGCAGATGAATTAAACTGGGCAGGAAAGAATAGGTTCCAGAATCATTTATTGCTCAACATAGTACAAGCAGTGTTTCTTTGTAGGAGATTTTCTGATGGGCACACCCAGGATGAGCACAATCTAATCTAATTAGAAATCCACACCTTTCTCTTTTGCTCATTAAAGCAAACTGGGATGTAATGGAGTGTGACTTTCTTTTTTTAATGAAAACTTTGATTTTTCTTCAATTTATTCATAAGAAGGTAAATAACTTGAAAATATAAGTACTTAGAGCAATTGAGATGGCTGTTCTAGAATGTGATGAGGGGTAGAAAGCCAAATGGAGAGTCTGGCCAGCAGGTACCACTGGTGCCCCCGAGCACCTGTCCGAAGAGACTCTAAAACATCACTGAAAATATGAAGAGCAGGAGGAATTGATATTATTATTACATTGTATTATATTACTATTATATTATTAGGAGGAGAATTACATATGGTTCTTTGATAAGTTGTTCAGGGAGGAGGAGAGGGGCAAAATTCCTAAGTGGTTATTCTTGTGTAAAAACAAAATATTGTTATATTGTCTTCTAAGGAGGTTGAGTAGCTAAAAGAAAGGCTCTGATTTGTTGAATGCGGTCTGCAAGTTGAGGTGTGGGCAACAGCAAAATTCTTTTCTGCTTTTCCATCATCTAATGCTTGATCTTGTCTCTAAAAAATGTTTAATAAATATTTATGTCAGTTTAATGAAGAGACAAGTTATTGGTTTGCTTTTGGAGGTCAAATGATAAGTCTGACCATAGTCCAAAATTATTAGCCCATCAGGGGTGTCCACATGTCTCCATTCAGTTCCAATGAAGGGGCTGCCATTCCAGAGACTGTTAGAAGGAGAGAAGAAGAAGGAAAGGAAGGTCTTTATTCTTCATTTTGGGAAGGATAAAGTCAACTAAAGCAAGGGGATTTGGGAAAGAGTAGTACATTTGATTTGTTTAAATTAATTAGTTAGAAAGGAAGAGACTTTTTTTCAGGCATATTTGCAGTAAGATCAAAACACAGTGACACAAACTTCAGAAGCCCAGAGGAACTCGGATCCTACATTATTTCCTTTAAAAAACATCTGAATTGAGTGCCTTGAAAACACACCAAAAGCAATAAAGACTGAAAAATAGGGAACTGCAACAACACTAATAACAAAAACCCTCAATCTTCAGTAAAACAAAAATAGCCACAGCCTCAAACCATAAACAGTCATGTGTACTGTGAAATACTGTGGAGTCTGTACCAAAATGAGGAGAGAATCTGAGAGCCAACACAAACTTCAGAAATGGAAGAGGAAAGAGGTTTCCTTAAAAGGGTCATAGTCTTGAGAGTGATATCTGATGATTTGATTAGAGCATCAGGCCATGGGAATGAGTGCATCCTGTGAGCAGGGAAATACCCAGGAAGTTTTGTGCCACAGAAAGTCAAGGAAGGCAAAATCATTTAATTGTTTATTCCCCAGCCGCTTAGCTTAGGAAGAAATCCAAAGAGGAAGCTGCATGAAGGAGAGAGAGGAGTCAGAAATTGTTAGATTACAACACACAGAGCTGTGTTGCTGAGGAGAGAGAGAGAGAGAGAGATTAAATGGCCCTATTCTAGGATTAGTAGTAATCAGAAAAAGATAAGTGAGATTACAGAAGCACCATGAGATCATTGACTAGATAAGAGTAAAAAGGCAGAGTAATATAAATCACAAGAGGAGGTATTCAAGAAACCAGGAGAGCTCAAATAGTTATTTATAGTTTTAAAGAAATTACTTACATATAATGTATCATAAAGAGTCTTTAAAAAGAGGTATAAATATGCAAAGCAAGGAAAAGCAAATTGATAGAGCTCAGAAAATAAGGGGAATAAAAAAACCCTATAAATGTCAAAGTATAAGCAAAATAGAATATATCTAACTGAAAACACAGAATGGTATACAAACTAGAAGAAATTATACAAAATGAAAAGATTAAAGACAAATATACCTATGAATAATTTTATATACATATGGATAAAGGTGAGTATAGTACAGAAGACAAAACTAGTGCTCTTGAAGAAGATTCAAGAGTATGTAGAACAGAAAAAAACAATTAAGGATGTAATAGAAGAAAAGCTTTTGGAAATAGAGAAGGACTTATACTGGCTTACTGAAGTCCCAGGAAGAATTGATATAGAATGATTAATATAACATATCCTAGTAGAGCTACTGAAATTTAAGGATAAAGAAAAAGCCGTAAGGTTCTCCAGGCAACACAGGTAAATCACATTATAAGGGGGGAAAAAAAAAGGTTGGTCTCAGAACACTTCACAGTAACACTCAGTGCCAGATAAAAAGGTGTGCAAAATTCAGAGAAATTCACTCAGAAACTTAAGAGTAACCTACTCATGATTCTTTCTTGGAAACAAAACTGGATGATGAAATATAATAAACAGAAAATTAAAATGAAGCACTTGAGAATGAAGAAAACTTGGTAAAATGACTAGGTGTGAGCATTTTTTCCTTTGTAGCACAGAACTAGGTCTAAACAACATTGGGGATAATGATTACAATGTGAATGTTAACCTCGTCAATAACAAAATCCTAAATAAATTGGAAGACCATCCAGAAGGAAGAATACTTGCACTAATTTCCTCATAAATGAATAACAAAAGAGTTGGTCTAGAATGGAAATAATTTTTTGACTTCAAATTCTTAACATTTTTCTTAAGGTGAAGTTGTCTTTTAGGAGCTAATATTTCTTGGGTCAAATAAACATTTATTTGAAGTTTAGACATTCTTTCGAGCTCATTTAAATTTCTTTTTCTTCTTAAAATTCAAGTAAAACTAAAGATAAAACATTTTACTAAGGAAAAACCACTGTGGCAGAATCATGTTTTTATCTGTCTGTTTATACATCTCTGTCTGTCTACATCAATATATAAAGTGCCATCCAGAAAGTTGTTCACTAAATATTAACATATTTATTCACGTATGTATTTAGGTATGTGTTTATTTGTGGAGTGACTAGGTGACAACTTTTTTCTTTGTCTATTTTTTTATTGTTTGAATTTTTGTAACTGTTATTTAATATTTTAATACAAAAAGTTTTAAAATATTCTTTTAACAAACAGCAACATAGCTGCATAAGATCAGGCGTTTTTTTTTTATCATTCTCTACTCAGTCAATATACAATTATGAAGAAATGGCATGGGGCTAAGTAAATCTCTTCATTCTTTTAGTTTTAGTCATGTATGGAACTGTAAACCTCCTGTAGGATTTATCTTGCATTTGTCTAAATTTAGAAAGGACATTTTAAACCTGAGGATGATTTTTTAACACCCAGTATGTTTCTGATCCATCTCTCTGTGCGTTTATCAATATGCTTAGGAAATGTGAAATTATTTTCATAGCAAAAAGTAAAATACAAATACAAAAATATTTACAAGGTATTTCAAAGCCAAATATAAATTATTTGGGACTATTTAGAATTACAGATTTTACCTGCCAGTGGTTCTGATCATATTTCATCTTCAGAATAATTCAGGTATTTAGATTTAAATCTTTCAAGTGAGAATAAAGATGTCTGACAAATTATTTACCTTCATAAAGATTACTTTGATTAGTTATAGCTTGACTTCAATTGGCTTCAGTAGATATGTGCTGTGTCTATGTTGTCAGATTTTTGACACTCTATCCAGATTATGTTGCAATAATGTTGGTATACTCTTGTAGAGTTTTAAGTGTACCAGGATGCTGCAAATGAATAGATTGCGAATGTTCATATACTTTGATATCTAGAAGACTTGGAATCTACTGCTGATCCTCTCACCTGCCTTGCATCTACCCTGTCGGAACAGCTTTATTTAAGTTCTTCTGGACATGTACTCTCATGATACTCCTTTCCAAATATCTGACTTCAACAGAATGCATGTTCAGGAGTTCAAAAAATGGTAACAGAGACTCTTGGGTGACATTTTCTCATACTCCATTTATTTAATCTATCAGTTAATGGAGAATACAAATTATAATGTTTCAGTTTTTAAAATTTCAAATTTACCTAGAAAAATCTCACGTAATATGGGTAAAAAATAAGGTTTAGCTGATATTGTGAGAAAATAGTTCTCTTAACCAATGAAATGTCTAGAAATTAGTAGTAGACATTTAACCGTAAGTACATAAAATTAGTTTTTTGTAGTAACCAGCTCAAAAAAACAAAAACCTTGGAGAACTCTTTTTTTATTCAGAATTATTTCTAAATCTAGGAATTGCTAGTTTATCTTTGCTCATAAGAGGTCTTCCAGTCTGAGCTTTAACTTGATCTCCATGTTTAAATAAACTCAGACAAAATCTTAGAAATATCCCTAACAGAACCTAACTCCCTACATTAATTTTCTATTTGTCTAAGAATTCAGAAACATTGGTTTAAACAGATTCTGTTAAGTAAATCTGTGCATTCTACCTTTCTGATCCATTTTTTTTTTTTTTTAATGAATGCAAGCAACATCCATCATGAGTAACTTGACTTTCTATAAAAGTAACAGTTCATAAAAATCTGTGAAACTACTACTGGGAACAAACAAATTAAACAAACGACAATAATATAATAAAACTGCTGTTGTCCTCCTCTGGTGGAAGAATTGCTTCTTCTATGGGACTAATACATCTTGCAGAAACAATTTTAAATAATATGTAACATATGGATTCAGCTTTTATTATTCTTCTAAAAGAAGACAATTATATTTATGTGATAAACTGTTCAGTGTTAGTAGCATGATGTTTATATTACTGGTCACTTAAATAATCTTTGACATGCTCCTATGTGAATCAGCAGCCTGTTTCTCTTGAAATCCCTCTTACAATTCAAGTCCTGTCTCTTCACAATGGTGCTCACGTGCCCTTCAGCAGCACCAGGAGTGTAGCAGAGCTCTATACGAGACCAGCAAAGAAACGATTTTCTTGCAGTAGCTATGGTCACTGCACACTCATCTCCCCTCCCTTTCCACACATCTTCTGTCTGACTTCTCTCCTATCCCTGAAGAGAAAGTTGGGACTTGACTCCTGTCAGTGCTTGGTGGAATGAAAGGAAAACAGCTTTTGAGGTTCAGCTTTTGCTAAAGGAGCTATAAAACTGGCGTTAACTGTGTAAAGTTCTTGAACTATTGTCTCCTTCTCACCCATTGGCAAGCTGGTACAAGATGTATTTTATATTACCTTTAAAGAAGGAGCCTTTTGGGGAAGGGAGAAGCCTGCAGACAACTGCTGACTTGCCTTCCACAATTCATCTAAAAATGCTTAATAAAAGCAGAGAAAAGTTTGTCTCCACATCTTTCAGTTTGGCTCTCCCCTCACTCACATAGATGTTTCTGAAGGAGAGAAATGAGTTTCCAAATTGTCACTTTGGCTCATTTATAGGCTGCTGCTGTGTGTTTAGATAACACTTGTTAAAAAGTGATGGAGTTTAGCTCTGCTGCCTTGTGCTTCTCTAACGGATCTCTTACAGAATATCGGTTGGGGTAGTATTTATCAATGCCCATCCTCATTGCCCCACTGAGTGAGTTGAATAATTCTAATATTCAAAGGCACAGAGTCTGCATCTAGTTTAGAAATGAAACCATGGGTAATTTTCAAATGTGGTGCCCTCAATTTTTGACGAATTGTCACAGAAACAGGAATTACCACAACTCAAAAATCCCATCCACTAAGGGACAGAGATCGGCATCTGTGGATGATTTCTTCTAACCCACTACCCTCAGATTTCCTTCCTTGCCCCCCCTAATACAACACACCCCTTTGCCTCATGGTTCCAATTTAGTGCAATCATGCCTCTTACTGGCCATTGCCTTGCAGGACACCAGCTGCCAAACACTCCATGCAAGGTACGCGGGTTTGAAATATAAAGCCTTATAACGTAAAAGACGTGCACATCTTATGTCACGTCCAATATTAGACTCAAATGGGACTGCTCAGCATGGAGAAGCAAGAACTCTACTGCATCACAGACACGTGAAACGAAGGAACGCTAAATGGCAGTTATCACTTTCCAGAGTCTTTAGACATCTAATCTAATCTAATCTAATCTAATCTAATCTAATCTAATGTCTTTCAGAGAAAGAAATGGCCCTGTTCCCATCTCTTCAAATCCCCTCCCCACCAAAGAAGCGATTATGCGTGAGAGAAGCTCCAATTCTTAGAAAGTTTTAAGGAATTGTCTTTGAAGATGAGAGTTTTGCTCTTCCAAAGTTTCAGAGACTATGAAGTTGGAGGAGATGCCTGGGGGCCCTCGAATGTGCCGTTCCTGGGATTGGAGCAGCTAATTTCATGCATAAACTGCATTTTTTTCTTTTTGCAATAACTCATGTAAGACCCGTTCGCTTACATGACTTCTGCACTAGTCCTTATGCCAAAAAGTAGAAGCAAAGCTGAGATGCAGTCCTCGCCTTACAAAATTCAGGCTCTTCAAGTGAGAAGGTGGAGACAGAAATAAATAAGTAAATCACTATATGATGCTAAATGCTATGGTAAAAGCATGGATAAAATGGAGGAAAATCACAGCAGGAAGGGAGGGGTTACTGCTGCCTGAGGGATTTAAGGACAGTTTTAGAGAGGTGATGACATTTTAGTTTGTTTTTGGATGATGAACAAGAGATTTGCAGGTGTTTGTGGGGCTGTGGGGTGGAAGTGTCATCCAGGATAGGACTAGAGGGTGTGCAGTGGTGCATAGCTAGGCTCTAGCAAGCATAGCAAGCTGCTGGTTTGACACCATGAGCACAGCTCCTTGTGAAGTGAAGCTACAGAAAATTGCAGCTCCTCTAACCTTTATGGTACATTGGGATAGATGCCACTTGGCTCCTGCATCTTTGGTTTTTTATGGGGCTAATTCCTCAAGCAACTATGTTTGAAAACACAGACTCTATTTAAGCATATCTGTGTTTGAATCTGGTTATCAATCAGATAATTCTGGTCAAACTCTTAGCACACACAGTACCTGGCACATAGTAAGTATTCAGTAAACATTAGTTATCATTATCATCATCATTAGTAAGCATCCATGATGTCACAAGCACTTTTCTGGGCACTTTGAGGGTAAAAAACATAGAATAAGATATGATCCTATCTACAAAGATCTAGATGGTTTTGTTGGGGAGACAAGGCATAGTGCATGAATTAGTGTAAAGAGAAAATTATGTATATTAATTAGCATTACGTACTATTATATACATAGTGATACAAGAAACTAGAAACTAGAACAATTTATTTTAAAGCATTAATTATTATAAAATATATGTTAGAATTAAAAAAAACACATAAAAGGAGGAAGAGTAAGGAAATAAGCTGAATTCATCAAAGGAGTTTGGAACTTGAGTTCCGAAAAATGGGCTAAGCAAGGGAATCTCAGGAAAACAAAAGACCCAGAACATAGAATCTGTTGGCACCAGCAAGACATAGAGTTGGATGTAAACATACCATTTTCTGACTGTAATAGTTACAGTTGCTTGCAGGAGCATAAGATTCACGTTGGGCGTGAGTTGAAAATAATTGGATGTGGTCAGCTTCTGGAGAACACGATGAACTCTGAAAAAATTTATCTGGCTTTGGTACTAACAGATACAGGAAATCTTTAGTTAGATTTTGTCTTTTCATTTCCTATTTAATTGTAATCGCACAAATCTCTGAAAGAATTGTTGACAAATTGAATACTCTGAATTGAGACAATTCCTTTTACCTAACTATCTTTGGTCCCCTAATTAAGTCACTACTAAATAAAGATGAAACAAAAAATAAATTGCATGAGTTTCTCCTCTAATTCTAGAATATGCTGTAAACCTAGTTTGTTGCTCTGTATTCAGATTATTGAAAATTTAGGCAAGATTGGAAATTAAAAGCTTTTCTTCAACTCTGAGTGTTCTTTCTTAATAAAACAAATATTGTTTCAGTTCTGGTAGTGGAGGGGGAAGCTCTGTGGGTGGAGGACTGGGGAAAGCTCAGAACCTTAGTGTTTTCTTGCTTAAAAGTGCACACCTGTAAAATATTTATTAATAAGAAATCAAGCTTCATCCTCTATTTAAAAAGTTGCCTTCTAACGCTGGCCTCTCTTGAGAAAAAAATCTAGCTGATGTACTTCATGTGGGGCATATCTTTTGAGCAGTCTTTCTGGAAATGGGGATGGAACTGTGTTGCTCCATTTATTCTTTCTGGTCCAGTTCCTCTCATGATCATGGGCACACATTTTTGAGAACGCTAATCTGATTTAAGGGCACAATCTATATCCATGAAATACAAAGCAGCAAACAGACCCACACAGCGACTAGAAGTACTGTGTTTTCTCAAAGAGAGAAAACTGTGGTAGGTCAAATTCAAACAGTTTCAGATTTCCCAAGACAGTTAATGCCTATGATTTGAGTCAGCTACAGGTCCTCTTCTAGCAAACTTTTCTTTGAATTAATTTCCCATTCAATAACAAATATTAATTGCAACTTTACACCCTCTGATTTAACCATCCCTGAGAAGTCGATGTACTTAGATGCCTCCTATCACATTTTAAATGCTCTTTTAAATATTCAAATTATATAATTATGCATAATTATGCAATACATTGTATTTGAATACAAAACCATAATACAGTTTTGGCATCATTGTCATCTTACAGCATTTGCCTTATTATGCTGTGGCATTTTGAGTATTTTTGATCAAACGGTATAAATGGAACAGGTTTTGCATACTGAGCTTCTTAAAACCCACTTTAAAGAGATTTACTATCAATGCACATTTTCCGTTCGGCCAGAAAAAATAAGAACTTTGTAGTGTGTATTATGAAATGTTAAATATTAATATTATTTAAAGTTAATGGTTTGTTAAAGAAAATGGCTAATAATACATTATACAATTACATGCCTATCATATTAGCTCATCTATTAAGAAAATAAAATAGATTCAGACAGAAGGGTTCTGATTTGTAGTTTTTAAGCAAGCGTTGCCCATGTGTAAAAGCTAAATTATTTATTCAATTTTTAAACTGCTGGATACATCAGTTTGCAATTATTTGCACTATATCTGAATGCTTTGTCTTGTGTCCCTGATACAACAAAAACAGTTTTTTCTTCCTCTATGAAGGCATTTTCTTCGGCACATATGCCACTAACAACAACGAAAAACATTAATGAAAAAAGCTCCTTCTCCTGTGTCTAGAGAGTCATTAGGAAAATCTGGACATCCTGGAGTCACCAAAGATCTCAACACTACCCTGTCAGATCTTCTGCTGGACGGTGTTTCTTGTCACACCTTAACCAGGTTAGCAGGTAATTATCCTGACTCTCCCAATAATTATCTTCGCCAGTGCAAGGTTAAAGCTCTCCATTTTCATACTCCATGTGGTAATTTTACATATCTTGGTCCATAGATGCTTGTACACCATCGTGTTCTTGGCTTTAAGGATAGCTTTTTCTTTTCTTTTCGATGTTGGTAGCCTAAAATACCTTGAAAGCATGTGAGTTTTGCTCCTAAAACATTTCAGTGCTCATATATTAGTGGATTGCTGAGGACATGTGAGGGCCTATGCTGTGCCTGAGCAAGTGAACCAACTTAACTGGGATGCAATTACCCCTTCCTGGACCTATCAATTATAGCAAAGTTTGTGTACATCATCTCCCAAAGCAATTATTGTATGTTTAAAAAAAGTCCCCAAATTCTGTGAAATTAATTTGCCTAGAGAGTTTTAAACATGTTCGAGGACTGCTTGAAAGTAAGTGCATTGCTTGAGTGATGCCTGACATCTCTTCCACATGCCAATCCCCACGGCATGACATTCATTGTCTTAACTGTTAAAGTTCATTTATTCATTGTAGAGAGTATCTTACTTCTGGACACAGTAATAGTGTACCAGGTTCACTCAGGGGAGCATCCTTCTCCTTCATCCCAGTTCATGTGCCCTGGATGGGACTCTACCTCTACTACCTCCAAGTCAGGAGCATGTGACCCTCCTCTAAGCCAATCAGCCCATCCTTTTTCCCTAGCCACAGTGGCTGATTCAGGGATATTGGTTAATGACCCAGTTTTGGTCATTAGTAGTCAAGCTTGTTGGGAAAAGCTAATTCTAACGAATTAGAAGCAGGGATCATGTTGACCCAGAGACATTGCAGCCATCTTACCACCATGTGAAGCCTGAGAATGAAGCTAATATGCAAGAGAACAGGGATGAAAGATCAAGAGAAATTAGGTCCTAATGAAGTTGTTTAAGCCCCAGAACTTATCTTGATTGCTTCCTGAATTTTCTAGTTCCATGATAAAAAAAATTTTTTGTTGTTAAGATAATTTGGATTGTTTTTTTGTCCCTTGAAATCAAAAGAGTCCTAACTGATTCACTTGTACTTTTTATTTATTATTTTGTTTCCTCAATGGTGCTGAGTATTTTAGAAGAAGCATTCTTATATATTGAAAGACCAAATATGTCAATATATGAAAAAGTCAACATTTCATTATAGTCCCCAGCGAAGGGGATAATATTTTTAGCTGATACAAGAAATGGATTGAAGACATATTAAAAGTCAAGAGACAACTTAAATTGGATATTGAGATCTCGTGCAGATGTTGGGTTTCCTTTCTTTTTTTCAGGGTCTGTCTAAAAATTTGTTGCAATGAAAATAAATCAACTTGAGCCCAATCTAAGTGAAAGTGAAATGGGAAGACTGTGGTTAGACATATCATTTTAGTTTTTCTCTATTTCAGGTGACTTGCTTTTATCTCCCAATTAGTTCTATCCACAAGTTAGGTGACAGCTTTACAGACAGAAAGATGGTGAATATGGTCATCAGCTGAAGTCATTAACTGAGATGGGATATTTCTTATAGCGAAGATTAGTTTGGACTTCCTGCCATCCCAATGGGAATCAATTCAATATATGCTTTGCACAATGAACGAGTCAACTGAAACAGTCTAATCACCAAAGGAGGAATTTAGTTAGTGGGTAAAACGGGGCTAGTCTTGGTAAAGTTGTTAAGTAAAATGTGGCTTTTTCATCTTGCTCATTGTTAGAGTCAAGGATTGTTTTGCTCTTCAGCTTCCTTGGACTTCTCCTGAGTTCTTCCTTCTTTTTCATATACTCCTCCCCTCTTCTGACTCTTCCAAAATTTCCTATTCTTTCCTGTATGCCCTTGAAAGTATGCTACGCTATATGCTATCCTGCCTGATAAACAATTTTGTGTTCATGATATTTCCTTAATGTGCAAAGTTCATAAAGTTCATATGATATTTGCATTCCAATAGTCAAATTTTATTAATCCAATCCCATAACCCAGAAAAAGAAAATATGTGGTATGCATGTAGAGGCTCTTTTAAAAAAAATAATGCCTACGCCATACGTCATTAATGAATCACAGAACCCGTTCTCTTATTTAGGACAAGGTTTCAGTATCCTTCTTAACACAACCATCTAATCAGCCACAAACTATCAACTGTATTTTGTATAAGAGGTGAAATTATTTGCATTTCCTGCATTAGTCAGAAGAATTGATTTTCCAATTGTGCCATTTCAGGCACAGTGAAATGATGGTGAGAAATTATTTTGTATATAAAGAATTTCCTTCATTGGCACATAAGCACCCACCTACATTGCCATCAAATCAAGTCAGTCCATGAGTATTTTAAACATAGCTAAATAAGAGATATAGATTTGGGTGTTACTGAACACTGCTTTTTATATTGTCATTTGAATATGGATGTACTCAGTGACCTAAGTGAGTTTATATTCCACTTCCTCCAGTTGAGATTATTTATAAAATAATTCATGGCACTTCTTTGTCAAAATAACACATTCCATCTAGAGAAGGCTAAATCAAATTCTCCAGTCCCTGCTTCCTTTTCTTTCCCCCTGTCCCCCAGAATAAGACTATTCATATGGAAAACAAAGTACAGGCACTATTAGCATGGTATCATCTCTTATTTACTTCACAAAACAGAATACAATATGGGTTGCTGTGAAATACAAATGAACTGTAATCCTCATCAGGTTTGGAAATAATAGATTCCGGCTAACATTTCCAGAAGAAATATGAAGGCAGTATTCTAAATTTCCTATTCTTTCCCAAATGAGTTTGCACAAAATGTGTCGCTAAGAAGAGTAATGTGCCCATCACACAGTGAAATTTCCCACTTGCAAAATGAAAATGAAAAGTCTGCATTTTAGGATGGCATATTTAAACACATGCACCATGCTGTTTGTACAGTAGGGAAAAGAAAGCTCCCCCTACTGGAGCATAAAAAAGCCTCACGCTTTCCTGCCCCCCGTGGCTCTGTCACATGCAGGAAGGCACAGAGACATACAGTCTTCCCATTATCCCTCACAGAATCCTGGTTCGCTCGTCAAAACATTACATTGTCCTCATTTCAGTTAATTGAAGGACAGCTGGACATTTCGTTATTGCACCAGTCTCAGCTCTGTCTAGTTGAAATGGGGCCTGTAAAGGTCTTGGTCCCAAAGACACTTTCACCCGAGTCAAACGGTTTTAAAATCTGTGCCTCTGATGGAGAAATTTGAAAAAGAAATAAAAATAATCTTTGAAGTATGTATATATGTGTGCCTGTGTATGGTTTCTACAACATACAAGTACATACATATAGAGGGAGAGTGAAACTTAACATAGAAGAGTTTTCATATATATATATGTATATGTGTATATATTTGTATATGTCAGAGAGATATGACATATATGTGTGTGTACACATACACACACACATACAGAGAGAGAGAGAGAGACAACACCAGGCACACATATGTGTAGGAAGGAATGAAAAAAAGAGTCACGTGATTGGTGAGTTGTTATTAATGGTTGGATATTAGCATTTACTTCCAAATCTCTAGACACATGAAACTCAATATATACGTGTCTATTTTACTCTGTAAACATAAAAAGCTAATATAGATGCAAGAGGTTTAGAGGTTTAGAGCCATAGCCAAACTAAAGATAAAAATAATTTTTCCCATGACAACATACGGCATAACATGTTTTATCAAGAGGGCAAAGGGGTTTATACTGAAGAAGAATCTAATGAGAATTTTCCTCAAAAGAATTTCTAAGCTTTCATAGTCAAGCACGTGCTGTCTACAGAGAAAACATCTACAGTTAACCAAAGTTAAAGATATTTCTACCAATTCTAGCAAGACAGGAGCATGGCCGAGGGGGACATTTAGCATGTTCCCCATATCTTTTCATAGTTTTAGTGTTACTGACATGAGAGACACTCCCCTCTCATCATGATCAGGTGCACAGCCTTTATTTGTAGAGAAATAACAGACAATTGGAACAATTCCTGCCTTTGAACCAGGTTCAATTATAGTTCACCATTTTGAAGACAAGATTCATATTTCCATTCTTTTTCTTTTTTAAAATAAAACCTGGGGATTGTGGTTCCTTCAGAGTCAGCAAATAAATAATGCTCTCGAACACACTCTCCCCATTGGACTAAGTAAATGACCTGCTTCTAAAGCCGCTTTAGACTTCCCACAATAAAGAAGGTCTCTGGGCTTTACTTTAAGCATCGGAAACTTGGTCAGCAAGGTTCCCACTACTTAGAAGTCTGAAGCATTACACTCATCTTGTTTTGAAAACTATACTGATTGGATTTTTGACCAGATGACTCCAAACTCTGAAGTGTGTGCGAGGGTGAGAGGAGTACTTGTGTGCGTGTGTGCGCATGGCTGTAGAAGTAGAGATGGTGCATAGAAGATGCTCTTTGCCCCTTTTCTTGTCTCCTTTAATAGGTTCAGGTGTAACAATTTTCAGAAGAAGGTGTTTTGGTACGACCACATAGCCTAGAAACTACCCTTGGTTAGAACCTCCGCTGTTTATGTACATTTTAAGAAAATAACATAGACAGTCACAAGTTAAAAATAATCCAAGCATTTTTTTCTCCTCTCAATCCTGATTTTGTTAGACATAAAATATAAGAGATGTAACTTTTTCTAGAAGGGGACAAAATACAATTATGATCTGCAGTGAAAGGGGGAAATATATAAATCAGATTTGCCACTTGTTTCCAACAACTAGAAGTGGGTTACCTCTTACAAAGGAAGAGTGCACCTCTAAACCCACTATGCTAGGTATGTTGGAACCCATAAAATTTCCAATTACTGCTTCAGAATTTATTGTGCACATATGGAAAATAATACTTGTAAAACAGAAAGGGGTTTGTGCCTTGTGCTGTCAATACTGTGAAGGATGGGGTGATTATAAAGCAAATTAACAATACTTTTAAATGTGCATTCACTTATCTTTCCAATTAAATCCTTGTTAAACAACTGCACAGACAGTAATGGTGCTTCTGCAAAGCACTGATCAAGACAGTTTTATTGTAATTTTTACTCTGTAACAATTAATCAAGTAGGCATTTTCTTTATTATTAAATTATTTAGTTAATAAATATTCTCAATTGGCTAACATATTTGTAGTTTCCATGTTATTTTTGATTTTCCTGCAGTGGAACATATTTGGGATTATTTCCATTTTCCAGCAGAGGGACCATTAAAGGATGTGATTTTATAAATTTCTTTTCTCTAGAAGAATAACTGTGAACAACAGAAGTCCTTGAAACTTTAAACCATTCAAAAACCCTGTTTCAACCATTTTATTTTGTAAGGGATGCAAAAACATTGTTTTTAGCAGATAAGAAAGGAGAGGTTTTGCTTTAAGGCGTCTTTCTGTTGGGGTAAGAACTGAAATTAACATTTTAAAAGTTTGTTAATACCAGTTACAGACTTTCGAGTCATGAAACTGCATTATAGTTAGTATTTCCTTTTCTTATCCCAGTGAAATGAAAAGTACTTGAATATTATTTCTTCTATAAACACACAAGGTGATATAAACTAAGAAACAGATATAAAGATATGTAGAAGTATATATTCCATTTTTGTAATTTGGAAATTTGAATTTATCTAGCTAGTATACTTCACTTTTAAAGTGCTTTAAATGGTTCTTTATATGGCCTTTTGCATTTCAGTTGTATTTTGTACGTCTTTTCAAAATTTTTAATTAGGAGGAATTTCTAGGAAATTAGATTAATAGTGGGGGCAGTAATCTCAGAAATTACACCCGGCTGTAGGATTCGGGAGGGCTATATTAATTCAGAAGGAAGAATAGACATATGAGAGATACATTTTCTTGAGTCATAAAAAGAAAATTTCAGGCAAGGCTAGCTTTATAGTTGTCTAAGTGGTGTGATTTGAGGTGAGTCAGCACTGCTTGTTGAAAATGCCTTATGTAGAAACTTGCTATCCTCGCTATTGGCCTGATTACAGGAGGCCTCTTACATTATGCTTCCTAGGAGTAGTAGAGAGCTTGAACTAGTATACTCAGCATAACAGATTGTCACCTTGGAAAGTCTGAGCAGATTTGTGGGAGATGGGGATGATAAAGTTCAGCAGAGGGTAAGAAAAATGGGAGAGGGAGAGAAGGAATGGAGAAGATGGGTGCTTTAGTTATGAGTAAGGAGAAAGTGAATTCATTAAGACTCAATATCTTAGAGGTGTCAGGGGTGAGGGCAGGGTGACCTGAAAGCTCCAAAGGCACCTTTGGCCCCTCTCTGCTTTGATTGATAACTGACCCAGTTTCAAATCAGGTAGCTCTCTGGAGGTAGAAGTATAATGCTCATGCCAAGGCACACACTTCTCCTGGCTGAGTATTTGGCAAGAAGAAATAAGAGGTTCTGGTAGGTACAACTTTATTTACGGTCTCTAAGGTGCTGGGTGTGTGATGGGCATAATGAGGAATCCAGAGGTAACTGTGAAGTACATCTCAACTTTCAGCATCTAACATTCGGGAAGGGGAGAGAGGGAGAGAGATGTGATGTGAAATAGACTAAAATTAGTGTTGAACCACAGGTACAAAATGCTATGGGAGCACAGTGGAAGACAAAGCTAAATCCTGTTGAGATTTATTCAAGAAACCATGAGATTTGTCTTAAGGAGGTGCATTTATCAGTCAGCAAAACCAATGATGCTGTGTCTCTCGTTTGAAAAGACAGATCCGCTGTTCCTTCCATTGGGACCAATCAAATAATAACATACATACATACATACACACTCAAGCCCCTATAGCTGATGGGACATTGAATTCCAACATCCTGAGCAGAGAAAGGTAAGTGAACCTCTTATGGTTGTCAGAACATGAAAGGAATGGATTAACAAGAAGGGAGAGCAGGGCATTCACTCAGGAGAAATGTAGCAGGGGGTGAGGAGACCACAAAAAGACAAACCATCTGGAGAAATGTAAGAGATGAGGAGGTGGTGAAACAGCAAGAAAGACTGCTATTTAAGTAAAATTATTCCAATGGGCTTTTTAGAATCTCATGGACATTATGTTAAGCAGACTATTGGACACACTGCTCAACCTGACAGCCTCTAAGATGGAGACCAGGCATTAGAAGACCACAGCTGGGCTTTAAATTCAGCTTGTCTCTAGATCACATAGACATAGTGCCTTCTCGAAATATCAGCTGAATGAACAAATGCAACTTTTAGGAATTCATTTTAACTCATGGGGACTTTTGTTCATCTATAAGGTGGATAGCTTTCTTATAAAGATCTAGTGAGAGAGCATTTAATAGTGCTTTAGAGAACTCAAGTACTGACATTCTCTTAGCATGTTCTAAGGAGTAAACTCTGTTCTCTTAAAGAGGATTTTCCTAATTCTAAAGAACAAAACATATCCTTCTTTTCTTATTTGAAAAGAAATATATGTTAATTGTAGGAAAATAGGAAATAGTTTAGAAAAAAAGGAGACAATAAAAATCACCAGTACCTAGTCTTAATATTTTATGCATTTCTTGCCATTGTTTCTGGAACAGTGTTCAGCAATACGTAGTGACATAGTCCATTTCGAAACTGATCTCTAGCATGTGCAAAATCCCTCCCCTTCTTTGTAAAGGAAATGTCCCAATTCTGGATCTAATCCATAAATTAATTAAAATGTGTAGAGAATTTCTATCTGTGCAAGAAATTCTTCGAGGTGCCGTAGGACAGACAGAGCTCTGCTTGTAAGACGTGTTCAGTGTGTTGAAGAGATGAGATGCAAGGAATTTTTGCTAATGAAATGACAACATACACACTATGAGATTATTATGTATCAAGCAGTTGAAACTTCAAGCATAAGATTTAAAAGGAGCAGCAATTCCTGTGAGTTGGGTGGTTCAGGGAAAATTTGAGTGATATTTAAGTAATTCAAGGAGGACAGAAGATTAGCCCTTTATCAGATATTCTTTCCTTTAAAAAACCATATACTTTACTATATTGCAATAGATGTCTCCATAAGGACAACTGTGAGGGACACATTTTGATATAGCATCCATTTCTACATGGTATAGCATTTTCCAGTATAATAGGTTCATTGTCTCATGTGATTGACTCATTTCAAGAGAACAGATAGTCTCACTTTAAGGATAAGACAATTGGCCTGGGAAGGTTAAATGACTTGGGCAAGACGACATAGCTAGTAAGAGGTGATATGGAAATTGACTCAGGTTTTCTAACTCCTGGGTCAGTGTTCTTGGTTGCACCTTATGGCCTAAAGGAAATGGTTTAAAAGGCATGTGGAAAATAAGACAAATTGGAATATGCAGTTTACTTCACATAAATCAACCACAATTATTATACCCTGACTGAACTACTGTAACAACCTCCTAACTGTTCTTCTGTTTTTACTCTTGCCCTCTACAAATTATTATTCTCATAGCAGTCAGATGATTTTTTTAAAAAAGATAAAAATATCAGATCATTTTTGGATTACCACTCCCTTCCATCCCAATGACTTAGAATGAAAGACAAAATGTCTTATCATGATTTGCAGGAGCTTCCCTGTGGTCTGGCTTTGCCCATCTCTTTGACCTCTGTGCCCTCATTCCTTGGGACCAGTTTCTCTCCGCCTGCTCTGCTATTCCAGCCATATCTTTGCATATTGCCCTCTGTTCTATCAGGTCAGTTCTCTACCCAGATGGCTTCTCCTCAAAGAGAGCTTCCCAGACCATCCAATCTAAGGACCACACCTCCCATTCCCATCAGCTATTCTCTATCACGTCACTATTTTGATTCTTGACATGATCTGGAAGCATCTTGTATATTTGCTTATTATCTATCTCTTGACACCAAAACAAACACTCCACCAGAGCCTGATTCCCCTAGGCTCACCCCGTACCTAGAAGAGAGCCTGGCTCATAGAAGGTTTTCAAAAAATATTTTTGAATGAATAAATCCCCATTTGAAGTTGTCCTTAGGCAAATTAAAACCTTCTTTTATTCCTTAAACTAGTTTTCCTCCTTTTCTGATTCTTCTCATATACTTTACAGATTATATTACTTTATTTGGGGCATGGCAAGACCAGGACAGTCATTTGCAATTTGAGACAGAGATACCCTTTGGTCGACTGATATGGGGTTTGAAGAGCCTCGGCAAAAAACAACATCACTGAAAGGGATCACACTCTGCAAATTCACGTAAGCAGGTGACAGTCTCAAATGTGGTCTTAGTACCACCTGGGTTTGAGAGTCATCCATTGCTTAGGCAGTCGTTCTTGGCCTAATGGGCCAGGCTGTTAGGGCTGACTCTTGTCTTCCAGTTTGACAGCTGCCTCCACTTTCTGCCAAGTCTTTCCTATGTTGTCCACGTTGGATAGTCAGATCATGACCTCAGGTGGAGGTTGGAGGTGAGAAGTTAGAGGTAGGAAGAAATATATGGTTCATTGGACTGGGTGGACAGATACTCTCAAATTCCAAAGATTTTCTTTCTTGGGGATGTACTTTTTCCTGGTCCTAAAAGCTAAAAGTTTGCTTTTTGATCCATGCCTAACCATCATTGGGGGTCCAACATTATTCATTAATTCACTTTGTGAATTCATTCATATTCAACAAATATTTATCTGAAGGCTATTCTGTGCCAGGTGCCGTAAGAACTTATGTGAACAAAACAGGCAAGGTCTTGCTCATATAGAGGCAACAGTGTAGAGGAGGAAGGCAGGCATGGAAGCAACAAATAAAGAAGCAAGTCATTTCAGACAGTGTGTGCTCTGGAGAAAAGAAAACAAGATATTGGGATGCAGAGTGACTGGGTGGGTAGGAGGCGTGTTTCAGATGTGTTAGTCGAGGAGGGTCTTGCTGAGAAGGTGTCTTGAATGTGGGGAAGAGTAAGTCTTGTGAGGGTCTGAAGGAAGTACATTTCAGGTGGGCAGGTACAAAAAACAAAGCCCTGGGGAGGAAATGAGCTCGATGTGTCTGAAGAAGGAAGGAAGCCAGGGTCGCTGGAAAATAATGAGATGAGATTAGAGGTACATGGTGATATCAGAGAGGTAGGAAGAAAGGAAAACACGGAGGCCTGCAGATCCTAGTATTTTCTCGCTAATTTACATTGAATAAATCACCAGTATTCTTAGCTATAGAACTGGAATATCCCTGGAGATACACGCTGTATGTCAATGAGAATGTCAAATGATGCTGTATTTCCAGCATCCTGTATGTTGCCTGGCACATACAGAGCTCTTTAAGTGCCTGTCAATGAACTAATGATGTAAAAGCCAAAATCTTATTTTACTGAGCTCACCTCTCAGTTCCAGTTTGATCCTAATGTGCTGGGGCCCTCAGAGAGGAGGAAAGCCGACACGGACACCTGCCACTCCTTCTCCAGTGGGCCCAAGAATGTGAGGGCACGAAAGAGAATGGGTTCTGAACTCTACGTCTGAACTCTAAGTCATTCATATGTTCATTTGAGCATTGCTTCAGCACCTACATTTGTAAACTTGGACACATATCTTCAGGCTGTGCACAGGCACCTGAAAAAATTCCTTCCTGACCCTGCACCTGTTACTTTTCCTTTTCAAAAGCAGCTTTGAGGTGATGAGAATACTTTTTTTTTCCTATAGTACACTTCTTTAGGAAATGCGTCTATACTACATGGAGCGCCTTGGAAAAGAGATGCTATATAAATATATGTGAGTCATTGAAGCTGTAATTAACAGTAACAGGGGCTTCCTGTGAAAACAAAAACAAAAAAATACTTTCAAAACTTAAAATTTGGTGCATGGGGTAAATAAAAGCAATATAGTTTCATTGCCTTTTATCCAATTCCGATTTTCTCTCTACCTAGTCATTCCCAACATTTTGGAGAGCCAAGATGGCAAGCTGAGTTATACCACTACTCCCGATCTTATGCCTGACTTGTCCACTTGCTAATAGCATACTTTGTTGAGGAACAGTAAGTCATTTATCCTCAAGCTTTGTCTTACTGAGGCAGCGAATAGCGAAATGGGATTCTTTACTCTTCATTTCTGTCCCATGATACTTTTATCTGATCTAAAATTAAGCACTAATTTATAGGGGTCTGGAAGAAAATACAACGTAAAAGATAGCCTGAGTTTTCTTTACTGAGACACCCAAGAAATGGAACCTAATATAATGTACATATAAGATCATTCAGTATAGAGTTGGTTTGTATTAGAAGTTCATCATTCTCTTATTTTATTTCGTAGGAACAAATCTTTAGTCCAAACAGTATCAGGTACTTTGCTATGTTGGGGACACAAAGATGAATCAAGCTTCCTACTCTTGATGAAATCACAGGCAGTTGGGGTTATTTATTACAAGGACATTTTAAAATGAAGTTTTCTCTTATAAAAGGGTTCCACGGGCTGGACACCAGGAAAGTATAGTCTTATAATGAAAATAAGTGGTTTTGATTCTTTGATGTTAAAAAGAAGAAAATGTCTCTCTGTCCCCTCCTCTATGGTAAATTGAATCCAGCAACCAGCAATATATTCTTCAGAGTAAGTTTTAAATGGTTTCACTTTCTGGCTTCATAATGTATTAATTTTGTGGCCTTAGAAAAGTTACTTAATCTTTCTGAACTGTGGTTTTCTTGTGTGAATAATGTGGATAATAAAGTTGATCTACCTTGAAAACATTTATGAGTGTTGGAGATATCTTTAACTTTGTGTACCTGCCATGTAGTATACTCTCAATTAAATACTGGCTATCATCAGCATCAACATCATTCCATTACAGTTTTTAATATTATTTACTCCTTAGTTTTTTTTTTTTTAGCAAACCCTTAGGTAAAACATCTTTCCTTTTCATTTATTCCAGAAGCTACAACATTGGAAAAGAATTGCAGTCGCAAAAAATATGTCAGTAATTTTAATTGTACTAATAACATACATGTTACATCCATGGCATTTTTTAGTTATACTCCAAATCATGACTCAGAGATCACAAAAGTTAGTGAACATTATTACATCAATCAACAGTCAAAGAGAAAACCTCCCATCACTAGAAAATTGGTTATCAAAGAAGGGTTCATAGTCTAGCTCTGCTTTCCTCACACTAAACCTCATATGTCTTATGGCTTGTAGGTCCTGTCTCCACTAGATAGCCAGAACAAAACTACCTGGGTATTGTGCAGAGTTTCTCAAACCTGCCTAGGCATTTGACTCACTTGGGTAGTTTTTCTTTTAATATACATACTCATAGGTCAAACTCAAGACTTCTTACCTCAGAGTTTCTATGACTGGGCTCCAAAATCGTTATTTTTTAAAAGGCTCCCCCACCTGACTCTTGCGGCAGACAGACTTTAAGATGACTCTCCTTGTGTTCATGCCTTGTGTCATCCCCTCCTCTAAGGTATGGATAGCAGCTGTGACTTGCTTCTAAACATCAGAATGCATCAAAGGTGATGGGACATACTTTCATGATTATCGTACACAGGATTATAACTTCTGCCTTAGCTACTAGTCTCTCTCCCTTGCTGCTTTGATGAAGCAAGCTGCCATGCTGTGAGACGGCCTATGGAGAGGTCCACAAGACCTTTGGCCAACAGTAATGTTAAGGCCTTAAGTCCAACAACCCACAAGGAACTAAATCCTGCCACCAATCGTGCGTGCTTGGAAGCAGACCTGTCCCCAGTCAAACCTCCAGATGAGGACCCACTCCTGGCTGACCCTGTGATTGCAGTCTTACAGAGGATTCAGCTAATCCACGCCCAGATGTCTGACCCACAGAAACTGGGAGATAATAACTTGGTGTTGCTTTAAGCAGCTAAGTTGGTGGTAATATTATTACACAGCAGTAGATAACCAATACAATTCTGAAATATAGTCAGGATTGGGAACCAGTGCTATAGAGCATAGTTAGAGTGGAAGTAAGCTTAGTGTGTTTTCCCACTAATTTTTAATAACTACTTATTAATTCTGATGGTGATGATGAATTTTTATAAATATCCTTGGAGGTTTCCTTGGGGATTGGCAGTTTTATAACCCTGAGTGATTTAATTTCTGGACTCAATGGCCAAATCTATATGTAAAAGCCACAGTTGAGGTAGGGCCTAAAATTTCAGTAGACTTCATTCACCTTCTCCTATAAACATAAGGGTTTTCTTTTGCAATCTGGAAACTTCCACAAGCCTACTGATAACATAAAACTAAATTTCTCTTTTGTGTCCAGGAACCCAGAAGTTCTATGAATGTGGTTGGTAATGAGATGAATCATTGGATAGCAGGGAATCTCCAAGGCTTTCCTATGTTTGGTTTTTCATCCTAGAAAATGAATCTTATTATCATCAGAGAAAATTCAATCATGTGGAAGCCAAAAACCATATTTAATTATTAATATTTAGTATTATGTTATTTTTAAGAAAACTAAGTAATATTGATCTGATTTCATCTAACTGCTTGTCATCTTAATTAAAGCTAATGCTAATTATTACTTGGTTGATTCAGAGTTTAAAGTCCTCACATTTTCATTATTATTCCCATTTTGGAAATGAAGAGTCTGTGAATCAAAGAAGTTAAAATAGTTTCTACTAGACTAACAAATAGCTCAGGATCAAGATAAAGAGGCAGTTCCATCAATTCTTATCCGGTACTCTCTTCTCACTAGATGGTCTCAGCCTTTAATTGTTTCACCGCAGCCTTAGGTCAGCTCCTTATTGCTTGCCGTGTAATGAATTCTAAAAATAATTCACAATAAGTGTATGGTATAATTTTGCTTTAAAATAAGTAGCCAGAATTTGTGTACTCTAGAGACTGGAAGTATTCATAAAGTTATTATTAGGATATTACGTAAAAACTATATAAAACGTATATGAATGTTAAAAGCTTATTATTTTCACCTCTGTGTTCAGCATTCTTTACTAACGACATTTTCTTAAGCAGCTAGAAAGCAATACAAGTTTTGCCATCAATAGTCTCTGAGCTCCCTGACTCAATGTAGCTGAAAAATGAGGTCTAAGAAAGTTTCCAAAGCCCTGAACGATGTTAGAGTCTGGCTCTTTTATGATCAAGTGATCTTTTCAGCTTTAATGGGAAAAATAAATCATTGTTAAAAGATAATCTTGTCACTTGGAAGCCAGAAAGGTGCAATATCAATGATTTGACTTACCAAAAAACAGCCCTGCGGAATGGGATAAAGCAAATAACACAGTTTGTTTTGTTGTTGCTGTGGTTGGTGGTGGGAGTGAACTAGGTTTAAGGAAATACTTCGTTTTAAAAATAATAAGAGGGCAATATAAACTCACTTAGAAAAATGAATGGACTTGATACAAGGGCTATTTTATAAGAACAGAACTAGAAGTTTTAAAATCTTCTTCCAGGTCTTTTTCTGTTTCATCCAATTGCTTATTTGGATGAAACTGCCAATTGTTCACATTATTTCTCTCTTTCCTCTTCTTTTATTCAATTTTTGATGCTGCAAATAATACAAAAAGCACAGGGATAGCTACTAAAGTTAATGCTTTGCTTTGCTTTGTGGTACAAATCCATATAAAAGTAGTTTAGATATAGTTGGTAACACAAAATTGTTTCTCTAATAGTTTATTTTCAGTGGAGCTTATTCTTAGCATGTTCACAATAAGCAAATTCATCTTTTTAAGCCAATATTTAATTTGGATTATTATGCCAATAAGATCTGGGTGAATAAAGATATGCAAAGTGCAAGACTGTAAATTAACGGAAAAAACCCTCTTCCATTTAAAATAACACACACGCGATCGTATGCACACACACACATACACACACCCACATACCCAATTAAGATTCTTGGCCACGTAGATTTATGTCATTTATATATTTTGTTCCTCCGGGTGTGAAAAAGTGAAGGAGTGTGTCCCTAAGAAATCTTCCTTTAAATTTTTTTTCTATATATGGAAAATATATCTAAAATCCTGGTAAGAAGTAACTTCCTCCACTTCAGAGAAATGGTTAGAGGGAATATTTGTTACTGTGTACTAAGAAACGCCAGTCTGGAAAATTCCCAGTCAGTTCCTCCGCAGAGCTTCATAGTTCTCCCAGTGGTTCATGGCCTTGGGAAGCTTCATAGCTGATATTTTCCAAAAACGATGCCAGTCTTTCTTGTCTCTTTTTTAAAGGGTGAAAGAGAACACCTAAGTAATACCAAAGAGAATCTGAACTGAATTTGGGGTTTGGGCGATAAGCCTAAATGGGCAGCTCAAATCAGAGTGTTGATGTCAGGAGGAGGGGGAATTCAGCCTGGTGGGATTTCCAAGACCCACTGTCAAAAGTTCTCAAGACAGTTACACAGCATCCTCAATGCTGATGTCTATTCTTTGCAAAAGTACCCTCATGCAAGAAAACCATCAGGTCACACATCATTCTGAAGAATCAACTCAGTGTCACAGGCTGAGGGCATGTTGACATCTAAGGTCATGGACCAGTTTTCTCTGGGGGATGTCTTCACAGAGTGGAAGAGTTGCATCAGCAAAATATCATTGAAAGCTGTCACCAAATAGAACAAACAAGGCAGAGCATGCTCGCTAATGTACCCAAAGTCCAGTAAATCAAGAATCCTTGATGCCTTTCCTGAAGGCTGCAGCAGAATAACGTGCTCAAGTAATTTCTTGGTGCAAATTTAGATACATAAAGCCCTGCAGAGAATGGCAGTGCCAGGCTTCATGACTGCAATGTTTGGCATTTTCTCAGGCATTTCTCTTTCTTGAGCAGTTTTAGCCAAACTCCTGTGGCAGTACTGGTCAGTTACCAAAGCAGAAACCCGGGTGTAAACAGAAAGTCACTAATAGGTGCATGTAGCATAAAAAGACTGATCTCTACTTTCATAAGGAGGTAACCAGCAATTAACGGATGGGAAATGCCGAGTCGTGGCAGTGGTTTTCAGCAGAGAGACCTGGATCTATTCCCAGCTCCCTCACTTACATGCTGTATGACTTTAACACATGATTTAACATTTCTGAGTCTCAGTTTCCTCATCTTTAAAATGGGAACAATAATAGTACCTAGTCTATGGAACGGTAGAATGGATTAAATGAAATGCTATCATAAGTAAAGCACTTAGTAGAGTACCTGGCAGATAATAAATTATGAAAATATGTTAGCTACTTTTATAATAATAATAATTACTATCATCATTACTAGTTATAATTAGGAAATGCTTTTCAAAAGTTATCACTTTCAACTGAACTTGTGCGCCATCTGATCTGGAAGTATAATAAGGGTGTCTAATTCCTACTGACTTAGGGAGTCGAACAGAAGACCAAAACAAATTGAATCATTCAACTGGCATATTTAGAATTGCTGATGATTATAGCATTCAAGAAATTTAGTGAAATACATAAATTGCAATCGAACTGTTCTTGAAAATCCCCCAAATCAGTTTTCATTTGTTTAGCCTAATGGTGGGTAGGGCGTGTTCACTTTAAAAACATATATTTAGAAACTTCTAAAAAGGAAACATTGTGGAATGTGAACTCAAGGAGATAAAAGGTGTTAATACAAAGAGGGTATGCCAAAATCATTTATGTTCCGTCTTTGAATACAAAAAAGAATGCATTGCATTCACATATTGCTCTACGCTTTTCACGGAATTATCACTGCATTGCCACTTTATTTCATCGCGCACACACACACACACACACGCACACACACACAGAGGGGAGGCCACGATGTACTCATTCAGCCTCTTTGTACCCAGCACTGATTCTCCTCCATGTCAGCTCTGCTGTCGGAGACCAGTGTGTAGATGGAGAGGAAGGTATGGTGTTAGCACCAAGGTTATGGGTCCACTCCAAGATTTTCATTCAAAGGATAATCTGATTAGCAAAATTTGAGATAGGCTGGTATATGCATTTCTTTTATCGTCTAAGTGAAAAAACTCCACAACACAACTTGGACAAAATCACCAGTATCAAAGGTCCTAATGTAGCATAATTTGTGTTGCATGTGTTGCATTCTGACAGTGCTATAAACCAGGGAGACAGTTTACTGACAATTCTGTGCTACCAGATACCAACTCAGGCCCCTGTCCAGCTTTACATTGTCAATTCTCATGGAAACATGAGCAGCTACACAGCCTCAGAGGACGCTGAAGTTTGGATAGCAAAAGACGAGATGGACAGATTTCATATTTTCATTGCAGATTTTTTTTTGCTTTTTCAAACTGCTGAGCATAATTTTTTTTTAAAGGCAGGAAATGCAACTAGTGTTTGTTTCTAGCGTGGCTTCTGTTTTGAGAATTCTTCTTTGTAGAAGAAATGTGTTGCCCAGCTGTCTAGAATCCCAATCAGGAAATGGTTTCAGCATGAAATATATTGCAAGAATGATTTTAGCTGGTTATAAACAGGAATGAAAATGAGGCTGGGATGATTTTACCCAATTTTTACCCACAGAGGGGGCACTCTGGTTCAGTCTAATGGGGCCAATAGGAATAAATGAGGTATAGCTTAGCTCTTTTTTTTTTGTCCAGGAAAGAGAGTGATTGTGAAAGGCAAAGGTTCACCTTAGTGAGCCAGCGGAGCTGTGGAGGTTCTCAGTTATAGAGATTCTCAGAAATAAGAATCATGCAGCCACTGGCCAAAAGTACTGCAGTCAACACTTAAAGGGGTGGTTCAACTCGAGCTGAACTGCTGGAGAATTTGTTTCTCAGTATTAATACTTCTCCCGTCTGCAACACGTGCACATATACACATATATACATTATTTAACAAATGTTTATTAAGAATTCCCTCTACGGGGACCCAGGGCTGGGCTACTACTGGCTAATGGTGGAAGATACAAGGATGATTCAAGTCCTACCTTTTTAAACATATAAAGATTTGTGGAACAGATCTTTCAACTAGTATCCTATTTTCTTATTCCAAGACTTTCAAATTTTAATGTTTCTGAAATATAATCACTGAGTACATTTGATAATATTCTCTCCAAAAGATGGCATTAAATCTCTGGGTGTTGAATAGATGGAATTTTAGAAGAGATGTATATGCACTACTGTAAATTCAACTGATGCTGAAAGCTATGCCACCAGTATTTCAAATACCAGCAGTGTCACCCACAGTGGACAGGTTTCAATGGAGCTTCCAGACTAAGACAGACTAGAAAAAAGGACCTGGTCACCCACTTCTGAAAACATTGGGCATGAAAACCCTGTGAATAGCAGTGGAGCATTGTCTGAAAGAGCACCAGAAGGTGAGAGGATGGCGCAAAAAGACCGGGCAGGGTTCTGCTCTGCTGCAGACAGGGTGGCTAGGAGTTGGGACCAACTCCATGGCAGTAACAACAAAAATTCAACTACCCAGTGAAATACGAACACAAAAAAGGAATCTGAGTGGAGGAATATCACAGGCTTCCCGGAGGAGATTTATAATTTGGGCCTTGAAGAATAAAGAGAAATCTACCAGGCAGGAAGCTTACGTATGTGGGGTGAGAAGAAAAAGATAGGAGGATGTTGAAAGTAGAAGGAAGAGAGTATGCAAAACATTAAGAAATATAGCAGTATATAAATATGGGAGTACAGTTAGGAATGCATTGTAAAGGAAATGCAGAGGATCTGAAGCTAGCTAGAAGGTAGGTGGAAAGCCTGATTAGGAAGACTGTGTGTACATTCTCTTGAATGCAGACACATCACTGACTGTTTTTAAGTGAAAGGAAAACTTACATGTATTGAACAGCTACCATGAGTCTGTTATGTTACTAAGGGAATGCCACATGTTATCTCATTTAACTCTCACAAATGTTTCCAAGGCATTTCTTACACCCCCCACCTCCACCCCAGCTTTACCGATAAGAAACAGAGCACAGGCAGATTAAATAAGATGCCAAGGACGCAAGGAGAGAGAAGGGGCTCTACCCCACATGTCTGATTATAAACCTATGAACTATCTATAACACACCTTATGATGTTTTACTCTCCTTTTCTTCAACCTTTCCTAATTTTTTTTTATTTTTTAATTCATAGTATTTTTAAGAGAAGTTTTAGGTTTATAGAAAAACTGAACAGAAAATATAGAGTTCCCATATACCCCCTATTTTCCTTCCCCCCACAGTTTCCCTTATTATTAACATCCTGCTTTAGTGTGGCATATTGTTACAATTGATGAGCCAATATCGATACATTATTATTAACTGAAGTCCATAGTTTAAGTTTCACTCTTTGCATTGTACGTTATATAGACTTCGACAAACGTGCTCAGCTACTCATCCCTCCCTCCCCTCAAATCCTCTGCTACCACTCATCTTTCACCGTCTCCATAGTTTTGCCTTTTCCAGAATGTCATATAGTTGGGCTAATACAGTATGCAGCTCTTTCAGACTGGCTTCTTTCAGTCAGTAATATTTATTTAAGGCTCCTCCAAGTCTTTTTGTGGCTTGATGGCTCATTTCTTTCTATCACTGAATAATATTCCATCACAGGGAGATGCCACGGTTTGTTTATCTATTCATCTATTGAAGGACATCTTGGTTGCTTTCAAGTTTTATCGATTATGAATAAAGCTGCTGCAAATATTTGTGTGCAGGGTTTTGTGTGGACATAAATTTTGAAGCCATTTGGGTAAATACCAAGGAATGCAGTTGCTGAATAGTATGGTAAGAATATCCATGCTGCATACAAACATAAGAAAATATGTTTATTTTCGTAAAAAGCTGCCAAACTACCTTCCAAAGTAACTGTACCATTTTGCATTTCCATCAGCAGTGAATGAGAGTTCCTGTTGCTCCATATTCTTGCCAGCATTTGGTATTGCCAATGTTTTAGATTCTAGCCATTCTAGTAGGTGTGCAGTGGTATCTCATTATTGTTTTCATTTGAAATTATTTAGCGATATATGCATTTCCTAATTTTTAGTTCTTTTACTTATCTATTATATATTTTTCTATCTGTGATTTTGACTCAATTTTTTCATCATTCATTTATTCATTCATTTACCAACATATATGAAAGTGTCTATTATATGCCAGTAATACTTTTAAAAGTTAGACTATTTTTCTTTTTTTTACTCTTTTATTATTCTCTTTTCCATTTTTAGTTTGTCATATTCCATTTATTATTTATTTCACATAAACTATTAGTTCGTCCCTCTTCCTATTCTATTTATCTCCATGTAAACTGGCTATCTTTTACTTGTCTGGTGATAATTGTTTGATTTCTTCAACTTTCTCTTTCTCCTTTCAAAGCTTTTATCGTTATATATTCACAATGTATACAGCATAGAATCTGAAACATTGGTAGAAATGTAACTACTGGAAAAAAATCTGAAGTAAAGAAATCACTTACCTTGGTTGACGATAAATCTTAACTTCTGTATTGTCGCCAGATTGCCACTAACTCGATATATTCCATCCACATCTAGACCTGAAAACAAAAGGGCATGTTTTATATTCGCTCATATGAGAACTGAGATTGTAAAAGAAAAAAGTTAATAAACATGGGAAGGAAAAAGTAGTAAATCACCACTAAATATCTGTTCCTCACAGAGAAAACAAATTTCTATGTCCTAAACCAAGCAATCTTCAATATTTTAATCCCAGTAAACTAATCATGAAATTCAAAGACAGTTACATCTTCAACAAATTTGAGTCTGGTTGAACCACAGAAGAGCAGTAGGTAGCACAGGATTTCACAATATAATTGTGATTCATTTCCAAGGAAAAGACAGGAATTAAACTACAGGCGGGGACTGGGAAGAAGAACTTGCACGTGTATATGTATTACTGCCCCTTTTTGGAAATATAATGTAACTCAAGGCGTTTGTAAAGTCCTTCTTCTTTCCTTCCTTCCCTCCTTCTTTCCTTCCTTCCCTCCTTCTTTCCTTTCTTCATTCCTTCCTGTCTCTCTCCTTTCCTCCCTTCTTCTCCCTTCTCTTGTCACTCTCTCCCTTTCTTCCTTCCCTCACATTCTTATTCTATTCTATTCCATTCCATTCTCTTTTTCCAGTAATCACTATAGCATAACATGTATTGGTCTGATATTTGAAACTATAGAATGAAAATTCTATTCCAGATGTATAACCAGTGTGAAAATCTTTAGTGTATTACAAGCAATGGGGTGCTTCATTATGAAAGGAGAAATAAAAAGGAATCCTTGATAAAATGGTGAAATTAATTTCAGATTATTTTAAAATCGGTCATCTATAATTCAAAATAACTTATCCTGGCAGTAGATTTGGATAATCAACCACTTGTTTTCCACACATTTATTTACAGCATCTGGTTATTTCCATGACCAAGTTATCAAAAATATGAAAAAACAGGAAAAAAGAAAGAGAAACATTCATTCAATCACTATTATTGTATGTAAGAAATGTTGATAACATAATTTTAATGTCAGGAGTGTATATTTCTTGATGTCTCTAGGCCCTCAGAGATGCCTGGGTGAGATTACCAGCCAATGTCGAGGTCACTATCTCAGTGGTTTCTCTATGAAGGTGGTATAGCACCATGGTTAAACATTATAATTCTCATAAACATAAGTATTAAATAAATTGGTAGAATTTATTGTTATAGTGTAACAGAATAAAGGCTTTTTGAAGCTCTTTACCAACATGCAGTGAGCTCTATTGCTTTACCATTTCTGTTTTATATTTTATAGTAGGAACATTTCTGAAACTGTGCAAAATATTTAATTGGCAGGTTAGGGTAGAATAACATAACGTGGATATTTTGGCATAATTCAAAACAATCATTCATTATTTTTTAAGACTTTATTTTTTAGGGCTGTTTTAGGTTTACAGCAAAATTGACGGGACGGTACAGAGATTTCTCATATACTCCCTGCCACCACACGTACATAGCCTTCCCCATTATCAACATCATCACACCCCACCAGAGTGATACATTTGTTAAAACTGATGAACCTACATTGATACAGCATAATCACCCAAAGTCTATTGTTTACATTATGATTTGGTCTTGGTGTACATTCTATGGATTTTGACAAGTGCATAATGACTTGTATCCGTTATCGTAGTATCATACAGAGTATTTTCACTGCCCTAAAAATCCTCTGTGTCCCACCTATTCATCCTCACTATGATTTTTACTCTCCCATGTAATAATCATAGAGTAACTTGGGATAACATCTTTAAAATGGAATAGCTATTAGCGAATGTATTAATTGCTGTGAGTTTTGTAGTTCTAGAATAATCTAATAATAAATTACTGAGTCTCTGTCCTTTCCTGAGAACTATGAATATGTGAGGAATTGAGATAAGGTTGGACACCTATTAGTGTGTGGTGAAAGTGACTAAGACACATACATTTATAAAAATCAAATACATTCTTTCTTCCCGATGCACAAAATAGCTTCTTTAATCAAAGGGTACTCCAGTTTTTTTGTTTTTAAGTACAATGTACATTTGACAACTTAAATGTGACAATCATCTTAATTAAAAATGTTCTAATATTTGATTCCTAGTTTTGGTATTGGATCATGTTGGTCTTCAGTTTATGCACATATACTCAGAACTTTATAATTTATTAACTGTTTTCTACCTTGCTTTGTCATTAGATAGTATTTGGTACTTAGCTTTAACCTATAAAATTTTAAATAATGTGATAAATTTTAAAAATATTAAAAGTTATGTATTCAAGTAAGTGTGTTGCTTTCAAAGTTTTATCTCTTGGGTGTAGATTTAATGTTTCTGAACACGCAGCCAGTAAAGAAAATATTTTGGAATTCTTCCCTAAAATCACCTTTAGTGGCTCTATATTGTCTATAGAAAAATGTTTATCATGGCAAGTTTGGGGCCATTGGTGATAGTTTTGGATTTGAAAGTAACCAACGGTCATTCATAACCACAAATGGTGAACAATGTCATTTTGCTTGCCACCACAAACAAACAAACAAAATTTGACCAAATGAAAGGGATCCTGATGATTAGGCACATGTGTATGGTGATGGATTGTAATTAGTATTTGGGTGGTGAACACGATGCAATCTATGCAGAACTAGAAGAATAATGATGTACACCTGAAATTTATATACTGTTGTAAACCAATGTTACCACAGTAAAAAAAAAAAAAAAAAAAGCAAGTGATCCTGATTTTTTTCTGTGACTTACCAGTTATTCTGCAGGAATTTGAGAAACAGGATATTTTAGAAAATAGAAACATCAATGGAATATGTAGGTCTATATTCCTCAAATGAGAAATCTTAACATGCTTTTTAAAGAATCAGTCAAATTAGCCCTATTTAAAATAACGATTAAAGATGAAATGTCAATTAACATCTATTACAATAAAAAATGAGAAAATTTTACTATATATTTCTTTTTCAAACTAAGTTATGTTTTGCTAATTAGTTGGACCTTTACCAGAGGTCATTAGTAAATGAAATTATGGGGCTGGCCTGATGGTTGTAATGGTTAAGTTTGCACGCTCTGCTTCAGTGGCCTGGGGGTTTGTGGGTCTGGATCCCAGGCATGGACCTACACACCGCACATCAAGCCATGCTGTGGCGGCATCCCACATATAAAGTGGAGGAAGATTAGCACAGATGTTAGTTTAGGGACACTTTTCCTCAAGCAAAAAGAGTAATATTGGCAACAGATGTTAGTTCAGGGCTAATTTTCCTTACCAAAAACAAAAAGAAGTAAATGAAATTACTTAATTCCAACATATTTTTATTGCAAATAAGGACCTTATTTAAGCCTCACTTTAATATGCATATCTCTTTATACGATATATAAAATCAAGTGCATTTCTGTTTTGAAGCTAGGACTCTTCCTTTTCTAATATTATTTTATATGCTATTGAAGTGCATATGTTGTCTAGAGTTATAAACTGAATTTTAATTGTTGAAATTCCCCAGTATCCAAAACCTTTCCCTCTTATAGAAATGTAAAGTTACAGCATAAGAAGTGCCCCCTTGGTCTTTCATAAATTTCAGTAGAGTTTTTTTTTTTTTTTAAGTTCAGTAATCAAAAACATTTGAGAGAGCCGTATGGTTGGATATATTACGCATGAGCAATTGGAAAGCACTGTACTGTTTAAACAAAGCAGCCTCATCCTAAATTAATAACTCGATCTTCTTTTGGGATAAAAAGAGGGAAGGCTGGGGATGGAGACAGGAGGGTAACTCAGATCAGTGCCCCCACTGTGGTTGTAGAACTAAGTCACAGCAAAGAAACTGTTTTGTGGCTTAAGATAGAAACCAGAAAGTAAGAGGGAGTAGAGCAAAACATATTAGATGGAATTTGAATCTAACTTGACACAACTTCTAAACCCTTTAGATTCAGAGATATCAACACCGTCTATCTTCTGAAGGATAGCAATCTCTGACATCAGTAGCTCCTGCTTTGAATGGCTCGTGCTCCCCTGCTATCACACTTTTTAAATTACATAAATAGAGTGAAAATGACAAAGCACATATTAAAAAGGAGAATATTACATTTTGCAAAATAATCTGGAACATATCACTGAATTTTAGCAGTTATAAATTATATAGGTACAGTCTTGAACTTGATTAGCTTTTGCCTGAATGGCTCACAGAATGGCAAACCCAAAGTCCTGGGAATATTACCCAAATTACAATGAGTCACGTGCCATGCTCTTTTTGCTCCAAGAACTTTGAAAGTTATGCCAAACCAAACCAATGTAAATTGGTGGATTTGGACATCCTTTTCATGACCACATTATCCTTGCTGGATGGGAAACTACTTATTTTGGAAATATAATTAGACCTCTTATGATTTTTAAATGAGCAATGTCTTCAAGGTACCTATGTTGTGCTTTGGTGAAGTTTGGAGAAAAATCGCTTTGAGAGGTACTTCTTTCAAGAAAATACCATGACTGTGAATGCTGACAGGGATTTTGCCTTTTTTGCTAAAAATACTTTGGGAACACGATGAAACTAAGTCATTTTACTTTCTTTTTTTTTTTTTTTAATCATACCAGCGTTCAGGGCAGTGATGAAAAATTCTCTGAAGAAATCCACATTCACCAAAATGTTGTTTATTTGTTCATCATCAGCTGACCTTCTTAAGTTTCAAAATAGTGTTTACCGTTGACAGAAATCACTGGGTATTGCTGTAGGGGATTTTCAAAAGTTTTTCCCTCCCTTTTTTTCTGAAGAAGCTTAGGCTAGGATAGACACACAATTAGGAGTTATTAGACCAAATGGTGGTCTAAACCCAGCGGAAAGTATGCAGCTGTCATGAGTAATTCCCACCATAAATCTTAGACACTTTCCAAAAAGAAATCTAAGAGACCAGCGCTGTTTCCAGAGTTGACTGGCTTATCCGCCAAAATATGGGCAGTTTTTAACAATGCAGATGAGCCTGTTAAAAATAGTTGCTAACTGTGGATTAGGTAGCATTCTTGATAGCTCAAATGATGGACACACCACGAAGATGTGGCGCCTGAGCCTGGTTGAGAGGTGTGCCCAAAAAGCCTGCTTGTTTTTCTAGAACATAACAAAATGCATGTGAACCTCTGGGGTCTGAAATGTGGGCTGGGAACTTTGCACAGTCCCTCTCCTGAGATTTATGGCACTTCCTAATTCTTAGGAGGCCAGAGCCACCACAAGAAGAGTCATTCTCACAATACTTTGGTCTTCTGGCTTCTCCCTCTGGCAAGAAGCATTGAGCACAGGAACACCCAGACTGCCCCAGAAGATTGCTGCACATTTCTTTCTCGGTCCTTCTGAAAGTCCTGCTTATGTTCAGAGCTGAATATGAGGGGAGGTTTTGTGCTATTCTGAATGGCAGAAATTGCTTCCTCCTCTAAATCGAAGGGTTTCCAGCCTTCTTTTGCTAAATTATCTGTTCAAACACTTTAAATTCAATGACTGAGCATACAGTATATAATTTGAAACTCTTTCCAAATTTAATTTCTACTCTTTCTCAATGGCTGGTATTTATGTTGTATCTATTGCTGGCTTTATTTAATTATCACTAGTAATTTCTTGTGAGAAGTCCATCCTTCATGAATGATTATCTTAGGAAATAGTTGACACACTTCTGATTGCCAAACAAGAATGATTTTATTCTATATGATAACCTTATGACTTTATAATAACCATTTTAAATAGATTTTTTGACTATAAAGGCAAATATACTTTCATGGTAAAAACAAAAATTAACCACACAGAAGATTATACAATGAAAACGAAGTACCTACCCCATCCTACTGTCCAAAGACAGTCATTGTTAATAGATCTGTTTTAGTTCTTTTTGTTGTTACTCATTTTATGTTAATGCTTCATATTTCTGTTTATTAATTTATTAACTTTGAATGGTATTATTGACTACCTATCAGAAAAGATAAAGAGTTTAGTGCATTCATAGTTCCTACCACTTATCCATGTACCCTCTTTCTCTTTGTTATTATTAGTTACATTTGTCTATCTCTACTTCTTAATATAGCAAATTACTTCTGTTTTTTTTTTTAACTTTATTTATTTATTTTTTCCCCCAAAGCCCCAGTAGACAGTTGTATGTCATAGCTGCACATCCTTCTAGTTGCTGTATGTGGGCCGCGGCCTCAGCATGGCCGGAGAAACGGTACGTCTGTGCGCGCCCGGGATCCGAACCGGGGCCGCCAGCAGCAGAGCGCACGCACTTAACCCCTAAGCCACGGGGCCGGCCCCTACCTCTGTGTTTAAAAAAAGAAGAAACTTAGTGCATTTGCTCTTCCTTCCCCTTCACCTCTCCTTCATCATTTCCAATTTTATTCTTTATGTTATTATTGCTTATGTTCGCAAAGTTTAGATCATTTTATTTTACTTTATAAATATTTTTGACTTATTTATAGGTTGATATTAGTAAGTATTTAACAAAAAAAAGGAGTATGATTGAGTTCAACACTAAAATTTTGTTTCACAAAGGAGATGTCCCAAGTCAAGTTCTAGTGAATCCTCTTCTCCCTTTCTAGGTTTCTTAATCCTCAAGCACTGCCTAAAAGAAATTTCTGTGATGATGGAAATGTTCTATATATTAGCTGCTCAAACCAGTAGTCACTGGCCACAAATGATTGGCTACCAAGCACTTGAAATGTGGTTAATGCAACTGAGCAACTGAATTTTTATTTGATTTGATTTTAAATAACTTAACCACATGTGGCTTGTGACTACCATACTGGACAGTGCAGCTCTAGGTCAGAGTCAACCACTGCTCCTCTCTTGAATTCCACTGTTATTCTTTCTTGGATTTATTTTTAAGAGTTCTTTTTGCATAACAGTATGTGGTTGATAAATTTTCTTATTTTGTCGATCTCAATGATTACTTTTTTTGCTTCATAATTAATTGTTGATTTGAGTATTTATTTGAGTTTCATAATCTTTTACTTTTCTAATTTTGAAAAATGATATTGTATATATTCTAGCATCCCTGCTGTTAAGTTTGATGTCAAATTGATTCCTGATGCTTTGTAGGTAAACTGCTTTTTCCTTCAGGTTTTTTAAGGAATATTTTCTCTTAAACTTGTGGAAGTAAAATTTCTCTCAGACATATTTACATCTAGGCCCTTTCAATCAGAAAACATTTTCTTTTATTTTATGACGGAAAAACCAAATTAATTAGAATAAATAGCGGTCATAGGTATTTCTGCATTTGAACACACCTTTTTTTTTTTTTTTCCAACTGGCTTCAGTCTTAAACGGGCAAGCTGAGTGCAGGGTTCTTGTAGGATGAATGGGTACTGAGTAGACAGTAGGCTAGAGGTTCTTCAGTTGCCAAATTAAGGAAGATTTTATTTTGGATATGGAATATTTTAACTATTTTGCTCATTCTCCACTGCCTTCCTTCTCAGATGCCAGCATCCTCTCCTCTGTCCTTGTAGAACTTGTTCTCAGGCTCAAGGAGCTGCTGCAGGTGCTTTCTTGGTGCAGCGTAAATGGGGAGGATCCCAGCTCTCCCAGACGAGAAGATATTATTTTAGATTCGATATATAATGAATTACTTTATTTATTGCTCTCTTGCCAACTTATGTTCTTTTTATTTGTTAACTCCAAGTTTGGATATTCTCTAGGACACCCCTGGAAAGAACTGTGTCTAATTATGGTGTCTGGGAATGGTGTTTCTTCTGCTCTAATTTCCCCACTTGTTTGGTCCCATCTGCTTTCTGTCTTCCTGGAATTTCTATTTCTGGTCTGCTGATGGCACCTTTTTCGTTTTCAGCACAATTATGGTTCTTTTTTTCCCTCTTTTTCAACATAAAGTTTCTATTATTTCATTGGGATTTTGGGGGGAAGAAGAATCAGACACGTTTTCTCAGTCTGCCAACTTGAGTGGGAGGCCTGCACTGTTTTTCATAAAGATAGACTTCTAATGCTGAAAACAAAAGTTTCATTAGATTGTGAAGATACTGCTGTATAATAATTTTCTTTACTGACACACAGGATATAAATAAACTGGGATTAAATTATGAATATTTGAAATACTCATTAGGCACCTCCAATTCTAATGCCGGGACAATGTGTTAATATAGGGTCCAGGATCAGAATGTCCCTCATTTCCTTTTATTTTTCTCACTCCTGTGCTTCTCTGTGTTTAGGGAAGTTCCTATTGTCATTTCTGCTTTTCCCAGTGTTCCCTTTATTATTGGTATTGTTTTATTTTTCTTTACATTTGTTTCATGAGCCCTTTCTTTTCAGTTTTCCTCTCATTTTGATATTTTGTCCTACCTTCCTTTATCTCTGCTATAAATTCTTATTTCATTGAGACAATCGTTGCAACGAGTTCTTGTTTTTATTTTTAATATCAGTGAAATAACTATCTTCAATTTTCCTTCACTATTTTTGTTTGTTTATTTGATTTGGGTAACATTCCATTTTTGATTATTCATTTACGAATGAAATGAGTTTTTCATCTACCAGATATTTTATAGTAAATTCATATGGAAAAGAAGAATTTTGTCCTCTTAAAACATGGAAGAGATAAGTATTTGTTGTTAAATTTTTTTTTAAACATTAGATTGAAAAGAGGTCATTAGACAAGGGTGTTTTTTCTTCTGAAAAAACTGTTTAGAATCTGTGGTGTTAATAAATGAGCCATTATTTTATATTGTTTATATAGCCAGTGTTCTACATAGGGGCAAATTCCAGATTTAAATTAAATGTCCTAAAATTGAAAGAGCACAAAGTAATGGAAATAATGTATGGGAGTAAGGACAAAACGGTATCACAGAGAATCTTAGATCAGAGGACGGATGTTGGTTTTTCTTCTAGGACTTTTCTTAGAACACTTGGTTAGTTAAGATCAAATCCTTTCTCCTCCACCCTCATCTGTTTATGCTGTTATACTAGGAAATAAAAATTGTTAAGGGTCCTAGCCAAAAATAGTTATTTGTTTATGTATGTATGTATGTCATATTTGCTATTCGGCCCAGTCCTGACCTCCTAACCAGCAGTGTCCTGTTTGGCCACTCTGGAAGACAAACAAAATTGGGAGAAGAAAAGGACAAAATATCCAGAACGTTAAGTTCATTGCTGTTTGTGTTTCTTATCAGTTCTGTATTGTACCACTTATGAATTGAAAAGAGCTACGGCACTAGTATTTGGGGATTGTAATGGAGGGGTTGGATAGGGCTGGTTATCTTACTTTTAACTGTTATTACGTATTTTTGTATAAAATTACATTGTTGGAAAAAATTTTGGAAAATCACTTATTTCATTAGTTTTCTATCTCCCCAGTTCTTTTTAAGTAGGATATTGGACACTTAAATAAGTAGAGGAGAATCACAATGAATTATTTAAATGTAACCAGGAACACAAAAGCCATGTCTCCTCAATGTGTGCTGTCTTTCCTCACTATTGGAATTTTTCCCCTATATTTATACTTAGTTCTTGCCATAATATTTCACTAATTGTCTCATAGTTGGAGATGTTTATCCATATCATTAGAGTCCAGAAATGTAGATAGTAGTATATAAATAGTCCTGTGAAAACTTACCTCAACACTGAGGGCTAGATCCTAGTTTCCATTTGCTATGATTCTTTTTATGTGTTAGGCTTATTTTTGCATGTAACCTCCATACATTTAATTCAACTCATATTCCATTCAGACTTCCTACTGGGCCAATTGCCTTTAAAATCATGCCTTTTAACTTACGGATTACTAAATGATTGGCAAATAAGAAAAAAGACAAGAGGAAGAAAGTTCCACCATGGCTAGTGTGATATAGATGGAAGTCATTTTTATAGCCTGCTTAATACCTGAGTAACACGAAATTTATAGTCTAAGGATGGTATCCCATGTGTGGTTCCTCATTTCTCACACAATGATTTTTACACATCTGTCTAAACTCAGCTAAGAATTTGAGGCCTAACAGTATGAAGCCTATAGGATGGTAGACATAAATATGATTTATAGAGTTATGTCAATCTGAGAATCATTCTGGAAATATCTCAAAGAAAGATCTCAGAGAGACCTTCAATTTGCCTATGAAATTTCACTAGGAAACCTAGTATCCTTGACTTGATAAGACAAAAGAAAACCAACTGAAATGGTTTCCTCAAAGTGGGAAACAAAGCTCCTGGAAATAGTCTTCAATAAATTCTCTTACATCTTTCTTCCTTCCTTCCTTCCTTCGCTCCTTCCCTCCTTTCTTCCTTCCTTCCTTTCTCTCTTCTTTTTAAAATCTTAGTCTTGAAGACATTGGCCAATGATACTGATTATCATTGTGAGAGCTCTTGTCTTGAAGGAAAACTTCATGTGTCTGGAAGATATTGAAGTTGGAGGTTGTATTTGGTTCATCTCATATCATTCTCTGGGTTTCTTTCATGTTTGAGCTCCATTGTTATGTTATGCTGTGAGCATGCTGATGTAAATAAATCATTCTTTTGGTATTGTGACTTGCTCAGAGTGTTTCCTTAAAATAAATAGGAGTAACAAGAATAAACAGTCTAATTTGGTCAGCCATTATCATCTGGTAGTTTGCAAGCAAATATGCCAGCATAACCTGAGGTCCAGAGAGCAGAGGATGACCACAGCAGCAGGATGGACACAGCAGCTTTAATGAAAACACCTAGTTTCCTGAAGAGCCCATTCCTAAGGAAAGCTTGGAGCCTAGGGAGCAGTAATCCGTAGGCTATGCCTACGTACACTTTTTTCTTTGTAAAATTTTAGCAACAAACTCTTTTAAGTTAAAGACAGGCAATGGAAGGCTTACCAACACATATAAGAGGAAAACACTGGAAAATGGCTCTTTTTGTGATGAAGTCATAATAGTTACATAAAGTCTCGCCTTTGATCCCATCATACTTGAAATAGATATTGATTTATAATTCATATAGTTGCTCTCATTCTCTTCAATCCCTCCACCTCTAGTTTTTTAAACATCTAAACAAAGTGACCTCATTGTTTTCCATTCGACTTTTTTTTAAACATTGGCTGGGATGATTGAGATTCAGGAATGTGGGAAAATGGATTCCCAAACCACGTCCCTCCCCTTTCATTCTGAACTGTAATTTTTGGCTTGGCTTGAATCACAGTCATCGCATTTCAGCCTGAATCTCTCTGTAAAGTGATCTTTCTTAAACATTTCTCTCACTCATCAAGGGATCAGAAACAAAGCTGTTCTAGTCTTTCAGCAAAACACTTACAAGCAGCTTTTACAGAGAAGTTGCAAGAGCTAAATTTCCTCCGAAATTGTTTGAAAAGCGACCAGTTTCAGTGCCTCGTTGTCCTTCTTGTGAATCTTGTCATGTGTATGCCATGAGCTCCAGCAGCTATTTTAATCTGCTTTTGTTTGCAATCCATTTGGTGTCCACCCAAGGAAATGCAGGTGATTCTAATTAACTTACTGCTGAAGATGTAGGAAAAACTATCGCAATTGTGTTGTAGAGAATTATACACTTAAAACCTTTCTTCTATTATTCATAATGTATTATTAATGAAAATGACTATATGAATATATTTACCACCTAATTCATTGCTGTTCATTTTTTTAAATCAATGAGGCTTATGACACAGGAAAAAGCCACACACATACACAAATACACAGACACAATACAGACCCCAAGGATGCTTGCCAACTTTTATTTAACAAGAGTAGCAACTTAAAAATAACATTATTTTCACTTTGTGCAACATAGTTTAATATCTGAAATAACCCTGTTCCAATAAAAACCTATTGAAATACTCTCAGGCCTAACTCTGCCCTGAAGGTAAAAGTGATTAATTGAAAGATTTTGGCAGATCTCTGCTCACCACCAGGGCAGTTTAATTTAGAACACATTCAACCATTTCTCAGTGTCTCTGTGTTGGTGGAGCACAACTTTTGATCTTCTTTGGGGAGGTGCCTCTAATTCAGACCCTTTGGCTAGCCACTTCCTGGAGGGTTTGATGGCTTGCCTCTGCTAAGCGTTCAGGTGAGAGAGAGCTCTTTCTGGCTGCTGCTTCTAAAGTGGGGTAGGAGAGCCGAATTCCAGCCACAAAGTCAAAATATGCTACAAATCTGTTTGAGCATATCAACCATCAGCAAAGTCCTATTTAGATCACAGACAAGATGGTTCTTTTCTACTTCTTGATGCTCTCCCAAACTTCTGAGAAAGCTTGGTGTCATCAGACACTTTCCTAGTGAAAGAAGCAGCTCCTCACCATGACAGTGGATGAGGCTGAAAAGATTGAGCCTCTTTTTCTCAGGAAGCATAAATAAGATTATTGTTTTCTTTTTGAGAATACAGGACAGACTATCGTGTGGGTATTGTTAATACTTTTGCTAAACAGAAAGATGGGACTAGTGCTTAAACTTCTCTGTTCGGCAGATGGATCTCTGCTAAACTGTGATTAAATGGAAAGACAAAAAAAAATCCAATATATTATGGATGGAAAGATCTTCAATTAGTGAACTCCAACTCTCCATGCAATTTAACACATATTGATTAAGACTTAGTATGTTGCAAATGTGAGGGGGGGGATACAGCAAAGAACAAAGAGAAAGAGTCCAGATATTATGGAGCCACAGCACTAGTATTGTTCTGAGGAACTAACGGTGAAGCTTGCGTGCAAATTCATGAATTAGTGACAATGGCACCTGGAATTTCTAATGTTTTCGCATATGCAACACATCTGAGCAATACACTCAGGTTGGTATATATGCTCTGTAGGCAACTTTAGAATATATATTCAATTTCTCATTATATCCTGAAACTGTTAAGCAATATGTTATATATATACGTGTGTGTGTATATAAGTATATATATGCACTGCAATATTAACAGTGATTGTGTAAGATAGGATTATAAAAATGACTCTGGTTTTATTTATTATTTCATGTATTTCCCAACTGTTTTTATAATATGTGTATGTATGAATACTCATATATATATGTTTATCACTCTTGTGAATGAACACAATAATTTATTTTATTACCAAAATATTATGCCATAGATTACATTTCTTTGTTATGATATGGGTTTATGTTCCTATAGGGTCATTTGAAAAGGACTGCGAGGTTATCATAAATCTACCGAGTGTCGTTGAATGCTCTATTTTATATCTTTAAGATGAAAGATGCTTCAAAACCCATGATATCAGACTCCAAATCTTTTTTTTCTTTCTTTCTTTTATTTTTGTGAGGAAGATTAGCCCTGAACTAACATCCGATGTCAATCCTCCTCTTTTGGCTGAGGGCGATTGGCCCTGGGCTAACATCCGTGTCCATCTTCCTTTACTTTATATGGTATGCCACCACAGCATGGCTTGACAAGCCGTGTGTCTGTCCGCACCTGGGATCCGAACCTGTGAACCCCGGGCCACCAAAGCAGAGCATGCGAACTTAACCACTATGCCACTGGGCTGGCCCAGGACTCCAAATCTCTATGAGACACAGTAGAAATCTCAAAATTTAAGTATTTTACAAATTATTCCTTTATTGGACAAATAATACCCAGGTTTAGAATAGAGCTGAAAAGACATAATCATTTTCTCTAATGAGAAGCTCTAACTATTCCTGGACAATTTACACCATCGCCATACATGATTTTAGGACTTGTACAAAAAGAAATGCATAGATAAAAGCCCAGAGCTAGCACGGAGATTGGGTTTCTTAAGTTCTGTTATCACACTATAAGCAGAAAGTTGGGGAAAGCTTTCTTTCAGTGATGTAGGAGAGACCTGTCTTTTCAGCTTCACTCTTGACTACTTGAGGGCTGTTAACCATCTAGCAAAGAATTGGACACACTCTAGTTACTCAAAACATTACTTGTTAACTTAAAAAATAAGGCATTCCAATACCAATTGTTCCCTTATTTAAACTCATCTAGGACTAGTATAATACAAACCAGATTTCCTGCTTCTGGACAATTTTTCACATAGGTCTACATAAAAATCTCATTGAAATATTTGTGTACATGTATATACATATATATTTGTGTATGTAGGTATATATATATACATACACACACACACACATATTTAGCATCTATCGTTAGATATTTAGCATCTATCATTTCTTCTTGATCTCTTGTCATGGAAAAAGGTATATTAAACTAAGATGTGTTACTTATGTTAATGTTCATCAATACAATATTTTTTAGTGTCTACCCCACATGGGTGGTATTCTAAGTGGTAAGAAACCAAGTTACAAGTACATTTCATGTTTTCCATTGTAAGAAATTTAAATAAAGAGTGTTTTAATTTCCCCATTTCCCCCAAGGGCTAGCAGATTTTGAATTTTGAGAATAATATTAGAAAATCCATGATCAGGCACTATAGCTGACTCCTGAGTGCTATAGAAGATAGAAATGAAAGACTGTCATTTTGAAGACCGGGACTTGATGCCATCAGTCCCCAAGGTTAATCTTAATGTTAATTATAGAGGCTATATTTATGGTATTTTTTTCAGAAGTTTGGCATGATAATTTTGTCTTAAAATATTCCTTTTACACAGTTTTGCTTATGTGTAAAATTTTGCAATTAGAATTTTATTCCTTCATCTTTAAATCCCATGGAAGGATTTCACATCAAACCTCACAAATCATGTGCACTTTAGTGTGGATTAATCTTTTAGATCTTGTCCTGAGAGCAGATTTGAGCTGAAAAGAAGGCAAACACAACAAGACTTCGCTTGTGTAGGATGTGGGACAGGAAGAGATGGAGGACAAGAGGTCAAGTATAATACATAATGGGAGAGGAAGAAAAAGAGGAAGTGAGTGTACCATATTGGTTTCAAGCTAATCCAAAAGGGTAGTTACCATTATTCAAATGCTCACTCTTCCTGAATTTCCCGCTGTTTTCAGATACACCAAGATATAGGAAAATGGAGTGTTCTTACTGCATTAAAGGATTTGCGGGGGGAGAGGCACATTTTTCAGTTTGACTAAGCACAATTTTATTCTTAAACATGATTTATTCTTATCATTATCATGATTTTCCATCATAAGCACAGTGTCATGAATTATCTGTCTGTCTTCAGGGACAACTTATACAATGATTTTTCTTCTAGGTGAGTGTAACGCTCTAAACGGAGGTTCAAAGCTGAGCTCGTATAAATCCATAGAGGGCTTTGCTCTACAGATTGAAATGGTGTGAAGAGACACATTGTTCTTCCTTGGAATCATGAGATCTCTGAAAACCAGGCTTGTCTGCTCTCTGGGTAGGGTCTGTAGAAAATATAGTGTCAGAGACTTCCCCCACTGCATCCTTCTTCTGCAGCTGCATCGTGTGTGGGCTGCCTGTGTATAGACCACCGGCTCCATCAGCACCTTTCGTCCCTCAAGTGGCCTTAAGTCTCCCCTGGTAACTCCGCCTAAAGCTCCTCAGCCTCAGCCGGAGACACATAGCCTTGAAGGACAGCAGCCTCATGATGCGCTAGATTCCCAGTCAACTTTCACAAAACCTTAACAAAGACCAGTAGCCCCAGAAACAAACGCATTTCTATTAATTCATTGGCCAGAATATCAAAAGAAAATAACGACCTTATTTTGCCCAAATTTAGAGCGAAGTGTGCTACAAGCAAAACCCCTAGAAAAGAGGAGGATACCAAGCTTGAAAGATTAGCATACTTTTACAGGGGACACTGTGACTCCTTTTCATTTCTTTGTCTTAGCAAATGAAACAGAACAAAACCCTTTCTTCCTTGGTGCTTGAAAATAGTCTAACAGGAGACAAAGCCATTTAATGATAAATTGTTGATACCTTTTAAAACAGTTATACTCCAGGTAATACTCAAAGGAGTTATAAGAGTATCTAAACTTCAAGCTAATTTATATAAGTGATACAAATATATAAGCGACTATAAATGATATTCCTGAGTCAGTTTTGCCAGGAGGAGGGTATTGAAGGTCAGACACAGTGCTCAAGGGGACATTATGGACCCATCTAGCAAAGAAAAAGAAGGAAAGGGGCAACTGAGGACGCTGAATCCATACTGATCTGTCCTGGAGTTGTCCTTGTTCAGATCCCACATTTTGCCCCTGTGAGAAATTTCACTACTAAGTTTGTAATTGTCTTTTCATGGTTTCAGGGTTTCATACTCCTTCCAACTTCAACCCAAAGTGTTAACATTAGTAATAAAATCCTGTTATAAATATGGAACTAAAAATTCACTATTTGACAATGCTTAACAAGTGAAAAGCATTCCCCCTGCCCTCCATCTTGTCAAACAGGACAATGACAATAAATTCAGTACTTTGAGTATAAAGGTCTGTTTTCATTCTTATATACCATGTATGTTAGAAATAGTAGACAAGAGGGGACTTCAGATACCTTTAAAAGGGAGGTTGCTGTTCATAAAATAGTATTTCTGTGCAATCTCCAACAACTTTAGCTAAAGAGAAGCATTGTAAGTTTTTTTTTTTTTTTTTTTTGCTAATGGGAATTTGTGGGAGTTAAAAATATGGAATTTTAAGAATTCTTTTTAACTCTTTCTCCTCTACACAAAATATTACCCAGCTGATTTATCTATGGGGTTAAATGCAATATCATTTTAAATATTAAAGGTTCCTATATTTTAGTCTTAAAGATATGCGAAAATATGGCCAAACTATATTATTTTGACCTGTGACCCTTGTTTTAGAGTCTCCGGTTATTGCTTTATGCACATGGCACTCTAATTGCTTCTGTTGGCTCCTCAGGAAACTACAGTAGATCTCTAGAACTATTTTCGGTTAAGAAGAGTTGATATCTAGCATTAATTAAATTCTATTCTAATAACTTTCTCCCTTATGTATCTTTTCCCATAGTTTACTCAGTTAAAACAAAATTGTTTTATCTGCTCCTAACCATAAAAAGCTTGAGAAAAGAAGTCTTTCCAGTGGGAAAAGAATTTGAATAGAAAACATGGACATACGTATATCAGACCAAGGATTAAAAGATGAACATTATACGTGAGGAAACATTATAAGAAGGTTTCACTATATTAGTTTTTCCAAGTCAGTGTTCCAAGCCAGTCTTGGATTATGTGTGAAAAGTAAGAACTCTGTACTGTAACAGGTGCTGGCAGGAAACTCCCATTAAAGCTTACGGAAGTTATGCCTGTAAAGTCCTGGCATCTGAGAAAATTCTCGCATAAGAATGCATTATGCATCAGATTTTTCTCACTAGAAAAACAATACGAGGCTGTGACTACTTAAGAATATTCCCAGTCACTATTTTGTTAACATCATCCCTCAGTGATGACATCTTTGGTGACCTTGTGTTATATATAAAATATATATCAGCCTTCGTTTCAACACTGAGAACGTGCGTTTTCTTCTGTATATAACAATAGAGATGTTGGTCTACCATCTGTCTGTCCTAATCAAAGCATAAACCTGAAAGTTTTTTTTCCTATGCAGTCAATAGACTTAATCATCTACATTCCGAAGATTGGCTCTTCATATGCAACATGGCAAATATTTACTGGAGTTGGGAATACAGTCTATGGAGTATCAGGTAGTAATTAATACAGGTTTTAAATCTGCAGTATTGACTCACGTTGGAAAGCACTAGCATTGTGTGTGATACATAGTGAGTGCTTAATAAATGTCATCTCTATTTTCCTTACATAAATCACCCCATACCTGTATGACCACACCTTCAAAGACTAACGGTATAATTCTTTGAACATAAACTTGCCTACCTTAAAAGGCAACAAATAAAGCCTCTTTCTCTGATCAAGCTCAATTTTCAAGCCTATAAAGTCTAGAAGTTAAACATATTTTTTTTTTTTTACTGACATTTTTACCTGTTGGACACAGCTGAAAAAAATTCTCTTACTTTATTCTATAAATCTACTATTTATAAGGAATTTGATTTAAACCCAACAGGTAATTTGGATTTAAAGCATTTATCAAGTTAAGAACTGAGATAAAAATTTAGACAGTAGTGAGTGTTAGACAAAGCCCACTGAACATGCTTGTGAGCCTGTGTATATCCAGATGTATGTATCTATATCTAGGTTTGCAGCTACACAACGGATTAAATGTTACTAGCTTACATTTGTATATTTATATTTGTAGTTTTCAATATGCTTTTCATATATCAATGAACATATCTTTAGTAAAACGTCCTCAGTTAGGGTAATATAGCTACCTTCCAGAACACACATACACACACACATGTACACGGCAGCACCAACCCAGGCAATCTGCCAAAGTGTGGTTGCTGTGAAAAAAGTTCTGCTTTAGGGCAATAGCAAACTAGCTCACCACCCCACTGCCCTGTCCACTCCTGGCCACATGGTTCTTTGCTGTATCCTTAACTGCCCCTCCTACAGTGAGGGAACATTTCTTCGGACTGTTTTATTGCCAATACATTTTTACTTTGTATGATGAAATGAAACAAGGGACTGGTTTCGTTAGAAGGAGAGGTAAACAGAGCATTAATTAAATTTGCTGATGATACTAAATTGGGAGGAACTGTGGACATCTGTGAAGACAAAAGAATCATACAAATGGACTTAAGGAGTTTAGAAATACGAGCAGGAAATAATAAAATGAGATTCAGCCTTAAATAATGCAAGCTAATACATTTGGGAAAAGATAATCAGAAACATGGCTATTCAGTGGATGGTAGATGCCTGGAAAGTGGGGACGGTGAAAGAGACCTAGGGAGTGATAATGGGAAAAATTATACACAAACTTACAGGGAAGTAGGCACAATGCCTGGAGGTTTATATATGAAAGAACATAATTTTTTGAACCAGAAAGATGATAGTCCTACTCTTATGACACTGGTAGATCTCAAAAGCATCAAATTTGCCTTTAGTTAGTTGACTCTCTCAGGTTTATGGAAAAATTTTAACACTATTTCTTGAGAAGCTGGTTTCTCCCTATTAAGGCTGAGAAAGTCTGTTTTATCTGAAACCTGTCCTGAGCACCAGAGTCATTGCTCTATTTCTGTCCTGTCTTATCCTAATATAGACTCTTGATAATTTGGTATGTCATATACATATAGATATGGGTACAGATATATATCATACTACATTGCCAAAAAAAAAAAAAACCCAAAACTCTTACTTTCATTTTTAAGGTAGTTTCTCGATCTTCTGGATAATATGACTTTATATTATGTTCCAAGATACATTGAATACATTGAATCACTATCTCTCTTAGCAGTTCAATGAATCTTTAGTATATAGGATTCGATTCTCTAAGGATGGATGCATGGTTGGATGGACGAAAAGAAATCTTGGATAATATCCGTCTATTCACCCATTTAACCATCCATCATGAATTGAGCCCTTACCAAATGCCAGCTTTGATGTGCTAAGCCCTGAGAAGACAGAGATGAACCAGACTTAATCCCTAGACTCAAGGCCTCACATTCTAGATGTGGAAACAGATAATGAAACCAGCCATTGAGGTCCCGTGTAATAAGGACTACATCAGGAAAAGCAAAGCTGTGGAGGGAGGGCTTAATAATGTTCAAGAGATCATGGAGGAACAGTTGAAGATATGAGTCAGAGAATATCCCTTGGAGAAGGTGACTCTTGCGCTATGTGTGATAGGATGAACGTGAATTTGGCAGGTGGATGAGTGAGGAGAGGGTCTTTAGGGAGAAGGAACACCACAGTGAAGGAATAGTGGCCTTTGGAAAACTTCATGTAGTTGATATTCCTGGGTCATAGGAAGCAGCTGATGAGGATCTGAAGCTGGACTGTAGACAGAGCTCATATGCATATTCTTTTTAACGGGAATAATTAGTGTGGAATTTTGTTTATCTTGATGGAGAAGAAGAAGCGTTGGAGGGTTCTAAGGAGAGATAACACAATCCCATTTGTATTTAAGAGGGATAACGTTGGCAGCACTGAGAAGGGTGGCCTGGATAGTAATGAGAACAAAGGCAATGATGTCAATTAGGAGGTTTATCTCAAAAGAAATCATGGGAGCCCAATCAAGGGCATAGGAGGTGAAAGGAAGCATCAGATTCAAGAGATAATAAGAAAGTAAAGATCATTAAAACTTGGTGAACGATGCTGTGCATAATGAGAGGGAAAAATTTAAGATGCCCAACATATTTCTTTTTAGGGCAATGGGAAAATAGGTAATGATGCCATTGACTGAATTGGAATAAAGGAGGAGGAATAGTTTTTTGGGGAAAATGATAAATTTAGTTTGAAAAAGTTGAGCTTGAGGTGCCAGAGGAAAATTCAAGAAGGGTTGTTCCTAGATCTCAGGTCTGAGTCTAAGAGATAGCTTGAGGTGTCATTCTCATAAAGGAACTGTCAGAGTCAAGAATGAAATCCAGAGGAAATGCCAGTTTCTTATTCTCCCAAATTCTAGGCCAAACACATGGACTCCAATATTATGCTATGCAATTCAAATAAATGCCAACTGCCTACCTTCAAGACAAAAAGAAAGAAAGCTTACTACAGTGATTACAATGCCATCTGTTAGATGTTCCACTGCTCTGGAAGGAGACTAAAGAGTTAAGTTAGCCTAAATTGTCAAAAATGCAGAACATAACAAGAAGAGTATCATTTTTAAAACAAGAAAAATAATAGTCCTATTTTAGTGACACTGGCGTATTCAGTCTTTATAGAGCTTTTGATAGCATCAGCATAATTTAACTTTTTTCTGCTGGGAAGTAAATTTGGAGAAAATGAAATCAATATCCAATAGTAAAATTGTGTCTGAATTTTGAGTATTGGTATCCTGTCTTCATTAGCTTCAAATTGATAGATCTATATATTGACCATATATTTATTTCAAGTTCTTTAACAGACTCTTTCAACTTAAAAAATTATCATCAAATAAAGATTTCCTGAGATTTACATAGAAGATAAACACTGAATCAAGGAGGTGAGATGTTTACAGGGAAGTAAACTAACACAGAACAGTACCAACATAGTATTCCAAGTTGAATCAAAGAAAAAGATGTGGTGCTCAACTTTCTGTGTGGTTGCTGGACCTGAGTCTATGATTGATCATTCTCAGGCATGTCACCTACTAGTCATAGTTGCCATTCAACTACTTGATTAAAAACAGCAGGCTACTAGTGTTGAAACCATGCCTAATGGGATATGACCTCCTCTGATGAAAATGAGTAGAGAATGGATATTCTACTAGCTGCTAGATGGTGAACTTAAATGGTGTATCCACAAATTGATGAGCACAAAATCTTTAAGGAAATATAACTTCAATTGTTTAGCATAGCTGGGTGTAGATGGAAAAGAGTGATATCATATAGAACAATATAATATACTACCATCGGAAATGGTTTAAAAGGCACGTTTGCAAACCGTGTTATTCTCTGCACATTATGCAGCTGACTCCAACCAACAACAGTTGGTCACTGATCTTTTTAGTTTCAATCACGTGCAGGTATAGTAATGGTGTGCGACTTTCCAATGATGATTTAAGCAATGTTGAACATAATTTGACCATTTAGTCATCATTTATTAAGAATCAATTATGCTCTAGGCATTGTGTGAAAAGTTAAATAATTCCATGATTCCTATATGAAGGAGTACACACTGTACTGGAGGGAATATTTCAAATACTTTTCTTCTATAAGCTGTGCTTTCATCAAGATAAATCTCAGGGCATTCTTATTTCCTTAAAAAGAGTGTGATTTTACATTTTGGGTCTACTGTCTACTGTAATCTGAGAACTCTTCCAGCAGTATCATTTCAGAGCTATTTTGGTTTTGCACAGTTAGTTTTTCTTCTAAAAGTGTCCTTCCCTTGATTTTTTTTTGTTTGATTGTTTTTTTCTGAACTGAAAAAAGGAAATGGCTTGAAAAGTATAAAATTTGAGAAAAACGGATAAAACTAGCAAACAAAAGATTATTTTGAACCCAAGAAAAACATTTCTATCTCCACAGCCTGTTAGTCTATAAGATAACCTCTCACAGAATTTAGAAGAATGTCCAAGACATGAATCTTTTAAGGAGATGAATAAATTACTCTAAAATATCCTATAGAGGAAAATATGTCATATTCAATTATACAGACCAATGCAACCACGTCTTCTGGAATCTGTATGTCTCTTTTATTATGTATGTCGATTAATGATTAATGCTGAAGTTGGACACACTTCATTTGAAAGTGTGAAAATCTTTGGAAAAGATAATTATTTTCTAGATATTTTAAAAGGGAACATTATTCATTAGGAAACACATAAAAGAGTATAATATTTTGGTTTCATTCATAGCTTCCTGAATTAATTTAACACCTTAATTATCATAAATTTTTAAGCTCTAGGTAAATGCCTGTAAAATATAACAAAATATATAAAAATATAAATAATGTAATGTATAGATTCTTGTTCAACCAATACACAACAGATTATTTCACAAAACGGAGTGACATTCTTGTGAAAGTTTTGATAATTTATTTATTAAATTAATTGGTTCAGGGGCCGGCCCCATGGCTTAGCGGTTAAGTGCGCACGCTCTGCAACCGGCGGCCCGGGTTCAGATCCCGGGTGCGCAGGGACGCACTGCTTCTCCAGCCATGCTGAGGCCACGTCCCACGTACAGCAACTAGAAGGATGTGCAACTATGACATACAACTATCTACTGGGGCTTTGGGGAAAAAAAAAAAGGAGGAGGATTGGCAATAGATGTTAGCTCAGAGCCAGTCTTCCTCAGCAAAAAGAGGAGGATTAGCATGGATGTTAGCTCAGGGCTGATCTTCCTCACACACACACACACAAAAAAATCAATTGGTTCACATTATGAGACAAGAATAAAAAAATTTCTAATTAAAAACTAAAAATCCATTTTTAAATCCCAGGGCAACAAATATCTGAGAATCTCTCACTGCCCTATTATTATTATTATTATTATTTGCTCCCGTTTTTTGAAAACCTGAAAGCTTTCCAAATGCAGGGGATTTTTTTTTTTTTCAAATTTTGTAAACATTGCTTCCAGGCTAAAACATCTTGCCAACTTTCAGCCAAGATTATTTTTATGGTTGAACTATTAACTTCTGAATATAGGAGCAATATAACGGAAAAACTCCCAAACCTAGACCTCCCATCAAGTAAATGATACCACTAAAGGATATATTAGGGTACTGCATCTCAACATGTTGAGGTGTTGCATTATTTAAATCCTCCATCCACAATAAGAGGCTCATTTCCTAGGGTATTAATTTTGGCTCTGTTTCCTTCCAACTGACTCCAAGGGAAAAGTATGCTAAGAACCTAAACTTTAGAATGGGGGTGGGAGTGGGGGTGGAGGTTGGAAATTAGACTCAGGCCTTATCTGGGAAGAGACATTATTTATTCTTATGCATTCTGGACTCGAAAGTGTGGGAATATCCGCTGACTGATTTGACCAGAGCCACATTGCTGGATACGTTAGATAGCCTTTCTGGTTGTTGAACTGCACATTTATTCCTACATTAACTTCTGTTATGTTTTAGCTCTCTTTTTGATAATGACTGTTGTGTTGCTAGATGTAGATAAACTCCATTAAATGTCACTAATAAGGACAGTGAATTAATTACTAACCACCACTATTCACAGAATTTGTGAATATTCAATGTAAGTTTGCTGTTCATGGCAAGATTTAACTTACAAGTATTTTCTTGAGCAAGAGTCAATTTCTCTGGAAGAGAGAAGCAGGTATCAGGTAACAATGGCAGAGACAGTAACTGGTTCGATAGTCTGCCTTCTCTTTATTGCAGACCTCACAAGCGTGCCCTTTTACCCACATTTGTTTTCTTAATTGCAAAACACAGCTTTTTTTCTCTCTCTCCACCTTGTCATCTCTGATTTCTTTGGGTTGTCTTTTCCCAGTTTCTCTTTTATACTCTTGCTGGCTGTTTCCTGTTTACTCATTTTTGATTTTGTCTCTCCCTCCAGCCCTGAGTGTGGCTTTCTTACAGACACAGAGGCCCCAGCATGACTACCCCAAAGAGCCAATTCTAACTTGGAGCCAGCACGACACTCTTGCTGTCAGGAAGGTGGCTGTCGTTGGGTTGCATTACAACAAAACACAAAACACCAAAACACCGAGCTGGGCTTAATTTTAACTCAGAAGTAAAAACTAAGGAAAATTCGCTGCAAACTTTCATGGAGCTCCTTTGAGGATCATCTCTATTGTAAACGCATGTGGATGCCTAACTTCAGGCACGAAAAGCAAGCACTTAAAAAAAAAAAAACAACACATAGGTCAGTGCCCTCAGAAACATTTTTGTTCGGTCCACAAATATTCTCTGGGGAAAAAGAAAAAGTGCTTATCTTGAACTCTTAATTTTTTTTGAGCATGTAATTTTTATCAGTTTGTTTTGTTTTTGTTACCTTTTTTTTTTTCACTCACTGCTTATAAAACTAGCAAGCAGAAGTCTCTCTGGAACAAGATAGAATCATAAAAGTTTTCAAGAATCTCGTCACAAACTAAACAGTACAAATTGCACATTCTTCATGGAAGTATCAGCCTTTAGTGCGTGCCTGGATCCAACTATAATAGATTATCCCAAAGTGGGAAAGAATGAACAGTACAAAATTAGCAGAACTGGGAGCAGAGCTTGTCTAGTAAAGGCAATATGATCTGTACTTTAGGGCCTGGGTTCTCTGGCAATGGGAAAAGACTACGTAAAGTTTTATTTTTGCAAGTGAACACTTAGTGGGATCTTAAGTGGCAGACTGGTGCACTGAATTGAGTATCAGGAAAATGTTATTAACAAGGATAATGCTTGGTATGTGTTATCATAATAGCTATACAACAATCATGCCTGTTATTTATATAACAAATACATACATGTGCAAACCTTATCTATTATGCAAATGCAACATGTATAGTAAACATCCACGTATTTATGTATATTCCATGTTCTGAATTTTTATGTGTCAGATAAGTATATTCCCAATTAGGCATATAACAATCTCTCCTTATGATGTTAACAAATATGTCCAAATAAATATTGAAAAAATTAGAGAAATAGACTTCATTTATAATGTCACAGGCTTGTTAAAGTGACATTCTCTCAAATTTCATGTAACAGCAGAGGAATGACCAAAAAGAAACAGTGAAGGTATAGTAATAATTTTAGCCATTCTTTTTCCAAGTTGCTATAATCTACCCAAAGATAACTAATTGTTCAAAGTAAACATTCCACTCCAACCACAAAAGGAATCCATTACACAAACATATAATTCACAGTCATTTTTAGTGGGTTGTAAACAGTTTGGAATGAGCATAAAATGGGACAAAAATCAAAGTGAGCATTTTGAAATGAAAAAGTGTTTGCTACAAAAGGTCAGTCCCTTTGCTTGGCAAACTATGTAGAAAAGCCTGGGAAAATGCTGATCACACAAGCAATGAAGGAATTTTAAAGCCAACAGCCTCCTTGTTTCTTTAAACAGACATCGGAACCTATAACTGGATCCTGTCAAACAAGCGACAGCAAAAAAATATAACAGCTGCTAAGAAGTCAAGTTGAGAGATAAAGTTTTCGAGGCTAAGGACCTTCTCAGAAGTAGACTAAAGGTCTTTCTTAAATCTTTTAGCAAGGTTATGGATCCCAGGGTGGCTTTTAGGCACCGAGTCAAATATGTAACTTTGTGTATCGTTCTTGTCATAGTATTTTGTGTTCCAGAAAAAAGAAAAAGAGGACAAACTTGTTGATTAGTATCTGCTGATGCATTCTGCAAAGCAGCTTATAGCTGGAATCATCAAATTTGGAAGACCCAGTATCACTTATTTTTAGTTGTGATTTTAAAAAACGACATAACATTTACTATCTTAACCATTTTTAAGGGTACAGTTAAGAAGTATTAAGGACATTTACATTGTTGTGCAACAGATCTCTAGGTATCATTTTAATGTTGTTAAATAGTTTGGCGGCATATTAAGAGAATGGGGAATCATGGAGGAAGAATGAGTTGTTAAACTATATTCCAAAGGATGAATGCCAATCCAAATGAAAATAAATGTTTTTTTTTTTTTGTTAAACCCATCCTGTTTTCTTACAAACAAAAATATATTGGATGCATAAAAATACGTTTAGGGTAGAAATATGCTCATTCATTTAGTTAACTCCATTATTATATAAAAGAAGTCTTCTGCAATGGTTGATATTATTGGGTAGAAAAAGGATTGGTTTACCATTCAAGGGATGTCTTTTTGGGTATCTCACACCAAGGGATTTTTTATATTGCATTGTCACAATGTGTCAATAAAATAACCTGGGAAATAAGACCAAATTAAACTTCTCCTGGTCATAACAGGAGGCTAAAACCAGACAAGTATGCATTCATTATTCAATGTTTATTATGTCATTTAAAAAAATGTTTAAAGAAAAATTGTATATATTTAAGATATAGAACATGATGATTTGATATGATTACTATAGTCAAGCTAATTAATGTATCATTTCCACACATAGCTACCAACTTTTTTGTGATGATGAGATCACGTATAATCTATTCTCTTAACGTATTTCCAGTATTCAATACAGTATTATAATTATAGTCATCATGCCTGTCTACATTAGATATTTAGACTTATTTATCCTAAGTAACTGCAACTTTATGCCCTTTGACCAACATCTCCCCATTTCCCTCACTCCCTATTGTGTTATTTTAAGCAGGCAAACTTCCTCTACCTTTTAAAAAATTATTATTGTAATGGGTATTCTCTTTTCCGGTATCTGTTCTTTTCTTTCATAGCACTTATCACAGTTTGGGTTTTTTGTGTGTGTCTTTTTGTCTAATTTATATCTTCTCTATGTTCTCTGTTAGTAGTAGGGGGAATGAAACATAGTAAGCTCTACATAGTTACTTGTTGCACAAATGCAACAAACATTTAGTGTCTGTTACTTCATTCAACCAAAATTTATTGAGTGCTTACACTGTGTCACATACTGTGTACAGCTCTTTCTAAACCATCACAAAGAGAAGTCAGTCAGTTACATAGTTTGATAAAAAGAACTATGGATTAAGGTCTTAATACTAATTACATCAGTTTACACTATATACGCTTTGTTTAGTTCATATCTTCTAGGCCCTTGTCTCTAAGAAATACAAGTGGCCCTACTTTTAAGTAAGCAATTTCTGCACACTTTTGAGGTCATTATAAACTACACAAAGTATTCTATAAAGCAGTGAAAAATGGACTTCTCACTGTTTAGATCTACATACCACCAGCATGTCACAATGCCTCCCTCTATATGCTTGTTCCCCCAGACCTCAAAAAAAAGTGTCAAATGACCTCATGCTTCTGGTCAGTTTACCACATGTATTGAGCATTAGCTGAAGAATGATTCAATACTTTTGCAGCTTGCTTTGGAAGAAGAAACATAAGTTGAGTTTTTCATTGGCTACTTACAATATGGTCATATACAAGGTCTGCAAGCGTAAAGACAAGGGAGAATGAACCAGTTTTCCCTCCAATTTTGTGTATCTTTTCTAGGCTGAGCAGACAATGTCAGAAACCACAAAAATAACTTTAATCTAGTTATAATAGTTGGTAAGGAGGAGAATGCTCTGGTGGTTTAGCGGAATAAAGGAAACCAAATCAAGATAAGGAAACACACTAAACAAGTTATTCGCTAAATTGGTTTACATTCAGCTCACTAATAGATTTTCTTCTAGGTATGTCCAAGAGACTCAAAATTTAAAATGTAACTAATACCGCCTTACCAGGCATGAATAAAGAATGCATCTTGTATGGCTAGAATTTCCCTGGGGAGACTACAAGTGCATGAGCAAATTGGTTCTGCCAAGTGCAAATAACTAAATGAATGAATGAATGAATGAATGGATGGGTGGATGGATGAATGGATGAATGAATTAATAAATGGTGAGATCTGTCTTCCTGACATTGTTTCATTTGGAATACAACGTGTAAGAAGCATTTAAAAAAAATACAACTACAGTTTGCAAATGATTTTTTTTAAGGTAGGGGGAAATAATCTTAAGAAAATAAGAGAGAAAGGAAACAAATCTTTTTTGTAACAGCCAACGTCCTGCTGTAGTGAGTATTGAGGTCACTTTCCTAAAACTGTGAGAGTAAACACACAGTTTTCATTAAATGTGCTTTTCCCATAACAGGTCTGTAAGCATTTCCCGTGACTCTGCAGTTGAGCATCTTGGCTGGAAGAGGATCTGGCCATTAGAAGGAGGGATCTAGATATGCTGAGTTCCAGCATTGCAGAGAGACTTGGCACCTTTATATGCTACTTCCCAATACCAACCCCAGCATTAAATGTGATCAGAAGCCTGCATAAACATTGGATTTAGATTCACATAAATTATTTCTGTCCTAAGGTGCTTTATGCCAGAATTTAGTAAAAACGACACTTTGAGTAAATAGAATTGTCATATGAGTGTAAGAATATTAATCCAACAAAATGATCATAGAAAAATATAATCAAAAGTACACACTTGTAAATCTCGCAATGATGTGAAAGGTTTGCCCTGTGCCTCTGAATTTTTATCGAACATTTCCATAGAGTTCCTGAGAGCTGACACTGCCAAAATGCTTTGAATTATCAGTTGCTTTGTGGAATTGTAGTCTTTGAGTTTCATTAAAACGCTTAAGAATTATTTTAATAATCATATGTGTGATTAGTGTCTGTTTAGCGCTGGATCTACAAATTCATTTTAAGAGTATACATTGGAAAAATGAAATATAATGTCAGATATGATTGCTCCTGTCGGCAAAAACATTGTCTTATTTTATTAAAAATTGCCAACAAAATGCTAGGAACAAAAGATACAGTTTCTATTTATAGACACGTTCTACTCTACAATATTATGGTATCTGCACCCCATGAGGCTGTATCTAGCAGAGTTTTCAATTTGTCTAGTGTATGTACATAAAAAGAGAAGTATAGAGCCCTTTTCTATATGTGTACACATCTTATTATGTACAGCTTCCCCTAAAGTCCTGTTTGGATTTTTGCTCTAATATAAGTGTTCACACCACCTGTACTGAGTATTTCTAGGTGAATGAAGATATCCTGAAAATGATGATAACTTAGCTATTGGCAATAATAACATTATAACATTCTCAGTGATCCATTTTGGCTTGAAGTACTTATTAAATAATATTTATTCCTAAAATACGTACTGATAAAGTTAAATGAGATTGCAACATGCAATAAAAACACAGTTCTCTCTAAACTCCAGTTGACTCTTCTTCTCACAGATACTTCTCCTTATGTTCATTCTGCTTTTACTGTTTTCCTCTCTCTCTCTGAACCTTCAGCTCTTCTCTCTGACGTGTTGATGTGCTTTCCCCAAAGCCACTCTCTTCATCGACTTTCCCTACCCACACGTCCCCTTCTTGTTATTCTCTCATTCCCTACTGATATGGGAATAATAGGATCCCAGGGCTGTCCTTATAGTATAATTAAAGTATGAATTTCCAGGAGTTGGAAATTGCAGACCATTTTTATTATGCTTCTATAATAAAGCCAGGTAACATTGAGAGAATTAAAATGGTTTTTCCTAGCAGATAACTTGGTAAAGATTTTTTCCCCTTGGGTCTATTGTTTTAAGAAACTGGGAGCTGAAAATGGGAATAGACTCACCAATTCTTTTTCTGAAAACATCTCTATCTTTTACATGATATATATCCCCCTAGATCCTGGGAATATGTTGTAAACTTGTAACAGATGGTGATGAAGCTTCACATTTTTATACAATACATTTTTTGAGATTCTGCATCTACTGGATGTATCTTCCAGGGAAAATGACCTTGAATGAATAAAGTCATAGACTGGAAGAAAAACACCCCAAAGATAGACTAACATAGAAATGATGAGTCAATTGGGTTTCGTTTTGTTCCCCTTAGAAAGATGAAATAATTTTAGATGAAAAATAGAATGTCAAAATATAGGAATCAAAGGTCGTCTTAACACCAGAGGTGTGTCTGTTAATTGTTCCAGGAAAACCAGTTAGCCAGATTCTATACTGAACAGAAACGTGAGGAAGATGGAATATTATTGTTTGCAAGTAGGGATGCTATTTGCTTTACTTGGTTAATGTTGGGGGCTTACCAAAAATTGTTCTGGCACAACATCTCCCAGCATGAATGTTAGGAGGGTTCTAACACTGTGAGTGATGATATTTTATGAATGTTTTATCACTGGCTTGAAAACAAAAAGTTTGCAATTGAACCAACAATATGGCAGACAGACAAAATATTAAAAAAAAAAAAAAAAAGAGCATTAGAGAGACTTACTGATGGCCCTATTGTAAAAATAAACTGAAGTTAATAAGAAAATGATCCTCTTAACCGATTAACCAAAGTCAAGTTTTAATTGCATGGCTTCCCAGACAACTCAAGTGATACTGTTAACTTGAGCATTGGTTATTTAGAGGCTGCAGTAATGGGAGAAATTGCTTTATATTCAGTTACCCACCTCTTTTTTCGACAGCTTCAATGCATTGCTTTACAAACCGTGGAACTGTGGAATTTTCACGTTCACACACTGTGTGCAGATGAGAGCCAAAAATTTGATCTGCAAAAGAAACAAAGATGAGCTTCATTAAAATCCAAGCTTGCGTTGTTCTTTAATTTGATTCTGTTTCCATATCCAGTGCATGCTGAAATCTGCATCTTGCATAGGAATCGATTTTTTGCTTTAATTCCAGAGTGTCTACTGCAGACATACAAAGACCATAACTCCCTCCCATATGGAACAGGACTCTGGCCCCAGAGAAAGAAAACTAACACTCTGCCATCGATTAGGCAGGGATGACTGAGTAAGTTATAGTCTCTCTGGGCTTAACTTTGTTGTCTATAAAAAAAATGACAAGGAATTAAGAAAACTTCTATAAAATAAGTAATCTTAGCAAATTGGTGTCTGGAGTGTTTTAGAAGAAATTTATCAATAATCATCAAAATTATGATTTTATCAGTATATTTAGGAGATTCATTCTGTGGTTCAATGCAATTTGAAGAGGTAATTTCCAAGAGACTTACTTGGAGGTGAATTTCTCAATATTTCTGCTGCTTTGAATGCCCTTCCTCTTCTCTAACCTAAGTATCTCCTTTCCTTTGGGCTCAGCTCAGATGACACTTTTCCCACAAACTCCTTCCTTCCTATCTCAGCTTTGTGTCTCCTGTAACATAAGTTCTTTGGAATACTAGTTCCTTAGGATGTTAATAGGTGATTTGGGAAAAGGGCCTGTGATCAAAATAGTTTAGCAACATTGGGTTAAACAATGTTAAACAGGTTTCTTTCCTGTGTATTTATTTTTAGACACTGTGATACACCAATGTGCACTGGGAATCTCCACGAGGGGCTGGAGCATGCACTATTTCCCAAGCTTTTGGGGTAAGATCCTTTTATTTGAAAGTGTCTCTCTCCAGACTACTGTTTTTAAGAACACACTCTGTGAAATCCTAGCCTAGCCCTCTTATTTGGAACATAATTTATGCTACCTTGCACTGTGTATTTATATTTATAATATATGGGATGTATTTTCGCAAAGCAGATTCTGAATGCCTGCATCACCTATGTGTTCTTATCGTCACCAGTGCTTACAGCCCATAGGTTCACCCACAGATTTTTTTTATTGTGATAAAATAAACATGACATAAAATTTATCATTTTAACCATCTTTATGTGTACAGTTCAGTGGCATTAAGTACATGCACATTGTTGTGTAATCATCACCACTACCCACTTCCAGAACTTTTGTAAACAGCGAAGATGTTTATTACTGATAATGAAACAAATATTTAGTACATTCAAGGACTTCCCATCTTGCTCAGAATGAAACCCAATTCCCTAACGCAAGTTCTAAGGCAGTACATGACCTGACCTTCCACTCATTAACTGATTTCATTTGCTTCTCTCTCCTTTCTCTCCCTCATTACTTGCCTGTAGCTACTCTGTCCACATTGCTGATTCTTGTCCACACCAAGCACACTTCTGCCTCAGGGACTTTGCATTTACTATTTCCTCTGCATGGAACTCTATTGCCCTAGGTCTTTAATCAAATGTCACCTTCTGCTTGTAGCCTTCCCTACGCTTTTTAAAAAAATGGCGACCACTGCCAACAGGAACTCTCCATGCCACTTTCCTGCCATACTTTTCCTAGAGAACTTATCACTACCTGACATATTGGACTGAGGTGTTTACTGGTTAGTTGCTTCCCTTGCTTAGAATGCAAAACCCAGGAGAGTAAGGACTATGTCTATTTCCTTTATGGCTGGATCCTCAGTAACTAGACAATGTTTGACATACACAAAAAGTTCAATAAACATTTATTGAATGATCGACTGCAAGAGTTCATCTGAATCATCAGTGGAGGTCTTCAATAAATTTGAAAAAACATTTGTAGAAAAGTAGGGAGAAAAATATAAAATGCAGCATAATAAAATGCTCAATGATATCTTATTACAAAGGGGGAGTCAAAACGGAGTGTGGTCAGACCTCAAGGAAGTCACGATTTTCATCCATTTCTTTGAAAAGGTGACGGCTTGAACTGGGGACAACCTAGCAAGGAGGGAAATAATTCAGGATACAGCACTAATGATAATGTACTCCAGTATGGAAACGTGCACTTCCATCTGAGAGACAGAAAGAAAATAAGTTCGAAACACACCAACATAGTGTAGAGAAGCAGGAAACAATCACAAGTATTTGCTTTGACTACTTGATCAAGTAACGAAGATATGTTCCAAAGCAGTGAGCCACCACTATAAGAAAGAGTGACATAAAATATTATTTACGAAAAAGGACTCAGAACTTCAGGTCAAATAATTTAAACTGGCCAGGGATTATAGTCAGGAAGAATTGCTACAAGCACAAAACCCTTTAATAGAAATCACAATTCAAGTCAATTTCACAAATATTTATTGAGTATCTTCTATCTTTGTAGCAACGAGGTAGACATATTTGGTCGTAAAAAAGAAACCAAGATGTTTATAATCTTGTAAGGGCTAATAGAAGTATTCAAATAATATACAAAACAGAATATAGCAGGTGCCCTAAAATGTACTGAATGCCAAGAAAGATGTCCTATAGCATAGGTCTTTTAGTGACATTGAGTGCAGTTGTGTTGTGTGTGTGTGTGAAAGAGAGAGAAAGTTTGTGAGATGGGGGTCATTCAAGAAAAATAGATTCCTGAGTAAAGTGGATATTAAAATGTGGAGAATCTTTTTTTTTTGTTTTGCTGGGCAGATACAGGAAGATAGAGATGAAGACATTCTAGGACATTTACTTTTTCATTCATTCAGTTATTTGCAAGAGAAAATCCTGCACATCTGCTCTGTGTCAGGAGCTAGGAAAGGCACCAGTAATACAATAACCAAGACTCATTGCCTGCACTCGGAAAGTTCCTTGTCCAGTGGGGGCAGCATATAAGTAAACAGGTAAGAACACTTCACCGTGAAAAATACTGTAACTGGGGAAGCAGAGATGCAGTGGGAGGGTGTGGTGGGGCATCAGACCACTGTTGAGCGCCCATAGAAGACTTCCCAGAGAAGAATGGAATCCTCAAGAATAAGTAAGACTTAACTTGGAGAGGTAAGAGGGGCCAAAAGGGCATTTGGGGAAGATGGAGGAGAGGTAACAAACACATCGGTGATGGGCAGAGCATAGGAACAATGGGACGTGCTGAGGGAAATGTTCACTCTTTCTTATTTAGAGAAATTGATGTATTAAGCTTTAAAAGGAAATGAAGATTGTGTTACAAAGGGTCTTAAACATTGTCATGTAGATTAAATTATTTGAGAGTAGGCAGATACCATTGATTTCTTATACATATGCTATTCCCCTCCCAACTTCTTTCTTGTTTTTAGAGTCCACTCATAAGACAAAACCTGAAAATGTTCTGTATGGAATTGTGCCGCCCTTGAAGCTTTGGGTGATTAGATAGTTATAGTCAGTGAAATGTAAGGGGAAGTGATTTGGGAAGCTACAAGAGAAGAATTTCTTATCTGATAAAAGAAGATAAGTATATGAAGACACTCATTCTTTTTTTCTTTCTGCTTTGAACATCATTGTGCCATCATATGATGCTTGGAGCTACTGCAGCAATCTTGTCACCACGAGGCAACAAGCTTACAAACAAAAGCTAACATGATTTAACAAAAAACTATAAAAAATCTGAGATCTCCATGACATTGTTGAACTTCTAAACCAATCCTAAAACACTTTCTCTAGACTTCTTGATGTAAGGGATAATATAAGTAATTTTTTCTTTTTTGTGAGGAAGATCAGCCCTGAGCTAACATCCACGCCAATCCTCCTCTTTTTTTTTTTTTTTTTTTTTTGCTGAGGAATACTGGCCCTGAGCTAACATCCGTGCCGATCTTCCTCCACTTTATGTGAGACACCACCACAGCATGGCCTGACAAGTGGTATATCGGTGCGCACCCGGGATCTGAACCCAGGCCACCAGCAGCGGAGCGTGCGCACTTAACCACTACGCCATGGGGCCGGCCCTCAATATAAGTTATTTTTAATTGGGTATTCTATCACCTGCAACCAAAAGGTTCATAACCAAATGGGCGGCACAGATCATAGGGAAGATTGCACACAAGGAGCTTAGCTAAGAGGTTAATGTGGTTGCCTAGGAAAGACGTTATGAAGCCCAGAATCAGGATAGAGGTGTGGTAAACTTAATCATTGTTCACAATTCTTCTCATCTTCCCTGAATTAGATTTATACACTCACCTCCTTTGCCACGTGACTGTGTGGCAAAACTCACTAGAGTGGACAATATTTATTTTCCCCATTTCATTGATGTTGGGTTTGGCCATATGACTTGCTTTGGACAATCTAGTGTGTAGAAATGACAATGTGTCAGTTCCAGACTGAGGCCTTATGACGTATTTTGAATTTCTGGTTGCTCTGCTATTGCCAAGACAAGAGCTTCCCTGGGTAGCTGCTGCCCCCTCAGTCTGGGCTCTAGAATAAATGCATACAGCACAGAACTGAGGCCAACCATCCATGAGAAGACAAGTCAAGCAGAGCTGTTCAGTCAAACCTGCTCTAGACTACCTGACCCACAGACATGGGCGAAATAAATGCATCTTGCTGTATGTCGCTGAAATTTTGTGTTTGTTTGTTATGCAGCAATAACTTACTGACAAAAATGATAACAGGGGTCCAGGTTTTTGATGATCTAAACTATGCTATGAGAATTAAAACAAAGAGAGTTGACACGACACAGAAACTGAAACTGGGAAGCAAATAGAAAAAGAAAATAATTCTAAATTTGATAAGAATGTGGAATTTTGCATCAGTTTAAATTTAACCCTAAGGAGGAATTTCAAAGGAAATTGCTCTCATCTTAAAATTTGAACTCTTTATGCCTTACCTAATATTATGGCACCTCTTATTCTCTATTCTCTCCAGATCAATTCAGTTCTATCGAATTCAATTAAGTGAATATTTCGTGAGCACCTACCATTTGCTGGGCATTGTAAAGAATGCAAAGATTGATTTATTCATTCAGTAACTATATATTAAATGCCCACCCAAAGCCAGACACTGTGCTCCAGCCTGAAAGTGCAATGATGCATGATGCACAAGCTCCTACAAACTTTTGTTGCTGTTGTTGTTGTTAGTGCTGTCAAGTCAGTTCCTACTCCTAGTGACTCTGTCTACAGCAGAGCAGAACCCTGCCTGGTCTTTGTGCACCATCCTCTCACCTTCCAGCACAATATTCATAGGGTTTTCATGGCCAATTTTTTTGGAAGTGGGTGGCCAGGTCCTTCTTCCTAGTCTCTCTTAGTCTGGAAGCTCCACTGAAACTTGTCCACCGTGGGTGACTCTGCTGGTATTTGAAATACCAGTGGCATAGCTTTGAGCATCACAGCAACACAGCGCCATAGTATAGCTGACAGACAGGTGATTCGGTTCCCTGACCGAGAAAAAACCTGGGCCACGGTGGTGAGAACATCAAATCTTAACCAATAGACCACAAGGACTGGCACTCCTACAGTGTAGGAAGAAAGAATAACTCTCACAGACAGTTACAATACAATGTGATTAGTGCTATTGCAAAGGTGTGTAATAATAATAGTGAAGATTTATTTTGCACTTACACTAAGCCAGGCAGGGTTCAAAGTACTTTATATATTCTAACATTTAATCTTTAGACCAATCCTCAACCCTGTGGTGGTAGATACTATTATCATCCTGATTTACAGAAGAGGAAACTGAGGCAGAAAGATATGGAGTCATTTGTCCATACTTACAAAGCATCAGGTTCTAGGGAAAAAAAAAAGAAAGATAAGGACCTGAACTAAACAATGGAGAGAAGGCGTGATTCAGTGGGATTTGTTAGCTGGATGCAGGAGGCGAGCAACCCACCAGGCAAAGAAGACTTCCAAATTTCTTGCCTGGTTGAAGGGACTAAGATGCAGAAACCTGAGGGCTTGGAGAAGAATAGAGAGACTGCTATTTAGAAGTTAGGATGAGCAATTTCAGATGCAGCAGAATGGTGATGGGAAACAAAGGGGAAAAGTTCTCATTGGATTTGGCAATTCAGAGGCTATTGTTACCATGAGGAAAATGGCTTTAGTAGAAGAATAAAACTGAAAAGCTAATGTTTGTGGTCAAGATTTGAAGAGAAGGTGAGGAAGTAGAGAGAGCAAACAGACTCCTTTTTTAAAAGTTTAGTGGTGGGAATTAATTAATTGTAAGGGAAGATGAGACTTGGGGAAGGATTTTGAGTTGGGGTAGAGAGGAGAGAATTTCAACTGCAGGGTATTTTCGATTGGCATCATGCTCTGGAGGGGGTGAGGGGCACTGCTGACTATTTTCGGTTCTTACAATGCTGGAGGTGGGGGAGGTGCATTACTGCCACTTACTGGGTGGTTCAGGCAAGTGCAGGCAATCCCTCACAGGGAAAACCATCCCTTCCTGACTGCCAACAGTGCTCCGGTGAGAAAAGATCCCAGATATATTGAGCTTCATTAGATAGAAGGGAGCTGTTTGCTTTCACTAGTTGCCAGAAAAGCCACACATTTTCTTCTCACTTTGATCCTCTCTTTAAACTGGCTGTACTCGCTCAAGAAGGTGTGGCTCATAAGGTAAGGACTTAGCCCTCCAGGTCAACCTGATTAAATCAAAGGTCGTTATGTGGCCCAAGTTGGACCAGTACGAGTCTCCTTCCAAAAAATATAGAATTGGAATACTACAGACTGAAGTAGTTAGCCCCAAGCATTTGAATTGTAAGGCTGCCTAGACTCAGACATGGGGGCCAAGGGGCAGCCATTTGGGGAGACGGCCATGTGCAATGAGTGAGTTTGCACAGGAACTAATTTGCAGAGAGAGGTGAATGAAACAGATACATCTCAGCTCCTCATTTTCTGATGCCTATCTCCAGGCACCATATATCCTTGCCATGGGGTGCATTAGAAATTAGAGTGAATTTCTGTTTAATACAACCAAATAAACTTGACTAGAACAGAGACATAGCATTGTCCAGAAGGTTTCAAGAGAGGGCTTACAATCACAATAGAAAAGGCAACACTTGGCAAAATAGCTCAATGAGATCCACTGTTACAGATGACACTCATTAGGAAGAGTATGGCGGACGTCTATTGGTTTTGCTCGCCCTGCCACTGTTCTCCTGTCCTCTGGTAAGAGCACCCTGATTTTCCTTTGGGGATGATACCTTTCTCTTTTTGCTGTCATTTGTTTTGAGTAGCGCTGACCTCACCACTCCAGCTCCAGGGATAGACATGCATTTCATCTTCCTGGCCACAGTAATTGGTTCAGACATGAACATATAGCCCAAGTGGAATTGGTCAAGTAAATCCTGAGGCTTTTTCTAGTGCTACTGGGCAAGAAGAGCCCTCTTTCTATAGGAGTTGGTAGACTATGAAGGTATGAGTCTAAACCTCCTGAAGTTATGTTCCACCTTCTGGGAAGATATTCCGGAGAATTAAGCCAATAGAGTGGAAAACAGAGCTGAGTGATGGAGGAGATAAAGGTTTGATAGCATTTTGTGCCCCTAGATCTGGTCCTACCTAAAGCTATCCTTGTCCTTTGGACTTTTCAATTAAGTAGTCCAATAAATTCCATTCTTATTTGTGCAGTCTGGACAAGTTTATATCAATTACAACTGAAAAAAATCTTGACTATAACGTTAACCTTCAACATAAAATGGTGTATTGTATAATTTAGAGGAGATGAGGATGCACATGAAATAACTTTGCAAAGTAAAAAGTGCTATTCAAAGAAATAAAATCACAGAGATTTCACTAAAATGTCATTGTCAAATTTAAGGGCTGTTGTAGGATTGCCACCCATCTGTAAATCTGATACAGTCCAGAGTTTGGCACATCAAGGAAGACCATTCAATGATGGGAATGTGTTTGAACCACAGAACCTTCCATCTTAAAATAGTGTAAGGAACGAGGGAGGGAGAGAGAAGGTATTCTGTTCTCTTGGCAAGCGTTAACGAATTAGCTTTTGCCCCCTAAACTTCCATGCCTGTTGTCCTGGCACAACAGTAAGGATTATTTCTGCTTTCTCCTTCCTTATGGTATTCCAAAAAGGGAGCAGTCCCAGAACCCTGAGCTCCTGACTCCCCACCTATATTCCCATCTGTGGGCTCACTGGTAATCCTTTCTTCCTCTCTTAACAACTTTTTGTATTTAGAAAACACCTCTTGCTAGGAGTGCCAATATTTTTGGAATGTTCTGCAAATGCCTATGGCCTTGGCTAGTGTGATCATTATGTCTTCGTTCTACTGCTTCAGCGCTTATACCAGGGTGGCAGCCAACACATTGGTTGGAGAAAATCCATTTTCTGCAATTTTTCTTTGAAAGCATCTTTTGGTGAGAAAAACAAATAGACCTTCCACATGACTGCACTTATAAATCATGTTGTTTACATAATGAATTAGAGTTTAACCAGAGAATGGTGGTTTTTAATCTTCAAGCTCTCAAACTTTTGACCGATTTAGTTAGTTCATCAGCATAACCAGGTTAAGTCTCCCAGATTACAAATTAGTTTCATTCTCCCTCATCTCTGCTATATATTTTTTGACAAATTATAGAAAGAACACCCAGTAATGGGATCTTTGTCAGCTAGATTCCAAATGAATCAAAACTATGAGGAAAACTACTCAATAGAGGCAGTTAAATGTTCAAATAATGTGACGGTGTTATCATCATTTACCCAGGGAGACAGTCTCCACATGCTGTTCAAAATGATGTTATTCTGCTTTCAGGACAGAGGGCCATTGCAGCTACTCTAATAAATTTTAAAAAGGAAAAACAGCACCTAAAACTACACATACATGAAGATACAGGCGGGAACAGAAAACAATAACAACGAACTGACCTCCTCAGCCACACACACACACATCAGACAATTTTTTTGGTTGTGAGGTTTTTGACTGCAATAGAAGAAAACTCACTGTGGCTATCTTAAGCAAAGAAAAATTTATTTTAATGATTTTGAGGAATGGGAGTGGGAGAGAACTCAGAGAATTTACCGGGAAGTCACAATAATTTATTACTCGCCCAAAGAAATTACTGGAGGCTGGGAGACCAGTCTTGGAGGTATTTAAAAACCAAGTTGCTTAGGAGATCCATGAAATAAGAAGCAGGAAATACAGCAAGTGTCTTGGAACTCTGACAGCTGGGTCACCATGCTAATTTCATTGCCACCCCCACCACCATCACTGTCATAATGACTTCTATTCATCAATTGATCAAGATTTGAAGTTCCTATCAAGGATGTCCAGTTGGTTGAGATTATGTTAAAAAAAACAGGTTGAGAAAAGAAAAAAACATAGCCTTCGTAGCTACCATTGTAGTATTCACTTGGAATTTTTCTCCCTCCAGAATACCACACACACGGCCAGATCATTTCCCAATAGGTTGCTCTAAGGGAGGGGCAGTGGACACTGGAGGACGCAAATAATATTCTCAACATGGGTAATTTCAGCAATTTAACTGAATTCATCTTTTGATCTTAAACTGTAAGTGACATTGGTTTTCCTTTTAAGAGTAGGTTTCCAGACCAAATCTTTCAGATTGCTTATGAAGGAGTCCTGTTTCTACTCTTTTATATTTTCTCTGCTTCCATCCTCACCACGTCCTCTTCTTCTCCTTTAAAATATTCACCCTATGATCCTCCATCATATAACTTTCCCATAACTTTATTGAGAATTTTTAGAGAAATGAGTGATTTAAGTAAGTACTATAGTTTACTGATGGCTTATGTCTTTGAATTAAGATGCAGAAAAATATGCATAATGCTCAAACACTACTGAATTTCATCTATCTTAGGTGCTTCAGAATGTACTGCATGGTCTTAATATGCCTCAGAGATTTGATGAAAAATATCAGCTACTGCTTTTTGGTACCTTAGGTATCAAAAATTGGGCTGATTCTCTGCTGAATCTCTAACATAACACTGGAAGTAAATCTCTCTCATTGCCTTGTTTACTTGTGATTTTTTTTCTCATAAGAGGCAAGTACAGGAAAAGCTTAATTATTTTAACTTTTAAGTAGTTTGGAATCTAAATAAATAGGAATTCTAAATATATACACTTCTGTGTATAGTTTCCCCCCACATGTTTACTCATATTTTTGTATCTCATCTAACCTAACAGATTTTAAAGTCCCTGGTGGGTAATGATAGTGTCTGTTCTGGAAAGACCGGCCTGGAGGAGATTTGTCTTGACTCTGTGGAGAAGATCTCCCCAAACAAGGGCAGGCTGTGGTTTGCAGCTTCCAATTGAAGTTGGGCAGTCAGCAGCAGGGGGAGCATCCTTTGACAAGAGCAGCCCAAAAATGAGTTTCAGGAACAGGCCAGCTGCCATCCAGACGGTATAGCAGAGTTCTTCCACAGCCCTTTCCATTTTTTTTAATTCTTCCCTTTTCAAGCTTCCAGCAGTCTCCACCTTTCACAATTTCACCCTCAACTGCAAACAACACTTCCATGAAGTACCCTTTGGACCCTTCTTTTAGCTTCCAAATTCTCATGGAAATAGATCTTAACTCAGTTTTGGTCCATTTAATGCAATGGACATTTTGGTGAGTTTACCAGCCAAGAAGAAATTTCTGTCTTAAATAAAGAGTTTATTAACCCAAATGGAACAATGAGTACAAAATTTTTCTATATGCATTTACTCTAGGCAGCAATTTTGTCCTATATTTCTCCTTCCCTCTGTTTACCCAAAGTAGCACAACACACAAATACACATATACACACACACACACACTCTCCCACACATGTGTGTGCACAGAATCACAACAGTATAGAGAATGGTTTAACTAAGCGAATATTTCACGCATTTTTGTATTCATCCATTCAGTCTATCTATCCCTGAGTATTTTTCAATGACTGCTGGGGATGGAATAATGAATAGAACAATCTCTCTCTTCACACAGCCTATGTAAATGGGGAAAGCAAACACACAGACACATTAATATATAATATAATGTCAGATAGTAATAGGTGCTGTGAGAAAATAAAGCAAGGTGGGGAGATAGAGCGCTAGTGGGAGGCGTTGTCAGGGAAGACATCTCTGAGGCAACGGCATTAAGCAGAGCAGTGAAAAGAAGTCAAAAGAAGTGAAGGTGTGCGCCATGCCAATACATAGGGAGAGCGTTCAATCAGAGGAGCAGCAAGTGCATAAGGCTGTGGGATTACGTGGGTGCGCTGAGGAGCAGCAAGGCCTGTGTGGCTGGGGGAAAGTGACGAACAGGAAGTATGGTTGAAGATGAAACTGAAAAGGTAGCCCGGGGGCCAAAGCAGGTAGGACCCTATAGGTCACAGGAAGGACATTAGATATTGTTTTAAGTATAATTTCATTCTAAGTAATCAGAGATTATTGAGCAGGGGAGTGACATAATATGATTTGTTTTTAAATGATCCTTCTAGTTGCCATGTGGAGACTATATGTAAGAGAGTCAAGAAAAGAAGAAGAGAGGCCAGTTAGAGAGCTGGTGAAATATTCCAGGGAGGGATGATGGTGCTTAGATAAGGGAGATAACAGTAGAAGGGACTAAAAGTGGTTAAATTTAGAATATATTTTTAAGGTGGGATTTGATGATGAGAGTAGAAGAGACAGAGTAGAATGGAGGGTGACTCCAGCTGGCAAATGACAGTGATATTTCCTAAGGAAGAGAACTGTGGGAGCAGGGAATCAAGGTTGCTCTAGGTAAGTGTGAGATGTCTGTCAAACATCCAAGGAGATGTCACATAGACATTTGAATATGCAAGTCTGGAGTTTCGAGAGTCTGGAGCTTGAAACTGAAGTTTTAAGTGAATAGTGCCTAGTAGTCTGAGATGGAGAATGAAAAGAGTAGAGAAGTCCAAGAACTTGACATAGAAGTAGCCCAACGTTGTGATGCTGGCGAGAGAAGTGGGCTCCACCAAAGGAGCGCCCACTGACATGAGAGTTTCCACAAGAAGGAACAAGAATCGTAAATAAATAGCAGTTCTAAAACTACTGAAGGATTTCATATCCTGCTTGCTTTCCTTCCTACACCCCTTTCCAGGCAACAACTTCCCTGGAAGTAGAGTTGAGTAGGATGGTCTCTAGACTCCCAGATAGTCTACAGCTCACAGTTCAACTGGAAGATACGAAAATAATTAAATAATGAAATTATAGTCTGGGGAAAAACAGAAGACAGGACTAATTCAGAACGAGGCAGATAGGGATGGCTTCATGGAGTTGGTAACTTTGAGCTGGAAGAGTAAAAAGCAATACAAGTTTACTAGGTGGTGGATGCTGGAAAACAATATTCAAGATGAAGGAAACTACACAGTAGAACAAGATAAGTGTAATTTCTCCCATTTGTATTTCTATTGCATTCTATTACATTCTCTTCCAGTTGCCAAATGAATACATGAATGAATGAATGAATGAGTAAGAGAAAACAATTTATAAAAGAAAGTGATTTCTATCTAAAGATTGTGCCATGATCACTTGACTATGAGGAAAATGTATTTCAGTTTAGTTTGCTTTAGTGCATTTTGGATGATTAACATGGCCAAATTTTGTTTAGCAAAGACTGATCATTTACATTTTGGGTTGACAATGGTTTCTGCTTTTCATTTGCCTGTCTTCATTTCTTTGGAATTACAGAGGGGACTAGCAAAGGAAGAAGGGAATAAAATTCAAAGACACTCAAAATGTCAAATTTTGCTACCTTACCCCATATTTGTGTATACTTTATATTCTTAATATAGAAAACTGTACATAGAATTCAATTGCTCAATCACATAACTTACTCTCATTACTCTGAAGTTAAAACTTTTATCGATTAGGTTTCTACTTACTTGACTTGGTAGGAACTTCACTGGGGGTTAAAACTGCTATGAAATCAGTAATTTTATTTCTGTTTGAGTGACAAGTCTAAGAAGAAAACTTGATACATAAAATTTATGCAGATAATTGATTGAATGAATTCCAAATGATTTAATTTACCTTTTTAGCCCAACGAATAAGGACTAAAGCTAGAAATGTCATTCAGGAATATATAAAAGTTGAGAGATTCTTTTAGGGCGGAGAAAGTGTGGAAATTTTGACTCACTTTGGATTTAAGTAAAATCTAGGAAAGAACACTGTACTTTTCCTAATATCAGCATAGATTTGTTAGAATCCCAGGTGGTAAGACTTTAATTTATTTGCGTGAATGCATAGTTCAATAAGAAATGATTCAAATTTAGTTGGAGTAAAACTGCTTAATGATTTCAAATATTACTTGTAATATATTAATATAACACGTTTGAATATCTATAATGGAGTCTCTTTCATTTGAGCCTTAAGGGTGTTCTCAGAGCCACTAATGCTGAGTGCTAGGTACATGCTGAAGCACCTAAGAGGAAAGCACTTTAGGTTAAAAGCACTTTCTCTTCTCAGCCTCGGGTTAAAAGCTATTTCAGGATTCTGTTAAAGGCATTCTTTGGTCCTCAGCTTCAGCTTAAAAGTGGCTTTGATGAAAAGTGCTTTGAGGCAGGTAAAGGATTTTATAATAAACCCTATTAACAGTCGGGGAATCATGTGGTTCCGTGCAAGTGTTGGCTCGCCCCATGGAGGTGTGGTACAAGCTCTGTGCAGGTCTGCCAGCTCCCCATGGGCTGTCCTGAACAATGTGGTCTGCTGGTTATTCTATGCAAAGAAATTGAAAAACATTTCCAGGAACGTAATTGGAGAGAAGGGGTTATGAGCCCAAATTAGTAGGCCATGATGTACACATTTCCGAAAACATTTTGTCTCCTTTGGGTTTCCAGTCAAATACAGTGTGTGTTTCTCTTTTTCAGCTCTTACTGTAGAAAGTGAGTGGCAATAACATTTCTAAAACACCTTATCCTATGCTGAAGCTGCCCACAGAATTGAATAAATAGATATCTCACCATGAGATGCACTTTGCCTATTGCACATTTTCTGGGTTTATTATATACTCTTGATTTATGTTATTTTTCCAGCTAGCAGGAATGGAGTATCTAAGTTGGGTCTGCCTACTGAATTGGCAGAATGACGTTCACCACCCAGATGTCTAATTGCAAGTGTTGATATTAGTCAGTAAAAGACACTGATTTAGGAGGAATTTTGAGCTTGTGGAGGTCAATGGGAATTCTGAGAGATGGCAAAATGGTACATGTATCCCAGCTAAGTCCCGGGGAATAGATCTGACTTCTGTTGAGGAAACGGCCTCAGATAGAGTGGAAAGAAGCTATTTTCTCACTTTGTGAGATTCAAAGCCTAAGAGCTATTGCTTCAGGCCCTAAAAAACAGGTGCAACGTGGAGGCAGCTGGGAAGAAGAGCGGTCTTCCTGTTTGCTCTGGAGACAGTGGATCCAGAAACGCAGTGGGAACCAGAAGGATTGGAGTACTGCTTGGCAGCTGGAAGGTTTTGTAGGTTTAGAAACTACTGGACAGTACCTAGGCAGTGAAGCAGCCATCTCTGGGAAGATGTTGGCTGCATGGCCATGGTGAGTTGCCTCCCGTGGGCAGTTTGTAGGCAACAGGGTATCAAAGAAGAAGAATCAGTGAAGAAGAACATGAGGAGGGCAGGCCTTATCATATGCAGCATACACCAGGTGCTCTCAGAAATAGCTAGGGAGACTTTGGAGACAGAGAAAGGCTGAGTTACTATGATGGGAGCCATGACTTGCAATATTTGTGCCTTAATGTCAGTTACTTCACTCACATCTGCAGGCTTCTGGGGCATATATATATCAGAGGCTATATAGGAACTAAGTAAAACTAGATAAAAAACATTAATTCCATAATGTAGCTAATATATCTTTCCATTGGCCTTCTAAAGTAGAGCCAAGTTTGCAGGGTATGGATGTGATTATTTCGATGCAGAATATTTCTGTCTAAGCAATGCTAGAGTGTCTAATTTTGAAGGAAGGAATTACATCTTACACATCTTTGTGGGCCCAGTATCCAGCCCATCGCTTGCCACATGGTACGTCCTCAATAAATGTTCACCAAATAAATAAAAATAAATTGCCTATAAAATAAATTACAAACTCCTTTACCTGGTAGTGTGCAAAATACCTACCACAGACACTTCTTCTCATCAAACCCTCTACATTTCACTAAGCCGCTATATACCATGCTTTCCTACCATTGTCCACCTTGAAGGTCTTACCCATTTCTGCACATGTCCAAATGCTCTAAGTCAAGATTCAGTTTAAAAACCATAGAATGAAGGAAACACTAATCTTTCCCACACTTTTCCTGCTTGTACTTTCCCCAAATCTGTGACCTGAATGCCCCTTAAAGCATTTGACATTTGATATATTATGCCACATTTGCTGTACATTTATCTCCCTTACTCATTTCTCAGTGGACCCTGCTTTATGCAACTTTGTGTCCTCTCAGAACATAGTGATTTAAAGAATCCATATGAGTAGGCAATGCGAATAACAAAGCATAAAGAAATGTAGGCATAGTTCTTCATCCTTATTATTGGATAGTGTATGGAAAGCTACAAGCATGGTGTGAGGCTCATAGAATGCTCAAAATGTTGGCTTTGTAAATGCAGTGTCACCAAAAACTCACTATAATTTATCTGTTTTGCGATTTTCAGAATACCTGCTCTGCATTCAGGAGAAGGAGCACGTGCAATATGCCATGCAGCAGGAAGAGTAGAATTAGGAGTATAGGAATTAATCATTATTATTTGCTATGCTAATTGTTCTTTATACGGTATCAACAATCCCAAGAGGTATTATCTGAACAGTGTTAAGACAGAAAACTTCATTATCTTGCCCAAATTCACAAAGCAAGGAAGTAGCACAGCCGAGTCTAGACTTCAAATCTACTTCAAAACTTGGTGATCTGTATGGCTTAATGACCACATTACATTGTTTTCCTATGTGTGGCATGTTCAAATAGCGTAGGAAGAGTTTGTCCTCACCGCCTTATTGCTTCACACCATATGTACCTAGACCCAATGAGGAAAATGGTCTTTCATATATTTAATTGTTCCTAGCATTCTTTATATATTTAAACATCATACAAAACTAAGTATAATTTCGGGTTCAAGTATCTCTTTCCCAGGAGTGAGCTGCATTTCTTGTTAGATGTTTTTGGAGTTCAGGATTCTAGGCTGGTGATAATGGGGGCAACAGTCTGGGACCCTTCTTCAGCAGAGGCTGCCTAGACCATTCTTAGCCTCCAGATGATGGAGTGCCAAATTGATTAATACAGACTCCTTTTAGCAGATCTTAGATGAGTGTCTATGATCCAACTCAGTATGTGAAACCGAAGCTCAACACACATATCCATGGCAGCTTTTCAGACTCTTGACTTAGAGAATTGCGTCTGGGGGACAGAAGCTTCCTCTGGGCTTTTGGTAGTGTTCATACTATAATAACTGATTGTAGGAACAGATGGCTTTGGGTTATCACAAGGACGTGCTTTCCATGAAAACTTGACCCAAAAGTATTTAATACCATGTCCAGAATTCCTCAGATATATTATCCCACTTCCCTAACTTTCTCCAGTGGGCTATTCTCTACCTTCTGGTCCTGGACTAGAGCTGTGGTCCCTGTTTTCCCCACTACCCGCCTCCTGCCCATCAGTCCCTTCTGAGGCCACAGCTCCCTGGACAGGGCTTCTGCTTCCCATTCTGACCTCCATGCTACGGCATGAGACAGGCATATCTACTAAGGTAGTGCCCCAGTGCATGGCACTGTACAGTCACGTTTGGAATACTTACATTCCCATATTGCATAGCTACCCTTGGAATACTTTCTCCATATTCCTATGGAATCTTGAGTTGAACATAATCTCACATACAGATGTGATTGTCTCTTCTCACGTGCAATTAATAGTATGTTTCTAACCAATATTACTTTTCTTCAAGATTATTCATTCATACTACAAATATGTGATCTTTCTGATTAAAGGGGCATGCATGCAAGTGTGTACATGAATAAAGAAAACTTACGCTAGGGAATGTGAGATATCTGACATCATTGGGAATTGTGTTTTTGATGAAGAGAGGGCCTAACCTTGCTTTTTTTCCCCCTAAAATGTTTGACTTCTTCAACTGGTAATTATGTAAACAGATTTATAACTAAAATGGGCTCTCACTTCCTCTTTTGACATGTTAATTGTTTCTAAAAAACATTAAGTGAGGTCCTGTCAAATTCTTTACATAATATTGAATGTTCTCCTATGCTAATTATTTTTTTTTAAGACGAAAAAATTGTAACATGCTCAAGGCCCCAGTGCATTTGAAATGTGGAGTCACAAAAGATGTAAACACGGTATTTTACTGTTCAGAGAACGAATGTATGAGGTGGTGCAAATGATGAAGGAGTCTGGGGAAGTAATGGCTTTTCTGAAATTTAGATTATTTGGAATCTCAAGATATTAAGATACCCTTAAGACAGACCATCTGCTTTCTCATTTCCCAGCCTCTAGTTGCGTGATAGATTCCTTCACTGTGAGGTTAACTGAGGCCAATCTTCTTCCGCCTCGATCTTTTCTTTTCCTCTTACGAGTTTGAGTTCCAAGTTCAAAGGGACAAGTTAGGAGTGATATATTCAAGTTAATGACCCTCACATGTGTTTAACTTGGATAACATCTCCTCTAAAATCCCCCTCCTCTCTAATACGGGTAGATAAGAAAATCATTAAAAAATTGGAGCTCAACAACTGTTGAAAGAATGAAAATTTCTCTCTTTTGCTCTTACATTTCTAAAGGAATTAGATCCTATGAAAATGTCAATCCTTGTAGCAGCCTTAGACAGCTATCTGCACAATTTATCCATTACAACACAAAGCATGATTGAATGCCTGCATGCATCTCAGGAAGGCATCAAGTTAGAGGCATCAAATCTTAAAATAAATTTTAAGAAGATTTAGTCCAGGTACACAGGTTATAATTTGGGGCAAAAGTTGAGCAAAAAATACATAGCAAATTTTCTTATAAATACTGGCCAAATATATATGACTTATTTTGTTTTAAAATTAGTGCATCTTTCATAATTTGATTCTCTTATGTGTGTAACATATATGTCAGCATCCACTGATGTTATTGTCAAATATATCTAAATCTCTTATTCTGCTAATTGCAATTAACCACTTGATATTTGCTACATGTTTGGGACACACTAGCTGGGCACAATGTTTCAGTTTTTGTTTTAAAAATGAGTATGTGAAATGGGTACATAATATTTCTTCAATAAATCCCAATTTAATTTTATCATAGATTGATGTGTCTATCAGTTAGCTATATAAAGTGCTTCTAATATTTTAATGGAATATTAAAGGTAAAATACTAGAGACAATTGAAAATAGAATGGAGTTAGGTCACAGTATTGATAGTAAGGGTGCTGAACTTTTGGAAAAATCTAAGTTGAAGAAGGCATGTATAAACAAATATTTCTCTCATAAATTTCTTTAAATCTCTCTGAATTCTTTTCTTTACTGGGCTTTTTCCCAGAGCTACCATTAAATTGTGAAAGGACATTTTCATAAAACCTTTTATATATGTGTTGCTGATTTGAGGAGGGGGAGAAAAGTTTTCTTATTTCTCTTTTGTGTTCTTTTTTTCCTGTGTGAGAAGAAAGTGTTCAGATCATCTTTTTAAATAATGAAAACAATAATAACTGTTTCCAGGAGAATAAGAAAGCAAAGAAGAGGCTTTCTTTGACTTATCTGTGATAAGGCACTTTGGAGCTTCGGTTTTTGTGAGTTAAAGAAAGAGATGTACACAACACTCCAACCCTTCTGTTATGACAGTTTATGCTTCCTATACAGCTTATTTAACTCAAATGCCTAGGAAATAGACACAATTACCACCTTATGGAATGCTACTTAACTTTAAACGTTCCCTACAGAATAGAAACCTACTTCATCAAAATTTATCTCAGTTTCCCAGGAATTATTTCTTCTGTAGGCTCCTGAATATTTCTGTGCAATTTAAAAATTTAACCCAAGATTGCTTAGAAAGAATTGTGATATAAAAAGAAAGAAAAAAGTCCCACACTATGGGAGTTTGTTCGTAAGAGTTCCTATGAAAGAGCTGTGTCCTATGCCCATGTACACTTTAATCATTCACTCTTTCAGCTGTTATCAATTTAAAACCAATGAAACTCCCACACTGAGTCCATTTGAGCAGTCAATTTTAATATCTCGAGGCATCTGTAGTTATTCTGAATTGGCTGCAAAAGCAGAACTAACAAGTTAAGCTCTAACCATAAGTCGACATCAGGCTGGTAAACCATACATCAAACACAGACAGTTAGTCAATACTCCAGTATGAAAACCCAACTAGCATTTTTAAGACGAGCAATATATTCATAATATGTTTGGCAGTCTGCTTTGCATTGCTTTCTTGATGGCTGTACATTTAACTTTCTAGTCAACAGGGTGCTTCTCGCACTGGCAAAGCAACACATTTGAGGGAGAAATGGTCGGTCCTCTGATTTGTGGGTAATATTTTTAAAAGAGAATAGAAGGGATGGCGGAATGTGCCTTTTGTGAATAAGAACTAGAAAGTGTCTTAATAGTTGCTTTTTATAAGAAAACTCTTTCAACCATATGTTCTGGATCTTTGAGCACAGTCCCTACTTCAAATATTATGTCATTGTCAGGCCATGTGTCTCAATTTTGTGTTTGGAAAATATGGCTGCTTGAAATACCTCTTTCCCTCCCAGGAATGACTCCATGACAGGGTTGTTGCCTCCCATAGGGAGAAGAAGACAATGAAGAAGGAGGAGTATTCAAACCAGATCAAGGCAGTCAACACTTCAATCAAATCACTTTCAAATTTCGGGGGCTGGGGGCCCTGGGTGAGGGGGAGTGAAGAGTGTTTATGACCTATAGCTGCCTATTCCCAGAACTCTTTTATGTACTTTTAATTTAATGTTCAAAAAGAAAGGACGTATTAAAGGGAAATATCTAAGGAGGAACAATGCTACATAAATTTTATGTTTTCAGATCCGTTGCCCCAGAAAATGCTTTGAAAAAACACACTTCGAGCAATATAGTTAATTTCAAAGAAGAGTTGGGAGATATACGTCTCCATATTGCAATCTGACCAACACTGACAGACCACCAATTATGATTATCCAAATTCTGATATGGCCTCTTGCCTCCTTCCCACAGAGAAAAATAGAAAATGCTGGAAGAGCATTTCTGCAATATGGAGTTATTTTTCTGATGACTAAGTTTTACAGAAGCTGGTTAAATTTCAATGTCGCTAATCAGGTAGGGTAACAAGACAAAGGAAAAACATTTTTTTATATTGAACAAAATTTGCCCCCCCCAAACAAAATGATATAGTTCTTTTTTTATCTTGGGAATTTGTGGAATATTGCTGATTTATAATAGACAGGGGAAAGGGGGAAAGATTTGTAAGCCAAACTGTCAGTGATGCTAAAGGAAATAAAAGAACACTATCTTAATCTTAGGATACGTCAAAATGAATTGTTGATATTAATATTTCCTGTGCTTTTGGCAATCCACACATCTGCTGAATGTGGACTCTGATGACATACTGGTTGTGAGAGCTCTGATATGTACTATCTTGGGAGACACATTCAACAAACACATAATGTGGACTCTCAAATCCCAGTCATACCATGAGTGAGAAAGGAGTGGGATCTCTTTTCTCAAGTACTATGAAAAATTCAACTCATTTCGTTGTATATGAAACATTTATTTATACATTTGTTCAAATGATCAATCTTCAGGTAAGAATTAAATTCTGTTTTCCTTTCTCTCAATTGTCCACCTTACCACAAAATGAAATCACCAGCTAGTACTTTGTGGAAGCAGTAGAATTATAAAAACTACAAAGGAGAAAGTGAGTAGCCAGCTCTGGCTTTGGAAACATTTCTTAGGGTCTACAGAGGCCCTGAAAAGCTAACAAGAACTAAGCTGAAGAATCTTCCACTGCCTGTGGAGCTGGGTCTAGGAGTCATGGGGGAATTATGTGGTATGAGAACACCTGCTGGAGAACAGCAGGGTATCAATAATAAATGCTAACCTTTAAAAAAGGAGATTCTTGTGAACACTGACAAGGGCCCTGCATCTTTTTCTTCTCTTCAGGTGGTTTCGTGGAGGAAAGATTTAAGATGTGATTAGAGGATTGAAACGGTCATAGATCGCCTCTCCAGAGGGCAGCAGCCTCCTGATGCAAGAAGGAAATATCACGTTAGCCTGACTTTTGGTCATCTGCAACTAGTTGAGGATATGTTTCAGAGAGCATATAAACTTTGGCTGGTGCAATTTCAGGAATGGAAGAGGATGTTTTGCATCTTTTCTACAATTTACACACACACACAATTTGAACTAGAGCACAGAGTATGCTTAAAATATGATATAAATTCACATTATGAAACAAAACCTGTCTCTACCTGCTACAGTTTCCTTATTAGTGTGCATGCTCTATGTCTTTTTATTTTATAGAAGCTTGTCAGCCCTCAAACTGGAAGACTTAAAGACGATATTTCTAACTGGCACCAGGATAAGACTAACCCTGTAGACTATGTCAAAACTCTGGGCAATATTTTAAGGATAGTCCATGGAATGAATAAAACCAGCATCTACTCCCAGGGTAAGAATTTATATGGGTTTTAGAAGCCATTGGTTAAAAACAAAATGCCAATATGCTGGTTTTGAATCAACTGGGTCTTTTTCATCTTACATTCCCAGCATTTAGCACAGTTATTACTAGGCATCCAGTCAGTTTTAGGGCTAAAGCCTGATATTATCTAGCATTTTCTTTTACTTGAAAAAGGGGAAGGATCTTGAAGACTTGACTGAAAGGAAAAAAAATGTAATTTCTTAAAAAAAAGAAAGGAATAAAAAGAATTATTATTATTTGCAAATACACAAAATCTAATGGGTTATATCAGGAAATTACTGGTAAAACCATTTTGTAGGTACTGAAGTCCAGGTATATGTAAGTCGCCATCTCAAACAATATTATAGTCTAACTACTGCCTGTGTCAAAAGATCTCTCTCCATAAGAAAGTAAGTTCCTGAACCACAGGGAAACCAATTGATTATTCTGGCTCACTCTTTTTTCCCTTACCTAATTCACTTCCATTTCTGAACTTCATTTTTCTCTTATTGCTCCAAAGTTATTCTGCTTTTAATATCTCATAAGACCTGGATCATTTCCTCCCTGGATAACAGGCTTTTAAAAGACATGGGCTTAACTTGCTACCCAGGTGCACTTTTTTCTCAACATTTGCCATCTCTCATGGTTGACCTGTATTTTATTATTGAACAAAAGCTAGCTATGTGGTACTCTATTACCAACACATTTGCTCCCAAGAGCCTTTAAATAACAGAAACTGCCTGGGAACTATAAATGCAAAGGAACCAGGAAGCTTGTAGGCCAAGATAAAGAAGCTTAAGGTTGGCTATTAATTTTGGCTAATATTAAATCATGACATAGCTCACACGTAAGGATCACAGTTCAATTATGAACCATAAAGAAGTTTGAAGAAAAGAAGATTTACAAGATATTTTTAAGCACATTAATGCATATTGTGGAAGTTGTGAGAGTATTTCAGGCCCAAGCAATGATAGACCCATGCCCCAGTATATAAATTCAAATACAATTATTCTCAGACTAACACTGATAAAGTGGCAAAGTTGGAGCATGTCTCTACTCAAAGGTATATTGCAATGTTGCTCATATATATTTTGCCTAAGTTAACAATGTGACAAGTAGGTTACACTGTTATAATCAGTTCTAACAAATTATTTTAAAAATACTTTCCTCTTAACTCAATGATTTTGTTATTCATAAACATGACTATTGAAAGTTTAGGGCTGATAACTTATATTTGCAATTTGAACAGCAAATCTTTCTTTAATTCTCAACATATTTAACATAGTTTACAAAAGTACCATAATTTTAAAGACATTATTTTCTCACGTGATGGAAACCTTAAACAATTAGTTGTGTCTGTGTGGGTAATTACTTAAGTGTTCCAGCATTAGATGACACTATGTAAGTGGGTGTAGCTAGGAAAGAAAATGAGCTCATGCCCATTTATGTACAAAAAGTACCATAATAAAAATTACCGAAAAGACAAATATGAGCCAACTACAAATTACCTATGTATTCCCCTTGAATTAAGCCAGTTATTGCTGCCTTTCCTTGACACTTGCTTGGACTAATTTCTCAGATTCTAAAGGAATACTTGGGCGAATGGTTTCCTAGGGCCGTCTTGGTCGTAATTTGCTCCATAAACCTATGTAAGAAAAGAGAAGAGGGAAAGAAAGGAAGGAAAGGAAGATGATAAGAAGGAAGGAAAGATGGAAGGAAGGAAGGAAGGAAGTTGCTGAATGGTTAAGAGAAGCGGAGCAATATGCGAGGTTCTTTCCACATAACATTTTATTTAAATTTTATGCCATAAACTTCATAGATAAAAAAGTCAACCAAATATTAAGTTATGTAGCTGGTAAATGGCAGACTCTAGCCTTATCTTAGCTTAGTGAAATTCTAAAGCTGCTGTACTTTCAAATAAATTCAATTTTCTGAATTGTAAAATGGAGTTAAAATTTTTCTATCTTCATAAAAAATCTATAAAGATTGATTCAGTTTATCAAGAGTATAGAAGGCATTCTATATCCTTTGGGAACATTTGATGTTTGAGGCAGGTGTGGGAGTCCCTACAGATGACTCTACAGTAAAACCATATCATTGACAAGCTCTACCCATGTATACAGAGCTTTCACTAGTCTTTGTGGAGCCTCATTCTGCAATAATAATGGACAACTATTGCCCACCAGACATTTGAGCCACATGCCTAATGTGATGGAAATAGAATCAGACAAATACATGAAAGAAAGGTACCTAGAAGAAAATGACGATTTAAAGAACAGAATAGAACACTTTAAAATGAAAACAAAAGTCCAAAACAACAACAAATTTTAATTTATATTCTTAAATAAGTTGGAAAAAATGTAATCTATTTTCTATTTTCTCACTTATTCAATTAATTAATATTTATTAAGTGCTAAGTGCCATCCTCACTATTAAGTATGGGAGTAGAGTGGGCAACAAAGTTTTTCTCCTCATAGGATATGAGAGAATGAGATATGCAAAAAGGAACAGAGAATAAGAAAGATGTCTAGAAAATTGAAAACATAATTGCCAAAGTTAAAATAAATTAATATAAAGACAGGGGGATAAAATTGAGAATTATTTCAGAATATAAGAAAAATCAGTCTTGATGATCTAATACTCACACCATAAAGAACCCAGAGAAAACTGATAGGAGGACCTTATCAACATAATAATAAAGAGAAAAAATCCCAGAGCTGAGAGAATCACAATTCTTCAAGTTGAGTGCCAAAGAGAATAAGTTTTAAAAATTCTACCAACTATATACATTATCTTGATTACAGAATCTCAAAATAAAGACAAAAAATCCCAATGATTCTGAGAGAAAAAAATTCAAAGTAACAAGAATAAGAATGAAACCTGCAACTCTATGTTCTAGAGGGAATGGAATTTTAAGCCCAACTATACTATTGGTCAAGAGTGTGGGCACCCTGAAGATATTTTTAGACAGTCAAGGTCTCATGTTTTCTAAATGAGTTACTGGATGCTGTTACATAGTAATAGAAGGAATTAAAGCAAGAAAGGAAAGGCATGGGATTCAGAAGACAGTGCATATGACTCAGAAGATCAGTGAAAGGAAATCACAGGGTAATAAAGGTGAACCTTGGAAAGCAGCCAATCCAAATTGGAGCAAGATGATGGAAGGACTTCAGAAGATATTCTGGGGAAAAATGCAGGGAGTCACAGACCAGAATACATAAACTGTTCACTTGAGAGGATTAAATCACTTGATGACGTAAAGGCCTAGAAAGCAAGAAAAAAATGAAATTGTGGGGGAAAAGAAATCTATACAAGAAATTCACAATCAAAAAATGAATCAAACTAGGGACCAGCCCGGCAGCATAGTGGTTAAGTGTGCACGCTCCGCTTTGGCAGCCCGAGGGTTCGCAGGTTCGGATCCAGGGTGCGCACCGACGCACCTCTTGTCAAGCCACGCTGTGGTGGCGTCCCATATAAAGTAGAGGAAGATGGGCATGGATGTTAGTCCAGGGACAATCTTCCTCTGCAAAAAGAGGAGGATTAGCATCGGATGTTAGCTCAGGGTTGAACTTCCTTACCAAAAAGAAAAAAAAAAAAAAAGAATCAAACTAAAAGACAGTATGACTATAAGCAAATGATGGAGCATAAGCTTAAAAACAAGAACATTGTAACTTGTGTGGTCTGTAAGGCATAGCATTGGAGCCATGGATATGTTAATCTAATCTGCAAATTACTTGGCCAAAAATTCCATAATATTTACATGGTCAGTATAAAGTAAATGCTGGCGACTGATTTTTTTCACACTTAGATCCAAAAGATGAGGGGACAATGGAGGAATTGATAGTACAACATAAATGTACTAATATAACTTTCAAATGGAAAGAATGGAGAATCTTTTTCACCATGATCAAGGGGCATTACTCTTTGAGGGTCAGAGGGGTCATGGTATTGTAAGAACAGAGAAGGAAGTCTAATACTTGGTGCTACAGAAAACAATCCTACGTAATCATAATCGTAGGAATGCTGTTTTATGGTTTTTAACTTTTAGAATCAACCTATAAATAAGTCATAATTGTAGAAACCAGTTAAATAATGCAAATTTTCTTCATGTAGAGGTAAAGATTACAACAGCAAAGGTAGAGGAGATGAGAGGGGTAGAGGGCACTAAATTCCTCCTCTTGTCAATGGAGGCATTAAGTCTCAATTTTCTGTGGTTAATAGAACAATAAATAGAGATTTAAGGAAGTTGGAAGTTCCAGAGAAGGCCAATGGAAACAGTGAGACCAGCTGGATTTGACCATGAGTAATTGAGGAGGAAAAGGGCCAGGTAGATGAGGTCTGGTTTAATTGAGTTGAATTCATGCCTAGTGTAAAAAATCTGAGGTAATGTCTAATCTTGATAAATCAAGACATTATAACATTAAAGATAAGAAAGATAGTGATCAAAAAACCCTAATCTATACCCCAAATAACAATAACATAAGATATGGAGGCAACCACCAGAAGAACTACAAATAGAAACAGTTCCAAGTGGACTTGCTAATGAGAAAAACTGGGATGAGGCAGGAAAGCACTGCTTTTCACCATAAATCCTGGAGGTGTACTATTTAATCTTTAAACAGGTTGTTTCCTTTATAATATACTGATTGAAAAATAGAAGTAGTACAGTACTACTTTCAATTTCTACTAATACCATCCAGTATGGTTTTGTCCATATTAAAATGAAAGAAACTACTTTCTAAACATACAATCTTCTTGATCATTTTGATGCAAGGAAATACTAGTTGCTCCTAACAAAACAAACAATTGTTATCTTTTCTAAAAATTGCATTGCTAAATATTTCCTGTTCTTGGATGTCAATGCTGTTATTTGCAAGATTACATAAGGTAGTTTGGCTGATGCTAAAAAGCTATAACTTCAATTCCAAAAGCAAGTAGAGGCTCTGTACAAACACACCTACCACCCTAAAATGTACCCTCTTGCCTATAATTTACATATTAAACTGATTTGAGTTTTGTTTCCAACGAGACGCTCAATGCAATAAACTCACACATTTAAAAAGCGCTCGCCATTCCCTAGCAAATGTGAATGCACTTGGAGAAACTGAAGGCTTTTCAGAAGCTACCACTGCAATGGTACAATGACTGCTACACCCGCCTGGGCTATTAAGATTTCTTTCCATTGAGTGATCATTCAGAATTATCTGCTGGCTCTTTTTTTGGCATCGGAATGTATCCTTCTCATTAGTTATATTAAAGAAATTAGAACATGCAGCCCCATCAAGTGACTGTTTCCAGATCTAGATTCTAGCCAAGGAAATCACATATTAGCCAGGTCTCCATGAGTCCAAAAAACAGGTTGTGAAGAAAGGGTTTGTGACTGAGTTTAGACTGTGTGATTTTGGGACAATTCTCAATTCACATTTCACAAGTGCTTTGCGGATATTGTTCTGCTGGACATTGTAAAGTCAATCAAGCATAGCCCTTCCTGCTCTACGGTGGGTGCTCAATAAAGGCTGGCTGTATTCAAAGGTCAGCCCTCTCAACACCTCCTGGTAACATTACATGAAAGAGTAAACACTTGGAAAAGTAACTGTGCCCCACAGAGCCCTTCCCAGGTACCACGAAGCACACTTATAAAACCCAAACCACCACACACAGCTTTCCTAACCTTGGTAATGGAACCAAGGTAATTGGCCAAGGCTAACTGGAGGCCAACCAGACCTTTTGTTCCAGATCTGGAAGATTAAACAGTTTAAAGAATTTGATATGTATTCTTTGGGAAAATGCACTGTAAAACAATTTTAAAGACCATTATCCCACTTTCTAAATAATTTTCTCCTTTATAGAGTTAATTCCTTTTACTTGGAGAAATTAACCATTTCCTCATTAATCATTATTTTATATGATTTTTTTGTAACCAATCAAAAATAATGATATCATTGCTTTTTCTAAGTCTTTCCCCTAGATATGCTAAGAAAATGCACTTAAAGTACTAAATTTGACTGGGCCTGTGTTTTTAAAAATTGGTTTAATGCCTTTTACTCAGTTAAAAATCTTAGTAAAAGCCTTAAAAAAAAAAATTCATGGTTAAAACTGAAACAAGCCCAAAAAGTGACTATATTTGCATAACTTGATCTGTATTTGGAAGAAAATTCCACTGAAGACAACAATGGAAGCTTATCAAATTAGAATTTCACATAGATTTTCCATAGCCTTACTAATGAATACTGACTCATTGGTCAGCTATGGTGAAAATTTAATGGAGCTCTAAGATAGGAAATGCACACATCAGAGTGTGTTCAGTGGTTCCATTACATCAGTATGAAAACTGCATTAGGCATACAGTTCCTCTGCTGCTTTCTGAGACCAATTCTAGAGCACTATAGTTATTAATTCTTTAGCATTTTAATTGGGGCCAGTCCCTGCCATTGAATTAAAATCCCTTTCATTTTATCACAGTCATGAAAAATATGGACTTTATGTCAAATTGGGATTGTTTGGGCTACTAATCTAGCTTTACGGTTTTTCCAGATGGCAGGTAACCCACAACTGAATCCTTTTTAAGAAGCTATAGGATGAATTCTAAGGTAGAATTAAAACTGCTAGTATATTGTTATATGAAGTTGAATCTGTAGGAGATCAAATACTGTCTGTGACACTGAAAAGGACATCCTCAGAGAGTACAAGTCTGAGGTAAGCCTGATTTAAAGCAGATGCTGGTTCTACCCCCAAATGCTTCCATTCTAAGAATTTTCCATTCTATTAGTGATATATATACTCATACATCACACAATTTCACTTTTCACAATTTATTCAGAATGCTAGATGATTTTTGTGATATGTACACTTGTTTCAAAATGGACTGAAATAGATAGATCAAACAATTATTGTAGACTATTTAAATAATTCTCATACTAAGTATTACTGAAAATATTAAGATTTGCTTTGCCCTGTTCCTGAGAAATAATTGTATATTAAATCACCTTTTGACTTCTACAAGGATCAGTCTTTCAGCTTTTCCTCATAGTTTATTTTAGGAGTTTATTTTAGCCCATTTTCAAATTCTTTCGTATATTTAATTTTCAAAATATATCCGTCAGTCAGAAAATTTGAAAAACAGGGAGAATAATGGACTCGATACATATGATTGCTTGTTAGGTAAATAATACATTTTGCCTGTGTGATCTATAAGGTGATTTCTAGTTATGGAAATCGACTATATCACTGGATCTTTCTATCCATCCATCTTTTCATCTATCTGGCACACTAACAGTAGTAACAACAGTAATGAACAATAATGACATTAATAGCAGAGGACACTTACTGAATACTTATCTTCCAGAAACTCTGTTAAATGCTTTTCATGGATTATCTCACTTATTCCTCTCGATGGCCCTCTCAATGGTGGGTGTAAGGATCCCCATTTAACAGATGAGAAATCTGAGGCTCAGAGAGATCACAACCTGTTCCACATCAATACGAGTGAGTGGTGGAACCAAAGTCTGAATTCCAATCAGTCTAATGCCAGAGTCTGCGTTTTTCTATTCTTTTGGCTAGGTTGGTTGAGGATATTTTATTCCTTACTTTAGATATATTTGCAAAAGTACTTGCTGATTTCAGTTTAGATTGAACTCTCAATCCTCCAGCTCTCAGATCCATACGTTTCCATGACACTAGTTTGTCTCAGACTTCCTTTCTAGCACTTTCTTCCTAGCACTTATTTCAGACTATGACGGGTTGATCAGATAACTTGTTTTCTAAATCAGGACACATCTGAAAGGGAAAAGGGCTGCTGTTATTAAGTATGGTGGGACAACAGGTGTAAACCAGGATTGTCTAGGCACATGGGGACATGCATTCATTCTGATGGGCCACTAGAATATCCCTTCTCTGCTGCTAGTGCAGAGCCCAGATCCTCTGAGGGCAAAACTAGGTATGTTTTTCAATGATCCTATGATGCAACCTTTGTTTTCTCAGGATTAGTTTTCTGGACAACTATTTTTTTCCTCTGTTATAGAGCAGAACATTGAGTAAGCAACCTAAAAAGAGTAAAATATCCTAATATTCCTTTAGAGCTAAATAGCTATAGACACAGAGGTACAATCATTTATCACTGTTAACGGTAAAAGTATAAAACATTCTCTACCTTTAATAAGTCCTTTTTCTTGCAGAGTTTTCAGGGAAGGTCTTCGGGTAATAAACTTCTTTAATCTGCTTTTAACTCGGTTTTTGTCGCTTGTATCGGAAGCACTGTGATGCAGTCTGAACACTGGAGATTAAAAAAGAAAGTCAGAGGCTTTCAGTAAATTTCTCCTTTATGATTATTACTTTATGCAAATACAAATAGAAAACAGTAGTTACGGAATAACTACCTGAATTAATAGCTCAGGCCCTTCTGTTTATATAGAGGGTATGTGTAAAATTTGCCCATATGAAAATATTAGCTCCCTTGCAACATGAATGTGCAATGAGAATGTGGTTAGCTCCATGTATTCACAATTTATTTTCATTTTCATTCCTTCATATTTAACATGATAACCTTTACCTGGATAATTACACCTATTTGTATCTATACAGAAAATTAGGGTCAGAATAAAGAAAAATTCATGTAAACTCAGGGAAAAAACTTTTTAGAATTGTTAATTTCAACCTATTATGATTAAAATGCCTATAATTCAGGCATTTTCAAAGGTTCTAGTCATCCAAATAATTTTGCCAGTCTTTTTTTTTTAATGTTAACCCAAACTGATTTATTTTTCTGAAGCAGATATCTCTTATTCTCCTTATTGATGTGAAATTACTACCAGTTCTAGGTGAAATTCTGAAACACAAATTTGCCTCAAACTTTTTCCCTGTCTTCATCAGTTCCCTATCCTCAGCTCCCTATCCTCACCTTTATCTGCAAAGTTGGGGTGTGTCAAATTCATTCCTGAACAAATGTTTGCTGAATGTCTACTGATCACCATCCTCCATGCTAAAGTCAATAATTCAGTGATGACATAACACTTAAGGTCTGGATCTTCATCACATATAGAGTCTAAATAACATAATTAATGACTGATAGGAATTTATTGTCTCTGTGAGATAAGATATAGATCTTAACTGAACCCTCAACTGTCTTAACCCAATTATTGACATAATATAATCAGGCACATAGGGGCTCTTTTCTTCTCATATCATATCTTAGAATAAGCCAATCATTCAATTGGGTTAATAATAATATATCTAAAAATGTATTGAGACCATACTACGTGCTTGATACTCTGCCGAGCATCTAATGTGATTTAATTAATTCTACTGCAATGTAACCTCCATGTGAGCAGAGATTTTTATTTACTTTTGTAAATGTTGTTCACTAATATGTCCCTAATACTTCAAGCATTATCTTATAATAAATATTCAGTCAATATCTGTTGAATCAATTCTCAAATGACCTCTTGAAGTACGAAAAAATAATAATTATTATTATTATAAAAATTTATTATAATTATATAATAATCCAGAGATGAAGAACCTGAGGCAAAGAGGTTAAGTCACTTGCCCAAGGCCAAGTCTGGATATGGGACTAGTCTCACAGGATTTTTATCTGGTATTTTAATTTATTGGAGTATTGGTGAAAGAATGGAAGGGAATGGAAATAAAAATATCAGCAGCTCAGTTACTCACTTTAAAGCAGAATGGTTTCAATCCACTAAATTCTTTTAAGTCGTAATTGGGTGTAAAACATTTGCTAAGTTTTAGTTGTAGGGGGTCTAGACTCGGGCCATTCTGTCTCCTCCTGAGGAACTCAGAAGAAAAAAAGAGAAAGAGAGACTTAGGAAGAAGCTGCAGCTGGAAGAAAATAAATTGCCTGAACGGGAGGATTTGAAGTCAAATTTTCCTAGTGGGGTCTCCAAGGAACCCAGAAAAGTGCCTAAGGGAGAATGTCTGCCTGGCCCAGAGTGTGAGAAGCCTGCTTATAAACGGTCAAGTAAGGACATTTTTGCATCCTCTATCCCCTAGCTCTGACCACAAAGTAGTTGCAAACTTGTGTTAGCAGCATGGGGATTTGGGATGAAGTGTAAGGCTGAGGACAGAGAGAGAAAAATATGCTGCCCTCTTCCTAGCTAGGTGAAGAATGAAGTTTTAATTTTAAATTAAGTTCAAAGTTTTGATTATCATATGACATTAGGCACTATTAAATACTGCATTGAGACAATATTTGCCACTTAAAAGGACCATAGTATTTTATATTACCTTAAAGGAGTGTTCTCAATCTTGGTTTTGGCACTATTGAACTTTTAGGCCAGACAATTCTTTTTCATAGGGGCTTGTCCTGGGTGGGATGAGTAGGATGTTGAGAAGCCTCCCTGGCCTCTACCCACAATATGCCAGTAGCACCCCCTCCTCAGTTGTGACAATCAAAAATGTCCCGACATTGCCAAATATCTCCTGGGAGAAAAAATTGTTCCCTGTTGAGAATCACTGCTCTAAACTGGTGGGAAAAGTTATAGGACTTGCTTAAGTTTTCATTTATTGGTGGTGGAAGGTTCTACTCACACATTGGGAAAATGTAAAGAAATTGTGCAAAGCAAAAAAAAAAAGTATTATTTTAATAATATATCTTTATAAATAGCATATATATATATATAAAACATACATATCTGATCTATCATCTTTCTGTCATCTATCTGCTATCTATTTATTAAGTGAATTGGTTATAAAAGTATAACCACTATCATGTGAGAAGGGTCAATAATTCTATCACTTGAAAAGGTTGGGAACCACTGCTGTAGACCCGAGTTAGCTTCCCAACTATTGTGCCTGGCAGAATAGTTATATGGGGTGAGAGTTATGGATGTCTTCAGCACTCAGGGTAACTGAGGAGGACCAAGGCAGCTTGAGCGCCTGGGGCAGCTGCTGTTGGCTATGAGCAGTCTTATCCATTTACTCCAGGGCTATCCATACAAATATTATCATTTTCTATGTGTACTTGAACTTAAACTTTGAGAAGCACTGCTTTAGACCTGTGCTGTCCAATATGGTAGCCACTAGTCACTTGGGGTTATTGAGCACTTGAAATGCAGCTTGTGTCACAGGTTGAAATAATAATATTTTGGATAATTTTGGTTAAAATAAAATATACCATTAAAATTAATATATTATTAAAACTTATTTCTTGTTACTTTTAAAATATAGCTACTAGAAGATATTCGATTACACATGTGGCTCACATTATATTTCTGGACAGTGCCACTAGATGATTAAAAAAACCACACCAATTGACCACCTACTACATACATGGCAGTGCTGGATTTAACTGTCGTGGATAAAAACGCATATGGCCTATATAATCATAATACAGTATGATAAGGGGTATGAGATTCGTGGTAAGGAGTATGAAGTACAAGAGACTAACAGATCTTAGAGGAGAAATTGACCTCAGGTCATTTTGGAGAAATAGCAAGTGCCGTGAGAACCCCTGCAAGCAACAATTGCTTTTACAGGACCATAAATATCAGGCATTCACCTATTCAAATTGTATGATTGGAAGAGTCATTCTGAGCATCTTAATATACTGTGCCTGCATGATATCTTATCAACTTTCATTTGGGTCCAGTCATTGCAACGACCACCAGTCGTACATGATCTGCTTCAACTGATAGCTGTATCAAAGCCCCATGGGTCTGGGTTCTCGTATTGGAGGCTGGAGGAACACCTAACACCCTTCAGAAAAAATCTGCCTCAGGATAATTTTGGTCTCAAGTCTGCCTTTGAAATGATACGGAATAGTCAATCTAAATTTTCACAGGTTACCAAAGGTAATATTTTCTATTTCTAGTCTCATTTCAAAATCTTGTCATTTTCTATGACAGAATGCCAAGAAATACAGGGCCAAAGGAGGTATTTTTTCCTGTCATTTTGGAACTAGTAAAAATGATGTGATTAGAAAGTACTTTGCAAATTAAAACACATACACACAGTATAAATGTGAGATTGTGAAAATAATTATATAGTGAGTTATATCTTTTTTGGAAACCCTTAGGTACTCTGGTGATAGTATTCTTAATTAGAGAGATATATATGTATATTATATCGTTTTCAATACCACCATCTGGCTCTACATGTGAGAAATGAGCGTAAGGTGCATTGGTTTTTCAAGGAAAACGAAAATTTATTTTTTTTAATGTTTTATCTTGTTTCTTTTCATAACCACTGAGAAATTTGCGGAGTCTTAGATATTATTACATAGCTTTTAATGTAGCCAAACTCTCCAAAGTTGCCTCTAATGATGACTTTCCTGGAGACAGACTAGAACGTCAACTTCCATTTCCTGATACCATAAATAATCGTCCTCAGATGACAAGTCAAATTACAAGGACTTTGCCATCATTCATTCCACTCATTTTGTTCTAAGAAGAGTTATGTAGAAGTTAAAGTCAATAGATGACTATAATATATGGCATACTTTTTATTAACCAAATAACTTGAAAGTGCTATAAATACAAACTAAAAATGTAAAAAGCACATGGTTATAAACCAAAGTCCATCACCAGGTCCCCGTAAACGGCAGTAAAAGTCTTCGAATATTGTGGTTTACAAATCTGATTTTAACAGCCAAACTTATAAAACAGTTTATGCTTTTCTGTTGTCAAGGGAGAAAAACTTGCCAAATTGTTCATTTTAAGTAAATACAACATAACCAATTAAGGAAAGCAAAATTTAAACACATGCCTATGATAATCAGGACATAGTTTGCTTCTGATTTCACTACTGATTTTAACAGAACAGTGTTCCTTCCATTTTCCCACAGCACCCGAGTGACCCCACACATACTTTTAGAAACTTGTAATCACACAGTACAAATAAAAGCACTTTACTGGAAAATACACAGTGTGGTACAATAATCCATCATTTATGAAAAATAGAATTGAGCCTTTTCTTTTTCCTCAGAGATTCAACTACTTTTTGAGGGTGAAGCTAACTGCAATTTAAAGATTTATGTTAAGCCAATGAACAGTGTTTTCCATTCCCATTTAAATTTTTTATTCAAAAGTGTGAAAGGAGACGAAAGAGATATAGATTAAATTCCAAAGGTTTAATCTGATTTATAGAGGAATCACTCTTAATTCCACATATTTTCACCTCCACGAAAAGTTAACCTGAATTAGTTTAGATTTCCATGTACTCTAGAATTTCCTTTTATTTCTTTTATGCTTTCCTCTTTTTTTTCCATTGATGGATGATCTTTTCTCTCAAGCCCAAACAAATAGAATATATTTCAAAGCCTAAGAATTTCGAATAACAATACGCAATTTAAGTCTCAACACACACAGGCCAAAGGCATTAGCTTTAAGCACCATTCTTAACCAGTTGAGAGATTTAATTGACATTAAAGCTGCTCACACCAGAGAATAGTTAGGATTCTTGGCTTTTAAAGATGATCTTCATTAAATATCATTACATATGAAAGTAGGCATTAGCCCAACACAAGTTTTATACCTGACACAGGCATTATAGTGTTAAAACCACCTCTATAGGTAGGAATGTTTATCGTGATGGGTCCCTTTGTATAATTATTTTCCAACTTTAGTAATGGGAGGGGAAAGCAACGCAATTTGGACGATGAACGTCCACTACCATTCTATTAAGGGATGGGAACCACAAAAGAAAACCCTTAAATCTTCCAGAATTTAATGGTTTGGATAATATGATCCAGAATTGTGTATCTGCCAGAACTTTTCTTGCTGGGGACCTTATTTTGAAATATCCCCTTCTCCTGCCAAACTGCTGTTCTCGCGGTATTCCCATGTTACAATTACATATTGTTATTATTATTATTTTTTTTTAATTTGGAAACGCTGGGAGAGCTAACATTTCAGCAATGTTGCTGAAGGAAAGTAGAGTCATTACTCTTCAGAAATGCTATTACAAACAACTTTCTGGGCTACTTGTTGTCACTTTTGTGGTGAGGTTTTACATAGGGATCAACATCAGGTGTAGATAGATAGATTTGTTAGCAGCTAAGAGCTCCCAAACACTGCAAGTCTACAAGGATGTTCGGGGCAAAGCTGGCGGCAGTTGCTTAGTGCAATCATGTTATCACACGGCAGTGTCCGGAGAGGGAGATCCAGACAGAAATGACAAAATGAGGTTATATCAGGCTCTTAATCCCCAGAGATTCCAAAACACTTCTCAAACCATCACACAGATTACATAACAAAGTACTGAATTGTCTCCACTCATATTTTCCAATACGACCTTCTTGCACTTGGAATTACCCTGTTGTATCACTTTCTAAATCACTGAAATAAGAGCACCTTACCAAAATTAATTGAAAAGGGAAATAAAGTTTATTAAATTTCTTTTCAGCCTCCTGCCTGATTCCCTTCCAGGGCTTACACACTTGTGCTAATTCATGAGGCCGTAATATATACTGCTTTGTCCTCTCCAGCGTGCAGTTTTAGAGCTCCCAGAACTTTGCACATAACTCCCTGTGTCAGAGTGGGCAGAAAGGGTAAGTTTGGGCTTAATGTACTGTTAGTCATTTACTATCTCTTTTTTTCACATGCTCGATGTAAATAGAAGTCATAATTTCAACCCCCAACTTGCAGTCTGAGAAACTAAGTTATTGAAACTTTAAGTGACTTACTTGAAACACAAATCACGATTAAATCTGGAAATACTTGGAAGAGGGAATGCAGGGCATTTTAACAGCAGTGCTTTGTTTTAACCACTTAATTCCCACTTAGACATTGTAGAAATACAAAATAAATGATCAGTTTGAAACAGAAGGGAATACAGACATTATCTATCCAATGATTCATATTTACGCTATCTACTCATTTAAAGAGAAGCGAGAATTCATACAATGAAAAATGTTTACTTTTAGACTAAATTATCCAGTTTAAATAGCTAACTCTAACCACATTTTTACATTTTCCGTGTCAATAAAGAGCTGGCAGTTTACTATCACGTCCCTGTCATTCAGTCATATGGAAATTCCATGACTGTTTTTTCTAGTAACATATATGTATCCATGTATTCTACTTCTAATGTATTCATCTGCCTATGATGTAAATTCTTCATTGTCTTTTCGCATGTAGGCTTAATACTTTTATTTTGCTGATAATATATCTTAGGAGTGTCTATGTTGATAATGTACTTCTATAATGTGAGTCAGGGTGTTTTATTTAAACTCTTTTTATAGCATTTAATATAGCTTTGAGTTACCTAATAAATAACTTTCATGATGGTTATGATGATGATGACAACTTCAATACCGCAGTGCAAATATTGAGTAATATCATCACAACATGTAATTTTTCCTCAACTGTAAGTCTATCTGGTTTCTTTTTGTGAGCCAGAGTTGAAAAAGATCTTTGCATCAAAGATTATGAAAATAAATATTGAGAAATATGTACTTTCTGAACTACATATTCAGAAAAAAAAAGAAAAGAATGAGAATATACTTAAATAGCAAAAACCTATGGTGTGTGTAGAGACATACCACGACATTTTTTTTCCTAAAACAATCAGATACAGTATAAGATGTAAAGATTCAGATCATCAAGATATCTTCTATTGACCAGATATTTTATCTTGGCTTCTTATGACTTGACATAGTGTCAGTAAAACTTTGTCACTTGAGAGTGGTGTAAAATGTTGGTAAATTTGCTAATAAAGTAAGTGGTTACTGAGCTAAGGTAGCAGCCGATTTTGAAAGCAAAATCACTCAAGAAAGAAAAGTAACATAGGGCATCAATCCAGACAAAGGGCACTATGAAGCAGAAATATGTTTTCCATGAGGAAAGATTGTATATTAAATACAGGAATGGATTCTCTCCTAGTGATAGAAAACAGGCCACAGCAAAGACAAAAGACAAGAGCCTTACAGATGAATGTGAACATCAATCCACAAACAGAGAACAAATAAAAAACAGAACAATAGAGTTGCAGGTATGGCAATTCCACCATAGTGGTAACAGCATGGCAAGATTCGAGGAAATTAACACTTAGGTTTCTGTAAAAAAAAAAAAAACTCAAGCTGGAGAATGAAATAACATTCATATTTAAGAGTATTAGACAATTGCAATGCTGATTTTACATACTGACTCAGAGGCTAGACCATGCTTAGCAATATTTGAATTGGGTAGGTTGTATTTAAATCTTCTCTCCATACAGACATAAATAGAGAGAGCTACCACTACATATTTGGGGGGTGTGTGTATTTGTTTGTAACTTTGTGAAAATGTGTGTACAGATACTATATTCTCAGCAGATACAGAGGGAAGTAATGCATGACAACTTTGAAGCTTTTTCTTTAATCTCTAAACTCCTGGCCCTACGTGTGATTAAGAATATACTACAGTATATTCTTGATTTTTCAAACATAAAATTTGAACCAGGACAGAAAAATATTACAGGCGTAAGTAGTTTGAGAAATGTATTAAGCCAAAAACATCAATATTTCAGAGGCAGTGGTGGAGTAAAGTGTTTATTTAGATTTCTTACAATCTAAATATTGTAATAATATGTATATATAATTACATGCAATAATATGTATAGTATTGATTCTTTTAAAGCAGTCTCAATTTTCACTTTGACCAGCCAATCTGATCATCCTCACATCACATGTACTATTAATAATGACTAATGTTGTTAGAGTACTTGCCATGTGACAAGGGACTGTATTAAGAATGTTACATCTCGGGGCCGGCCCCGTGGCTTAGCGGTTAAGTACTCCGCTACTGGCGGCCGGGATTCGGACCCCGGGCTCGCACCGACGCACCGCTTCTCTGGCCATGCTGAAGCCATGTGCCACATACAGCAGCTAGAAGGATGTGCAACTATGACATACAACTATCTACTGGGGCTTTGTGGGGGGCCGGAAAGGAGGAGGATTGGCGATAGATGTTAGCTCAGAGCCCGTCTTCCTCAGCAAAAAGAGGAGAATTAGCACGGATGTTAGCTCAGGGCTGATCTTCCTCACAAAAAAATAAATAAATAAATAAAGAAGTTTATAAAAAAGAAAAGAATGTTACATCTCATTTAATCCTTAATACCATTCAATGTGGTAGGTTCTTCTATTGCTGTCCATTCTACAGGTTAAGAATCTGAGGTTCAGAGAGGTTAAGCCATGTATCAAATAAGTAACAGAGCTAGAAATCAAATGCAGGGCTGTCTGATTTCGAGCCCATGGGAACTCCTAACCTGCCCAACTGTCTGCCTCACCATCTTTGTGTCAATGCTCTCAAAGTTCTAAGGACATAGAGAGATGGCAATAATCTCCCCCTATAGTCAAGTACTTCCAGCCTAAGGTCTTAAATCATCTGATTTACGTGAACTGCTGTCTGAAATAACTCTAGGTGGTGTGTATCACTGTAAACCTAAAGGGAAAATGAGTTGCCTTAGGTGAAGTTAGTGAATCACAGGACAGCGACAGAGCTGATGGCTGAACACTCTCTAGATTGCCAGTCAGAACAGCTGAAGATGGCATCTGGGTCACACAGAGCCATAACCACCACGAGCACAAATTGAGCTCTTATGCTACTGGGCGGAAGGCGAATATGAGAATTACTCACCATACTTCAGGTGGCTGTATGTAGCAAGGCAAGAGGGAATATAGGAGTAGAGATGTAGAGTAGGGATTGGGGCTCCCTTTTAAGCAAAAATGGCTAGTTACTTAGCCAGATTTCTCAATTTCTTAGTCCTTTTTTTTTGGTGAGGAAGATTAGCCCTGAGCTAACATCCGATGCCAATCCTCCTCTTTTTGCTGAGGAAGATTGGCCCTGGGCTAACATCAGTGCCCATCTTCCTCTACTTTATATGGGACGCCGCCACAGCATAGCTTGACAAGCAGTGTGTCAGTCTGCCCCAAGGATCTGGGCCTGCTAACCCGGGGCCGCTGAAGTGGAGCGCAGGGACTTAACCATTATGCCACCGGGCCGGCCCCTTAGTCCTTCTTCTTGACTCTTATCATCACACAATCTTTTTCAAAGACAGACAGACGTACACTTTGCCCACAATAGTATAAGCACATACATTCACATCTACAAACTCCTTAGCTCTTCTCTCAGTGAAAACAGGAAATCTCATTCTTCTCTATGCCCAACCACAGAGTCTGCCTATTTTATTCCTAGTTGCTTCACAGGAGTAAGAGCTCAGGATCAGCATTTAGGGGGAAAGCAGATAAGAACGACTAATACATGGCCTCCTTCCAACAGCTAATGCTGTTCCTTTCAAAAAATGTGCGTTCCTTTCTCTCTCACGCATTCCTTCTCTCTCTTTTGAAATACTACGGGTTTTGGATTTTGAATTTCGGCTCTGTCACTTAACAGTGGTGGGATCTTATTCAGGCAATATAAGTTCTTTGTGCCTCTATTTTCTCATCTGTTAATTGGGGCTGACAATATCCACACCAAGGATTGTTGCATAAATTAAATGCTCTAATAACACCCAGCACATAATATAGTACATAATAAGCATGCAAAAAGGCTAACAATTATTATGAATTGTGAGGTTGTGATAGATGTCCTGTGTCACAGCCATGGTTGTAATAATCAATAAGTAAATAGAACAAGAGGTATGAAAAGAGCCATCCTTACCCTCCATCCCAGTACTTCTCATTTTTTCAACATTTACTGGGCAGGTACTATGTATCTGGTATTATTAGATTATGCCTTTAGCTCCTGGATAAATTAAATATATGTATTAATCTATATACAATTAAATATATAAAAATTTTAATTGACTGCTATTTGGCTCTCAGTTAAAAAAAATACTTGTATACAACACCAAGAGTTTATCTGTGATTAATTTCTGCCAGGTACAGTGTATTTCAAGACTTTGAACATGTGTTGAAATCATTGGGTTTTGAAGAACTATCCGTTAAAGACTTTCTGAACCGTGACAATGGATATTGACAGTGGTTGTCAGACTAAACCACTATCGATTGGCTCACATCATGTATATAGCAAAACCAATTTCTTTCAAGTGCTTCTTCCTAACTGAAATACATTATTGCAGCCTTCCTCTCTGTTTATTATAACACTCAAGCTCATCACATGTAACACATCCAGCAAAAAGGTTTCACAATGAACCAAAGCAGCCAACTGCAACATCGAGAGAAGTGAAGGCACTTAGCAATCCAAATACTCTTGTACTGTAAGTTGCTATTCCTTTGGAAAACACTGCTTCCTTGCAGAGTTTTGTTTTCATTTTACAATCCTCTTGAATATGGAAAGATCACGGACTAGCAGAGCTTTACTATTGTTTAATGATCCTGTGACTCTCATGGTTTCTACCCCTGAATGAAACTATTTTAAGTATTGTGTGTATGTTTAAGTTGTGGGAAAGAAAGTGTTTATGTTAGGTCACTGCTCTCTGACCACAAACATACACAACCCTACACACACAAACACACACCAGGGATGTGACTTTTCCCAAGCCTTAGAATGTTTTCTTCAGTGAGTGACTCAGGCCAACTTCGACCATGTGCTGCATATTGTACAGTTTTATTATTAATTTGCATTTGCATTGTGCCTTTCTTCCCAAGAGGGTACATTTCTTACTGAAACAATACTCTTACATAACAAAGAGCAGTTCTCATAATACCCCCATGAGTGGGAAGAATTCCAGATTTATTTTTTTTTATTTAAAAATATTATTATTAAAAACAAAAGCTAAAAACATAACTTCCACAAGTACTGATTGATTATCTCTCATGCTTCCTGCAGTGTACTAGGAGCATTCCAGGGTCCAAAGAATCTTTAGTCCTAGTTTTTACCCTTTAAGAAGCTGGAGAAATCAGAGTATTCCTAAATTCTTAGGATAATTCTCAGGGTATTGCTAAAACTGCCACCCCTCTAAAAAAATAATCCTGATAGCTCGCAAGAGTCATTCTGATGATAAAACAGGTTTGGTTAACTCTAGAAATGCTTTAATTAAATCTGGTATGGTGCTGCCAGCTTCTCTCCCATTCTAAGCATGCCTGGAAATTTAAAGATAAAATTTTGCTTAGAAGGCTGGCAAATGGTACATGGACAAAATATATCATTCTTCAAAGCCCCTTCTTAAGCAACAGAATTCAAAGTTTACTTGAAAGTTCTAGACTAGGATTTCTCCCAAGATGAGGATTCCTTTGAGTCTTGCCTCCTGCTCCATGCCACGGCCCAGGAGAAGAGCTGCTCTCAGCCCCCTGCGCTGTGCCCTTCCTCTGGCTTTGCTCCTTGTCCGCGGCCTTCTCACCCCACATTCCCTAGCTCTGAGACAGCCTCCTGGCCTTGAGCCCATTCTCTTGGCACTCTCTGCAGGGGTCACTCTGTCCTGAAGAACCGTTGGTTGTCAGAGTGGCAGCCTCCCATGCCTTTTTCAGGCCATTGGAGATCAGGAAATGTCAGGCCAGAGTCAGTTAGTCTCTCGCAGAACAACTTTATTGAGACAGAACCCTCTATTAGAGGCATCATTTTGACATAAGCTTCAAGCTATTTGCTCCAAAATGTGTGTGTGAACCACTGAGACCCTCCCCCACAGGAAGTGTATTGAAAATGCAAAGGGAGCGCCGAGCAGATCTGAGGACATGGTATGCAGTCTACGGCTAGGCGATCAGGGAGAGTGGAGCGGTTTGTCCTCACAAACGCTGACAGACAGCTGCAGTTCGCAGCTGGCAGCGAGCTTATGCTCGCTAAACAAAGATCTAGTTGGAGCCTCGTGAGTTCTTGGCTCCATAGCAATAATCGTAATTGGTAACATACATTTCCAAAGAAGGCGAAAAAAGTAGGAAAAGACGCAGAAAGACCTATATCATTCTGACACTTGCGGTCAGGATATAGGCTGTTTTATTTGTTGTCCATTTTGAATCTATCTGGGGTCCTTTCTTGAGACCATGGTTGCCATGTCTGTGACCAATGAAACTGCTTTCTGCTTTCCAGCCACACCTTCAGATTAACTCTTCCTTCCATTAAAAAATAGTGATAGGAGATTTACTTTCTGCCCAAAACCAATTATCCCAAATATCTTATTTCTTTTCCTAAATGAGTTAATTGTAATCAAATTGCCAAGCTTTTTCTCCGTTTTGACCACCAGAGAACCACATTCTTGGGCACAGTTCATGTGGGAGTCACAGAAACATGAAATATTAAATCCAGAATGAACTTGAGGGAACATAAAGTAAATGCTCCTTACTGCTGAGATGAGGAAAAAGACACCCACATTATTTAAATCACTTGCCTAAGGCCACATAGTAAGAAGCATGGTGAAGATTCAAACCAAATTTCTCAACCACCATTTCCAGGTTTTTCTCTGCACATCCTTAGGTCTCTCTAATTCCAGATTTAATTTTATTAAAAAGACCATTCCTAAATCCAGAAGAATGTTCCAGAGAGCCAGTTCTGTTGCTCTAGGCACCCACCACGGGTCCAATTTTTCCACAGACCAGGAATTTTAGATTTGAATCTAAATGCAGTCATTGTCATCAATTAATTCTGTTTTATTCTACATATTTAGAATTAGGGAGTTTTGAATAGAATATGGAAATATATTTAAATTTATATGCATAATCATGCATAATAGTTTGAAAAATACATGCCCCAAGGGTGGAAATTACAGTAGCCTTCTTTTTGACATGTAGCAATGCTAAGTGTTTTGCTATTATCCTTTTCTTTAAATTTTGGTAACCTGAAATCTGTAATAGATTATTATTATTTGGGATTTTGAGCCTTCTCTTTCCCTGGGGGGAGAGGATCCTGTTGCCAATTGCCAGGACACTTCTCCAGACACAGATGTCACTGAGGAGAGTGCTCGGCTGGATATCCTCTCCATGTGTTTCTGCCTAAGCTAGAAGGGAATAGAGAGGATTGAGCTATGGATGGGAAAATGCATTTCGCCAAGTTCCAACGTCTCTGAAACCCGAACTTTTGGACTATTGAACAGGCTAAGATCTTGGTTTTCTTCAAACTTGTTTACTCTTGACAAAATAGAACTTCTGGTCTTGGAAAAAAAATGTCTTTGGGTTTTAATGGTCTCCGAAAGCTTCTTGAGACATTAAGTACCTCTTACACAAAATAACAGAGTGATGATTTAAGACCGGAGGAACTGGAAATGCGTGGATTAAATGACCTTTAAAATACACATAGGTTTAAAATCGAAAGGAAAATGCACTTAGCAAAAAAGCATTTGGGATTTATTTCTAAAATATGGTTGGAAACATTAAGCAAACTCAAAATGAGGCGACGCACACACATCCTCATTTTGACTTAAAGATCTACTCTAACAGATGTGTCATCAGCATCTATTCCAACAGGGACACTGTCAACGGTGAGAAAGACACGGTAAGACTCAGGTAATGGTAAGAACAGTCGTTGTTATCCCCAATCCTTCCAACCGTCAATGCAGAAATATTCTAGCAGGACCTGACTCCCTCCCATTTTTGTCAAGCAGTTCAATTAGGAAATTTCCACTAGGAAATATTCCCTTACATTTGTTACCAGAAAGCAAGTTTAGCTATTTTCATTCTATAGCACAAGAGAAAAAAATTAAAAAAAATACCTGTGAACTTTAGCCTGAAAACACTCCTGACAATACAAACAGGTGCTGGCTTATGTAATGGCTAAGGAAAGCAGAGGGGGACAGAGCCATGAATCATGGATGCGCCTTTGCAAAGGAAAATGGAGCTTAATTTCTCCATTGTGAGGGAATGGCCAACTGAGAATTACGTGCTCTGGGTCACATAACGGTTTGGCCAAAATATTTCTTTTGCCAGTTTTGTGGCCATGAATAAACTGCTGCTGGAATACACGCCAAAGTCAAGGATGAGTGTGGGGTGAGGCAGAGCTTCACATTGTTTGGAATTTAATGGTGCTCCTTACACCCTTATCAAGGCTGACGCGTAGTTGGTAGTCAGTAAAGAATGTTTAATAATTACATAGTGTCTGAGCGAGATGCTTGGTGGAAAGCACACAGGCTTTTGTGTGGAAAGATTAGATTTGAGTCTCAGATCTATCACTTAGTAAGTGTGAGATTCAGTTTCTCTGAATCTCAATTTCTCCATCTGTATAATAGGGATACAAAATCTCGTTTGCGATGTTGTAAAGATTAAATATTACGATGGATGTAGTATTCTCCAACTGCATGAATGTTCATTAATTGCAGCTTTGATGGCAATAAATGTACTGGTGGTATAAATTCCCCCTGATGAATCACGGTGTGGGTTACTACTACCACTTTTGTTAACAATAATCATTTTAAAAGTAACAAATATAAAAATATTTGATTTTGTACCTTAATTTAAGGTTGAAATCTTGTGTCTATCCACATAGAAGTGGCAGGAGATTTGATTTGATAAATATGGCAACAACATTACCTTATACACTGATAATTCTTATCAGAATTATGTCAGAAGCACATCCCATGCCATGCAGCCATAGGGTATATAAATATGTACTTTCATAATCACAGCTAAAACATCTTTCACATATTAAAATTTTTTTAAAAGACCCTTAACACTTGATTAACTGCAGATGGAGTGCCAGTTCTGGGGAGAATCTAAAGATCTGCGGAGCTGAATTGTGAGTATTTGGGGGGTGAGGGGATAGGTCAGCAGGCAGAAGACTCTTTGCTTTGCTTCTGTGGGTTGTAGGGTCATGTTCACTACTTTTAAGCAAGATTAGCTCTGATCAGTAAAAGAAAGCTCCTCAGAATGAGTATCTCCCTCATAAGCCTCCATATTCCAAGATGGAAATGATTGGTTATACTTATAGTCAGTCACTAATTCTACTTTAGACACGTTGGCCTTCTTGCTCTCTCTTGAGTGCATCCTGCCTCAGGGCCTTTGCACATGCTGCTTTCTCTAACCCAAACATTCTTTCTTTAGATATCCACAGTTACTTTCCTCACTTCCTTCGGGTTTTCCCCCAAATGTCATCTCTCCTAGATTCTCCTCTCTATTTAAGATTGCAAACCTTCCCCACTTAGGTGCTCTCCATCTCCCTTTTTTGGTTTGTTTGTTCACGTTTTTTAACTTCACTATCTCAATAATATATATTTTACTTCTCTTTTTTTGCCTGTATTTTATTTTCTTTATTTTTTAGAGACTCTAGTCCCAGTACCTAGAATAGCATTGGGCAAAGGATAAGTGCTCAGCATATATTTGTTGAATGAATAAAAGAATACTTTGAATTCCTTTTTTAGAAAAATAATACGCTAATTCTTTTTTTAAACATTTTTAACATTTATGGATAAAACTCTACGTTCTAAGAAAGTAAATCTTCATTTAATGTTTTATGAAGAAGAAAATTATTATTGGTTATTATCATTGAATGACAAGTCTGAGAAGAGAAACAGATCCTGGGTCTCAAGCTCTTTTCTTCAAACCTTGAACATCTAGAAATAGTTATGGTTTCCTATTTACCTCTTCACAGATATGAGGGCTAAATCATGTTGTTATCCTTCTTATCTTATTTAAATAATAAAAATAGAATTCATATAAAAAACATTAAATATCTTTTAAGGATACTTACACATCGAAGGTTATACTAAAATTATTCTAGGTGGTATTTATTTGGAGGAAGGTGAATAAGAGATGAAGGAAAAAAATCAAAAAGCTAGGAGATGTGCATGGCTAATGATAATAAGAATGACAAGGCTGATGAGGATGATAAACTCAATTCTCTGTCTCAATTAAGCAGGGAGAGAGAGAGACAGGGGCTGAGGTTCCAGGAGAGGCTGATTCTGGTCTAACATGTGGCTGAGATCGCAGACCCCCTAGACCAGCACTGTCCACATGTGTAATTATAAATACTCTAATAGTCACATTAAAAAAGAAATAGCAGACATTAATTTTAATAATATATTTTATTTAACCCAAATCATCCAAAGTATTGTCATTCCTTCAAGTTATCAATATAAACATTATTAATGAGATATTATATATATTTTTTTGTACTATGTCTTTGAAATTTGATGTGTATGTTACACTCACAGCCAGCACATCTCAAGTCAGACTAGCCACATTTCAAAAGCTCAATTGTCACATGTGGCTAGTGGCATCCGTATTGGACCGTGCAGTTCTGAAGCAAGCCTCTGGGTGTCATGTCTGAACATGAGCATGTATCAAGACAGAGACATCCCGCTGGAGCCCACACATGGGGCATTGCTGGCTCAGAGATGGCCTAACCACAACAGTGGGCAGCAACGTGTCAGAAGAGAAAGCTTTCAACTGCAAAGCCATGTGCCCGTGACAGGAATCAGAGCCACCAAAACCAGAGACTCTTTTTGAATTGATTTGTATTTCCAGTTCTTTCTCCACCTGGCTTTACGTGAGTGTCTGAGTAATTCCCCAATTTGTATGGGGAACCAGAGCGATCCACTTAAAAAATAGCAATAAAGATAAAAGCAAGATGCTTTTAACTGCATCTCAAGTTGGTAGAGCAGGTCAAACAAGTTACACTCTATTCTTTTATCTGTAATAATTAGGCTTCTGAATTTTAGTATGCCTATTTTTCAAGTGCTGTTCTGTTGCAATGTGCTGCCTGTGAAATTTCACACGTGCTCTTCATCTCTCCATAACTGTATTTACACGCAAACCCTGCAGCATAGCTGGGAGGAGTGAATGGGTTAACTACAGGTTCTCAGGCGTGCTGGGTGTTTTAAGTTTATATATAGTCTGTACTCCCTGAGCTCAGGACAGTTATAATAGTTCAAAGTGGCAGTGCTTATTGGGCCCTCTCTCCTGTTAAACATATTTTATTTTTGAAAACTCATGGTAAAGTAAAAAATTTAAATTCTCACAAAGGGTCAGTTTCAGATGATCTATTTTAACGTAGGAAAGACTGGACAGGCACCATCTGGTTTACAGTCCATTACTCAAGTCATGACTTCGGTCTGGGGAGGTAAGTTGGAGACACACACACAGACATAGTGTATACTTGACTACAGAATACACTGGTTTTGTTCAATTTGAGGTTTGGTTTTACTCTTAATTGCCGTACATTTAGCTAACTTTACTGTACAATGATTTGAATAGACTACTGATTTTACTTGTATGCCGTTTCCCTGTAGGGGAATCAATTCACATAGTCTGAGTCAAAAAGTATTCAAACTCAGAAGTGTGTGTGTCTTCCAACTTTTACATCACACACACACACACACACACATACACACACTTACAAAGGAACCCATCGCATTCCATGGGCCAGGTGAGCTATACTGTGCCATAATCTCTAGGATTTAATTATAAAACAAATAATCAATCATGGCACTGAATACAAGCAAAGCAAATTCTAAGAACACTGTCTGATTAGTTGAATAATAATAACCAATATCCATTTCTAAAAGGTTTGTGAAACCCTGTGACCAGTTCTCAAAACCAAAGTCTTATTCACCTTGTGTTCACAAATGATTTTCAGTGGAAGCTTTCCAGTTCAACTTTATGTTTTTCCCTCAAATGATTTTGTTCTTATTGCAAATAATCATCTCAGACCATTTAAATGTGTTCATCTTTAAAGTCCCTAAAGGAAAAAGTTGAATACAAGCAGAATTCCACTTTTATTTTAAGAACAAGAGTATGTCTTAAACATGATGACTATGATGGAAATGTTGCTAGGGAAAAACAAAAAGAAACTGGAACCCATTTCCCTTGAAACTTTTAGTGTGTATACAAGTACTTAAAATATAAACTATACAGCAATTGACACTGTGGAGTAATACATAATCAAATAAGACACTCTGAGGCAAATCGCAAACTTCCCTCCGTCATGCTTCCCAGCTTTAAGGAAGCAAAGGTCTAATAAACATGAACTTGAACTACAATGAACATACTCAAATCATCCTTAAAAAATGGGTATTTACAACAACAAAGTAGTACTGTAATGGCACAGATAGATGAACTAAGCTTAGATCTGTGTAATATAAAAAAGGAAACAATGATTATATAGTACAAATAATTTTGCTGTAATATGACAGCCTAATGACTTAAGTGCCCAATATCGTCATTATGGTTCTGAACCCAATGTGCATTAGCAATAAAGACTCAATAAAACTACCGTATAATTCATATTTTTCCATGAAAATCTTGTTCTTCTTTTAAAATAGTTGCGTCTATAAGATCTGTAAGCCTAAATGGAAAAAGTTAATAACTTGAATTATGTATTATGTCTATGTTGTGATCTGAAGGTGATCGCAGGGAAGTTTCTAACCAATCTTTTTGATGAAGGGAAGCAATAGTTTTTGACACTTGGGTTTATTTTCAGGTTTTTTAATCTAGTAAGAAATCCCTATTTTGTTATGTTAACACATTAATTTATCGGGTATTAATTCCCTGAAGATTATATAATCCAAAGCCAACCACTGTTACTTATCTGATCAATGCATTTTAATTGTATGGGAAAGAACAAATAATTGAAAGTCTAACAGATATTTAAAATGTTCATTTTTACTTAACATTTTCCATGCATATAGCTATTAGTTTAACATATTTTTCAGATAAGGTAAATAAACGGTATAGAGTAGTGATCAAACAAAAGACTGAAAAAAATCACAGAATAATTAAAAAGAATGACTAAGCATTATTTCAAGTTGCAGATTCTCTTCCTTAGATCTCCAACTCTTTCTGTTTGCTAGAAATCTTCTCTCTCTCATATTATAATATGAAGGAAAACACTGCTTAAAAGTGTGGAAAGAGTAGGTATTTTCAGGCCACTGAGCCGTGTATCATGAAGCTATTTTTCTCAGAGATGCTGAGAAACATGAGAAATTAAAGATGTTATTATCTTTTATTTTTCCTTTTAATGTTTGTAAGAGAGCAGCTGTGCCCAATTCTTAGTGTAAATGGAAAACCGTATCAATTTTACTCATTTTTGTGTTTGGAATGAACATGTGATGAGAAGTATATTTTGCCATTACTGAGTGGAGAGATGTGACAATAACTGTGATGGGTTTTGTTTCCTCTACCTGCTAAACTGGTCCTCCTTGCTCAAAATATGGTGGTGTAGGGTGGCATCAACCATCTGGTATCACAGAATGAGAGTTTTACAAAGAAACTTCTTGGATGTCTAAAAATGATGTGAGGATAGACAGGCCCCTCAAGGGTGTTTCCACAGATGCAAATCACTTACATTTGCAAATGTGTGCACAAAAGAGAGGATGGAATTACAGAGCAAATGGCTCCCCTCAATTACCTGCTTTGTACCTGAATATGCTTGATTTATGAGTATAGGACTAGGAGTCAGGAACATGAAGAACTAAACCAGAAGACAAAGCCCATCATGTAAGGTACTTTTTTCCACTAATACTGAAAACACAATGTATAAATGTTTGGACAAATATATATGCTAGTTTTATACAACCGACTCTTTTTCCTCATAAGCTAAAATTGAAAAAAAATTCAACCCAAGCTGTCTTTTCCATGAATCTTGAGAAATTGCATTGTTTTGAAAAAGAAATTGGCTTGATTTTCACAATTTAAAAAAAAATGGATATGGAAAGAGTAAGATTGTGCCCATAAAAGCCAATTGTTTCCAAACCACACTGTATTGTTTGGCCCAAATAATTTGTCCTCCTATATGGAAGTAAGGAACCATGATAGACTGAAAATACAATAACCAATCAAAAGTTCTATTCTGGAATAACTTTATTATCCTGGAGATATTTGCTGAGGACCCCCTTCCCCACCAGTGTGACAAAAGCAAACTATACAGAGAATGCAACAACAAAAATCATTTTGGAATGAAGAGAGGAATCAAGAAAGAATTCAGTTTCCATATTAAGTCTTTGCTGTTTCGGGAACTGGTTTTTCACTGGCAAACATGGAGTGTCTGGTAAACAGAACCCTTAAAGAGAGACATGGAGTATAGAAGGCATGTGAGGGATTTTTCTATCTTTTTTGTGGAAGGAGCTAGAGAGATGATGTGAATTTGGGCTAGCAGAAAATGTCATACCTAAACACAAATGGAGGTGGTGAAGCTAATTAAAAATGTCACTGTTGCTAATATAACAAAAGGTGGCCTTTAGTTAATTTTTATGTGCTGAGATGTCAAAAAGTAGTGATGAAAAGAAAAACATATTCATACTTTTTCTCACTTGATTAATGTCTAAAAGATAATTATATTTTCAAACATTTTATGCTTTTTTAATATTAATATATCAGCATTTAGAGTTTTAACTAGAAAAAGATATAAAGCATTAGCTTTCTGCTAACCAATAGTGTAAATGAGGATTTTAAAATACTGTGTCAGTCATACCCTAAAAATGAAGATATCAACACAATAAAGACCTTTAGTGACTAGATTTCCTATACTTATTATTTTTGGCCCTGAGCTAATGTCTCTTGCCAGTCTTCCTCTTTTTGCCTGAGGAAGATTACTGCTGAGCTAACATCTGTGCCAATCCTCCTCCATTTTGTATGTGGGACACTGTCACAGCATGGCTCGATGAGTGGTGCATAGGTCTGAGCCCAGGATCCGAACCCAGGAACCCTGGGCCACCAAAGGGGAGTGCGTGAACTTAACCACTATGCCATTGGGCTGGCCCCTAGATTTCCTATACTTTTAATAGCCCATATTTATAACATTTAAAGGCAAAAAGTATAACAATAATCCATGATTCAAGGACTGTAGACTTCTAATTACCAAGACCCTTGCTTTTCTCTGATTTGGTCACCTTAGCAAATACTGCAGAATTTTGGTTCAGCCCTGGAAATGGGAGCCAGCTGCATAAATTAATTTAAAACTGACAACAATGCCCACTGTTCCTCTTTCCCTCATTCCCCTCCCTCTTCTGCTTCCTTTGCTCCCGCCTTTGTTCATCTTGGATCTTTTGGTTATCACTCATTAAAGTGTATTTAAAAACGTTAATGGAAAGCCAGACAGGAACAAAAATAGGAGGAGTTTAAGGAGGGGAGAAATAAGGAAGAGGGAAAGAAAATAGCAATACGCTGAAGGGGAGGGATAGTAGAATCATTTTGAGGGGATGATGGCAGAAAAGCTGTCCATGTCAACACTTTAAAGGTAAAACACGTTCATTAAGCTAAGGAACTATTTTAAAAGAAAGTTTTTAAAAAATGTAAAAAATAAAACTTGTTATAATACATACTTGAATGTGAAAATGACATCATTGCTTTCTAGGAGATGAAAAGGATTTTCTTATAAGATAAAGGAAAATTTTCTAGTAGAAGGCTTTAAGTTGAGGTAGAAATTCAAAGAAAGTCAGTAGAATTTTGATACCATGATTACCTACAATAGAGGAAAAAAATTAAGAACTAAGAAACATTATGAGAGTGCAGCCTATAATAGAAATCTCTAGAATTGCCATAGTCCTCCAACACAAACCTTTTGAGATGTTTTGACCATCAACAAGTAAAGAAGCAAAACTAACCTTGATCATATCATTTCCACTGTAACAGAAGCTGTCTTGATTAGAAATTGTCATGGAAATTTCTGTGATTTACATTTAGCAATATAAATAATTTGTCTGGCAAGACTAAACATAGCTATCCAAGTTTACATGAATACACAAAGAGTTATTTATTTATTTATTTTTGCTTTTTATGTTTGTCATATTAATACAAATTCATTTTAGGTACACTGTTGTATGTCCTCAATTACTAATGTAATTTGTTCTGTTTACTCAAGGATAGACCTCTATTTTCTATAGAATTATTATAATTTCAGTCTATGTTTTATTTCTATCAAATTATATCTAACTTACTAAAATCACTATTAAAATAAATATAATTAAAGAAATTATCATTCAACTTGATTCTCCCAACATCAATTTAATAAATTAAAAGAGGTGGTTTAACTTATTTCTTATAGGAAAATAGCTTATATTTCTAAGACTGTAAAAGTTCTAGCTAGGCTGGCCTTGACTGTCATCAGCCTCACCAAATTAAAACTAAAAGAGTGATCTGGATTAAAATATAATTATATTTATAGACATTCCAACACTTATGTCACTTTATAATCTTGTTTTTTGGAAAGAAGGGTGAGATGTTGTTTAAATAAGGATTTTGCTGTTGAATGGAGATGTCTTCATGAACAGGACAGTGAAGTGTGTGTCTCTGCCAGGTCTACACATCACAGAATGAACTCGAGAGTAGGGGAGCTAATTCCAGTTTTGTCCAATCACTTGACAGCTGTGTGACACTGGGCAAATGAATGTGCCTCTGATGGCTTTTTAAAGTGTCAACCTTGCTGGGCTGAACTATAGACCCCAGTTATTCAATCAGTTACCAATCTAGGTGCTTCTCTGAAAGGATTTTGCAGAGGAAATTAAAGTCACTAATCAGTTGACTTTAAGTCAATCAGAAGAGATTAGATTAGGTAAAGCCTGATCTAATCAGGTGAGCTCTTTAAAAGAGGGTTTATGGTTTCCCTGAGGTCAGAGACTCCAAACAGCTTCTGCCTGGGGAGCTTCAGTCTACACCTGATCTTCGCTGACTGCCTACTCTATGGACTTCAGGCTTGGTTAGCCAACCCCGAAATTATGTTAGTTGGTTCCTTGTTATTTATCTATCCATCTCTCTCTCTCTCTCTCTCTCTCTAGTGTCTGTCTGTCCATCTACCCATCTGTCCATCTGTCTGTCCATCCTTCCTACTAGTAGAGGTTCTGCTTCTCTGATTAAACTCTAATTTCTACAGTGCTTCTTTGTTCTAACTTTTCTCTTTTGTAAAAGTAGAAGGTTGGTTAGGTGTAATCACAGTTACTTTTCAACCCTCAATGCCCATGACCATGGTTTTAGGGCCAGTATTCTCTTACATATGGGACATTTTTAGAGAATGTAAGCTAATCCCTTTTGTTCACAATTACGTCTCCAGTACATAGAACAGCATCTAAAATCCTGAATGAGTGGATGGATGGATGGATGAATGGATGGACGGATGGGATGGGAGTCTGTTTTCTGTTAAGTGTTGACTGGGAATGCGAAGCGTATCCAATCTTCAGTGAGGATTTGTGTTTTCCTATCATGTCTTTGCAAGAGATTTAATGATCAGGAACCATTTCTTCTTTGCAGCCTTTTAGTTTTTCTCCAGAGTTAAAAATTTTATACTGTCATTTTTTTGTCAAGGCAAACTTCTACCACAAAACAAAACAAAATAATAAAAAAAAAAACAAGCAAAGAAAACAAAAATGCCTGGCAGAATGGAAATAATGAGTCAATTCTAGTTTATATTATACACTTTACCACAACCATCTTTACATTTCATGTGCTCCTGCTGAGCAGTCCTTTTTTTTTGTTTGTTTGTTTTTTTTGTGAGGGAGATCAGCCCTGAGCTAACATCCGTGCTAATCCTCCTCTTTTTGCTGAGGAAGACTGGCTCTGAGCTAACATCTATTGCCAATCTTCCTCCTTTTTTTTTCCCCAAAGCCCCAGTAGATAGTTGTATGTCATAGTTGCACACCCTTCTAGTTGCTGTATGTGGGACACAGCCTCAGCATGGCCGGAGAAGCGGTGCGTCGGTGCGCGCCCGGGATCCGAACCCGGGCTGCCAGCAGTGGAGTGCGCACACTTAATCGCTAAGCCACGGGGCTGGCCCTGAACAGTCCGTTTTTAAAGGTGAACTTCCAGTCCTATTGGAGCCAGTGTTAATGCCCATTGGTTTAATGTATTATGCTGAAGAAGACACCCCAAAGGGGAATTGTATTTACAGACAATTTCAGAGGCAGAATTAACTAGCACCTTCAGATTTACAAATATTGAATTTTTCTTTATAGATAAAAGTTCTCTAGGTCATGCTGAAGAAAACAGACATGGAAAAATAGTTAATTTTTTGTCAGTTTAAAATTTTTCCTGACGAGTTTACTGATGTTCTTTCATTAAAGATAGATTCATTACTTTAGTTTGCTTCCTTTTAATGATGAGGACAAAAGAGTTTTCTCTAATGATAGCAAAACTAAAGTCATCTAGCTTTTATAGTGTTCTTATAACATTTAGCCCAAATGAAAAAATGATACATATCTGCGCTTCCTGTGGTTACCTCTAAGTTCAGGGAGATGATGATCCCACATCATAACTTCACTGCCCCACAGATGTGCTAAAAGTGAAAGAGTAGTCTTAGAGTACAAGTCAAATCTGAAGAAAAAGTCTTCATAGATTTTAACTGAAAGGTGGGCTTGAGTCTTCTAAACTCACTAAGTATTTTGAAGTCCGAGGAAAAGGCTAAGGTCTTACTTCTAGTTAAAGGAAAATTTTTCTGGCAGAAGAGACCTCCATCTGGGGGCTGACACCAGGTGTTTTATCTATGTCCTGTGAGTCTGTTCCCTTCTGACAGGGGTGGCAGGACTCCTGTGAGTTGCCAGCTCTTCTGCCCAACAGTGTAGGGCCCTGTCCCTGAATCACGACACAACACAGAAAATCAACTGAGGCCATCCGTGCTCTGTTCCTTTCCTAAGTTTCCACTAAAATGGCAACATTTCAGTTTTCTCCTCATTCTCTCATTTTATTCTTGTCAAAGAGAGGAGGAATCACACATGGCTTAGTTAAAAAAAGATCAAAGTTTAGGTAAAGTCTTCCTAGGAAACTGTATCACTTCTTGGATTGAATCCAACCAAGAGAAAAAAATGATAGTATAGAGAATAACCCTAATGCAATTACCATATCAAGCAATAAACAACAATTTGTGCTTCATATCTGAGGTCTGGTTAGTATAAAATAAAGATTCTAATTTAACATTATTCAAGCACTTTTTCATCTGAACCTTTACATTCTAGCTGTTTGATGAGAAATTATATTTTCAGTCTCTAGTTTATATTAAAATGTGTCATTTGTACCTTCATATATGCAGAGGATAAAGTGAAATGAACAAAACTAATAGTAAATATATATATATATATGGGGGGGAGAAAATTTGTGTGAGCAGACCCAAGAGTTTCCAATTTGAGCAGACAAGATCCAAATACTCATAAGCTCCAGAGAGCAGGCACTTCATGAGGTCTATTTCCTATAAATAATGTTGTCCATCTTTTGCAATAATGCCCTATTTTTATAATTTTTCCAATTTTGGAAATAAACATCTGTTTTGGTATACTTTTTTACATCATATGTTTATTTGCATATTTAACAGATATTTAATGAGCCCTTATTTTGTGCAGTGCTACATCTCTGAACAAGCAGACCGGGTCCCTGCTTTCACACTCCTTACCAAACAAGTTTTGCAGCTTGGTTTTACTTTTCCCCACTTCACATTATGCCATGCACATTCATTCTGCCATTGTTCTTTGAAAACATAAATTTTCGTGGCTATGTGATATACCATCATGTGGATGCACCATGACATTTAACAAATGCCCACTGTGGGCAGTTAGATTATTTTAAATTTTTTAGTATGTTCAAAAGCACTTTAATTCAAACTTCTAGTTTGTCATTATTTTCTTTGAACAGACTTTTAGAACTGAAATTAAGTTTGGACAGTAGTACAAATATTTTTAAGGCTCTCAGTGCTCATTTCCAAATTGCTTCATAGAAAGCTTATATATACAATAGAGGTAGAATATTTGTATACCCACCTGCACACACACCAACATATTTTTATATCTACATGCTTATGATCCATGGAAGTGCAGTCGTTGATAAGTTTATGAAAAAATGTAATATGTTTCATTCTTTTTAATTTTATTTGAAAATTATAGATCTGAAATACCAGGACTTATTCCATCTTTGTGATTCATGATGTTACGGGGCATGATGGGGAAACAAGACATGTAAAGCCTTGTTTAAACAAGGCTTGTTTAAAACAAGGCATATTCTTTCATTCCCCATTTAACCAGATGCATCATTTTGGCATTTTAATCATAAGCAGAAGCATTGACACCTTGACTTGAATTGGATGCTGGCAATAGCAAATCTTTGCAACTTGGATCATCCTCTATAGCTACTCAAATCATTGTACTTTTACCCCGCTGTCGCACTGAGATGGTATTCACTATGACCTTCTTGATGTCTTCAAGTCTTAATCTGACAGCCTTTGTTAAGGCAGGAAACAGGCTCTTAAAAGCTGCCTCCATCTTGGCTAACCCAGGCCGCCAACAATCTTAAAACAGTTAAGTTAGCATATAAAAATATAAAACTATGCCTCCAAGCATTGAAACCATGGTGCTAGGATGCTTTTTAGAGCATTAGTTCCATGAGGCTAAAGAAGATCTAGCCAATTGCTTACATTAAAAAAAGAAGAAGAAAATTAGTACAGTGTACCTAACAGCCAAACTTAAGACCTCAGGTGGCCGTGACCATCGTGACTAGTTTATCATTATTTACATACATTATCTCAAGCTGATCCCAGACCAAGTATTGCAACCATCATTCCAAAAAATTGTTCTGTTTTGCCACATTTAGTTGCTGTGAGATGCCAAAGGAAGTGAGTTATGACTTCAAAGCAAAGAGTAATGGTTCATCCACAAACGAGAGGAAAACATTAGGAAGGTGGGGAAAATCTCCTGTCTCTTATACTATTCATCAAACTGAAATCTATCGTGATGACCCTAATTGACAAAACCCAAAGATCTTAACTTCCTGATTTAAGGAGTCCATTTGCAACTATTAAGGGCACAAAGAACTTTCAGACTCTTCTATCCTGTGGCCTTCAATAGGGATATTCTTCCCCTTTACTGCTTTCTGAACACATTGCTGGTAGTGCTTGAAGAGTCTGTGTGCAAGTATCAAGAATAGCCTCCCTTGAGCAACTTCTTGGCAAACCAAGGTTGAAGCTCTGGTCATATTTAGTCTTCTTTTCTGTGTAGACCTCCCCTGCTGTTCACAGCAGCCATGGCTTCAGTGGTCGTAGCAGGCTCTCTACTGCTTTGTGTTTTAATTCCTTGATTACTTGTGTATTTTAAGATTTTTCTCATTGACTTTTTGTGTGCTTTGTAATGGCATGAAAGTTATCTGTTCCTTAGAAAATTGACATCACTCATCAGTAAATCTTCAGACATGGAACATTTTTGGGGCATATTTTGAAGGAATGTACTCGGATATCCTACTTTTTCCTTAGTTACTTTGGTTAACTTTTCCAAAATAAGCTATTTCATTGGTTTCCCAATCTATCAGAAGAAAATGTGATATACCATTTTCTAGAAATTTAACTTCTTCTGTATCTGCTTCACATTTTAAATTTTAGTTAACTGTTTTATGTTCTTTTAAATTAGATTTTTCAGAGTTAGTTTTATTTTGTTCTTAATAAGATTGTTTAGTTTCCAAAGAACTACCTCTTAGTTCAATAATTATTTTTTTTGTTTTCTAATTGACTGGTTTTTCTTAATTTTATCATTTCTACCTTCAGATTTTTTAAGTTATATTTAGTTATCTAAAAAAGATTTCTTAAGTACAGAATTATTTTACTTCCTTTTTAGTACTAAATGCTATGCATTTGCCTCTGAATAGTTCTTTGGTTGCATACTATTAAATTTGATATTTATTGGATTCTCCCTTAAGACAGAAGCAATTGAAGGGAATGTTATTTTAATTTACAACAGACTTGGGGCATTTTGTTTAATATTTGTTGTCAATTTCAATTTTTATTATATTTTGTTATATCTTAGATCACATTTTGGTATAATTTCTGCATTTAGGATTTTGTTTTAAAAATTTCTTTACGGCTTTACTATATGATTGATAATAAATATTATGTAGGATATTTAAAAATAATGTGTACTGTCTGTATTTAGTGTACAAAGTCTAATACATATTCATTAATCAACAATACAAAATATGTGAAGTATGTTTCTTACCTTCACTATAATCTTATGGATATTTATCTAGGAATAAATTTTATATTCTGATACCAAATGTTTGTACATATGCAGACTTCTAAACAGGATATGTTAAATGAAAGAAGTAACTTACTTGGGAACTTAAAGGCTAGAATTTTTTAAATATAATTAGAAAATAAACTTTTGAACAAGTTCATAAAATAATCTCACTAATTTTAAAAATTACATTTTAAGATTTTGTTTATACTTTTTAACTCACCATCTGTTAAATCAATAAATGCTAGAGTTTAATTTTTTACTATATATTAATTTCTAAATCAACTTTCCCTGACATTTGTGCTTTTTCCATCTGTCAATATGGCCCTTAAAATTTATTTTTATGTACTATACACAAACACACATGCACTTATATCTGTATAAAGATCTTTTTATCTTTCAAAACACAAGTACAAAAATCACTTAATATAACTATTTATACTTATTAACAAGTAAAACTTAAAGAAAGGCAAGAGAAAATAAAAACAAAATTGTAGAAAGCCTAAAAGATGCAGCATGTGTTCTGAGTTAGACTGCTTAAGTTTTGATCTGGGCTCTAAAGCTAAAATATTTGTGTTTCCTTCTCTGTAAAGGGAATAGTCTAAGAATAAAATTATTCTTAATGTATAGGGTGTTTTAAAGATGAGAAATGAGAAAATACATGTGATGTGCTTAGAACAGCATGTGGCACATCTGATGTGTATATTTTTTATTAATATTTATACTAATATGTAAAGATGTGTCAAAATCCTTTCCCTTGTGGGACTAAAATGCTTTAACATTTTGCAAATAAATTTAGCCATATCACTTTATATCTTTGTTTACTTCACATTATTACCTAATATGTTTAATTTTACATGACAATGGAAAATTGAAAATTAGTATTTCATTAGTAATTATTGTAATTTGTTCTACAACCTCCAATTAATTTGCCACTCTGTGGTTTATATTTTTACCATTTTGTTTTTAAAATTATGCAAGTTATACATAGACTATTAGGTTTATTTGGTGTAATAGAAGTCTCTGATACAAGTAACTAACATTCCAAAAGCACTTACTCTATTCAAGGAATTGTTTTAAGTACTTTCAGGGACTAAGTGATCTAGCCCTCACTGCAACTCTAGGAGGAAATGTTACCCAAGTCATGCAGATGGTACTGGCAAGGCGATGACTTATGCCAGTCCATCTGGCTCCAGCATCAACGCTTTCATCGCTGCACTGCAGCTGGAGGACCAAGTGAGCTGCCCTAATCTGGACTTAAATGCAGCACTTGCTTCCTAATGGCTGGGCTCTAGGTCTTTTAACACTGTTTCTACGACTGAGAAGTGACGGATCCTCATTCCTAGGGCCACCTAGGAAACAATTACAGCCTCTAGAACATTGGGAACAAAAAAAGACACCAAGACTCAAGCTTGGAGCATTTGGATTTATTAAATTCTCCCCTTATTAAACTTTTGGTGGATGATGGTTCATGGTACTACTTAACGTTCTGTATATGGGAGTTTGTCCTTAAAGTGAGTGCAAATTTTCTAATAAATTCAATGTGAGATATAAATATAAATTTGAGCAAAGTACTTTGCCAAAAACATATTTATCAAGTCATTATTGTATTCATTTTGTTGGTAAAATCAAGCAGATATATTTTAACAATATTTCACGTTTAAGTTCATCTTTAAATTGAATCATCTTGCTAGAGAATAGGAAATATCTACTTTAAATGAGACCGTGAAGACTGTCAATGTAGAATTGAGAACATTTGGAACCTCTTTCACTTCAGTACTTCAAACAGACCGTGTACAAAGCAGTTTCTCAGTAAGTGCCTGTGATGTGAATGTGTGAACTGAGTGCTTGCTTCCACTGCTCTAGCTTTTTAGAGTTTATGTCATTTTTGCTTAGACTCCAAATATAGATTCTAGCTTTTTATAGCTTATTTTGTCTTTCCTCAGTCCTCAGATACAGATCATTCTGATTTGAGTTAATCTATTTGCATTATGAACATATTATAACACAGAGGAATTATTAATCCCTCTATATTATGAATGTAACAAAAGCATTCAGAGGAGTATTGCTCTGTGTAACTTGTTTCTTCATTGAAAATCAAATTTTTCAGATTTGATTGGCTGATCTGTCTGGTTGGGCCTGGATCCCATTCCTTTATTATCATTGCTTCTAAGTCCTTTCCTTTCTATGTGCTCAGTAGAAGGAATGAAGAGCTTAAGAGTAGATGGGGAGCTTCACGCTACTGTTGGGACCTCCAAATAAACAAGCAAACAAACAAATATAGAGTGGTTGCTGATCAGGCTGTTTTCCCAGCCAAATAAAGCACATTTCTGATTGCTTTAAATAACAGATTCTGATTTTATCCCAATAGTCTTCCTAACATTGAAAGGGTAAAAGTATCTGCACATGATTCACCCCTAATTTACAATGAACTTGGCCCAATAGTGAAAGACTGGTGGAAGACTGAGTAGAACAAAAGAACTCCAATCAATTCCTAACTTTCTTGACAAGCCCTTACAATAGAAGTTGTCTTTAGTATTTGAGCCTGAAGTCTAGGTATCAATTACTAGAAATAAGATGTCTCAGGGCCTTTCAATGACAGTGATTACAAAGCAAGGCTTCTAGAACATTCTTTCCACCAAACTTTGACAGGATCGATTTGTTCCTCTTTTGTTCTTTGTTTATTCCTCATCCAAATGCTGTTAAGTAATTTCTTTTCAGTTAAATTCCTACAACTTCATTGAACTTTGTAATTCTGTATTCTGTTGCCAAAGTTTAACCCCCTCAATATGACCATCCAAGTTATATATTTATGCCAGTTAGCTGAGTTTTCTGCTGTCTTGTGAAGCAAGGCAAATGCACTGGAGCATGTGTTCTATCAGATTTGGCATGAGGAGTCTGTCTCTATAAACAAGAAAATTGACCTCTATCTTCATCATCTCTATGATTGGATAAATTTGTTTTCACTAAGTAAGCTAATACGATATATTTACGTCAGTTTCGAATCAAGACTTTTATAAATGAGGCCGGATGTCTGACTCAGTTCAAGAAGTTTATAGACTTCTGTAAGTCACTCAATATACTGTTTTTTCCCCATAAATCCCAAAGAATTTTGGAGAATATGTTAATCTCTAGAGATTTCAATCATTTATCTCTAAGGCAACCTTTTCTTACCAAATTAGGAAGACTCTTCAAATACTACAAGAGAAAATAAAATACTTGTACTAATGTTATTATTAACATTTATTGAGTGTTTATGTTGTGACCAACACTGCTATAAATGTCACAAATCTAATCTAATTTATGCTTGCAACTCTGAGGTAGGTTCTATTATTATTGACATTTTCAAGATTATAAAATAGAAGCTAAGTAAGGTTAAGTCACTGACTCAAAGTTTGTAGAGCTAGTAAGTAGCAGAAACCATCAGCCTCACTCTAGAACCCAGAGACCTCACAGATCAACAGTTATGGCTTAAGGCTGTGGAGTCAGAATGCTTGGTTTCGAATTCTAACTCTGCCACTTCTTGGCTGTGTAACCTTGGGCGCATCGATTAACCTTTCAGTGCCTCAACTACCCAGTAGGTAAAATGGGGATGATAATAGTACCACTCTACCTCTAAGTTATTGACAGGATTAAATGAGAGAGAACATGTAAACTGCTTAGAAGAGGGACTACAGCCTAGTAAGCACTCCAAAACATTAGCTAGTCCTATACCATACTTCTGTAGCACGGAGGACATGAGAGCTTCATTCTTAGAATACTGTTCATAAATTTGGCATAGTAAAGATCCTTGAGCGAGAATCAAATGATTGTCTTCATGCCAAATATTTTTATAAGGGGTAAGCTTATGTTTATTTCAATTTCTACCATATTGTTCCAATATTTTCTTGTAATAATCACTAATTGTTTATTAAGATAAATTATAAGAAGAAATGATAAAAGGTTAGAAATACACAAAAACTTTGTGAGAGGACTAATTGCATCTCTTTGGTTTTCCCTCCCACTCTCCCATGATCAAATGAGCCTTCTCATTTTAGATTGCAAGGGCGTTGAGAAAAAACATCCAAAGGGGCCACAGTTGGGGACTTTTCCTACAAGGGGGCCCCTCAGCACACAGAATGTTACACATGCATCTTTTACATACTTATCCTTAAACTGTTTATCTGGCACATCGACAGGCAGCTGGTGGAACAAATAGGAAATCCTGGGAAGCACATTCATTTTTAAAGTGTTAATGCACCCAATCCAAGAGACAGTAATGTGCTTCCATCCGTTAAGATCCCCTTTAATGTTTTGGATTGGAGGCCATAATTTAAATGAAATGCATTATCCAACCTGGAAGGTATTCCACATCCTAAATATTTAATTGATTTCTCCATCAGGGGAAGATGAGCCTACACAATAAGCAGATCCTATCTATATCTAAATGTCCGATTAATAGTGCCTCTAATTTAGGGTAATTTAGGAGTTTACAACTTATAAAATGGCTATTTCTTCCACATTCCTCCCAAAGTACCAAGAGGATTGTGTCTGGATTAATTGCAAACAGCAGACAATCCTCTGTGTATAATGAAAACTCAGAGTCAGCATCATCCAGCCATGTACCTATAATTTGAGATCTCTTCTGAATATTCTTCTCTGGGGGCTTCAGATCCAAAGTAAATTGAAATGGTAAAGGAGGAAAGTTGTAATTGTTGCATCTCCCTATTGAAAAAGTTTAACTAGTCAAGTTCATTCCTGCTGATTTTTACTTAGTTGGGTCTTAGCTAACTGAGTGAGGAAGATAAATCAGGCTACTTGCAGATTTTCCTAATGGTGCAAAGTTTGGCAGCCCAAGGACTGTGGAAATGTCTATTACTACACTTGCAAAGGAGAGAAGTAGAACACAACTGTGGGTGGCTGGATCCATATGAGTGATTTATAACCCCTGAATCCACTTAGTCATTTCCGGAGAAGCACTTAAGTGCCAGTTTATGGTCATTTTCAGTTTAAGAAAAGAGCAGGGCACATCTTAACATACAAAACAGATATATTATTTGGAGAAATCAGCATTTTTTTTTCTGAGTTTACCAGTAAATTGTAAAATTTGAGTTCATTCTTGTAAAAGTATCATTGAACGTTACCTAAATATATTTACTTCTGATTTTACGAGGTCCTTTCGTTTCCACTTTTTTTTTTAGAAAAAAATATAGACATTCTACTGTTAAACTTTACTTGAGGATTTGAGATCTGAAACTAAATAAATTTAAAATGTAATAGTGTATCAGGTATATAATTTTTTGATGTTAAATTTATCTTTTCTGTGGCAGTTTTTCTCTGTATTCTTGAAGAGCCACTTTGTATAGCTTAATTTTTGTTCAAATACAAATTTGAATCAATTTTCTGGGGAGAAATAATCAGTATAGCTCCTGTTCTCCACAACAAAGAAAATACATTTGTAGACATATTCTGGAAATTTAAATCCCTCAATGCTCTTTTGAGGAAGTCCAAGGAGATTTGAAGACTGGCATTTTGTACTTTGCTATTCCTGAGAGGCACATGTACGATCATCTTTACTGAGGTTTGTTCCCGTCCCTGCTGAATTAATATGCATTTTCGTTAACTAATCTTGAAACAACAGGAATAAAGTTTATCCAGGTCTTTTATACCTCAGAGAACAAAACAAATACTACAAATCTTTAGAGAGAAAGGATATACAGAAGGGCTTGAGGTGAATATTTCAAAGCAAATACTCTTTAAATGATGAGCAAATTATTTCAGCTCTTGAGCATGATTTATGAAAGGAGATTAGCCCACTGAAATAAGAACCAAGTTTAAACTGTTGGGTTTCAAAGTCAAAGATGAGAAGTGGTTACAAGAAAAGGAAAGAGAAAGGCAATAATAATTTAGAGGAGGGATTTATTTTAGTTTCTTCCCCTTAACTGACTCACCTTAAATTGTGTCACCAATTGTTGTTCTCAACTGCAGTATGAAATATTGCATTTCTCCTCTAATTTTCTATAAAGTTAAGAGTGTAATAATTAAGAAATGATACTGGAATTTATAGTTCAGCAATACGGTCTCTACTTGCCATGTAAAAAATATAATCACAAACTGTGTTAAACAATTAAAACTACTGAAGCTGGAAAGGATAACTTCTAAGAGTCTTGAGTCGGAGAACATTTTTTTTCAATTCACAAGTCGCATCTATAATAACACAACATAATACATTCTAATATTCCAATATGCTCTTCAAGTAATAGTTAAAAGCTTCTTCTAAGACTTATGAAAATGATAGCTTTTATGTAATTGTAAAGATTATTAAGTGAGCTCACTTCTTATGATTCCATAATGACTCGCTGTTCTGGAAGGTAAAGGAAATTTTAATGATCCTGGAACTCACATGTGATTAATATCTAACGCTTCTTGACTAAAATTCTGGATTTTGTCCAATGAAAATGAGTTAAGCAAAAATTCTATGGGTTCGCAGCCAAACCTTGCTGTGGAATCAGTTATGCCCAATTTAAAAATAAGGCATGCAACCTCCATAACAAACCCAGGTACTGACCAGGGGTAAAAAAAAAAGAAGATTAATTATTCTTATGTAAACTGTCCCAGAGTAATAAAGCTAAATAAGTGAAATGAATCCAGCCACTATTAAAATTTTGAGGAAACTCTTTCAATCTGTCTCATTACCATCCAACAAAGTTTTAAAAGACTGGAACTTCAGGGGCAAATTTGTGAGGAAGGTTCTTATTTAGAAAAGAATTACCATATGCCCATTTCAGCTTCCATTTCCTAGAATAAATAAAGGTGGATCTGAGAAAATGGTGCTTTCTTTCAGAAATAGTCCTCATCAGCTCTTCCCAGTGAGCGAAATCTCATACTTCCAGAAGTATTAATCAGACTTTATTTTGAATCTATCCTTTATTTTTTGATAACTAAATTGTGAACCTACTTTTGTTTTCTTTGCAATTTTTCCAAACAACTTGACTAAAGTTCAGGCTGGTGGGCCTGGATTGTTTTGGCAGGCACAAGAGATAAGCTTACTCTATGAGTAAAACAGCTAAGCCATGGCTCATTCAGAATTATGACATCTAACCTGAAAGGCCAATGGGAAATGAATACAAGTACCCAAGAACAACACAAAAATAGAAGACATTTAAGCAATAAAATACTATTATTCTTGCATTTGGAGAAGGGAACTAACAAAAAGAAAGCTACATGTGAGATTATATGTTCCCAGAAGAGTCAAATGGAAAACAAAGAGTAAATAGTATTTCAGATTGGATTCACAAATGAGTACATCCGGGGAATTTAGGGATTACTTCCAGGGAATTGCTTGGAGCTTTGGTTTTTTGTCTGTCTCTTTTGCTGAGGATAGTTTATTCTTGGTATCATTTTTTGTTATTGTTATTATTGTTGTTGTTTGAATAGAGCTATTGACTTTTTGACATGGATAGTTCAGAGTTCATGACTTGGGTGTCATGACTTGGGTATGTCATAGGTAAAAGTTATAAGAAAAGTAAAAGTCTTGGTTCTGTCTCAATTAATCTGCAATCATGAGCTGGAAGGAATTGGTGAAATTAAATAAATATTCACCATCCAAAATCATGCACTGTCATGGCACTGCCAGTATAATAATAATCATAAGCAGGGTTATTTTATACAAAGGCAGTCTAGATAGCTCTTCTACACAAGTAGGTCTTGTCAAAGTCTCAAAGGCCACTCTGGCTCTGGACTTAAAAAAACCTACTTAGAGAAGTTATTTTTGTTATATGGTAGTGTCCTTCTCAAACTTTAACGGACATAGGAATCACTTGTTAAAATGCAGACTCTGTTCAGTCAGTTTAAGATGGGGCTTGAGATTCTGTATTTCCTAACAAGCTCCCAGGTGATATTGTTGCTGCTGGTCCATGGACCATACTTTGAGTAGGAAGAATCTGGTAGGATCCTGAAAGAATGAGATATAGGACGCAAGTTCTGCTGAATGCCTAGGCATCTAGATATTTTTTCCAAACCACAGAAGCAATGGGTGATTTGGGAACTATTAAGAGTACTTCCAATACATGTTAAGAAAACCTATCAGTATCCTCTCAGAAATTTCTGAAATCTTTCCCCTTCTCCATTCCCATTGCCTAGTTTCAGCCCGCATCATATGTTACTTGGTCCCCTGTAATAGTTCCTTAATTTATCTCCTTACCTCCAATCTCTTGCTCTTTTTTTGTACTGTCTCTTTGCCACTCTTCACATTTTCACTAAGACCATTACTCTAAATATCAGTTCTGTTAATGTCTCTTGCCTTCATGAAAGTCCTTCACTAGGCTCCCATTATTTATACTATAAAGTCCAAATATCTGAGCTTTCCATGCAAGACCCTTTGCCAACGTTCCCTATTCATTTCAACCTGATCTCCAGTTATTACTCTAATGTTTTGTGCACCCTAGCCTCACCAATCTATTGCTGTTCTCCAAACACATTAGGATCTATGGTTCTTTCTTTCCTATCTTAATAATATGTATCAATTTTCTTCTCTGCCATTCTTCTCTTCTCAATCTGAAAAACTCGCAGAGTTTCATAGCAGCATTAAACTACAGGTACATTTATTTTCCATTGCTGGCTGCTTTCCCTTCCCTGGCTCTTTCCCCCCATCTCCTACCTGTGTTTCCAGGGATCACTTTCCAAAAATAATACCTACACTCAAATCCTTGTCTCAGGAACTGCCTCTGGAGGAACCCAAACTAAAACAACCATCAAGAAGTCATTGCCTCACATCACAAACTTTCCCTTCATTCTTTATGCTCAAAACTTGTAATTGGTTTCATCTCTTCCTCTTATTCACTTAGTCATTTATTTACTCACTCAGACATTAATATTGAACATCACTATGTTTCAGACTCTGTTCTAGGTAATAGGGATAAGGGGGAGTAATCATCAGAATGTCATGGTTTATACCCTCAGGCATTTGCACTCTAACGGAACAGGGAGATCCTGGCTTCAGTAGATGACTGAAGCCTTGGTCAGTTAGGATTGCCTCTCCTAGATATCAAAATCCATTCATTCAGATAGAGTAGACATGGTGGGCTTCCAGGCATGCTTGCCAGCCTGTCAATAGAGGGTGCTTTGCTGAGATCAGACTTTTAGCATCTTTCAGTATACTCCCTAAAAGTGGTTTCTATATTCATGTGGTTTTGATGTTTTTACTTTAGTCAAAAAAAGTCATCTCCTTATCACCAATTTGTTATGATAGTTGGCTTTATATATGTATATATGGTACATATATATATATATAAAACACTGAAATTAAACAAACTCTTTACTTGCTTTTAAGTGAAATCATATAACTGTCAAAATTATACCATTGCATCATTTTACTATTTTACACAAGGATGGAAAAGGCAACTGATACTTGGTGAAGTTTAATCTCTAGAGATGGCCATAACATCAGGCTCACACTTAGGAATGGCAAAACTGAGGGTTTATTCCTCATGACACTCAGAATCTCTCAAGGAAACGAAAGGTTAAAGTGCATATGATGCCCTGAGTCAATAGAATAATGAAGATGTTAAAAATTAAGCCTTTGGTAAATTATGCATTTACTAAATCTGATTTTGCCAACTGTTTGAATCAGTAGCAAAAGTGCATTCTTGCTATATTTCAAAAGAAAGAAACTGATGGATTTATTGTAGACAAACAAAAGTCATGATTATTTTCTTCAGAATATGCGCATTTGGAAATCATTATATCTATTACCTATACTACAATATAAATCTACAAAGTACTTGGATTTATATTAGATCCAATATATATATTATCCTTAAATCTAATATATGTATTATGTCCTTAGATCATATACTTATTTATATATTTATATTATTTTATATTTACATAAAAAATATACATTATAATTATCTAGAAAGTCAGTCTCAAGAAACTTTGGAAACTTATCCAAGTCTTAGAGTTAGTATATCCTGGAGGTAAGAATTGTAGTCAAATTTTCTGACTCTTATACTCAAATTTCTTACACAATCCTATACAACCTTTTGAAGATGGTGCATACAACACTTTTATAACTTTTGTGTTAAACTGGATTTTTGTAAATAAGCTGACCTTAAAAAAATTATTGAGTCTTCTAAAAACTATCAAAACTACTATTTTTTTTTTGTAGATTATAGAATATCTCCTTTTTTCTTGCTTCCAATAGAGCCTTGAAAATTTTAAGTCAGAGCCCATAAGAGAGCCTCAAGAGTAAGTATGAACCAGAGTAGTCTTCTCAAATAAAATAAGAGGTTAGAATGCATGATAGAAGTATTTCCCTAGGTCAAAAGATGTTGAGAGGACAGTAACTTGAAGCAAAAGGACTAGGATTTTTCCTTTCTCCTCCCCCAAGATCTTAGTTATTTTTATCCTCATTGTATAATAAAGCAATTATTTGTACATGATTTTGCTAGGCACAGTACACGTGACCTGCATAAAATATAACATTGCTTTGAGATTTACAGTTCTAAGAGAACGTTGAGAGAGACATATAAGTAGTGATCTTTAAATATCAAACTACTACAAGTAGCCAGGAAGAAGAAATAATCTATTATCGTTCTTCAAACAAGTTTCAGGAATTTCATCTTCATTTTTAGCACAGAATGAGAAGTATTTTGTAATGGTCACTTGAATATCTTCATTCATTCATTTATGAATTTTACACTGCACATTTCTGAGTACTCTCAAATATCATCAAGACACACTGCTAGCTGCAGATCTAAGGTAAATTAGATGGAGTCCTTTCCAGAGTCTTACATCACAGTGATAGACAAAGAAATATCCATAATTAGTTCATTGTAACATACTTTCGCAATTGCAATGTTAGAGATTTGCACTGAATATACAGGAAAACTGAGGAGGATCACCTAACTCAGCATGGATGTCTGGGAAAGTTTTCTGGAGGAGATGTGGCCTAGCTGAGTCTTAAACTACAGTAATTTAGTAAAAAGAAGACCTTGACTTAAAGGTAAAAGTCAGCATGGAGTAGTGTGCCTCAGGGATTATAAGCACTATTTCCCTGAAACATAAATCATGGGTCAGGGAGTGGTGGGAAAAAACTGGAGAAGAGGATACAGGTCAAAGAGTTTTCTACTGAGGAACTTGGATTTGAGCCATTCCAATGCAGTAATTTGATTAGAAATTGTTCTTAACCTTTGACTTCAGTTTTGGAGGACACCGTCTCTGATGGCAGTATCTTAGTCCTACGTTTTCTATTTGGCCATTGCATCTCCTATTTTGCCTCTACTTTTTTTTGGTCCAATTAATTTTGTATACAAAGAGGGTATATTTATTTACATTAGGGAAATTGGGTAACAGGAGTATTTGGCTTCAGGTTCTATTTAAATAATCAAAGAAAGATGAATTGGCAGACTGATGTACATTTCCCAAATTATCCATGAGCCATTTCTTGAAGGAAGCTAAGAATCCTAATGTTGTAGATCACACTTTATTGAATTTGGATGGAAACAAGTAGTGTTTTTGGATATATCTCATACTTTTGGGGGAAAGCAATACCTGATTGTCCTTACATGAATGTGGGCTTTACTATGAGTAATAAGAAACAAACATTTTCCAAGAAAATCTCATAGATTATATATGTTCGCAATTATATTTTTTCCGAAGCATACCAGTTGGCTTACTTGGGATACCCAAATAAATACATTAAAAAGCAAATTACTTTCTTTTAGGATTTTGAAGAAAATTAGCATTGTTCCTACACTCCAGAAACAAAAAAGAGTAGACCAAATAAATCCTGTATACAGAAGGAGGTGATCACTAGCATTCAAAAGGATGTTTTTTTCTGCACAGGGATTCACTGTAGGAATGCATTAAATATCATGTTTCACTAAGATGCTTTAAACTTGATAGGACAATAGTGAACAAATATTATATGCCTAGGTTTCCGAGGAAATGTGAATATATGTCTGTTTTAGAGTCATGAAATAAACAGGGAAACTTTCGGAGATCAAAGAGCATTTTTTTCTATTGTTTACAATCACAGTAGTGTATTAATGCTAAGGAAATATTGCTGGAGAGTTAGAGCAAAGAGCCCTCTGGATTTGGCCTATTATTGAAAGAAAGATGTCATTTGACCTAATGAAATCAGAAATTGATTAAATGCAGTTCATCTAAGGGGAAATATGGTCATGGAGTTACTGCCAGGGTCAGGAGGAGATGGGGTGATCTAGTGCTTGAGTGCTGATAGGGTTAGATAGACTTTCAGAGTAGCTGATGCTACAAGATACATGACAATGGACACTCACAGGTCAGAGGGCAAGATCAACCCCTTAGATGGGAAAGAAGAGATTAATCAGAACATTCTTTGCTCAGCTTATAACTAAGTCCTCTTATCAAATGATTCATGGAGAACTGAATGTTTTAAAGAAACTACAATCTATGGGTCCCAGAAAAGTTGAGATTGCTGCTAACTGTCTTGGGAACACATGTCAGAACTATCACTGCAGTCACACGGTGCCTCAGCGAAGCCCTAGAACCTCTGTGAATAATACTGTTTTGACAAAGTAATTCAAATGTCTGATTATCGTGTGTGTCTAATCTTTCCTGTTTTTTTTCTCATAATGTTTAAATCCTCCAGCTTTAACAAAATAAATTTTCATTTTTTTTTCACCAGCTGGAATATTTTGAAATAAAGAACTCCCTTAACCTGTGGAAAACAATCAAGAAGAGAATTGACACTCACTGTACCTTAGATGTTGTCTGTCTTATAACTGTAGTAAAACCAAACTATTTTCTTTTTCACATTTTAGTTCAATAGTTTATTTTTCTCAGGTGGATATTGAATGAAACTGGTGCCAGGGTGGCAATATTGATTTTATAAAAAAAAAAAGAATCAGATAATTGACCATCTTACCCAAATCTGAAAATTTTGTCCCTTTGACAACAAAATAACCCATAGTATTCTACACAAATAATGACTTTTGTTGTTTTCAGGTAAAAGCTTTTCTGTTTTTCAGAGCTCGATGCTATTTATTTGTGCAGTTTTAATATTGTTTTCATTTTCTTGGCAGATGGCTTATTCATCTTATTATTTTCATGCATTGGCAAGATTAGGCCGTTTTATACAAAATTTTTAAGAAGAAACTTTAAAGTATGTATTTATATGAGTCTCCACAACAGTCTTCACAATATGTGTTTTAAACAATTGCTAATTACATATATTTATCCAAGACACTAGTATGACTTTCTCATTTTGGATAATAATAAACGTCTTACAAATTTTCTTAATTATATAGTTACCAGAAAGGTTACAGTGGTCACAAGAAAAAAATATATTGGTTTTGGGGAAAAAACAGGAAACAATAAGTTATCAATGTTTTATAATTAAAGAGGTCTTAAGGTAACATATTCAGAAAATTTGATCTTTCTTTAAAAGTTTTCAAGTCACAATTAGAAAATATGTACATTCTTTTATTGAAATTATGAACATGAGTAATGCCTAATTTTGTGTGTGTGTGTGTGTGTGTACTCCAGTTTTTAATTGGGAAACTTTTTAAATATACAGAAAACAACAGCACCATGATCACTCCTATAGACACCACCTAGATTTATCAAAAGTTAATATTTGGGACAACATCAGACAATGTGTCATTACACACATTTCTTACAAAAAACATCTGCCCTTGCTGAGGACTCACTTCCCTGCCCATACTGCAAAAACTTCCTCCCCAGTCCTCCCTTCTCTCTTTTTCCCACTATTTCTTCCGGCTTGGAGGCTCCGCATTCCCTCCCTGCAGCCACTGGGGATTTTCAGGGTCCAGGAGCCTCCTAGCCAAAGCCATTCTGAGAATCCTAATTGCTTTTATGGAGTTGGTACAGGCGTGAGAGAGGAAGAAAAGGGAAACCAGATGGAAAGCAATGCTACCGGGAAGTCATAGCTCCTAGGGCCAGAGGTGCAACAAACACAGAATGAGCTGTTCCCTAGAAACAACAAGCTAAATGATAGCATAAGGTTCAAGTGTGCTTTTGTGGCTGGTACATGGTTTCTTTATGAAACTGTGTTGAGGTCTAAGCAACCAGTTTACAATTGAATTTTGAGAACACAGTCTACTTATGGTTGTGGATGGCCAGTAATATAATTATTTAGATTAGTACAAAAATTAACTGCCTTCTCTATATCACACTTGTTTTCACTTAGTATGATCATGATTACTTTGCAGGCACATTCTTAAACAAAGGTATCATTAAAGGTTCACAAGCATTTTCATTTTTCACATTGTATAAATATCTCAATCCAATTTTTCCATTCCTATCTTTATCCCTGTAGCCATGTACATACACCCTTATTACACACATCACTAAGGGGCTGTGGAATGGGGAAATCCATATCTAAATACTTTTAGGATTTCACCCAGAACACATTTTTTTAATGGTAATTTAATCAAAAGACAGCTAAAAGGAAATGCATTTCCTTTTAGTTTTCTTACCTTTTGATTTTATTTTTCTAACTCATTTATTTGGGGGTGCTTATTTATAATGCTAAAAGTGTTGATTTTATGTAAAAGTTATCCAAGGTCTCCACACATGGATTCGACAGTTTAGCAATTGATTTGCATTAGATATATTACTCCTAAAGCATAACCTAAACACAAAAATAATTTTAAAATATTGAAAGTGCAGATCAGTGGAGAAAAGAATTTTAGTTGTGTACCTTCAGGTATATCTGTTAATGAAAAAGAATGAATACATGAATGAATGAATAAACTAGAGCTATGTCTAGAAGAATAGTGAAATGGCTGGATGCTAAATACTTTCCATCAACTGGAACTTCTTAATGACATGCTCTCCTGGGCATAAAAGAATGAAGAGTATCTCTTGGCTCCCTTCTACTATTTCCTGGTGTGCTGCTCCCAAGAATGCCCTGGCTGCCATTTCCACCTGGGGAGTCGCCAGGGGAAAGACCAGCTGCTCATATTTATATTTGCACAGCTATGACTCCCATATCCAATTTTGGCTCCTTTCTCCTATTTCTCTACACTCAGGGAGAGGATGTCAAGTATATATGCCCTGCTCAGACACCACCCTTGGCTCAGGCCCTATTTTGGTACCATCTGCTTGGGGACATAGAGGATAATAATAAGAGCTCCTACTTATTGAGTGCCTGCTGTGAACTAAGTATTTACATATCTAATTTCAAATTCTCGTGCCATCCTGCAAGGACCCATTTTTATAGATCTAGAAAGTAGAGCTCAGAAAAGTTAAGAAACCTCTCCAAGGTTATCTGATGCAGGATTTATACTTGGGCCTTTCCTCTTTGCCGTCAGTGGAAGGAAGACACTTTTCTTTCCTCGGAAAAATATGTTAGCATTTTCTTTGATTGACCCTCCACTTTCCATAACAGCCCTCCCTGGAGAGCTGCTCTCCCACTCTCATCCCAGGCTGGTGTCCTGAAGTTCCCACAATGATTTGGCCCTTACATTGAATTTTCTGGCTTCTTGTCTGTTAGACTCAACTGATATCTTAAAATAATCTGATTAGTACTTAATAATGTTGGCAGGTTAGAATCATATTTTAAAAAGGAAAGTATATTGAAGCACTTAACTTTCTGAATTCACTCATTGAGAGTACGTATTTTTTTCCCATGTTATACAGAGAAACTGGACAATGAAATGACCACCTGTTCGCTGCTAATGATGTTCACATGCCTTTAAAAAAAAAGTAATTCTGGCTTTATCTGTCTACAATCTTGGCGACAAAACTCGTGGGAACATCAAGGGCACAGGAAGCCAAAGGCAGCAAACTGACAATAAAGTTTGTGCTTCAACTACTAATAAGGAAGGAGATACTGTGAATCTTTAATTCCACATAATTATTTAATCTCAAGAGGGTAGACATAAAACCAAATGCATGTTTTAAAAACCTAAGTTTGGGTGTTCAAGTCTGGGACTGAGATCAGAGGGGTTTCACACAGCGTATTTCCTACTTGAAAAAATATTTTAAAAAGCATCAAATGTAAAATATGCCAATCACTATTTCAAATATATAGTCTAATTTGATATTGTGTGGGTGGGTCAATGATTATGCCTTTCAAATGAAAATGAATACATAAATACTGAATAAGCAATTCAAAGTAATAGATGGATATTAATCATATCCTATGTTGCAAAAATATACTAGCCCTAAAAAAGGCTTATAACTAAAAATATTCACCAAAATGCAGAAAAGAGTATTTTCTAAAATTAGCGCTAGCATTAAAGATTAAATGATCCTTTTATTTTAATAATGAAATCAAAGTCCAAAGACAACATCTGGTTTTAATTCTTTGGCTAATATGTTTTTGGGTGCCTGCTGATTTCTATGGATCTCATTTTTAATGTAATATTATTTCCACCCAAGTCCAACATTGATACAAATTAAGTTTACTTTTCATTTGTTCACTTCACTATAGTGTAATGGTTAAAAGCACAGGTTCTGAAATCAGATTGCTTGGGTTTGAAACTTGTCTCCATAACTTGACTTTGTACCAGTTGCCTTAATTCTCTGTGCCTCACTTTCCTCATCTATGAAACAGGGTTAATAATAGTTCCTACCTCATTGGGTTAGTGGGAGGATTGAGTAAGTCAATATGAGATAAGTACTTAGAACAATGCCTAGAGAACAGTAAGTGCTCAGTATTTGATAGCTACCATTATTTTTTAACTGCAAAGGAAAAGGTAAATACGAGGTCATTATACAGTCAGGTACATTTGGAAATTAATAAATTAAATCATATGTCTCTTCCCTTGTCTTTAGGCAGGATGTAAATTAAGCCCAATATAGACAAATAATTGTCTTTCCCAATTAAAAATAAATTCTAAAGAGGAGTAGCCGGTATTCTATCTGTAGGAATTTTTTCTTCTGATATCATCCTAAAACATTTCAAGCAACTATTGCTGAACACAGAATTCATTTTGCCTCCATGTTTCTCAAACCTACTTTTATAAACCTTTGTTTTCTCCCAAGTTTCAGGCTTTAGAAGCGTGTCAAGGTCTCCTCCAAACCAGCAATTATTTCTGAGATTCCAGATCTACTGATCATTGCCTCATACATCCTTTCATATCTACTATAAAATGTTTATATAATTAACATTAACTACATACTCACAGCTGAATTCTAATGCTAAAATCTTACCTTATGTCTGATCCCATATAGAGTAAAAGGGGACAATGACCAGGAATTAAAGGGAAATGTTCAAATGAGATAACTACAAACTGTCCCATCATATCTTTTTAAATGACATTGATAACTCTTCACAACTTAATTTGCAAAGCACTATGCAGTTTAAGACATTAACACTGATAATTTTAAACTCCAACTTAACACAACTGGCTAACTAAATATGTGTCCAGCAGTTGTTGAGATTATAGTATGGTTCTTTGAATAATGACTCTTTTTAAATGACATTGATAACTCTTCACAACTTAATTTGCAAGGCACCATGCAGTTTAAGACATTAACACTGATAATTTTAAACTCCAACTTAACACAACTGGCTAACTAAATATGTGTCTAGTAGTGGTTGAGATTATAGCATGGTTCTTTGAATAATGACTTAATTTTGAAAGAGCGCTTCTACTCAAAGTTGTCATGATATTTCTAGATTTTTAGGCTCTCAATAATTTAGCTTTGTAAAATACGTTATTGTATACAAATAGCTTCCCCCTTCCTTGACATATGTGTGTGAGTATGCATGTATGTTTATATATACATATACATATATATAGTCTTCCCCAATGCACACAAATATATATATATACACATATAGTCATCTAGCATATATGCTTATATACATGTCTAGATATTCTGTTAGCAGCCCTTCTCTACTTACTGAGTTCTCCTTAAATTCAAAAAGCTAGGATGTAACTACACCGATTTTTGGTCCGAGGGAAATGGCAGAAAAAATGGTGATTCAGAAGATTGGGAGTAGCTAGGTAGATGATCCAGGAAAGGTACTAAACTTTTTGAAACTTGGGGAAATTGATTTTCTCTGATTCCAGAGCTCTCTACTTGTTCTTTCAGGAGGTTGACACTCAAACCAACTCTGTGAGATATGTGTGACACCTTTAATAACCCCCTTTTATGAGGAAAAAGCAGGTTGGGGAAGGTTGAGAGATATACTCAAGATCACTATACAAGTGGTGAGACTGGCCTTTTTTACTCCAAATTCGTTTCTTTTAGAATATTAGAACTAGAGATGACCTTGGAGAACATCTAATTTACATTCCACATTTCTAAATCTTTCTGGCGGTCTGAAAGTATGGAAAGTTGCATAGCCTGTTGGTTTAAGGTGCACCAAATGTGGTGGTCACTCATATACCTTTTAATGTATGGAAATCAAATAGTCAGCATACCAAGGTTTGGAGACGCTTGACATTTCCCACTCTTAAAATCAATCACCAATCTGAACGCCATGGCTATTACTCAGAGACTCAGAGGTTTGCTGTCAGCAAAGACCATGACCTTGGAACAATTATTTTCTCAAAAGGCATTACCAACAATGACGCGAGCAAAGCGCCCAGACTGCCCTCCAGTGCATGAATCCCCGGCCAGGAAATGGCTACGAATCTTCCATGAGTAGTATGAGTTTGGCTCAAATCTCATTTCAATGCATTTATATTTCATAAGCACTGCATTTAGACAAAGTTAGAATGAGCAAGTCAAAAAAAAAATACTTACTTAAAGATTTTCTGTACTCTGGTTTCTGTTCTTTTGTATCACTATCGTAGTGACTTAGTAATTCAGTACTGGAGGATCTCTGGATTTTGAATAATTCCAGATTTCTTGATGAACTGCTTGGATCCTTTGGCTGGAAATAACAAACAAGTAGACTGAATAATTTTACAAGGAAGAAAGGATTCATCAAACAGTTTTGTGATCTAATTTAATCCTGAATTTAAAAGGAAGTTTGAAATAAGATAATTATTTTGGGATAAGGCCTCTATGCTAAGCTCAATATTCAAATTTGATACTAGCTTTACATGTATGGGGCTTCCTAAATCCTACCCATTACCCCAAGCACTCCACATGCATTAATTCAATTAATCATCACAGTAATGCTAGGAGGTAGATATTATTATTATTGTCCTTACTTTCCAGACGAGGAAACTGAAGCCAAAAGCGATAAGTAATTTGCCTAAGGCCACACGGCTAGTAAGTGATGGGGCAGGATTCAAACTCAGGCAGTTTGAGTCCAGAGTCCACTCTTAAGGACAACAAGAAAATCGATGTGTATGTCTGTGTGTGGTGTGTGGGAGTGAGCACTCATGTGTGCCTTGATAAGGGAACTATATTGATTATGGAGAAAGTCAATTTGTTATTTTAGTTTTCAAAGTTCTAGTCCCAAAATGATGTAATGGAAGATTGCAATAAATAGCAATACAATCACACAGAAACTATTGTTTTCCTACTGTATACTCTATTAAAAGCTCTCAAGAATAATGATTTTTGCAAATATTAGTGTCCTAAAATTAGATGTTTGATCTAGAATCAGTATAAAATGGGTGGCTGTAAATAATTTGACTCTTTTTAAAAACATTCTCTGAATGTCTGATTTAGGGTAATTTCATGAAGTTCTAAATATGTAATTTTCATGAGAAGAACAATCTAGCTTATCTGGAAGAACAATAAACATCAGTACAAAGGATTATTATTTACTGGTATTATAACAGTGAGTATGGGCTTAAATACACTGATATTAATTTTCAAGAATATGTATTACAGACTGCATAAATTGAAAATGTGAAAATTCGGTAGTTATTAAGCTCTTGTGTGCTTTTTACAGCCTCCAGTAAATGAATGTCTGTGTTATTTCAAAAAAAATAAAATGAATGCACTGTGTTTCTGAAAGAGAGAAATCAAAGGACATTTAGTTCCACAAATCATGTCTGCTGAAAAGGTTTTTAGTGGACTCTAAACCTAAAATAACTTAATATCTCTCAATCCATAGGATCCATTTACATGCGTGTTATATGCCTAAGCAATAAGATTTAAATAACTACATTTTAATTAATAAAGGTAACAGCCAAAACAAATACATACCAATCTGTCAATTGCATTTTTGATAGCGTGGAACCAATCCAATATGATGAAGTCAATATCTGACTGTAGAAGGAACTCATTTCCTGAGACTGTGGTGATCTGGAAAAAAAAAATCGACAGGTAAGCAAACCATATAAAGTAGATCTCTTACATTTCAAAAAATTTATCCTTTTTAAAAAACACACTTTAATACACTGAATATTTTCTTGTATTCCAGTAATTGTCTTTCTGGGAACTGGGAAACTAGGATCATTTTGAACTGCTCTCCATAAACTGTTTTTTCATGCCATAACAAATACATTATTGTTTTAATAATAGAACGATTAACTCAGAGTAGGACTAAAGCTGAATTACTCCAACTCAAGAAGTGAGCCAGGAAGTTCAGAATAACGCAGACAGTATCCACTTAAGTCAGAACCTCAGAAAAATGCACCCGGGTGTGTCAGAATTCATTCTGCACTTTTGGCTCTTTCCTGTTTGTCTTTTTCAAATCTAATAGTATCTCTATATTTGATTTCCTTTTATGGAGGGCTCTAAAACAGATTATTTACCAAAGAGACTAATGCAGACTTTTCCAAAAGGTCATTCAAATGAATAACATTTGGCTATTTATACTTTCCTATCATAAAGATCTATAGGAAAGTAATAAAGGACCAATTTCCCCACAAAGAGAGTCTATTAGAATAAAAGTTCATTTACATATTTGAACCTCTCATGGAGAGTATTTATCAAATGAACATTCTGTCTCCAGACTCTCAGGGCTGCTAAGTAGTTGGCAATATTTAGCATGTAACTATACGTTTTTCATTACAGTGAATCTTTTTCTCCCCAGAATTGTGAGAGAAGGATGTGACCCTATAGGAACAGAGCAATGCGTTTGATTTCACACATAAAGGGCCACTTAGAGAAGAATTTGATTCACGTGGGTGTGGACACGCTTCTTGTATTAGGCCATCAACCTGAACTATGAAGATTTTTCCCTTTGTATTATTGACTTTTCGTTTCAACAGGAAGATGAACATTTCCCGACTACTGTCACACATCAAGCAAGCCTTTGGAGGCTGAGAGGACTGACGTTTCAAAATACTCAGTCAGGAGCTAGTCACCTCTTCTCAGCCTTACTGGCTCTAAATAGGAGGTGAACGCTGAAATGTGGCACAGATTCAGAAAATCACAAATCATGCTTCAGGATGTCTCTATAATTCTATCATTAAAGTGACAATTATTACCCAAAATAGCTCACTCTGAAGGTTTCAATGATTCTTATGGCAACATTTAATGACAATGATCCTAAAGTTTTACTCTTCAATTACATACATGCACATATATTCTTTTGTCATTTATTTGTAGAAAAACTATAGAGAAATGTGACATCATTCAGTACTGCAATGCAGCCATTCTTGAGTGAGATGGATTCCAACTTTTTACAACTGTCAAGAGAGGAACTATCCAAAGTAGATACAATTATGAGAAGTAAAAGATTAGAAAATAAGAGGAATTTAATTATCCACACTAGAATTTGACAGATTCAGGGCCAATCACTCTTTTTTCAAAGTAAAATTGCATGTAAGATTTGGGATGGCTCAAAATAGCCTCCAAATAGTCCTCTGTTTTATGTATCTAGTAAAAGACAGTTAAGCTGATGTCTGCCTAATTATCTGCACACCCTTGCAATGTTCTTTACTTACATAAAGTTCCAAATATTTACTTTATAAAGTGTTGCTACAGAAATAGTAATCTAAAAATATAAAGCCACTTCTAACTAACCCAAGAAAACTAGTAATGTCCTTGACCGATACCTTCATCCTAATCTGAATTTAAATATTTTGATTATGAACGTATTATACAACATCACGATTTGTTAACAATACACAAAGAAAAATGAATTAGCTCAAACACAACGTACAATCTATTTCTCTGCCATTATAAATAAATCATTATTAAAATTATAAAAAGGAACATTTTCAAAGTACAAGAAACAAACATAATTAGATTTACTCTATTCTGAAGGTTTAGGAAAGAGTCAACATAGTTCACTTTTCAGTCTAGTAAATTCAAACAGTGATAAAATATAAGGACTTCAGCTTGTATTTTTGGTTCACACTATGCAATGCGAAGGGGATCTTTTACTGCTAACATAACCAAAAGCAAACAGTATTTTAAAAGTTTCATTGTCCAAATATATTACTGCATTAATCGTACATAATCAGTAATATATGAATTCATTTTGGGAAGCTGGATCAGAGAACTATATGAATGCAATTCATTCAAAACATACTATCAGAGAGACAGAAACAGTTCACATCCTTTCCTCTGTCTTCCCACTAATCTTTTGAGTTACTAGGCAGTCTGGAGAAGTCTGCTACTGCTCTCTACAGTTTAAATGCATCCACTTCTTAATTACAGACAGTAATTGACTTTGTTCTGCTCCATTCCAGTCACTCACAAGAAAGCAGTTTCAAAGTCTTTGACTGGTAAAGCCCATTTAATTCAGGTTTCTCAATCCACTTTTTTACATTACCTCTTTAGGTTTTCTGATAAATGGTTTGCTGAATCATATTTGCACTTTGAACAATCGAATTTTCAACACTCTTGGGAAAAAAAGACATCAGTAAAGAACGTTAGCTTTGACTAAACCTTTTGATTGAACAATTCCTGATGACAATCTAAAGTGATGTAGAACTAATAACAGACATGAAAGATTTGATATTAAGCCATGCTAATATATTCTTTTTATATCACGTTTTGCCTAAGTGACAGACGCCAGGGTGAGGTGAATGAAGGAAGAACTTACAGAAAACAAGACAGGTTTAGGCAGGACCTGCTGGTCTCTGTTTTGCCTGGAAGCCTACTTTAGCCAAATGTCTCTGGAAATCCCTCCTCTCCACCAAGTTGTATTTTGAAAGGATATATTCTGGCAACAAAGCAGTCTTAATGAAATGTGCTAGAGTTGTCAATAACAGATATCTTTAACTACATGTCTGGGGAAATTTGTCACAGACTTTTTCATGCTAAGGATCTGTCTGAATTTTTACTGGTAACAAATGTATGCTTAGGAAATTATACCAGCATATCCACTGGGCAACATGCAGAATAGACACATCCCCTAAGGGTCTTTGGTATTAATTTAACGATAGTTTTCCCTTGGGCTAGGAACCTTGGTCTATGTCCTGTTGTGGTTCCTCTGAAGATGGAGACAGGTATATCCCAAACTCCACTGATAAGAGATAAGGAGAGAAGAAATTTATTTTTTAGGCTTTAATTAACAAATGGAGTATTGTTATGCTAATTTAAAACATCTTAAAGAAGTTTTAACAAGTAGCATTTATGTTTATTTAAATATTGCTCTTTTCTATATTGTCAATTAAGCACTGCCCTTGTCAATATGCATTCTGACATTTCGTCTTTCCCATGTTAGATTTTAATTTAAATTACAAATTAATATGTAGAATGGCATTTGCACTATTAAAAATTTCCATACTTTGATTTACCAGAATAGAAACAAAATCTTTTTAGAACTTTACTTTTTTTTTCCTGATTGCAAGAATAATTGAATTTATTACAGAGAATTTGGAAAAAATAAAAATAATGAAAAAGCAGATTAAAATATTCATAGTTCCACAGAGCAAACATTGTAGACATTTTAATTTAGTTATTGCCAGTCTTTTATAAATAATAATGAAATATATATGATAATGGTCAATGGACAACTTTATGCTATAAATAGATACCTCATTAGTAAAACATATTTGGTGGTTAAGTATTGTTGGCTACTTTCATGCCAATTGACCTCAAATGCATGCTGGGAGACTATCGAAGGTACAAGAGATAATGAGTGACATGTATTCCCCTCTTTGATAGTGGCACCTTTCCTATTGCAGAATAAACCCAACAAATAACTCTTTGTTTAGGAGACTGAGAGAATATGTTTCTGACTGAACATCTCCCTAATCATCAAGGACTGATTAAGCATCCATGAAGTGCAAAGCACATTGCTAGAAGCTAGGGATACACAATTCCCACCCTTAAGAGCTCACAATCTGTTTGGATAAATAGGACATATGCATTTAAAGATAAATAACAATAGAAAGTGGCTTATACTATATCCCAATGTGAGTGGCACAGACAATGCTCGTGTCAAGATTTCAGAGGAGGAAGTAATTACTGCAGACACATTTACATCATGGAATTATGCATAAACTGTTGGTCATGATACGTTATTCTTTTAAGGTTGATTGTACCAGAACTTTAGTATATTAAGGATATGAATACTACCACTTGGTATGCAAAGTGATATCAGCTTTAATGATCTCAAAGCACATAATAAACATTCTTAAAATGCAGCTTCCCTCCACTATCATAAAGTAATTTTGCAAATGAAGAAAATGAAGCAAATGAGGAAAATGAGAATGTCATTCTATCAAATTGGCATCATTTTAAATGATAGAATTAAGAGATTACAAAGACCTTGATTTCTAGTTCACTAGGCCTCAGCAAACAGTTGTGTACAGTCAAGGACTCTGTGGGTATGGAGAAAGGACCATGATGGTTTGGTTTCAGTTGTGAAATTTGGAATATAGACCTTAGACAAAAGTTGCTTGTTTCTTTACTGTTATGTTAAAGATAGCACAACATTAAAAGATCACCCAACATCCTTACTCAGATGTTTTATTTTTTTTCTTCTCAAAAACAACCACTACTGGGGCTGGCACCATGGCCTAGTGGTTAAGTTTGGCGTGCTCCACTTAGCGGCCCAGGTTTAGCTCCTGGGCGTGGACCTACACCACTAGTTGGTGGCCATGCTCTGAATGATCCACATACAAAACAGAGGAAGACTGGCACAGATGTTAGCTCAGGGCAAATCCTCCTCAGCAAAAAAAAAACAACAACACAAAAAAGGGGGCTTGCCTGGTGGCGTAGCAGTTAAGTTCGTGCACTCCACTTTGGCGACCCGGGGTTCACAGGTTTGTATCTCGGGTGCTGACCTATACACCGCTTATCAAGCCATGCTCTGGTGGCGTCCCATATAAAATAGAGGAAGATGGGCATGGATATTAGCCCAGGGTCAGTCTTCCTCAGCAAAAAAGAGGAGGATTGGCAACAGATGTTAGCTCAGGGCTAACCTTCCTCAAAAAAAAAAACAAAAAAACTACCACTATCCTGCTATGAAAAAAATATATCCAAAACAGAATTGGGGTATCCAAAAACCTCCTTCAATCCTAGAAAGGACCAAAATAATCCCACATTTGAACTAAATATCTTTCACATTTTGCTTAGGATCAGTCTTTGAGAAGGAACCTAAGGAGGGTTTATTCTATCTTAATGAAGCCAAAATTGTATATAGGAAACGTGTAATAAAATATGCCAAATATCCAAAGAGACCTAAAAATGTTAAATGATGTGGCTACAGAGATTCTACAAATAAGTGAATTACCCATTTAAGAGGAATGGAATTTAATTAACTAGTATATTTGGAGACACTTTGGACTTCATGACGAAATCATATTTGAATTAAATTAAGTAGATATAAAAAGTTACATCAAAATATACTAAACTCATTTGAAGTGAATATAAATTATTTTTTGATATTAATTTTGGCCATATCTTTATTGAATTCTAACAGCATAAAATATAGATATATATTTTGGCTACATCATAGTGAGAATATCACGACTTAAATTTGAAGCAATAGTGTTTTAAAAAAACCCTCAGATTCACATTTTTTTCATCTTGCACCACACTCCACATTTGATATATCTGATCAAATGAAGGTTGTCATGGTTATACTAATAGTTAAATTACTTGGTCTCAAAGGTGTTTATGACCACCAAAGAAATTACATTATCAAGCTGCATGTCTGTCTCAAATTACAGTCTGGTTTGAGTAACTCGTAACATTTTCCTTAACATGTGGAGCAAAGTTAACATAAAACTAAGGGTAAAATATCAGTTAAAAGTAAAAGGTCTTCAATTTGTCTTTCCAAAAATGTTACTTGTTAAAACATTTTGTGAGAAAGTATCTGCCTTGTGTTCCCAATGTTGCTAGATGTTAAGTAAATATATGCTGATTATAAAAAAAAAAGTTGCTTTGGCAACTCTCTTATTAAAATGCATTTGTAACCCCCATCTGTCATGAAAGTTTTGAAAAGTTTGTTTACTTTGGATAGCAGCCTTATCCAGGGTTACCCTAGCAAACAATGATAGCAGTCTTCAGAAGTTGTGTGAGGAACAAGCCACTAGGGATCCATTTCTGTTTTAATTGGCACACACAAACACTTTTCTGGTCTGTCAAGAAGATCAAGCTAATATGCATGAAGGGTGTTATATTCTTAGCTTTGGGGAGCAGTAAAGCTCCCTTTATTTAAGTAATTTAAATGATAGACTGCAAAAACTTTGCAAGCCAGAAAAATGTTTTATACTTTCTTAGGGAATATTTGTTTTAAGCAACGGAAAATGTTCTACATATCTAAAGATGTTGAACCTTATGTTATAATTACTCTGTTTCTTCTGACTCTGTGAAATGTTCTTAAATCCACATGCTACTAAATAAGCCTGGCCACCAATGGATCCTGCATTTCCACAACTCCCCCTGTGTTAACAAATGTGTGTTCATTAGTTTCCAGATGTTTATTGGATATGTTTTCAATGTGTTTGGGGTTGATTGATTTGCATGTACATTTATTGGAACCCTCAGTGGTGTCATCATATCAAAATAACCTGCCCATGTAAGCAATTTCTTCTTTAATGGAAAGTAAACAAATGGGCTGCATATGCGACAGATCTCAAATGCATTCCGAAATCTAAGGTTTAAGCCAGCCTTTCGAGAAACAGTGCTTTTTAATTGAAATTGAGCTGTACCTTTGACATCCAAATAATTTAGTCTATGCCCATTCTTACAACACATATTTGTTCTGCATAATAAAATTGGCTGTAGTGAACATTCACACCCCATATCACTTGCCCACTCTACCTTTCTGTTTATTGATGAAATAACCAAACCCAAAATTTATTTCAAACAAATGAAAACTCATGTTCTTTCTTTTATCTGTAGCAAAATATTTTAAGTACTGAGAAACAGTCTTCTCAATATTCATGAAAGAATACTATCCAAGTAATTAGTAGATAGTTTAGCAGTTTCCACAGTTTTGCAGTCAGCTTCACCAAAACTTTTGCCTGTGGTGCTCAAATGAAAACTGACTGAAAAAGTGACTAATCGAAGCAGTTGGCATATAAACATCAGCTTAGAGTTTTATTGCTGCTAACGTTAATTTTTAAACTTGGGAGGAAGTAGTTGCCTCTAGATAAACTAATCATCCTAAGACTCACGTTCGCTGGTACCCACCACTCAATCAGTGGCTGCCAACCACAGATCAGCTGCTAACCTGAGCTATGCTCACTGTGCAAAATTACTCATCTAGTCACATGACCTATGGGAATCTGCAGTTGCCACTATTTTCAAATTGGAATGATGTATATTATTTTTGTCACTAAGTAATGCACATGTTAAAAATTTTTAACAAATACAAAAGTATAACATAAACACAAAATCTCCTTTCCCCAAGGTATACTGAAGGGTTGTCCATCCTTCTATGTTTATCTTGACTCAAAGATAAACATCATACATGTGTTTATGTTTTAATGAAAATATGTTATGAAAATTTTTTATGTGTTTAACTATCTGTACTACCAGCATCTCCCACACGGATTTAATAACGATATCTTTTGGTCTCCTCACCATCTCATCCATGTTTTCCCTTCTAGTCTATATGCTATATTGTAGCCATAGTGATCTTTCTGAAATTTGGATCTCATCATCCAATTCCTCTGCTTGATATCATACTGAGATTCCTCACAGCTGTTACACCACAGAGAAAACTCTTTAATTCAGCCTGCCAGACCCAGTGTGCTCTGCCACCTACCTGCTCTGCAGCCTTCCTGCTCCACATTTCCCTCTGCATCTCTATGATCCAGCCATATCAAAAATTTTTTTGTTCTCCAGCTGTCCCATGCTAATTCTCATTTCTTCCCTTAGAGCAGGTTGTTTCCACTGCCCGGAACCCTCTCACTTCCTCTATCATATCATTCAAATCAATTTAGACGTCACCTTTTCAGAAAAGTGTTCTCTGAAATAGATGTCCCTCCTAAGGGCTCCCATGATATCTTGCTCCTACTTTATCACAGGATATATTGGTCTACACTGCAATGTCCTGTTGGTTTCTCTGTTTCCCCCACTACACTATAATTACTCTGAAGCCAACTGCAACTGTCTACCCAGTATGTGGCTGCACAACCCACATCTAAGGGACACTAAGTAAATAACAAATAGAGAAAGCTTATCTGATACAGTTAAACGAATGCATTGTATCTTATTGTTTGATATGCTATGGTATATTTAACTCATCCTCCATCGTAACAAGATTTTAAAGATTATAATACCATTGCATTCTTTCAGGCAACGCAAGTAGTTTATTTGAACATCTACTGACAACAATTTTATCAGAATAGAGTAGGCAATCCATTTGAAGCGTGGTAACAGCAGTCTGAGACTATGTATTCCTATCAGTCAACAAGTGCTAGACTTCAGACAATACGATTAAACTTGGAAGAGTTAGGAAGCACCAAGAACGGGTCTGTATTTCAATACATATCACTAGAATAGAATGTTCTTGGTTATATTCCAAAGCCACCATGTGTTTTGCAGGGATAATCTACACTAGATCATCCAAGAATCTCACCCTATGCATGGACTTTTCTAATTGAGAGTTGACAATATGGGAAATTGGACACAGGTTTAAGATTTTCAAGAGTTAATCCTTAGGTTAATGTGTCAAGTCTTTATACCCTCAATGATGCAAAGGTACTCATTGCTGGTCCATCAACGATGCAGCCATTAATTTTATTAAAGCACTATTAACAGTAGTAAACAAGCAAACTGTGGGATGACCAGTGGCAGTAGTTATGTTGCCAAAAATTTTATTTAGAAGTATTAGCTAATTTAAGGTACAGTGACTTAAGTAGAAACAGGTATTGTTGCCACTAGTTGATTACTCACACATGTCTCCTATTAATAAGTGCTGAGATTGCACAACAAGAATAAAAGATGTTGCAGTATGCATCTCTATGCTATTGTAACATATTTGGCCATGATTGTGAGTGTTTATAAAACATCAAGAATTGTTCCATGTCTACTTACATCAATGAGAACACCTGTTAACTTTAGTGCTGTACAGACTTATTTGCATTAGATTCAAGTTTTTGCGTACTGTACATCACTTTTTGAAACAATTAGATGCTTATAGAGAAATATAGCTGAGCGAAAAACAGCAGCTTGAATGCCTTCCGGCTCAAGACAATTCAACTCCAGGTTTCAGTGAAAAACAGAAATCTGCTGAATTACAATACTGCCAGTTAGAAGTGAATGTAGGTGTATTTTATATTTTTTACATTCAGAGAACAGAAGATACATATAAAAATCTGTGCTTTAATCTTCAAGTAAAATTACAGCCAACTGAGATGGTTTCCAGACAAGCACGCCAACCAACAAGAGATGGCAATGCCGCCATAATGCAGGTTCTCCATAATCTCGGGGGCCTCCTTATCCAAAGATAGTCTCTTTACCAGTCTCAGAAAGCTGGATGATTCCCACAAGTCTTTTGACTGAATGAGGAAATGTGCAGACTATTGCCACCCTTCTGTGTTGACAACCCTTTGCCACAGAGCCCTTTCTATGATGACAGAGAGGAAAGGAGTAAAAGCTGAGGACTCCCTCTGAGTCAGTCACTTCCTGGCTGCTGGTCACAGAACAACCTAAACCTACATCTTAGAAAAAGTACTGTAATTCCCTTATGGAAGCCAGTGGGTCTGCCTTATCCATTACTCAGAGAAAATAGTTGCAACTTTTGTAGGTCCCACTGTATTGACACATCTGTCTGCCACTCCCCATAGGATGTTAAAGCTGCGATTTAAATATTTTCAGTTATTGAAAAGGAAGCACTTGCGCAAATCTGTGGATTCACAGCCTCTATTATCATCATTATATTTAAGAGGTGCAATATTTACATCAAAATGACTCAGTTGGTAATATATTCTAAAGATAAATGTGTATTTATGATCTGAAGAAGTGTGATTTATAACTGCTTTGTCAGACATAAACAGAGCGCCTCTGTACTGTTCTAGTAAATACACATTAGCCGGGGCACAGATGAACTATTCTCACAGGATTTTGCCACTTTGACCTGGGAAATGAGGGAACTAAGAACTGCTCTTGGAGAATAAGTGGATCTCAAGAAAGAATCTACTTCCTTGTTTGATCTCACTATACAGTCTGGGCAGAATAACAAATATATGGTGAGGATTTGGGGATCAACTAGTGAATTTATACTGCCTGGAATCCAAACTTCATAATTCAAGAAGTAAAGTTAATACTATAGTAAAACTTTACCTTTCATTTCTGAAAATTTTGAAATTGTATTTAACCAAGAGCTTGACAAGCTAGATTTTACCCTCCATAAAATAGCATCATTGTTCATTAAGGATGATAGACTAAGCATATGTGTAATTAGGAAGTTCATGAATGAGGAGAAATTTCTCTTTTCCCATGAATTATAGGTTTAAATAAATTGAAAATGTTGAATTTTTTTCCTGAAAGTGTGCAAAAATGATAATTCTGCCTTTGAGGAAAATCCCTGTTTATTCAAAGGGTTATCTTTAAACAAACATGAAAAAGTATCTGGCATTTCTAAAACTATAATTTAGTGGCATATAATATATATAATACAACGGTGTATATATATATATATATAATTTAATGGGGGTACTTTAAAAAATATAAACCACTTGTGACTATATAATAGACAATGACACCTGTCAATTGAGCAACAGGCCACCTATCTAATAATGGAGACATCTGACATCTGGAAGGACATACACATTACTTTATGCTAAATGTGTGCATAAACACCTTAATACTCCTTACTTCCCACAATAAAATGATATTTGTGTTAGAAATAGTACCATTTAAAAACGCTAGACTTCAAAATATGTATATCGATTACATTATCAGTAGGGTGACTATATAATTTATTGCCTAAACTGTGACAATTTTGAAGGTAAAAGAGGTACTATTAATAACTACAGCAGGGCAATAGCTTTACTTTGTGCATTCTGGGACATATGGATCACCATTCATCACACACAACACTGGGGAGCCATTCAACAACCCTTGATCTTTAGGTGCCTAGTGAACATCTACTAAAGTTAAATTCTAGGAACTGTGAGGATTCCAGAAAAAGTTAGCAATGACTCTCGCTCTTAAAAAGCTCAGTGTGACATACAAGACCAACATGAAAAAACAATTAGAAAACAAGAATTAATCATGATTCAAGATGGGACATATGTACTAATTTCTAAGGAACAAACCAAAGTTTCTCAGGGTAAACTGGAGTCCTCAGGGAAGAATGTTGGAGAAGGTTCTTAGTTCTTACAAGGACAGATGGGATTTAGTGGAAGAAGGAGGGGGAAGAGGATAACACAGGTGACAGAAGCAGCTTGTGCAATGACTCAGAGGCAGCAAAGAATATGGCATCTCTAGAGGACATTAAGAAACTGTCCCTAAATCCTCTCTGTGGGCTCTTTTCCTTTCACTCACCCCCTCATCCTCCTAAACGGAGGTGTCCATCAGCATTCTCTCGTAAGCCATGATTCTTCTCATGTAGGGACATAATCCTGAATGACATTACCCACTCAGTTTTTAATCCTTAATTTATATCTGTAGTTCAGACACCTTTCTGGGTATCTATTCCAATTCAAGTCCCAATATTCCTGTTCTGATCTCCCTACTCCCAGTTTGTATTCTTACAATCCATTCTCTACATCCACTCATTAGTGAATTCTTAATTTGAATAATAGCAGAATCATCCTTGGAGAGCTTTCTAAGTACAGATTCTCATGCTCACAGGAACCTAAAGAATCAGACCCTTGGAGCTTGGCCTAGGAATCTGTTTATTTACAGAGCTCCACATGTGATTTGAAAGTTACTCTGTGTTGGGGCCTGCTGCTCTAGACTATAGATAGATGATCTATCCAAGCCCATGTCTGTCAGATGTCATTTAAAAGTCACTAACTGGATCCCTATTGTCCTCAAGATACCTAAATTTTTTAATATGGATTACCAAGCACTTCATGATTTCTCTCTCTGTCTCTGACCTTTTCTCTTCAACTCCTCTACTTACTAACTTCACAACTTTGAGCAAGTTATTTAGAATCTTTGTGCTTTAATATCCTCACCTATAATCTGATGAAAATAATAATACCTACCTCATATGACCACTGTGCAGGCCATATGAAATATAATTCAGGAAAAGAATCTAGATAGTACCTGGTGCATAGTAAGTACTTAAAAATATTGTGGTTATTATTATTTGATTGGCTGAGTCTCCTGGATTTTTGCAAACTCCTCCTCCTCGTTCAGGAAACTCCTCAGACATCATCTATTCAGTAAAGGCTTTTCTAACCTCTGGAGGTCAAAACGTCTCCCTCTAGTAGCATGTACTTACTCCATCATGGAGTTCATCTCACTATTGTACTTATCTAATTTCTTGTATGACCCTTGCTACACTTTAAGCTCCCTGATGACAAAGACCGTGTGTCCACAGCACTTAGCCAAGCCCCTGGAATACACAGGCCCTCAATAAAGGGTTTGCAAAGAATGAAATCTCAGTTCACTTAGGTTAATACTGTAGAGTTGCAGTATTTAGATTAAAAAAGGCCTTAAAATTTAGAAAATGTTTCCTTTGGTATGTGAGGCAAGAGGAAAACAGTGCTAGATCCCTGAGCAGATTATCAGTAGAACCAACTATACTGTCAGAGGAGCGGAGACATCCTCTTAGAGCTGGATCTGTGTTGCAACTTCCCTGTCAACATGGCTCTGTCTTCTAAGGTGGTGCCAATGCAGCTCCTCTGAAAAGACAATGCACTACTTCTATCTGATGTAGAGTGCCTCTTCCATGATCTCCCGGGCTTTCTAAGGATCTTTCTGGTTCTTGGCCTTTTTGTTCTCCTTTCCACAGAGCTCAAGCAGCTTGCTTCTCTGCCTCTGATTTTAGATGGTAGGCTTTTGAGAGATTTGGTATTTGGATTCAGATCTTTATCTCACCCCAAGGTGACTTGACATGATCTGGAGCCTTGGTCATGTGTTGAGAATATACCCAGTTCTCAACATCTTGTCTTCACTGAAGCTCAGTACTTTACGTGTATCATTATCCTGTTTCTTGGCTTCTGATTCCCTAGTCTGGTGGCTTACATAGTGCACCAGACCCTCTCAGCTGGCAGGAGTCCTTTTTGCCAGGATCCCTTTCAGGAACTGGGGCTCTGCTGAGCATCTCCCTGATCCTCACTGCCCCCCTTCTTTAACTCCACCTTCCATCTGCCTCATCCACCTAAATTACTAAACATGTAATCAAACAATAATCCATACTTGCATTCAAGGCAGATGGTCATATAAGTATCCAAAAATGAGCCATTTCAGTGTATTCATTGATTATCAAATTGGCCTATGAAATATTCTTATTGTTTCAGGTTGGAACTCACACTCTAACTGCCTGAACTGTATTCTGTCATCTTAGTTTTTCATTCTGTATTCTGTCCAGCAAACACACTTCCAATATTATCAGCTTGACTTTTCCCTAGCACCTGTCCCAACTATAATTTTTTGCCTGCTTCACCAGGATAGTTCTATTGCCGCTAACTGGATTATTCCTGATCCCCAAAAATAATCCCAATCCCTGAATAAGCGATATTTAAAGATCATCAATACAGTGAGTTGTTCCCCAAGTTTTGGGGGTTCATTATCAACTATTGTGCAATTTATCGTTCTCTAGAATCCTGAAGAACTGGACGTTAAGGAGAACATTTTCTCATCATTAGAACCAGTATCTGGCTCGTAATTTGCTATTCTTGATGAACAATTTATGGTACTGGATCCACATCTTACTCAGTTTCATCTTCAAAGTTTTCTAAACATGTTTGAGATTTAGTTAGACTACATTTATATGTAGCTTGTGAATTTACCTGAAAGCAGAGGAGGGATGCATTAAGGGAAGAATACATTCCAAAATTAAAGAAGCCACTGCTCAGGAGGTATATTCTGGTGAAGGCTTTCAAACACTTTTGGCCACAATCCACGGTAAGAAATATATTTTACATTGCCTATTAGTACCTCTTTCTCAACTCACTCTTTCTCAGACACACACACCCACACACATACACACATAATCCTATCCATCTATTATTCTCTGTATAATAGTCAATATATATACTGTGTGTATGTATATATGTGTGTATGTGTATATATTATATAACTGAAACAAATGTTTCATGAAATAATACTTCCCCTCACTATATGTAATGTAGTCTGATATTTTTACTCCAGTCTATTCTTTCTTTAATTGATTTCATTAAAAAATACTGGCCCCAACTCACTAAATTAATTTTGTGACCCGCTAAAGGGTCTCGAATGCAAAAAACACTGGCCTAGGGGGTAATGAAAGATGCAATCTTCAAGCCCTGCTCCTTAGCTTTCCCTCTCTCTCTCCTGGTTTATAGGATGCTTTAAAAGGTCCCCATATATAATTTAATAGTTGGATATTTAATCCTACAGAAAGACTCCAGAATATTTGTCACGTTTTGGACAATTAGGCATGGGTGATCAATAACCCTGTGTGGGGGATTCTGCTCTGATAAGTCATATCCTGCTGTTTGAAAGCAGAATTAGGATGTAGTTCTTTGGAATTTGGTTCAGACCTCCGCTCTTCTAAATATACCTTAAAGCAAAAGTTTCTTTATAAAAGAAGAAACAAAGACTTGGGGGTAATGTGCTATTTGGAAGACATTTGAGATACCTCACCATGATCTGAAGAGGGAAAAACCCAAGAAGTTAAAAGCCTGGCAAACTATCAGAGGCAGAGATGGCAGCTATTTGTTTTTAAGTCCCTTGTATCGAAACAATGAGTGCAGTGCACGTTGCGTCCTGCAGCACCATCATACAGGGTCTGGGAGTAGTTATTAGCATGTGTCTGTGTGATGGGAGAGCGAAAGCTAAACATTTTAATAGTGTTATGGCCTCTCCTTCTCAAGTTTCCATTAATGCAAATACAGCACATGTGTTTTAAGTCCCAAGAGCCTTGTAGGACACAAATCACAGATGTGGAATAAACATTATCAGAGAATATGACTCCATGGTCTTCTACTTGCCATCAACAGATGCCCTTATGCTCTCATGATGTCAGGCAGATACCTGATATGCTATCTTGAGGAAATCACAGAAAGTCAGGGTTCTCAAAGGGCCCACAATGGCAGTATTTGAAAGTGGACTCCAAAGACTTGTTGGTAAATTATGGCAGAGGCTTGGAATCAAGGCTTTCAGAGAACACTCGCCACCATAGTAACTAAATATTGTAAAACTCACTCATCCTTTCTGCACCAAGAGTACCAGAGACAAATGCTCTGTGTGGAGCAGAGTGTTCTTGTAATGTAACCCAGAGAATACGATGGCAGAAGGCTGACAAAATGGACCTGGTATATTTCAAATATCCAATAAATTTTCCCCCAGCTATTTTGATTCTTCTATCCCATCTTCGACAAGACTATAATTCAGGGTGATTGCTGCTCTGAGACTGCACTCGTCATTTTCTGTCTTCCATTCTCTCCCCATGACATTCTTTTCCAAAACTCTCAGGCGCAAAAAATGAGTATATCAAGTCTCTTCTACATAACTCATTATCATGACTATATTCTAAAACTGCCACTATATTTGAGGAACTTGCATAATCTGCTCATATATTGATGAACTGCATTTCCCATAGTGAGACTTCAGTATCCATATGCTGACCTTACCTTAAAACTTATATTGGCAGTATTGTCAATTGCCATGTAGTGTGATTCTAGGAGCTTTAAGAAGCCTTTTCAGATGACAAACTAATACCTTAAATTTGCTGTCTCAGGACTGGAATTTTAATGATCGGGTTACTACTTCAGATGAAGCCTTTTAAACAGTTAAATGGAGGGATAATCTTTTTGTATAATTATTTGTCCAGATATTGGTATAATATTACTTTTCCTGAGAAAATATATTAAAACAAATTATTTCTGGTTACAAAATAAGCAAAATGAGAAATATGTAAAATAAAAATTAAAACCCACCTCTAATCATACTACTCAAAGACAGCCTTCTTAATATTTAATGTATTTCCTTCTAGCTTTTTAAATACATATGATATATGCATTACACATATAATATATATATGCCATTTATAGGTCAAATGAAATATACAATATTCTATCTTTTTATTTTTTTAATGTTATATTATGAGGCTTTTTCCATGATGTTATTCTTTGAGAGCATCAGTTTGATGGCTTCATGGTATTCTGTCAGAGAGACTTATCATGATATATTTGTTTTCCTATTTTTCCATAATTGAGTTGTTTCTATTTTTTGTCATGACAAATGATTTGCATAAACATGATTTTTTTGTTAAAATTTCTGATTTTTTTTTCTTAGAAGAGATTATCAGAGAGAGAATGACTATTTGAAATAATACTATTTTGGAAGGCTGCTGAAATGTATTCCTAATTACTTTCTAAAAAGATTGTTCTAAGTTATGTTATCTCACTAAAATTTAGGAGTGGGACCATTTCAATTCATGTTTTCTTCTAAGTAACATAATATTGTATGCTTCGCAATGTTTGTAGCAAATATTTTTTGTTTGCATTTCTTTTATAATTAATCATTTTTTTCTTAGAATTTGTTACTAGTATTCTTTTGCATTTTTCAATTATAGCATTTTTAAGATTTATTTGAAAGAGGACTTTAATAAGTTTATTAAATTTTGGTCATAATTGCTACAAATATTCTCCCCAATTTATTTTAAATGACACTTCTATTGAAATTACTTATAAAAGTGCTTTTTTGTTTTTGTGAGGAAGATAGCCCTGAACTAACATTCATGCCAATCCTCCTGTTTTTGCTGAGGAAGACTGGCCCTGGGCTAACATCTGTGCCCATCTTCCTCCACTTTATATGGGATGCCGCCACAGCATGGCTTGACAAGCAGTACATCGGTGCGCGCCCGGCATCTGAACCCGGACCACAAGCAGCGGTGTGTGTGCACTTAACCGCTAAGCCATGGTTTGAGGGGCCACAGGCCCAGCCCCTAAAAGTGCTATTTTTAATTTTTACATCGTAAAATTTAGATATTGTTCCTTTGTGATTAATATTGTAATATTAATATTTTAATTCTTAAAAATTCCTTACCCATCCAGTTATCAGAATTTGACCCATATTTTTTCCACTGTTACGATTTTTAAAAATATTTGTATACTTAATTCTTCTTAGATTTGTTTTGTTTTACAGGTATATGAGAATCTACCATTTTTAAAATTTTTCCAAATAATGTGTTATCTGGCACCATTTATTGATTAATATTTCCTCTCCCTTCTGGTTTGTGATTCTCCTGTTATTGTATAGGTGCCATGGTCTTTTTAAGGGCTCTCTATGCAGCTGTGTGATTTCTCTAATTTATGCTATTTCAACTTTTAATAATTCTTATATTAGATTTTTCCCTGTATTTCATAGGACATGTTTCCCTTTTGTTATTCCTTTTGTGATTTTTTGGAACTGTTCTTGACTCTAAACTTTTCAAATGAACTTTAAATTTTTTTTTTATCTTTGCCTAGAATATCCCACTGGGATTCTGATAGGATTATATATTAATTTGGGAAAAATGAAATATTTGCAAATAGTAAGACTCCCTCTTCAGAGACAAAGTCTGTCTCCCTATTTTAAGGTTTTATTATATCTCTTAGTAGATTTTTACAGTTTTACTCAAGTAGACACACTTAGTCCTAGGTATTTGAAACAGAATTTTGATGGAAGTATGGAGAGAAACTGGAGGGCAATACATATTTTAAAGCAAAAGAGAAATTATGACTCCAAGGAAAGAAAAGTCTCAGAAGAAGCAGACAGGGAGCATTTTTTCTACTGCAGCGTTTAACAGGGGGTGAGACCAGTGATCTCTGTGCTGATGACCCCACGGAGCCCACTACCACTCCTTCCCCTGTTCTTACCGTCCGGCCTCCAGCAAGCATTTCTCACAGGACACAGTCCCAATAAACCACTCTAAGCTAACAGGTGCTACTGTAGTAACCTAATCCAAAGCCATGGATATTTTCTGATAATAAAAAATAGAATTATTAATACCCAAAATGTACCATTTCTATTGATATAAGTTTCTGGTTCTTGATCTGGGCAGATAAAATCCAACCTCATCAGCAGCAGCAAAAACATTCATCTAAATTTTGGACCCAGGTTTTTACCTTTCTCCAAAAATCTGTTTCTCAAGTTACTGTAAACTCTTCATACACAATCCTTTTAGTGGTCATTTAATATTTCACCATTTGGACATAGCCTATCCCATTTTCAAATTTTTGGAGTATGGCTTTAATTTCTTTTGTATCTTGATAATGTCTAACAAAATGAGAGCCTATATAACTTCAAGTACAAATGCAGAAGATAGAAGAGACAATATAGCTTGAGACAGTATAGCTCAAGTTTAAACACGTGGGCTCTACGGATAGCACTCTGTGGTCAGATCTGGGCCTGCCTTTCACAAGCTCAAGTCCTGCCCAAGTCACTTCGCCACACTGTGCTTCAGTCTCACCTGTAAAATGGGCAGAAAAAGAGGAGCTACCTCAGAAGATTGTGGTGATAATTAAAAGTCACCCATGAAAATCCTGTGGCAAAATGCCTGATGAAGACTTTGAACTATTATAATGATTACCGGTATTAAGTACAAAACAAGTCAAGAACGAGGTATCTCTGTAACCATAACTTCCACCTCCCCTCCTCTAAATGCCCCTAGCTTATTTTGTGAAAGAAGATAAATGCACTTCAAGTAAATGTGGAGGAGCAAGGGGAAAGTCTGTGTATCTGTTTCATACATGCACAAACGTGTGGCATATCTCCACAATCCACATGTATGATCTTATGACTGATAAACTATCAAATGAGATTAGAGAATATGACAGAATTAATGGTCATAACCCTGTGGGCTGCAGGAATTAATTCTTGCCTAGGAGAGCATAAAGAGACCTGACTTAAGACTCTCGAGTCCCAGGCTCTAGTCTTTCTGCTCCCTCAGGGACTACACTCTTACACTACCACTTATTCTATATTTTCCAAAAAATGGTGTCACCACAACAGCAACTTCAAACAAGCAAACAACAATGAAAGGAATAGCTCAACCATGGAGATTTTGCGGAATAGCAGTTAGAGTGAAGGTGCCTCCGGGGGTTCCTGAGAAGGGAAAGAATGGTCTGGACCCCTGTCCAACGAGAAGTTAGAGGTGAGAGGATATGTGGTGGGAAAACCCTTGCCTGGCGCTAAGTTTCCAGGGTGTGGTGGTTGGTGGGGGGGAGTGGCAGGCAGGGCAGCAGGGCAGGGGCAGCATTTGTAACTGGGCCTGAGAGCATCTCCTCCACCCCAGAGCCTGCACATGCTTGCAGGGGACCTCTTGCGTACTGTGCCCTGAGGGCAGAGGCAGGCATGCTGACAGCTCCAATCTGAGATCAAGACAAAGAGGCTGAAGCAGGAAGGGACCTCAGAGTTCAAGCATGCAGTAGGAATCACAAACTTGGGCAGTGGGGGCAGCTTGATGCCAGCCAGAAAACAAAACAAAGCAAAAAAACAACATAAGAAACCAGGCAGGTTTAATGGAATGACAGGAGGACATAGAACAGCAGAGCACAGACCAGACCAACCACAATAGAGTGGAGACCAGCAACGACTCTCCTAGAATGTCAACTCCACGAGGGCAGGGATTTTTGCCTCTTTATTCACTGCAGTGTCCCCAGGACCTTGAATAAAGTTTTGCACATAGTAAATACTCAGTAAGTATTAATTGAATGAATATATGAAAGACAAGGGAACTAGAGACTATCTTATTTACCACAAGGTTAAGTAAGCTTCTCGTTTCACTAAATGCCATCTTGGGAAGGAGAGCAGGAGGGCAGACTCGCAAAGAGGTTACATCTGAGAAGACTGAGTTAACTGAAATTGGCAAGTGTAAGTATTTTTGTTTTTGTTGGTTTCTTTCAATCCCTCACAGAAATGGGGGATCCAGAGCAAAACGAATTAAGTTGTTGAGTGTAATAATATTCTTTTAAATAATATTTGCTTTATAGAAAGCGATTTTTTGACCCCATGACAATTATCGCCCTCATATCTGCTATCTCAGTAGCTGTAGGTAAGTTAACCGTCTATCATGAATAATCTCTTTCCCTGGTTTTCTCTTAATTCCTTAACTCTTTCTCAGTCTTCTTTGCTATTGCCCTAAACCACATTTTTTTATTTAAAATTTTATTTTATATCAGTCTAAATACTTCCATTTGTTTAAATTGTTCACATAAATACAGCCCATCCAAAAAAAAAATAATAAAGTGAAGTGCTTCTAGCAGTGTAAGCACAGTTGGCATGTCCCATCCGAAGGTCTTCCACTAGAGTCTACAGAAAATCTAAATGTAGTTAAACCACAAATTGGATGTTCTTAGTCTCTGGGCCTTCAGAGATTTTCAAAATCAGTTTGGTTTTTTAAAACCCAGCAAATGTCAGCTGTGGTAGGGAAGACCACTGAGCTGATTTCCAATAGCTAAGTTATGTTATCATTGATCATAATTTATCCTAAATGATTACTGACCTTGGAATAGGGGCTTTTCGTGAGTAACATAAGCACCACTTGTGCAGGAACCATTGGGCATCCCCAGAGCAGCCATGTACTATAGACTTCCTCCACTGCTCTTTCCTTCACCATGGTACTCAGACCCAAGAGTGGAGAGGTAAATGCTTCCTTCTGGGCCAATTTCTCCTTTCACTCTGGCCACGTCCTGGCTGCCCTCAATTGCTGACATTTCTTTATGCAGTACCAACAGACAAATATGTAGTGATTCCCACATTAGCGTTCCATTCTTTCTAACCACACCTTAGTTTTCCTAATATACCTTTCCCAATGTACCTTAATTCATTTACCGCCTTTCTATGAATAGATATTTAATAAAATTATTCTCTATTACAAAAAGTCAATGCTACAACCAACACCTTGTACATATATCTATTTACACAAGTGCAAATGTATGATAGATTCTTAAAAGCGGAAGAACACGATCAAAGGTAATAGATATTTAATTTTTTTTTTCTTTTTTTGTGAGGAAGATCAGCCCTGAGCTAACATCTATTGCCAGCCCTCCTCTTTCTGCCAAGGAAGACTGGCCCTGGGCTAACATCCGTGACCATCTTGCTCTACTTTATAGGGGACACCGCCACAGCATGGCTAGACAAGTGGTGTGTCTGTCCTCAAGCGGGATCCGAGTCTGCGAACCCCGGGCCGCCAAAGTGGAGCGTGTGAACTTAACCTCTAGGCCACCGGGCTGGCCCCAAGAGACATTTGATCTTAATAAATTCTGCCAGATTATACTCTAAAATTGCAATTACACTAATAATGAATGTGAATGCTTTTCCTAACATTATTTCAAAATTGGACATTATTGATATTCTTAACATTTATCAACCTAATGAGTGAAAATGGTATCCCATTTAAGGCTGCAGTTCTCTGACTCTTAGTGAAGTTAAACATTTTTTTTCACAAGCTTATTAGCAATTTTTAATTAATTTCTTTCTTACAATTTTTTTTCTCTGCTTTCTATTGGCATATCTCTCTTTTCTTAATCATTTGGAGGCATTCTCTCTATATATGCCCTTCTTGCAAATATATTTTTTTATCTGCCTTTTTTCTTCTACTTTATCCATAGTATCTTTAGTCACATAGAAGTTTTTAATTTCATATGTTTATATATGTCAATCTTTTTTTTGCTAAAGAAATTTATTTCTATTGCTGGCACACTATTTTTTAAAGCACATATTGAATTTTATCAAAAGTCTTTTTTTTTTTTAAATATTGAATGAGATGATTATATGGTTTTTCCCCTTTAATGAATCATAGTAAGAGTGTACAAAAACAGATTTTCTCATGTTGGAGATATTTACATTCTTGGGATAAGTATTTCACTAGATTAATAAGATTTGATTGCTAATATTATACTGAGAAGTTTTATCATCTTATTCATCATTATTATTGGCCTGTATTTAGTTTCCCTTTTAGAGCTATTCCTGTTTTATTTTGCTTTCAGGTTATGCCAGTATCATAAAATAAATTGTTCCTGATGCTTTTCCAGATGTAAATATTTTATTACTTTTAAAAATTCTTCTAGAATAATTTTTCTATTTTTTGAATTAACTTTGTAGGTTTAAATTTTCTTAAATATAATCCATTTCACCTAGGTTTTCTGAGTTATTAACCAAGTTTTATGCAAATTTTCTCCTGAGTCATTTCTTATTTATAGTCATTTTCTTATTTCTAACATAGTGTCTTTTCTCTTTTTGGTTATAATTTTCAATTTTTTTCAAATTTATTGTTTCTTTTTAAGAGACTGGCTTTTAGTTTTATTGATAAAATCTGCTTCATTTTTAGTTTACTCCATCATCACTTCCTATTTTTATCTAAGGTTCTTAATTACAATTTCTTAGGGGTTATTTTTATTTTTATAACTTTAATCTTTTAAACTTTTGTTAAATTATTCACTTATATTTTTTATTTCCAAATATATGCATTAAGATGATAAGTATTCTTCTAAAAACTACTTTATATTTACCATTATTTTTTGCATTAAACAAAATGTTTCAGGCAATGGCTGATTGGCTTCAGATCAACCTCTGCCAGAGAAACACACACACACACACACACACACACACTCACACACTCACACACACACACTCACAATACACACACACACAATACACACACACACACTCACACACACTCACAATACACACACTCACACACACACTCACACACACTCACAATACACACACACACTCACAATACACACACACACACTCACACACACACTCTCAATACACACACACACACTCACACACACACACTCACAATACACACACACAATACACACACACAGTCACACACACTCACACACACACTCACAATACACACACACACTCACACACACACTCACAATACACACACACTCACACACACACACTCACACACACACTCACAATACACACACACACACTCACACACACACACTCACAATACACACACACTCACACACACACACTCACACACACTCACAATACACACACACACTCACACACACACTCACAATACACACACACTCACACACACACACTCACAACACACACACACACTCACACACACACACTCTCACACACACACACACTCACAATACACACACACTCACACACACACACTCACACACACACACTCACAATACACACACACACTCACACACACACTCACACATACACACTCACACACACACTCACACACTCACACACACACACACACTCACAATACACACATACCACTTCTCTTTATGCTACTGAATAGCCAACAAAGCACAACAAACTTATGAAAAAAGATCTTGAAGAGAATGTAAGGCCAGAGAAATGAGCTCAGAATTTGGTCTTGCTTCTTCCCCTCAGACATTCTGCATTTAAAAGCTATGGATAGGATGAGAAGTTCATCAGACTAAATGGTTGTCCCACAGCGTTTGAGGAACAAAACTGGAGTTTAGATTCTACCAAGACGGAGAAGCCCTGAGGCTTTCAGTTGGGACCCTGAAGCATTGTGCCCTAAGCATGAAAATGAACCAGAAATATAGCAGCCCTCACAAAAGAGAAACCCAGTATTGAATTAGCTTAACCCCTACTCAGATTAAGGTGATCTGCTCCTGGCCTAAAACACCTGCTGTGAATAAAAACTAAATTCTCTCTGAAATAAAATATCATCGTCTAGATTCTTAAATTATCTCTATAATTTTTCACACACAATGTCCTGCACTTGATTTAAAAAGTAGGTTTGCAATAGATAAATGATTGACAACAAGTAGAAAAAGTGATGAAAATGGACCTACAGTAAATCTAGATAATCCAGTTGTAAAACATCATATAAAATATTCAGAAAATAAATGACAAGGTTGAAAGTTTTGGCAGAGAATTGAAAATGATCGACAGAATAAAATGAATTTTAGAACTGAAAATATTATAATAATTGAAATTAAGATAGATTTCCAGTAGATTAAACACAGAGAGAAAAATGAATTGAAATTAGATCAGAATAAAACGTGCAGACTAAAGCACAGAAAACATAAGAATGGAAAATACTGAAAAGACCATAAGATACAAGAAAAAGTCTGAGAGATATGTAACTGGAGTCGCAGATAGAGAGGAGAGATAGAATGAGAAAAGGCTATATTTAAAGCTAATGACCGAGAGTTTTCCAAAGCTGCTTAAATACACCAAGCCACAGATTCCAGAATCACTACAAACTCCGAGCAGGACAAATACAAAGAAAACCATCCTTTATATCACAATTAAACAGCTGAAATCTAAACAGAAAGAAAAAAATCTCAGAGGCACCCAGAAAACAAAGTGATGTTAATTTAAAGGAGTAATAATAAATTACCAGTTAATATTACTGGGTAAAATTAATTCCTGTAAGAAATTTATGAAAAGATAGTACACATCCTCTTTAACTATTCCTTGAGGTTGATTCCAATTAATATTTTACTTCAATACCTGAAATTTTTACTAAAAACTGCCAACACCTCAGTGATAAAATTCAAATATCATTTTTTATATCAGTACAGTTATTTGAAATCATGTGGTTGAAAAGTCCAACAAGATGTTTTCAAAGAATTTCTCTTTGTACTATTACATTTAATTCATTTCTATTTCATCTCTAATCACCTCTGCTTCTACTACTCCAGACTAAGACAAGTACCACCTCTCATCTGCATGACAAGAGCCTCCTAAGTGGCCTCCTTCCCTCTATCTTTAACCCTCTACGCTCAGTTTCATTACACAGCTGACAGAGTAATCATCAAAAAAATTCTGGGGCCAGCCTAGTGGCATAGTGATTAAGTTCACGTGCTCTGCTTTGGTGGCCTGGGGTTCAAGTCCCAGGCGTGGACCAATGCACCGCTCATCAAGCCATGCTGTGGTGGCATCCTACATACAAAATAGAGGAAGATGGGCACAGACGTTAGCTGAGGGCCAATCTTCCTCCCTCCCCCCACCAAAAAAAATTAATAGAATTCACGTTACTTGTCTGTTCAACACACGCTAATGGTTGAAATAAAAAGTTACTATCACAGTCTCTAAGGTTTATATGATCTGAACATTGCCTATTGTGTTGACCCCCTCTCCTCCCACGCTCCGCCTCCTTACTCTAATTCAGCTGCATTGGCTTTCTAGCAGTTGCCACTGAGCCTCTGAACTTGTGGTTCCCTCTTCCAGGACTGCTCTTTGCTCAGATGGTTCCCTTCATTCACGGTTTTGCTTCAACATCACTGCCTCAGCGAGGTTTTCCTTGATCACCCTCTCCATAAGAGTATACCCTCTTACTACCTCTTTCATCCTCTATCTCCTTTCCCCTCCTTTATTTTTCTCCTAATATATTTTAATTGACATATTATATACTTTTTAGTTATTTGATTATTGACTATTTTCTACTAACATGCCAGCTCCATGAGTCTAGGAATTTTTTTCTTAGTCACCAGTGTATGTCCAGTTCTTAAAATAGTATCTCAATAACTATTTGTTGAATAAATTAATCAACCTAACAGTTATAGTAAACAAGTGCCAAGCATTACTCTTGTGCAAAGGATGAAAAGATGAATACACAGAGTCATTACATTCCAGAAATCCATAGAATAATAGGAGAGAAACACATAAACAATTTGTAATTGATGTGAAAACTATGATAGACAGACAATGTCCATATACAGTGATGTGAAGTCTTGAGGTTTTTTTGTTTTTTGGTAAAAAAAGAAATTAATTTTTCATCTTCACATAGCTGGTTAATGATTACCCTAGATACTTGTATGTAGACAAGCATTTTCTGTTAAGTTTAATAAATACAGAACTAAAGATTGTGCTCCTTAAAATATGAATCATGCCATGGTCTTTAAAATATACAGTTTTCAAAGTGTTCTAACTAATATAGCTTTTCATACTATATTCTCATTTTCATTATCACTGTGATTGAAGCTATCATGATCATATAAATCATTGCCATCAACAAAACCTAACCCTAACATTAATTAACCCTTACTTCCTTCAGATGTTACTCAAATGTCCACTTTCTAAGGCCTTCTCTGGCCATCCTATCTAAATTTCTAATCTCTGCTCTCTGCTTTAATTTCCTAGTTGCAATAGCAACATCAATATACTATATATTTTGCTTTATCTTATTGTTTTGCCTATTTCCAGCCTCGCCAGATTAGAATGTAAACTCCATGAGAGTGGAATACAGTTGACTGCTGTATTCAAGTACCTATGCTAATACTTGGCACATACAGATACCACTGCTTGGCACAAAGAAGATGTTCCACTAAATATTTGTTACATGAATGATCTCACATTTCACATGTTTTCTCCCTCCAGGATGGAATATTAGTATTCCATCCAGAATACTAGAAAATGCTGACATAGAAGAGGACATATTGTAATAGACAATCACATAGACTACTGTCGAACAATGAATACATTTCTACATTAGTCCTAAAGGTGAATTTTTGACTATGTGCTTGTGTCCACATCAGTAATTGATGAAATACCACATGTATCTTCAGACTTACCAAAACAAATAACAAAGTAGGAGATTTTCATGTTACAAAGAATATTCCATTTTATAAGAGAATTCACCATTACTTTTAATTTAAATGGTGGGTTTCTATAATGCTTTTAAATTAAAATCTTACTAATTTTCAGGTTTTATACATTACTTTCTAAAGTGATGCATGCCAATACTACTTTTAGAATAATTTTTGGTTGGATTTAAAATACCAATATCTTAATTTTATTTATTTTTTAAATGCAAAAACTATGAAAGTGAAATACAGTGCATTTTTTGATCTAGAGTTAGAGAAAAAAGGGTGCTCCTATAGTGTTCAAAGGGGATATTTTTCATAGCAGACACATAGCTGAATAATCATAATTTTTGTCTTCAAGGAGCTTATACTATGATATAGAAATGATCTTAAATCATGTAACATTAACAGAAAGCTCAATAAGTTTTATTAAATAAGTGGTTAAGCCCAGTGAAAGGACCATTGGAGATATTCCCTTGTGGAATTAACACTTCTAATATGACTATGTCTCCACTTCTGTTTCTGACATAAATTAATAAGATTCTATTTGGTTAAAAAAAAAGATTCTCTCATTAGTGTCCCATCAAAAATAGCACCATTTGCCTCATTAAATTTAATGAGGTTGTTGTTGTTGTTGTTGTTTTTCCATTGGTAGGTGTGGGTGTGTGATATATGTGTCAATGTGTTAGACTTGTATCTTCAAAGAACATGCTTTACATAGGCTAGCTATTCTCTGAAACTAAAGTTGCTTTACAGTAAGCTATTTCTAGAAGGTAGTGGTACCATAATGGGTTTGGTAATCAAGTAATACATTTTTCAGTTTATTCTGAAAAAACGAAAGTGTCAGAGATTGCCTTTTACATCAAACTCTCATAATTAAACAATGTAATTATCTGAATACTCTGTATAATATGTAATACATGTAAGATACATTTCTCAAACCAAGATTTAAAGGAAAAGAACATATCTTCCTCTTTTATCCATAATCTCAACTAAACAAAAATCTGAAAATAATGAAGGGAATTAAGTCAAGCCACCACTATTCCTCTCCAAATAGCACGAAAAAAATTTTTTGAAGGGCTACAATATTATTTCATTATTATAGTTATCAAGTCTTCTGTTTTCAAACTTATAAAAATTACCATATGATTCTTTCATACTTATATACAAATTCTAATCAAAAGCTTCAAATATTTTCTGTATTTAAAGAGGCCACTTCTTTTTCTTTTTAGCGATCTACATAATAGAGACTCTTAAGCACATAACATAATATTGATGTATTTAAAAAGCATATGTAATATCTGTGGAGTTTCTAATCCACTTGAAATTATCTTTGGCAAAAATGATTTGAGGACAATTAGCATTATTGAGGGAAAAAATTTCTAAGAAATTAGGTACTGAATGATCTTTAATCCAATCTCAACTTTTAGATGGGATTAAATAATTTCTAAGAGATAATAATATGTTCTCAAAAATAGCCACAGATTTGGACACACGTAGCCTAAAGCTGGAAGAGATTTTGACACTCTTTCCGGAGTTCTCAATAAGAAAGCAATAGAAGAAAAGTCCAAAGACAAGAAAGTGTGCAAATTCAGTATGTGGATTGAAAATGAGGAGAGAGAGAGATTGAGAGAGAAAGATTAAGATTATCAAAGAAGAAATTTGCAGCTTTCTTCAGATTAAATACTGTGAGTTTGTATGCAGCCATTTCTACACTTAGAAGATTAATAAGCAGAGAGCATGTCATATGGGGCTAGTGCACAGACACTACAACTATTGTTCTCACTCCCTCAGAAAAGCATGGGGAAAAAATTAAAAAATAAACAGAAGTCATATAATAAACCCACATCTGAAGAAAAATTATTCCAGAAAACAGGAGAAAATGTCACACATGATATTCTACAGCCTCAGGGAAAAAAATGTGGGAAATTGGACCTATTGAAATAAGGACATAAGAATAAGCATAGGTAGTCAAAGGAAAGATAATTTAACAAAAATATAAAGTGAGACTTTTCAGAGTTGAAAAGAAGAATTAAATATCACAATGAAAATTATTAGAGAAATTAAATTACACTCAAGTAGCACATAGTAGAACAGATATGCCAAAGGAAAACACATGAACTGAAAAAGAGCAATGAGATCAAAGTTATGGGAGACATTATCGGAGAAATTAAACAAAGATGGTAGACAATACAATTAATTCTACTCTCTCGCCATATTCCCATCAAAGCAACAAAAACCAATATCTACATGAAGAATATCCCAGGGTTTTTGTTTTTTTGTTTATTTTTTGTTTTCTTTTCTTTTCTAGTGGAGGGAGGGAAAGCATGCTAAGAGTCTTGACTCATTCAATGGATGATGTAAATGCTGGATAACTAAATTAAACACATAATTTAAATAGCAGTGTTAAGTATAGAGTTAATGAATATTATAAATAGAATTTTTATTTCCAAACCACCAAAACGATAAAAATAGATAAAAAAAACTTACAATTTCCTAAAGACAAAACAAAACAAAGAAAAATATATAACAACCTATGGGTAAAAAATAAGCATAACATAAAATCACAGAAATATCAAACATTATTAATCTTAAAAAATATGAATAGGTTCTATTTTCCCAATAATGAATGGAAGTAATGAGGTTGAGTTAAAAAAAAAAAGAAATATATCAATATACTGTTCAGAAGAGGCAAAACTAAGAAAAATGAGGCTGAAAATAAGAATGCAAACTTATACCAATGAACTATTACCCAAAAACATGTGATACATGGCACTTTTTTTCTCTCTTTTTTTCTTTTAATGTGTACTACTAGCCTTTTCCCCAGATTTCTTTTATTTCCTTAGCTTTATTAAGGTATAATTGACAAATAACGTTGTGTAAGTTTAAGGTGTATAACATGATGATTTGATTTACATACATATTGCAAAATGATTACCACAATAAAGCTAGTTAACACATCCATCACCTCACATAGCTACCATTTTTTTGTGTGTCTGGTGAGAACACTTAGGATCTACTCTCTCAGCAGCTTTCAAGTATATAATACAATATTGTTAAATATAGTCACCAAGCTGTACAATAGATCCCCAGAACTTATTCATCTAATAACTGAAACTTTGTACCCTTTGACTAGCATCTCCCTATTTCCCTCACCCCGAGCCCCTGGCAACCACCAATTTACTCTCTGTGTATATGAGTTTGACTTTTTTAGATTTCACATATAAGTACGATTATACAGTGTTTATCATTCTCTGTCTTACTTATTTCACTTAGCATAATGCCCTCAAGGTTCACACATGTTGAACATGTTCATACATGTCTTTTTTATGGCTGAATAAAATTCCATTGTGTGTACGTATATCTACTTTATGTATTCATCTGTTGATGGACATTTAGTTTGTTTCCATGACTTGCCTACTGCGAATAATGCTGCACTGAACGTGGGAGGGCAGATATCTCTTCAAGAAAGTGACTTCATTTCCTTCATAAATATACCCAGAAGTGGAATTGCTGGACCATGTGGTAGTTCTATTTTTAAAATTTAAAAGCCATACCTCCAAACCACAATGTCCTATAATTAGAAATTAAAAGCAAATAGAATAGCTGAAAAGAATCTATTCCCTTGAGAGTAATTACATATAAAGAAACAGAAAACACTCTTCTGAAAATATTTGGGTTAAAAAGAACATAAAACTAGAATTACAACCTTTAAAAATGAACATTAGATTACAAAACCTATGAGGATGTGATCAAAACACTAAATAACAAGAAAATTTATTAACTGAGGTGCATTCATTTATAGAAGACAATAGATATGAAAAAAACAACATAGGAGAAGCAATATACTCATTATTGGTGCACCAGAAAAAAGGAAATTTAAATAAAATGGAACAGAAATATCCAAAGATGTGACAGATGAAAATTTCACTGAAATGGAAGTCTGAATTTACAAGCAGATATGATGAAAGTGTTCCAGGAAATTTTGCTATAGAATTTAAATGCTAAGAGATGTCTTTGCAGAATTATTAGACTTTATAGATAAAGAAAAAAGTCCTGTGGACCTTCAGAAACATGAAGTCCCTTATTACAGCAAAAAACGAGCTAGCTTCAGACTTCTGTATATCAACACTCATTTTCAGAAAATAGTGCAGAAAGCCTAAGGGTCTTTCTAAAAATGAAAGTTTTCTGTGAGTACTTTGTACCCAGTCAAGTTTATGTTCACACACAAAGGCACTAAAATACTTCCTTGGACAATATGAGTCTCACAATATGTTTGGTTTCAAACAGCCAAAAGAAACAGCCAAAAGCAACCAATCAAAACAGTTCAAAGAAAATATTTTCAAGTGATTGTATAAAATAAAGGACAATTCTTAATTAAGCTAAAACTCTCTGAAAACTAGAATGACAAAACGAAATACAAATATTGTAAACCTGACAATATAAAAATATAACTAAAAAAATCTATAGTTGGTTCATGACAAACTGGGGGGAAGTATAAGAGCATACATTTCTCATTTTTCTTAAAGGGAGTCAATTCTGCTTAAGTTAATGAAGCAAGTATTACATTTATAAGGGTAATAAGCAAGAATAACTAATTCCCATAAGGGCAGAAATCAAAAACACAAAATAATAAACAAAATCTGATAAAGATCACAATGCAAAACAAACAAAACCCAAAGAGAACTTGCACGTAGGCACTCATTTATTTGTTTTGCTCTAGGGAACTCTACCTTGTATCATCAAACTTACTAAATTCACTTCCTGAAATGCATTCTCCCATCACACTTTAAATTGGTATAAAATTCATTGAAAGGATTTGTTTGTATTTCACATTCTTTGACTAGAGATATTGCTGTTTTTCTAAAATCTGCCTTGACTTCCTAGAAATTAGCTTCATACTTTGGAGTCATTTCAAAGAGAGAAAAATCTAACCTACAAATTACATTTGATAATATGAGTAACCTTTGAGAAACTTCATACCGTAGCTCCCAATAGAATCTGTCTCTTAAGAACTAAAAACTTTGGATGTAAGAACATAATGCATAAGTTCTTACCACTACTTACGTAATAATAATTTTCACTTATTTTAAGAGAATAACCAAGAGAATAAAGAAGAATCCCCTTCTTTACTTTTCTTATTTCATAAGCTCAGTTCAATTTACCAGTTTTCATTTATGCTTTTGCCCAATGAGGTGCTCATCTTATTTTGGTTGCTTTGTGCCAGAGCCTCCCTAAGAACTATCCCTCGCTTGTGCCTACGTGGAAGGAAATTTTAAGTGTTTGCTCACTAACGAATAAATCAATCATGACTTCATAGTTTACATTTTATTTAAGCTGAACAAAGACAGTTTAAATGAAATCTTAATAAACTAATACAAAACTAATGGAAGCCACATAGGCAGTATCAGCCATTTATTTTAAAATTACAAGCACACCATGCTTTAGGAGATAAATATGTTCCTGAAAATAAGATAAATTTTTCTATTAGATTAACTTAAGTGACACCCACCAAAATTTTTAGTCTGTAATTTCATTTCCATATCTTTCTGTCAGCAGATTCATTTATATTCTATATATATCTTAGGGACTCTATCAAATTTTCTTCTATCTTCTATCTAATTTTTTATCAACTTCTTCAATAAAAATTTCTTCCTTAAAACATTTTACCTTCCAGATTTTCTTAATTCTACTAGGCCACCACATCCTGCTTCATCGATTCTTGTTCTACAACTCTATCATTTTTATTTTCCCCATCTCCTTAGTCCTCAATATAGGATCATTTATAATGTTTCCCACATTCTTGAGTGTTCAGAATCATCAGTATATTCCATACCCTATTTACTCATGCCAAGGTTTGCCACCATGTTGACTCTGGCCCCCTCTTCCTTTTAAAACCTCTGTAATATCACGGCTGCATTATGTTTCTCACCAGCTCCAAAACCCTAAAAAAACTAGCAATACAAAGATTCTCTACTTAAATTGGAGAAATTTCAATATGCTCTCCCTGAATAAGCTTTGAGTAATAAGACTCCCCTGTCTTTTTCTTTTTTTAAAAACTTCATATTCCAGTATCACTCTCATGATCCTCATTGTGCTGCTCCCAAGTGAGTATCTTGTATGGGGAGTTGTTCTATGTCTCTGATGAAAAGTTTAAGTCTCATTTATATTGGCTTTATATACTCAGAGTAGAAATGCAACAATAAAAGGGAATGGGTGATTTTATTTTATTTTATTTTTTTGGTGAGGAAGATTGGCCTTGAGCTAACATCCGTTGCCAATCTTCTTTTCACTGAGAAATATTAGCCCTGAGCTAACATCTGAGCCAATCTTCCTCTATTTTGTATGTGGGATGATGCCACAGCATGGCTGGATGAACAGTGCGTAAGTCCGTGCCCGGGATCCGAACCTGCAAATCTCGGGCGGCCAAAGCGGAGTGTGTGAACTTAACCACCATGCCACTGGGCCGGCCTGGGAATGAGTGATTTTATAGAAGTTATTTTTTAATAAAACTTGATAAAAATTGTGTTTGAAGTTTCTATCTCTCTTTCTCCCCCTGATATCTCTTGAGACTCAAGTTTTCCTTCTCTGGTCTGTTTTGGTATCTCATTCATACATTTCTTCCATTTCTGAGCATAACTTCACGATTATTATGTATTACAAATTTTTAAAAACAATTTAAGCAAGTTGTTATATTTATCTTGGGTGGTTTTCTTGTTTCTTTTTTGCTCCCTAGTAACAACATACATTTTTTGAAAGCAGTAACTATTACATGCTTCTTTGTAACTCTCGCCATACTTAGTCTATCTCTGTGGTAATGATTAATAAGTTAAAATTGAGTTGACAGAGTTTGAAAATTAGAAGAAATATATTAAGTCCCATGAAAGTGAAGCATGTGAACTGGAAGTGGTCAACAGTAAATAATCCTGAGGGCTTTAAGGAAGACTGACATTGGCAAGTGGAATCTTGAGAGACAATAGTATACCCAGGTCTCCAAATTGACACAAGACTAGAAATCAAACATTCATTTGTTTCAAGGCTAAGGAATAAAAAAAATTATCATAATGTTGGTGAAAAGCATGGCTTGAAAAGGATAGAAACCTATATATTTACTTTAGTTATCAAAATGTCTTCATTTCAGCCAACACAATTTCAAATTAATTTATAGCTTGATATTCTTTTGTTTCCACATAGCTATACTTGAATAGCTTGGCATCTTGCTAATGAATGTTGGTAGGTTTTTCTTAAGACTTTTTTGTATCTTTGAGAAACTAGCTTTAATATTTTTAATTACGTGAACAAAACTGGATAAATTTAGGATATGTTCTTCTATAAAAAAACAACACCCATTGAGGCTGTTCTCCAGACATATCTCCTAGCCAGGTAGATAGTTAAAAGATAGATGCAAACCCAAAGTGGCCTTCAATTAAGAAAAACGATTGACTGATGTTTGTCTATTTGATGCCAGGAAGCTCTGTGCAGTGTTTCTAGAGTTTTCCCTTCAATCAGCCCAATATGAGACTGTTCCACAAGCTGTGATTTTGTAAATCTTTTTTTAGTGCCTATTGGGGCATCCTGTGAATTGTGGTCTCTTCATATCTGCATCGTGGGGAAATGCAGACAGACCAGAAAGGATCGGACAATTTCACGTCTCAAAATATCCCCACCACCCACTTTCCAATTTGGAAAATAAAATTAGCTGTGAGTTTTTATCCTGGGAAACCACATATTTTGGAAACATCAGAGTTTTCAAGTTCTCAAGAGGGGTAATTCTTTTGTTTTCCCTGTCATTAATAAGCCATTTCCTTTTGTGAACTCAGAGAAGCTAAAATCATCACTGGTACCTTAGCTGTTTTCTATTTTTCCAACTTTAGTTTGATCTGTAATAAAACAACAGAATATCTGCCTGCTTCTCTCTCTCCCTTTCATTCTCTCTCTCTCTCTCTCCCCTTAATCCTACATGGCCTGGCTAATAAGTCAGTCCTTTTGTTGGGGCCTATTAAACTTATCCTGTAATTTTTATATCATTGTAATAATATTATATGGCAGGCAAAAATATAATGATAAATGATAATTTGCCAAAAAGATTAAAAAAACACTGAGGTGTTACCTATCAAAAGTTCTCCTTCTGTCTGTGATGCAGCACAGATTGTGATCGTGACAGTAAATCTGGTGCTATTGTTAATGCCATGGCACTTGGGTTTTTGGCTTGCTTTAGTCCAATCTGTGACATGCTTGTGAATATCTTTCTTCTGTTCTGTCTGTATGGCATATGGATTTCTGGGATACAACGTCAGACCTATCCACATAACAAGTGTTCAGAGCACCTTATCATTTTAAAAAGCCAATTACTCAAAAAGACAAATGTGAAATGTTTCACATTTAATGATGAGCAAATCTGCAAAACAAATGCAATTTTGCTCCTTCTAAAAAGTTTGGTTTAACTGTAAATATTGCAATGGAGTCTTGCATGACACACACCACCGAGAGAGAAAAGCTCATTTCATACATATTGTATATCATCACTGTCAATTACATCTGCACAGTATTTAAAACGAGGGTGGTATAAGTAATTAGAAATAAAGCAAATAGAATATTCTAAACTACAAGACTCTGAAATCACTGTAAAAATGTCACTGCTAACATTGAACACTCTAAAAAAATATTTTGAAAGTCTCACCCAAAAAACTGAAAACTGCATATGTCTACAGAGGTAAAGGTCATTCATGAAACACTCAACAACAAAAAATACCAATTCATTTTTTAGAAATATTTGTCAATATGTAAAGAATGTTTTGTACATAAGTTCTCAGTTACTGTTGAATCAGTGGCTGTATGTAATATTCCCACATGGAATGATGTCCTTTCGAATACTTTAAAACAAAGGTTTGGTGAAGGATTTTATGGGGACATCTTGAGTACTGAGATTTTATGCATGGGAAGTGCAACTAACAAAATACAATAACATTGATTTTGCAACTGATTTATGCATTTAAACTTTTATACCTATTTATGACGACGACAATAGCTAATTCAAAACTATGCAACCCTACCTCCATCCACCCTACCCCACCTAGGCAAAACAAAGACAAGACCAAAAAAAATCAATCCTACTCTTCAGCATCTCCTATGTAACTTGTGTAGATACAGTTGTCATGTTTAAATGTCTTTACTCTTTTCTCCTTTTTTTTTTTTTGTCTACACATTCTTTAAACCGTCTTTTAAACTGTGAACACTGGTAGACAGAATATTATATGACATGAGAAATGGAATGCACCTGGCACTGGTAATTTTAGAAGAAACTAATCTCGATATTTATAACATCATTTAGCAAGCGGAACGGTTTTACCAGGCTTGGAATGTTGAGATACAAAAAAGTTCACTTAGTTCTTGGACTTTCATTCTACATTGGAATTGAAATGTAGTAAAAAATCAGAAAGTCTCCAATCAGCTGTTGCAAAGCACACAATGAAAAGTCTACTAGACTCCTCTACTAGTAACAGAGACTAAAAAACATCCATATAATATATCTACACATCTATTGTATTTCACGTTAACTATTTGTTATCCAGGATAGGAAGTAAATAAGAAGAGCTGAACGATCAGTCCATATATCAAAAAGACAGAAAGTATAGTCAATCATATTTTTAAAGATATTTACTGAAAATATGTGCTCCACTTAGTATTTTATTCTTCTTGTATCTATTGTGGGTTCATTTCAACTGCATGAATGTATATCTTAGTTTGAAGTGAATTGAAAATAATGATGTGCATGGCACTTGAATATTTTAATGCGTAGCTAATATTCACCAGGTGGTCTCAGGGCATTTAATGAAAATTTTAAAAGTAATGTTATGGGCTGTCTCAAAACTTTGGTGGAAAGATACAGGGTCTAGATAAACAAACAAGTAAATAACTAATCATTCCTTTCTGCCTCTCTAAAGTAAACGGATTTTGTTCTATTTACAAATAGAATAATGTGAGGTGCAAAATCCCCCTGGAGAGCCACCACTCTAATTTCCCATCCTTCACTTTTAACCAATTGACTGTTTTCTTTCCTTTTGCTCCTTGAAATGTGATGGCATATGTAGCCCATTCAAATTTCCATTGTAATGTTTAATTTCTAACAGTTGGGACTTTAAACATGTAACACTGAAATCCTTACATTCATCTCAACATTTATGTTAATGGCTTGCACAGAAGTATTTACACGGAGGAAGATGATAATACTAATGGAGCTTTGTCAAAATGAAACCAGTCAACAAAACCTCCAAATGGTATGAACTAGACCTGAGGGTGTGCCACAGGTGACCTTGAGAGTCTGAACAGGTCATATTCACCTAGAGTCAAGTGCAACAGATATTTGTTGACTAATCTGTTGCTTATTTCTATCATTCTTAATGATTTATATTAAAATCTCAAAATCACCTTTGAAACTGGAAAGAGACATAAAGATCATTTTTCCACCAGTGTCCTTATTTGACAGAGGAAAAGATTTAGACCCAGAAGGATTCAGGGCTCTTCCAGGGGTCACATTCCTAGAAAAGCCCGGGCTGACCTGGAGTCAAATGGTCTGAGTTGGAGTCCTCCTTGCCCAACTTATTCTGTGAGTTACTTTAGGAAGTCTCTTAACTTTTTTAAGAGGAAATTTTCCCAGCTGTAAAAATCTGCTGACACTTATTTCACAGAGATATTATAAGTGAGATAATACATGGGAAAGCCCTGTAAACCATAATATATTCCACAAATACATTACAGGGCCTTTCTCCAACTCATCAGCAACTTAGTTCCAATTCCTTATTTATTTATTTATCACCTTGCTTATCTTACAGGATATAAACCATTAAACAGCAAAGGAAACACCAAGGGATAAAACTCCAGCTTTTATAGATAGGAGCAAAGCTGCCAAGAAGGGCATTTTCTTTCTCCTCAATGTTCTTTGAGACTATCTGAAATGGTTTCCTCACAGCTTGTACCCATGTTCTTCCAAAAACATTTTCTAAAAGGAAGCAAAAAGTAATAGTGGTATAAGGAATAATTACGACAGCTGCAAGCCTCCATAGTCAGTCTCCACATAATATTATTGTGTGAAATGCTATCTGGGCAGTACCTGAGTCCATAAAGTATCAGGTGGCCATTTGGCAAGAGAAAAAGGAAGGAATCAGATCAACATTTTATAAGTGGTTTGCATTTTTTTTTTTTTTGCACCTGTTATTCTACGATTTCTTTCAGTTATATTTCAAAACACTACAGTTGGGATCTCCTTGCCAACCTGAGATGGCATAAGCCTGGATAACAGAACAAAATGTGAGAAGGTCCTTCTGTCTTTAACGCCTGTTCACCAGTGAATCAGCCTCCAATTAATCTGTTTCTTCAGTAGGAGTTTAATAAAAGTCAAGCGCACACATGTTCAGACTTGTTTAGTATTGAAGCTGTGTTAACGTTATCTGTCTAGCCAGGTCAAAAATCCTGTGTAATCAGATGCCAGAAACCATTTCAAAAAATTTAAGGATTTTTCCATTTATTATAAGCAATTGATTATCTGAGATAGGGAAGTTTAAATCTAAAATGGAAGTACAATGAGAGGGATGCTTCTCATTAAACATTGCAAGGGGAAAAAGTTTGTCTCATGGCCAAACTGCACATAAAACTCAATATATTAGCTTTGTTATTTTCTATTTGTTTATGAACCAGAAAATTCAGGATCATTCAGCAACTCTTATTTCCATTCCACTGTGTGGGTGATGATCAGAGTTGGTCGTTTACATTCAATCATATACAGCATTATGCTTGGAGGAAGTTCTTAACCCAGTCATCTGTGCCTATGAACTGAGTGTGCCTCAGTGTTTTCTGGAGGAAATCAACAACGCTGCAGATGGAAATACAGGTTGGATGCATTTACGACAAGCCGAGTTAGCAACCGGAAAAGCTCAGAACTGAAAGCTTCCCAAACCCCAACTAGACTGCTTAGTTTAAGTGATGAGACAATAAAATCCCAGGAAAGTCCAATTCTCTTAGAGTTTTTTAATGAACGACATTTAACCCATAACTGAGGGGTACATTAACTTTGCATAAATCACAAAACAGTATCACCCTAACCACCATCTTTTGAGTCCAGAGTGGAATCTAACTGTTCAGGCTGAGGACTATGAAATCTGATTCTTGCTCTCACGTCTGCAACGTGGAAGGATGAAATAAAGATGACTCATATATACGGGACTTTCCATATGATTTGAAACTTTTTAAAGGCAGATTATTTAAGAAATCAGTATTCAAGGCGGAAAGCAGACATTTCAAGGCAGAAAGGAGTTGATGATGATGGGCTACGCTCAGCTTTCAGCTTTCATCTAGCTGCTCAGAAAAATAATTCATCGCTTTTTTTTGAGAATTTTTATAATCAATTCATTGAAAGATATGAATCTATCTGCACACATTCCAAATAATTACAGGGGAATAAGCATTCCAAATTAAGATGAAGCATTGTGAGACAGACCTACATGTTAGGAAAATTTCAACTTAGTGGAAATTTCTGACCTTGGTGACACCCAGCACCATACCAGGTATAATGCACTGCAGAGCCCAGTTTTGCTTAAAGTGTTAGGATTTGTAGCATTCTTAATTTTGCCACAACTTACTATTTATGAAAAAAATGTTAAGCAAAAAATGAAAAGATTCTGAGTGAAAAGTTCTAAGGTCTTATGGCATTTTTTCTTTATTTCTAGCCAATAATCAATAAAATTATAAGATACCTATATCTTTAAGATATTAATTACTTTCAGAGAAGTAGCTCTAATATATCAACTTTATCTTCTGTTGAGAATGTGTGGAACTGAACAATTTTTAATGAGTAGTTTAACAAATTATATTAAAAATGTTCCACCCAGGAAAAATGACCAGAATCCTAACTACTCTTCACACATTCATCTTACGAAATTAAAGTTGAAAATATATATTTATCATTCTTATTTATTATTGTTGTCCACATTAATCTATAACGTTCATGTCTACTTTGTTTACTGAGATGGAATAATTGTCCATACTATGTCTAGGGTTTTATGTCATCTGATCCCTAGCTTATTCCCTTGCTAAGAGTCTGTATCTACCTTCCTCCATCTACAGGTTGTTCTTGAGCTGGAAAAAAGTAGTCTGCAAGCTTCTTACTCTTTGCACCTCTGGAAAGTTAGAAAATTACATGAAGGACAAGAACTCTTACCTTCAAGGAAATGACAAGGAAATTTCAGTAATTCTCCCACCTCCTCCCTCTCTAACATTGGGTGTGTCATAAGGTCTTACTATATCTTGTTGTCTCTCTTGTTAGATGTGAGAAATCGTGAAATAATTCATATAAACATTCTTTACAAACTTCAAAGAGCTATATCCATGAAAGAAACTACTCTATCACAATTATTATTGCAATTCAGGGTTCTCTCGGGATATTTGAGTATTGGGATGCTTCATCTTCTTGACTGAATATGTGTAACCATTTGGGATTTGATGCATATCTAGCAGAGCAACAAATACCCCAATAGATGGGTTGTACTCTAGGATATTTTTATTTACTTAGGAAAAGCTCATGAAACTATTCAGGAAGCTGGAGATGCCAGCTTTGATTAAAAAGAAAATGACTTAAATCACTTTTTCTTTAGAATCTACATGGAGTTTACTCTAAAAAAAACGATAGGCTCATTTTGATTGGATCAGACCCTTTACGTGGTCTGTCACAGCATCATTAAATTGTACGTTACTCTAGTCACTAGGGACCACTTGAGTGGGGGACTCACTGCTTATGAAAACCCTTAGCAGGTGGTGCTGTGTTCCTGATTCAAGCTGGCCATCAGTTAACATTCCTTGGTATGTTATTGAAAATGCAGTCGCGTCCCAGAGAAGATCCTATGATTTGGTTCATGAACTTTTGGTGATATTCTTGATAATGTTTTTAGTCTGTTAAAACGGAAGAACTTTATGGAAGCCCAGTGGCAATGACAATATAAATGTGTAGATTCTTTCTGTTGCCCTCAAACATAGCTGACTAAAATAGACTCAGCAAATCAGAAAATAAATAATGCAGCATTACTTCACCTCTTTTTTTGATGAGACCCTTAGAGAAGCATCTTTGATTTATGATAAAATTTTAGGAGAGTAAAATTTACTCAGAAGCTGATGGCATCTATAGTGAAGTGACGAAGACAAACAGTTTTACAGTATCAATTAATACAACACAAAAAAGTGCTTGTGTTCCCTGGAATTTTTGTGTTCTTGTTCAGATTTTGATTAGCACTCATCTTCATCCTCACCCTGCTATGTGACTTGCACTCCAGGATGAATCCACCTTGTCTCTACTTGCTAAAATCATCAATGGAGCCTCATTGCTCTTAGGTAAAAGTGAAACATGTTTAGCACAGCTGACAGGGACCTGCATTATCTGATTGCTGCCTACATCATGGCTTTATGCCTTACCATGCTCGATTTTCCTCATTCCATTCTTTCCAGACCTTTTTGGTTCTTCAAACATGTCATGCTCTTTCTTGTCACAGGGCCTTTAAACAAGATACTCCTTGGGTGTCTAATTCTCTTAGCCTCTCTCTTCACTGGTGTATGCCCACTCATACCTCTGTTCCTAATTTAAAGATCTCTTCCTTAGGAGAAACTTCTTTGACCCTCCAGACTAGATACTGCTAAAGACAGTCTTTAACACTAAGTATGTCCTTTACTTTTTATATAGGAAGGAGACCTTCTGGAGAAAACTACTGGTGTGTTCCCATTGTACTTTGTACTTTTCCTGAACAGCACTCTGCAAATATGTGAATATTTAATTATTTGCTTAATATCTATCTTTCAATTTAGACCATAAACATCATGAGGGCAGGGACTATGTTTTGATCACCAGTGAATTCTTAGTTGTAGGTCAGTGTTGGTACATAAGAGGGGCTCAAAATTTATTGACAAACTGAGTGATCCCCGATTTTAACTTGAAATCTCTTTCACCTCACTGACTATTGAATACCTACTCAATTCTTTAAGGTCAAGCTGAAATGCCGTCTCTTTACGGCTTTCCCCTCTGTAGTCTGATTTAATCCCCTGTATGTCCTTGTATAGTAATGACTGTTGTTCAATAAATTTTAAGCTCCTTTATTATCAACAACTATGCATTTTAAAAATTATTATATTCGCATTATATACTCTAGGTGCTTCGAGTTTATATTATTCTTGTTTGGTTTTGTTGCTAAACTATGATGGTAGGTAATCCAGATAGACAGTGTCTTTCAGGAAAGACGTAGCAATCTTTGTCTCTTGCTCTCAATCCCTCTCGGCCTTCTTCTCTCTATCCTCCCTAAATGGTAACTTTTGACCACTTTCACACCTGGTTTTTCCTTGAAGATATGATATGGCGTGGAGTCTTGGAATCTTTTATCTTCTCCTTGTCACAATGTATAGCAAGGAAAAACTTCTGCTGACCAATAAGTTGCCTCATTTCTCTCTGCTTGAAAAATACATTTTACCACATGACCTGGGACTTTACCAGTCTCCTTAGCTCTAAGCATAATAACAACCATTTCAATACATGAAACAAAATTTATATTGCAGTGTATTGGATGATTCTTTGTACTTCAGAAGCCCTTAAGTAGGATGAAAAAGGATCCCTATCTGAAATAAGGCTACCATTATCTGGGAATCTCCTTTCATATTTTTATTTCTATCCTTTTCAGTACGTAGAAGACAATACTAGTCATTAAAAATTACCATTTGGAATATGGGAGATTGAAAGACCTTCTCATTATCATTATCACTATTAAAAGTGCATCTGAGGTTGGTGACACACAGTGTGTATAAGGCATCTATGATATTTAGTTAGGGTTCCTTGAGAACCATACTTGCACTGTGAGTGGGTATTCTGGCCACGGTCTTCATTACTTTTCCACCTGCCCACAACTGTAGTGTAGGATTTGTGTTTTACAGCCTTATTGTTTTCCAACTTGCCAACAAAGAAAAGAGTCACTTGTGTTTTAGTCCTGGCTGTCACTAGCTCTCGAGTCACCTTGGACGTGTCCCCATGCCTCATAGTAGTATATTTATGGCTACTTTCATCTCTAAGAGTCTATTAGTTTATATAGAATAGTAATGAGGTTGTAGCTTAATGTTGTAGGGAAGTTGTTAAGTGTTTGTCACATCGGATGAGCAAAGAAGTCCATTTGCAAAGGTCTAATTAAGTTGTCATAGTATGTACTGTGTGCTCATATAATGATCATTGTATATGCATCAACAATTAATAGCCTTGTTTTAGAAAAGGGTGGAGTTTTAGAACAACACTTGTTAATTTTTGCTGTGTCCTAAACCATAGAAGCAGGTTGGACATGACCCTGGTGGGCCCCACTTTCTGGCACGTAAGAATGCTAATACTGACAAAGGTTACTGAAAGCAATGCTTGCTCCCTGGACATATTCAGTGGGTTGCTCTTCCTACAGTCAGACAGGCTTTATGGCAATAGTAATTTGAAGTGTTTCTTTCTGTTTCAATTACATTCCCATTGGGAAGACACCCTGTGACAGACACCTCCCTTAATGGCCTTCCCCCAAATTTCACTTTGCATTTTTTAAGTACCAATTAAATGATAACATAAGATTCTTTGTAAATTATCTGGAGAATTAGCTCGAAAGATAAATTATGGATAGATTGCATATTCTTAGTAATATTAATAATGATGCCTGCCTAGTGGATAAATGACTATTGGTGATATAAGTCCTAGCTCTTAGTGCATATAATGCAATGTTAAAAATGTCAGTACCTGCAATAATCTAAATATTATAATCTAGACAAAGCAGAAAGGAGGCTAAATTTGACTGTCTAGATCTTTTGGGCTGTCTAGGTTCAACTTTTATTTGTTAATTTCACAAATCCAAAACTGAAAACAAGAACAGAGACTTTTAGAATGAAATATATGTTAAATAATCTCTTTGGGAGTAAGTATAGAAATGTTATAATGTATTTTGTAAAAGAGGGGAAAAAAACTAAGATGTGTCCAGAAAAAAACCCATTTTTTTCCTTATTCATCTTCAATACGTATATATACATAACAAATTCCCTATATTTTTAAGTCTGACCATGAGCTTTTAAGAACATTTATCTGTCAAGATTTCTATCTTGGGACATGAACCTCCAATGAGTTAGCTTAAGAATATGACATTTTCTCACTGATTACTGAACAATTCTCAAATGATAATGACTTTTGTTGAAAACTAGACCAGTCACCCTGAGGTCAAAATCATATCAAGGAGCCATACATGCTGTAGAGAATTTTTCCTATATCCCCTCGAAGCCAAAACAACAAAAAACTCTCAGCATGTTCATTAGTTTTCTATTTATGTTTCTTTAAAACTTCATCCATCTCCACGAAACTTGCTGATTTCATGGCATTACCTCAAGCTGCTGAAGCAACCACCCTCATCCAAAGTGATCCAAAAATAAGTCTCATTTGTCTTCTACAAGTAGAGTATATGTGTAAGTATCACTGTGAATGAAAGGATCTGTATTGTGGGGATATACTCATTACATATACTTGCATTTCTAAATGCATATTCACAAAATATAGGCCAGAAGTAACACTCAATAGACTATATAATGTTTTAAATCTATAAATAATACATTAGTTGAGAAAATATACAATATCCAATAATTCTTCCAGAAATTATCATTTCAATATATATTTTTGAAAATAAAAAAGGTTGACGATGTGGACCAATTGGCAAAAGACTTGGCAGAATAATATTTCTGTTTAAATATTTTTATATTTATATTATATATTTTTTATATTTAAATTTTCTTTGGAATTATTGGAAAATGGCAGCTTCATAAAAATCCATACCATCCCAGAGAATAAAAGTAGTAAGTATTAGGAAAAATACAATAGTGACTATTGGTACTTTCCCTGCATGTTCTCATAAGAGCTACATAATGTAATGAATAGGAGTTACATTGGAAACTGACCACTCAGAGCCTGAGAAGTTTCTGTGGGCCCCTGTTACCTAATTCATTCCTGTCATCTTTTTTTGAAGCCAATGGACCTCTATTTTTCCCCCAGGAATCTCTTGGATAGCCTGTGTGTTAGTTTCTAATAATACATTCTTGTTTGTGACCTGAAGTACCACAAGAATAACCTTTCCCAGGTTCCAATGACAACATGATAAATGTCTTGAATCTGTAGTAATTATTTTTGAAATGTGAATTAAGGCATTGTTTGCTCATGATTTCCCTTAAAAAAGAAAAAGAAAATATACAATTTCAGTTTACTGGTGTGCTGGAAAAATGCTTGGGCCTTCATTGACTGTTCCAAATCTTCCTTCTCAGGGAAAGGGGTATCCTGTTCTGCAGGTGATGGTGGGAAGGAAATTATGTAACCTCTGACAGCCATGTGGTCAATGGTGGTTCGGGGCCATGCTATCGAGCTCATAAGGTGGCAAGAAAGGGGACTAGTTGTAGCGTATCATTTGCTTTTGTAACTTTATAATTAGGAGTCAATGGAATTAAGCGCTTGCTTAATAACTGGCCTCCAGACTGAAGGCAGGCTCCCCAAAACCAAGAGAATAAAAACTTGTATTGTGCAGCATAGCATGTTTTAGAACAGGGTAGAAATCAGATCTCGCCTCAAGTAATGGCATAAATGTTTCTCTGTGGTGGCGTCTAACAAAGGTATCACATGGGCATGAATCAACGAGGGTAACGTATTTCACTAGTTAATTATCCTGATTTATCCCAAAAAACTAGGTTTTATTCTGTAATCTGTGAGGAAATCTGCTGTTCTAGCCCTAAATCCTTTCCTCAGCCAGGTGATTATCAACTACATTTTTGTACAAGAGGGAATTAATGCCACATGCTCCCTAAGCAGCTTTGAAGGCAAAAAGGCCTGGACCTGTAATAACTTTTGTGCAGGGTATTGATTCAGAGTGTGAGGGAACCCACAGCCCCAGAGATTTCCAGGGGCTTTCTATGTCCTTCTTTACCTTTTGTGTTCTACCACACTTCCACCTCCACTGCGAACCCTCACATTAACTCTCCACAGGAGACCCCAGGTAACTCTGTGCTGGTGTTACCACAGACTGAGTCAAACCGTAGGTAAAAAGCTGGCCCCACAATGAAATCTGATTTTCAAGCCAGCAACAATCAATACAGCTTTAAAATTTGATAACAAGGAACTTTGGCAGAAAATAATCAGGTTAGCTGTAAAAAGCTGAGGCAAATTTTCTCCCAACTACATGGTTTGTTCTTTCACTGTAGGTTGATAGTTTAGCGGGCATATTTAGTTGTGTTTGTGTGTGTGTGCCTGTGTGCCTACGCGTGAGTGTGTGTGTGTGTTTTCCAAGGGTGTACTTGCAAGTAGCTAAGGGTGAATCTGAAAGCTTTTGTTGGAACATGTGAGCATCCTTGGCTGAGGGCTAGGGGTAAAGAGGGAAGAAGTAGAGGGAGGGGGAAGCAGAGAGAGGGGCACAGCATATCCTGCTCCATGAATTTATTCAAAAGCATTTCAATCTGCGTGCACATCTTCATCACTTCAGCGATAATTAAATCTCAGCATCACAGGTGATGTCCTCACACAGTCTCTTTCCCGGGTTCCCACTGGGCCAATGAAGCAGGCCTCCCTGTGAGGCCTGTTAGCACAGATCAGGTGGTAATGTGGAGGGACAGATGAGCTTTAGCTGACAGATGGCAAGATGACCTGGAAAACCTGCCCCCTTTTCTAGGATCAGGCAGCAGCTGACAGGTATTATTTCATAAAATAACGTCTAAAAGGAATCGCCAGGGTCTTCGCATTAATCTGAGGCTGCAACCAGCCATGTAACGTTTATGTCAGAACAAATCTGTCTCTATGCAGGAGAGGGAAAGTGGTTTTTGATGAAGTTGTTCATAAATTTTAATATAATATGCCTGATGGTGTCAGATATAGTCTCATATCTCTTTTATATTTAAAGGCTCTAGTGAAACATAGAAATATTCAATCTTCAACAAGCTACTTTTAAATAACTAAAAAGTTAACCAAGGATACCTTACTGCCTCTCTCTCTCTTTTTTTTTTTGTATTTTCAATAAAGAACTGGTTCATCTGAGCTCCCTGTTTTTAAATGAAAATCATTTCAAAGCAATGAAAAGCTTTTTGCCTGAGGTACCAAACAAAAGAAGTAGGGCTGTTGCAAAGTTGCTTCTATGGAAAACTTGCTTTCTGGAAAGAAGGAAACACCCAAACCCACAAATAAACAACAACAGTAGGAAGCCTCTGTCTTCTACATACATAAATAATATTTCACAACTTCTGGTGAAAAAAAAATATCAACTACTGATTGGTTGGCAGAAATAACCCTTTCATTAAATGAGCTCTCCAGGCACCTGACATTTGAAAGTTTCAGCCCAAACGAATACGTGGGGAATTCAACCACCTGGATGGGGTTTCCTTTGTCTGCCCCATGCATTATTCCCAAAAGAATGATGCAGCATGGTAGAACCTATGACTCAATTTGCATCTACCTACTAAATAGCAAACTCACTTTAGTTTTGCTCTATATGTACAGTCTAATATTTCAGCATCAAACTTCTAAACTTGCTAGGGAAAAATGCTGACATCTTCCTATTTATTTGATTGTTATGAAACAAGGAGAACCATTTATTGTGATTATGTTAAAAGAGGGAACTTTTCCTCTTCTAGGGACCCTTTGTGATCTAAGACTGCCTTTTTAAGTACCTCTAAGGATAACCGTAAAGTGAATTCATGAACATAACAGACGCACAAGTAACCTGGAGAGTCATGTATTATAGAAATGGAGCCATCTCCACACACCTCATAATCACATTTTCACCTGCCCATCTGGTGCAGACCTGGGCTTATTAGTAAACGCACCAGATACAGCATCATGCCATTTTTGTGTTTCAAAAACATATACTGAACACAATTTGTGAAAATGAGTAATGTCTTGGTAAAAAAAGCAGGAAAATACAGATTTCAAGATGTTGCTTTTAAAAACTGAAATTCGTGAGGCATATGTGAAAATTTCTCAGTCTATTCAGATCCTTTTAAAGGACTACCTAGCCCGAAGTCCTCTAAACTACTAGTTTGCCAAATGTAAAAAAAAAAAAAAAAAAAAAAACGGTAAATTCTCCATTTGGCACGTCTTAAAAGGAAAGGTTTAAAAGTATTCATACAGATGTTTATATTTCACTATAACATAATCAAATTAAACCTTTAAAGATTTTCTCCAAATGGCACTGGGCTTTGTGAAAATTCTGATTGTTTTTACCGTATATTGAATATATGATTAAATTACGAATTCACAGAGTAAGTCTATAATTTAGACCTAATCATCATAGAAATATTCTTATCTTAAGCAATTAGGACCAATACTTAATGAGTAATTTAAAAAGTTAAGTGAAGAATTATTATAGAATCATACATACATAATACCTACCTAAACCTATTAAATTTAAAACAAATACACATACATATATATTTGCCAACATTTTAATGTAAGGTGAAGCCTTCTTTTGTATGAGGGTCAAAATTTGGGGTTTCATGTTATCTTTCTTCCATAATCTATCTGTGATACATCAAGTAGAATTTCTATTTTTTGTTTCTTTAGAGTGCAAATTCAGCAGTACATGCAAAATAAACTAAGTGCAGAATCCCTCTGGATTTTTAAGCTTTTCTTCAACTTTTTACAGTTGTCTTGCCCATACCTAATTTGGAAGGATTTCATTTAGCAACTCATTTATCAAGTCTTCCCAAACCACTCACCTTCGGTTTTTATACAAACAAAAGCTTCCTTTCTTTGAACATTCTTGTGTCATCAGTTCATGTAATATATATATTTTTGTGTGTATGAGGAAGATTAGCCCTGAGCTAACATCTGTTGCCAATCCTCCTCTTTTTGCTGAGGAAGATTGGCCTTGGGCCAACATCTGTGACCCTCTTCCTCTACTTTACATGTGGGATGCCTGCTACAGCATGGCTTGATAAGCAGTGTGCAGGTCTGTGCCCAGGATCTGAAGCTGTGAACCCTGGGCCACTGAAGTGGAGGGCGTGACCCAACCACTATGCCACCGGGCCGGCCCCCAGTTCATGTAATATTGAATTAAATTATGTATTTCTATACATAAAAATAATGTAAATAGTTTTGGAAAAAAATGAAAAGTTTTCTTCATACCCTACTCAACTGTTAGGTACAAAATAGTACAGGCATATCAGAAAGTGGAATATTAGCTGTGAGGATTTAGAGTGGTGTTGATATCAGTTAGTACATTTTTGAAAGAAAAGGGAAAGTATTAGCTAATCTTTAAGGCATTTAAGTGGGGCTGTTTAAGAGCCCTTCTGAATATCTATTTATTACTGTGTGTGTATGTGTGTGTGTATTCTCACCTCCATGATAAGGGTAGGGGCAAGGGAATGGAGTGGCAGTCAAGAACCCAAAATTTTTCCCACTTTTTATGATAAGAATTAGTAGGTTTTTTTTTTTTTTAATATTGGAAAGATTCAATACTACATTCTATTCTTCTTTTTTATTCCCATGGCCTAGCACAATGTCTGGTTCATACCTGGTAATTAGTAGTGTACTAGCTGTATGAGCTTAGGCAAGTCTGTGTGTCAGGTTTTTCATCCGTGAAAAGGTGATGATAATAAAATGTCAACTTATTTTATGAATTCCATGGATTAATAAATGCAAAGAGCAGAGAACAGAACCTGGCCCATAATAGGTACTCAATAATCAGTATTTTATCGATATCATTATCAATATTACCATCAGCCAGCCTTGAAACTTTTTAAGTATTCACTCATCAAAGATAAGATCTAATGACAAACGTGAAGGAAATTCCTAAGTTGGGACTCCTAGATTCTGTTTAATTGTACAAAATCATCGCCACCTATTAGTGGGCGTCAAGAACATTTAAGTAAAAATTACATTCATTCAATATTTGTTGATGTTCCTAAATTCCCCTAGCGAAATCAGCAAAATTCTACTGTACAAAAAAGTGTAATTCCTATGTTACCCCTTTTTCACCTTATTTTTTCCTGTTGATTAATGTTTTGTAACTATTTCTGATACAAATATTATATGGCAAAGTAGTGAGGTTGTTATATATGGACTTTTGCTCTGAAACAGATACGCTCTGTGCAAAATTATAGCTGACTTGGCCATTTTGAACAAAGATGAATGCCTGCACAAGATGTCTTTCCGGAATTTTATTTTTTTTTTTACTGATGGTCTTTTTGGACTTACAGAAAAAAAAATAAATATTACAAAGGACTAAATCTAGTCTATTTCTTCCAAATATATTACTTTTATGTTACCTGAAGACACGTCTTACTGTTTATTTAAGAGAACTTCTTGAACATAGGTCTTCAGTAAGAACTGATTTCTCTTCCTCCTTTTACTCTAAGACAAGTTGTGCTTTCTCTTTTTTTCTTTCAATAGGTTTTGCAAAAAGTTCATTCCTTAACTGAAAAAGAAGCTCTAAGTGTAAAAAGAGAAATATTTTTGATATATAGCTCATTTTTGGATCAGAGTGGATAAACATAGCACATTCAGCTACATCTCTTTAGATTTTTAACAATCCTCTTCCTTGTAGAAACCCACGGCCATTTTTTGATCTACTTAATAAAATCCCACCTGACAATACTCAGATGATCTATCAACTCTGTGTTGGTGGCTGAGTGTTTCAGGTTGTAATACACCTCAAATGGAATTCATCTGAATTTCCTCTCTTCATCGATAATATGGATGACATCATGTATGTTTTAAGGAAACCATTTATTTTTTATGCTTAGCCACAAATTAGACTATGACAATGATTAGAGTTGAATATGAACATTAAGAAGTCCCAAGAAACAACAGAGAGGAAGTATTTATTTATGTAGTTCAAAGCATTGACACCATGTTCCACTGTCACAGACACCGCTGGGCCTGAGATGGTCCTTTATCTAGTGCTTATAGTTCTGTTTCCTCTGGTATCTTAACATTAATACCAGAATTAATTGGAAAACCTAAGAAATTTGGTCAATATGTACCTAAAGACTTCATATTCTCTAAACTAAAATTACTTTTGCTTGATTAGTCTATTTCATCTGGTGTAAATTAGTGGCTTTAGTTTAGGAGAACGATAGGCCACTTCAAAGCTATATTCTACGAGTGTGGAGTCTGAGAGTTGAAGTTATCTTGCAGGCTAGATAGTGCTTACACTGAGTGTCCCATGATTTGAGGAAGGGAACTATTACAGTAATTCCACCTCCCTTAGTACAGAAAAATATGGAGACACATCTTGAATACATTCAGGTAATTTTAGTAATCAGTGTGCATTTTGGTGAAATGCTTGCTGGTAGGAGTGTCCAGAAAAAAAGCCATTCCAATGTCTATAGAAAAATTCTCAAAACATATGCCTTCATTTATAAGTTTGGCTATTATTTTGATAAAATAAAGTGAATTTTAACTTCAGTGCTCTAAAAGTCGAGTGGCCCCAGCTCGGCCATGCTGAGAGTTACAGTCAGGTGACAGCAAACACTTCGATTGACTCTCTTTTAGCTAAAGCTTCTCTACCAATCTTTTTATCTTGTCTTCGCAGGTTGTGCATAAAACCTGATGTTCTCAATCATTGTAAATAACTGCACATGTCAATCTGAAGTAGTCCTGGATCACACAGACACTGCTCTCCTCTGTGTGGTTAGAAAACACATACTTGACCTCTGCCAGCTCTATTCCCTCACTGTGGTTTATATAAAAACCCAAGATTGGGAGATTTCTGAAGCAGCCACCAATTTTGCATCGTGAATTTATGAGAAGCTTCTCTCCAGGTAAAATAAAATGGTAGCCTAGGGCTTCTATCAAATGCTTTACACTATTGGCATTTGTAGAATGAAATAAACTCTCTTTCTATGAAGGTATGTCTTATTCAATTTTCCAAAGAATAGACAGTAAGGGAAAAATTTTTTTTCTCTGAAGTGTTTGGAAGCTTTTTTTTTAATAATGGGATAAAGTATATCTAGACAGGTTAGGTTTAATTCTGCTTGGAGACAGAGGGAAGGAGTAGATGACCTTCCAAGGGGTCTTCATGCCCTTGATTATGAGTTTACTTACAAATAAATCCAGATGATAGCCTACAACAGAAGTATGTTTCAAATATGGGTGATTCCTGAATGACGCCAGGAAAAGAGACAGCTATTTTGGAATACCCAAATTGTTTTTCAAATTTTACTTATGCAGGTGGGTTACATTCCCCTACTATGTACTTAGCAGCATTTTTTTTTTTAACGCTAAAATACATAGGCCTTTTTGCCTGAGTTAAATTTGTTTCCTTAGCTGGTAAAGCTTTTCCTTTCCATATGGTCAGGATAGCTAATTTAGTTTGTCTCTGAGGTGGCCAACATTATAGTGTGGTATCATAGAATATAAAAATAAAAGAAGGTATGAAAACCTTATTCTAAAAATGAAATAAAAACAGATGGGACATACGTTTCTAACGTATTTAATTTGCATCGTCTTTTTCTCCTTTTAAAGTTCTTGTGGACCAATCTTGCAAAAAGGCAAAACAAACCCTAAACACTCCAGTTCCATGCCAGCAAGCTGCCAGGCTGATCTTTTTATCTCCATCAACTCCATGAAAAATCAACGAAAAGAAAAAAATCAAAACCCGTGTGTTTAAATGTCCTGAAATTTTTAAAATAAAATTCTAAAATAAAATTCTTAGAGTATTTTTCACTTGCATACTGTCAAACTGTTTCCAAGTAGAAGCACAGTCATCTGCGTGGTTGAATTACTCCAGGGAGCCTAATGATGACTTTTCTCTTGTCTCAGGGGGACGGCAAGGACTTTCCAGGGTGGCCCCGGAAGAGCATGCAGGTGGTTATCAATTTTAGTTTACTCCCCAATAGGTTTCTCTTTCTTTAATACTGCTATAAAGATTTCATCATGAACTCCAAGACACAATCTTCGTAAGTCCTGCCCGTAGAATACTCATTTCATCAGATTTGCCCAATGTAACTTGTTTGGTAACTCAATGTGTAATACTTTTGTGATCTTGTACCAGCTACCATATGTGAATAAGACGAGGTCTGTGTGATGTCAAAGCAAATGAATTAGGAGGCAAAATAATTTAGGCACATAATTACTGGTTTTGTCTGAGCAACTGGCTTAACTGTTTTTTTTTTCTCTACAGTTTCCTGAATCAACTTTTTTTTTTTTTTAATCAAATCAACACACTGGAGAATTGCTTGAGAACTGCAAGGATTTGGCTTAATATAGAATATGTGACAAATTATTTTGTATACCTTCCATGTTTGGCATAATTACTTTTAAAAAAGCACTTCCAATAGCGATGATTTGGATCCATCATAGGGTTAGAACTGATTTATTAGCAATAGAGGATCTGTAAATGTAATTCTTTTTTATATTAAAACATTTTAATTTTATTACTAATCTCAAGAATACTTTATTCATTGATAGCTATCCGTAATTTTTATTAAAGATACATTCAGATAAAAGCATTGCCCCATTACTGGTATTTAAATGATCTAAGATATCTGGTTGCGTAAATATTTTATTTTCTTCAATTTTCCAGAAGAAAATAAAAAAAGTTAACAGAGGTGACAATGACAATCATAAATTGTTTGTCATCAGAAAAGAACTTTGAAGGCTTCTTAGGCAAATACTCCATTAGTTCTGGCTTGAAATGGCTTTTTCTATTCTAAGTCTGTTCTCTCTTTTTTTCTCTCCCTAGTATAATTCAAAATCGTCTAAAATGACTTAATTGATTACTGGAACAAGGCTTTAAAATTGTGGGCTGATAAACTTCTTTGGTATCCTCGGCAACTTTGATACATGTCTAAATAATAAAATTTGGGAAGGAAAATAAAACCATGGCTGGCGTTACTGATACTTAATTTTCTTTCTCACAATGCTGGATAGCTTAAGTTTTTCTTTTCTCAAGTCAGAATATTTACCAAACAAACTTTATATAGTACATGAAAGAGCTACTTATAAAGGCTACTGTAAGAACTAGAGGCTTAAGCAAATGCTTTTTGGTCAGTGTCTTGCCTCTGACTCTGCCTTTTCTATGGGAACACTCAAACCAAAACGTCAAATGAACAGTGCAGAGAAGTCACAGACAGATAGCAGCAACGAGCAGCACTTTCGGCCTTGCAGGATCCTCCCAAGTGCTAAACACAGTCAACATTTCCTTTGGAAACAAGTGTTCTTAGCTGGTGTTATGAGTTGAATTGGGTCCCCCAAATAAGGTACATTGAAGTCCTAACATATCTTATTTGTAGCTCAGAATGTGACCTCATTTGGAAATAGGGTCCTTATACATGTAATCGAGTTAAAATGAGTCCTGATCCACTATGACGAATGTCCTTATAAAAGTGGGAAATTTGGACACAGAGACAGACACACAGCTTGGGAGACTATGTGAAGACACACAGGGAGAATGTCATGGGAAAACAGAGGCAGAGATTTGAGTTATGCAGTTGCAAGGCAAGGAATGTCAAAGATTGTTAGCAATCCACCAGAAACTAGAAGAGGCAAAGGAAGGATTTCAAAGAGACCATGGCCCTGGTGATGTCTTAATTTCAGACTTCTGGCCTCCAGAACTGTGAGACATTAAGTTGCTGTTGTTTTAAGCCACCAGTTTGTGGTACTTTGTTACAACAGCCCTAGGAAACCAATAGGATTGGTGAAACTAGTGCCACTGAGACTAATATCTCAAAAAAGAAAAGAAAAGAAAAAGTTCTAAAGAAGTGAACCACCCAAATGTGAATTGCCTTGAGCATCTCTGAAAAGATAAGGAAAGGATACCGAGCAGGTACCAAAAAAGATAGACTGCTTGATATGCTAAGTTGAAACTCACCTGTAATTTGTACTTCCTCCTCTTTATACTTTTTACCTAACAGTCCAAACATTTCAAATGCCACGCAATGAGGAAAGGATCAATTTCTAGGAAACACTGAGACAGAGAAACCTGGTGAGAGACTGGGTCATAGTGACGTCAGTCAGTTTCGGGCAAACTCATGAAAGGAAGCGAGAGGATGGTCAGAGTCCCCAGTGGGAGGGCACCCGTAAATCACTGTGTAAACACCCAGGAACTGCTCCCCCAAAGTCAAGAACCAGTCAAGCAGCACCAGCTGTAAAAATGGAAGTGTGCAGGAAGTGGAGGATTCCTCCAACATCTGTTGGGGCCATTAAAAATGAAAAGTAAATCCAAACTGGCAATATAAGAGATTTATTTTTCTACATTAACCCTGACAGCAACTGCCAATTTTTTTCAATCTTTTGCCACACAAGTACCTTTCAAGGGGCGTAGGAATCAGCGCCAACTGCAAAAGCAGCAATAGGTGGAAAAATTGGGATTAAGATAATTTAATATTGATGGCAAGCACCCAATAAGATGAGGGTAAAGCAAGGAATATGAGAAGTCAAAGCTGGCAGGAATGCATCAACTTTCTCCAGAAAATATAATCATCTGGGGAGAATATAAATCTGAAATGCACCTCAAAATCACAGGAGAGCCAAACAATTCTTTGTAAGCAGTCATACTCACAAAACAAAGAATTTGAATGAAGATCTTAGTATATTATGAACTAGAATTTGACTTAAGTAAATGTGAGCTACCTGAAATAATAGTCAAGTATTTTCAAAATATAAGGACCAAAATGACATATCATTTCAAGCTCTTCACACAGAAAGATATGGAAAGATACAGCTCCCCTTAATTTACGTCAAAGGTTATCGGTTTGCTGGGCACATTGCTAGAAGAGGCTGCCTTTTTAAGCATTCAGAGCTATCCTGATATTTGAATTAGGTAATGTGTTAAATCTTCCATTCTGTCTCCCCTTTTTTCCTTTATTGTCTCCCAATTCTGTTTACTAATCCTGGTGTAAAGTTTGCATCCCAGTATCACGAGCCCATATATTTGTCTCTTTGTAGTTAGAGTCTTAGAGTTTAGAGATGGAAGGAATCCTGGAGATCATTTACTTTAATGGCTTAATTTTATTTATACACAAGGAAGCAGTGCAACTATTTAACCAGAGGGAACATATAGAGTTATGTGTATGGGTTTTGGCCATCAACAGCCTTGGATCAAATCTGCCTCTACTACTTGCTCGATTGTGACTATCAAATTTCTCATCACATGGAGACAATTTAATATATCATCCAAACAGGGTCACTCTTGAGGGTAAAAAGGGTAATACATATGCTGAGACAATAGGGCTAAAGCAGGGCTATCCCTAACAAACTAGTCGTACAGTCACTTTATTTCAGAACGATATCGACATCATGGGGAAGATGTGAGGATCGAACGGAACAATGTATGTAAAGCACTCAGGCAATCAAATCAGTGGTAGCTATTATTCTTGTTATTAAGCGATTGGCCCATAGTCAGTCCAAATGTTTGTAACAGAGCCAGGAATGGAAAACACAAACTAACATTCTTTCCACTGTACTATACTGTTACTTTAAACAGAGTAGATTAAGTAGGAGACTAATAAGAAGCAGAGTACTAACATATCATTATAATATATTAGTACTCCTTATTAATCTACTTAATCTGTTTTGCTTACACTATCACATGCATATTCAATTCTCCAATTAGATTAGATCTGCTCAAAGGCTATAACCAGAGATCTGATGTATTTATCTTCATTCCTTCCTTTACCATTTTCTTTGCAAAGTGCCTAGTATAATGTTGTGCATAAAGTAGGTCCTGTCAAAAATGGGCAATTTTGTTCTTCTTTCTCTATTCCACTGCATATTTTGAGGATTGCAAATAAGCATCCAGTTCCTGGCACAATAAATATCTGTTTAATGGATGTGGAATAAGAACCTCTTTAAAATTTACCTATGTGTCTTGGCTTCTCTCACTTCACTGAAAAAAAAAATATAGCCATTCTCTTTTCCTACTTAATCATTTTGAAGTGCCTATATTTACTCTAAAGAGGCAAATCTTGTCATTTAGATTTCTTGATTTTCAATTTAATTGTTATAACAATTTTTGGTTGTGTACTCCTCTCTAAAGTTGACAATATTTGTAGGGGACAAAAATAATGCAGGTTCAAAGAAAGAAATTCAGATGGCTTTTCAGGAAACTGAAAAGAGAATTTTGTAAAGTATGCCACGTTGAAGCTGACTTTTTATACAATGTCTGGAAATGGCCTTGTTAATGGTTAGTGTAGATCATTTCACTATGAATTCAACTGTAGCAGTTATCAGCACCAACAGGCAGAACGTGTGCTTGGCAGATGATTTCCTCTTGGGGTTGTGCACAGCTGAGTTCTCAACCCTCGCTCCTATGTGTACTTCAGTTATGTACATGAAAGACCTGTATGCACAGAAGACAATCAATCTTTTCTACTTTTAATCTACATATATTTGTAAATTTAAATTTCCCAAACAAGTCATTGAGGGTACTCTAACTTGGGAATTTTTGGAATCTCCATTCTATTCAAAAACAAAAACAAAACCAACAACTTCATGGTTCCAAGGTTTGTTACGTGTACCACCAAATAGTGTGCCTATTATCTTCAATATTTTAACTTCTTCAACTTATAAACTGTAACATTTATCATTTATCTACTGTACTTCTCCTGTACAGTCAACTTTCAATACTTCATAGATTGATTATCAAGTTTGTGGATATAATTCAAGTCTTTTGACTTCATTTCCCTCCAACAACCTGACTCTAGGGCATTTCTTCTCTCTCTAGAATCTTTGCTAGAGGATGAGGGTGAAGAAGATAAAACACATCAATCAATGTTTCTACTTTTAGCAGAACTGGTAGAGGATGCTGTATAGGAAGATATTGAAAAAGCTTGCTAAAATGATCTTTTGAGTGATTTGAGGTTTACATTGATTTTGAATATATCCTTTCTCTAAGGCACTAAGGGTGACTATGGCTCTTTTGCAAACTATCCTCATTATCAGAGAATTCAGAACAGGAAGGATGATGAGTTTGATACACTATATTATCATTTTGGATAGATAACTGGGAATTGACCTCAACATGCCAAGAGGTAACATGGATACATAACATTAGCCTTAATACGAGACGAGATTTATAGAAAAGTATCTTTATTTCTTAAAGTTTTAGAAACACTTTAATATCTATTTAATAAACTGTTTAATATCTCCAGACTCAAGAATAGCTTTGAACTTCCCATCACTCACAAGTTATTTTTAAAAGATCTTAGAAATTGTGCTTTATGATCTCATTTTCACATGTGCTAACCACATGTTGTGACATTAGTCACAATTATCAGGTCACCTGCTTTGCCGAATTGAAACATACCTCCCAAAGCCACACGTTCATACCCATGGTTCAGGGGAACCTTCAACACTGATAAATCTCACTAAACATAATGTTTGTTTATTTGTTTATTTTCCTTTCTGCATTTATCTCCAAAGGCTATTTCTAAAACCAGAGTTATCTACTCATTAAGTATTATGATATATTGAGTATACTGAATTAGTTATTGATGTTTAACTAGAGATAATATTTTGGTATATTTGTTGTGAAGGGAAAAGATACCAGAGAGAGATTTAAACTAGTATAAAAAAGGCGATTTATAAGCATCATTCAAGGAATTAGCCTTTGAGAAATGCACTGAGAAGACTGAAACGTAAGTGTACTCAAATAGTGAATGGAAAAGCTTTGACGCAAAGGCATATATTTTATAATTTTTTTTTACTGCTAACACTTTGCTAATTTATTGCCTTAAAATTAACACAAAAACTTCAACTCAAACCTCTTTAACATTGTATTTTTAATATTATTATTAAACTATGTAGCCATTAAATTATTTTTCAAAAAATATTTATTGATTTGGAACTTGCACGCTCTAAATTTAGTGGAAAAAAATCAGAAAAAATTATTTGTAGAATCTTAATTTATAAAATAAAAATACGTATGTAAAGAAAAATAAAAGTAGAAACGAAATGTGTAATTCTATTACGTAATATATTTAATAATGAATACTTTAGAAACTGTTATTTGTTCTTTTTTCTCTCATAACTTTTCTAAAATAATCATGTGTCACGAAACAATATTTTTCTTAATCATGAAAAGAATAAAATTACTGAAAATGTGCTAGCAATTCTCTGTTCTTCAATTTTCTAGAAAGAAGTTTCTTAAAAGTATGTTAATTGGAACAAGAAACTAGCATAAATAATCACTAGTGTTTCTTCCTACATTAAAATTCTATTGTACTGTATATAACTTCATTAGGTAAGTATTGGCTGTACATTAAAAAAAGTATTCATTCTTTATAGGATTACAATTTTACCCAAATGTTTTGAGACACAGTTTATTAAAATTATTCTGTCTTTGAAAATTTTATTAGATATTTGGGAAAGTAGTCCATATATGACTTTTGTAAATGAAATCCAAAACTTGTACTTCCTCAATAAGGGAGTGAAGTCTCATTTTAATGCCAGGCAAATGGATTGATATTCTTCAGTTTATTACTTACAGAGCAAAATGTTTAAAAGGGATTACAGGAAAATATTTACCATCACCAACAATACAAAACACAGTATTAGGGGTTGACAATCTAACCTTTATGCATATACGTGTAATCTAAAAAGCAAAGAAGGAATGCTTTTGAAGAGTGGGAAAGTATCTTTTATTAAATTAAACTTTAAACATTTCAAAATATTCAATCAGGATTAAGATCAGGTTCATCTTTTCTTATTAGCTAAGAAAGAAATATAAAAGTGAGAAAGTTGTAGCTAGAAGAAAATGGTGAATAATTAAAATACTAATTTTAGTTAAGTTAAAATAGTATCATAATATTAATGATAGATTTCCTATGGTATACCCTTTAAAAGCAATCTAATTAGCATGCACAGTACATGTTAATTCCTTAATTTTATTCCCTGTGTTCTAAATCTTACCACATATATACCTGAAATTAATGAAAATACATGCCCTTAGCCCATGGCCTAGAAAGCCGTCCTCATGGTCAGGATAATAATTTTAGAAGCTTTGTGCCCGACATGAACCTCCCACATGCCAGAGGGAGGAGGCCTCAATGAGTGAATTCTATCAATGGTGATTGCTACACTTGAACATTGTTCAGGAAATATCATTGGCAGGCTACAAACAATCCAAGTGAAGTAAAACCCAAGTTAATATAGCACAAATTTGTATAGAGTGTTCTGGCAATGAGGAATTTTGGTTAACTGATTTTCCTGATTAGCTCAGGAGGAACGAAAAGCTCTTTACTTTTCTGTCTCTGTAATTTAAATTTATCTCTAAAAAGTTTTAGTTCATCTTGCTACTTTTAGCATTCTAACAGGTTTCATAATGGCATAACATCTATAATGTTAGGAATCTTATAGGACCTAGCAGTCATGATTTTAAACATTGGTTCTGATTGTACCCAATGGAAAATGTGGAGGTTGAAGATATCTGAGATAAGAATAAACATATATGCACTTTAGGCCATACTAGATATGTGTTTATTGGTTTGTTTTTCTCTTTGCATAATAAATTTTAAAACGTGAATTTGTTCTGTTGTCATTTGCCAACAGATTGTCTTTAAAATCAAGGTTTGCTCTTTGCCAAAGCACTCCTAGCTCTAAGCACCCATCAACAAGAAAAATAAAATCTGTTTAATGAATGTTTGGAGAAGTTGGGTCTTTAGTTGGCATTTCACTGTTCTTGGTTTCCAGAATGAACTCTTTAGAGCCATAGTGTTGATAGAAATTTTCAGTAGGAACACTCAACCATGGCAGTGTTATCAGTAGATTTGCTGTCTTTACCTTAAACCCATACAATTTCCATTCTTTCCTAAAGAAACAGCATCATTGACTTTCACAGCAGTCTAAGATTTCATCTCTAAATCCCTGGAGCTCTCAGGGAGGTCATGCCTTTATGCATGTCACCACTGGATACTCTTGCACTGTTGTTCTAACACCTAGTGAGCTGCACAGTTTCCCCCCCAACATTCCACATGTGCAAGAGAGTATATTTTTCTTAGTTCATAAGTGCTTGGCAGAACTCTGATTCCCTGGGTGTTTGGGCTATGTTGTTCTGAATTTTCATCACCAATCAGATAACTTACTTTCAGACCATAAAAAGTCACAAAAAAGAATCTGGGAAGTTTATATTTAATAGGGCCTTAGGGAGGAATGGCAGGATGGGAGGTGAAGAGAGGAGAAGCCAGTGACATTTCCAAAAACCAGTAGGTATAGTAGGATTCTAATACAATGCTAGTAATACAATTATGAGCAGTAATACACATATTTCAGTGCAACCATACTGAACGTTAGCCTTAAAGTTAAATAAGCATCTGGTTTTTAAAAAATATAAATTATGTCATATATCAGTACCTGACTTGTCAGAAAACGACTTAGAACACATTTTCACGTCTACATCTCTGATCAACACATCCAGCCAAATTTCCTTTCCAGCCTGTTGTTTATTCATTGCTTTATTTTATAAATTTGCATCCTTCTAGTGATTCCTTCTTGTAGCAAAGCTGTGATGGCCTTCACCTATTCCTTTTTCTCTCCCTTTTATTGATCATTTCTTTTGGCACACATTTATTAACAGTGTTAAATTCAGAGATTATGCAAATGGAAAAGACACTGTACTTGTTCTAGAGAAGTCATTAGTCTAGCAGGGGCAAACAGCTCTTTCAATAATTAGCTACTATGGCCACAGGGTGGATTTTCCAGGAGTGGTGTGTAAAAGCTACTGTTGCAGCCCAAAGAAGAATCAAGGAATGGGTCATCTCTGTAGAGGATCAGGCAGGGTGGGGCACGTATGCAGAAGTGGGGTGGGAAGTTGGCGAGAGTAGGCATCTACATGATGGCAAATGGTGGCATTATGTGAATGCGGTACACTCCAGTAAAAACATCCCATAATCCACCTACAATATTTTTATATCCCAGTTTTTAAAAGTAAAAAATGAGCAATATGTTCCCTTTTAGTAAATATGTTCTTTTTTACCCACTGGCTTTTATTTCACCCATTATAATGGCTTTCAACAACTTAATTTGCAGTGCCCTTTGCCAACTGTTTGAGGAGTAACAAAATTACAAATCCAGCTATCTGTGATTAACAGGACAATTTTACTTGTAGATATACAACATTTGAGATTTATTGTTATAGACCTGTTTTTAAGAGCTAACCAGGATTCTAATAAGTTTAACCTCAGTAAAATGGTTTTGCAGCTTTGCTAGGTCCAAAGAATGTTTCATCTGTTTGAGATTTCTTATTCATGAGGAACTCAATTATTATTATACTTTACTCTTTCATCAGGAGACATAGAACTTTATTGATATTAAGCTAAGCATGGTAAATCATAGTTTTATTTAAGGAGAAACACTCCAACCTAGGGACTATGTATGTCTTCTACTCTCTCTTCAACACCTAACTTGAATTTGATGTGCTTCTCTGAGACTTTTTCTAGACTTCCAACAAAACTGATTGCCTTTTCATCTTGTCATCCCATGTTCCTCTATACACTTCTGATGTATTTTTATGAGAGATAGTAAATATAGTGGTTAAGTGAATGGATTCTTGAAACACACTACCTGGTTTTGAATCCTGGTTCTGCCACTTGGTACTTGTGTTATCTTGGGCAAGTTTCATTACCATTCTGTGTCTCAATTTCCTCGTCTATAAAACAGCAATGATAGCAGTACCTAACTAATAAAGTCCCGAGGATTAGATGAGTAAGTATATAAAAAGAGTTATAAAATTATCTGGCATATAGCAAGTATAGTATAAGTATGTGCTATTTTTTATCTATCATCTATCTATCCATCTTTTTTAATACAATTGTTTGCTCTAGATTGTATCTCCCTCAATAGAGTATTCTTTATTTAATACTGAGAACATGTCATTTGTTTTTGTGCACCAAACCTTTCAGACTCTCTTAAAAATGACTTAACATATGGTAGGAATTTAATAAATGTTGACTGATACAACATTAGAAACAAAGACTCCAAGAAGGTCCATGAATGAACTTCAGACATTTCACAATTTGAAATCGTTTATGTGCATTTTTTTCTGATGTAAATATTCATATCATTCATCAAATTCTTAATGAAATTGTGTAACAAAAATAGTAAAGAAAGAATCTTCTAACTTCCACAACAATTAAAAATTCCAGGTCCATTTGGAATGTGTAATCTGAAGTTTATATAAGAATTTGCCAGAAAACCTAAAGTAAAGTGGTGTTTTCTTTATTTCTTTTGTTCATTTTAATTCATCTACAAGCAATTTTTGAAATTCGAATTTATACACACACATACCTACGTACACATACATGAATTAACTAAAAGCTGTGATGGTATTAGTGAAAGAGAATACTTGGGCCCTATTCTTGAGAGACTAATGAAATTTTTGTGAAAGTCAAAGGAATAAAATGAACTGTTTGAGTTAAGGAACTGTTTGCATTAAGTCACTCCTGAACACATTCACAGTAATGGGATGCATAAATTGAAAGCTTTCATTGAAGTCTTCAGCACTGGCAGTACACAGATAAATGATTGCTTAAGAGTAGATCATCAGAATTATAACAAAATAGTTGACAGAGTGTAATACTGGTTGCAATGTCATGTTTCCATCTAGGTGAAATGTCTCAAAACAGAGTTTTGAAGCCCCACCTTTTATAGACCTACTATTAAGGATTCCAACATTAAAATTAAGCCTATACTGATCCTTGTACTGGTTTTAAGCTAGCCTTGAGAAAAAGAAAACAAAAAACAAAGAAAAATGTAATACTTGGCTCAGTGCCTGATTTCTACCAAACCAAACCAAACTGAATTTGTTTGTATCTATTCTGAATGTATTAATTTCTATTGTATTTGTGCATGTGTGTGCGCGAGTGTGTATGTAGAGAGAGACAGCCAGAGACAGACAGAGAGAGAGAATATGACAGTTTGAAATGTCACACAGAAACTCTAGAGATCACTGAATAATATATAAAACTCTTTCTTCATTGTTGGAGAAGAGGTCCTCACCAACTGATCTTTATTGTTGTATGTCTTTCAGAAATTTATCTAATCAATAATATTTGAATTATGTTCTCCATCCAATAACATTCCTTGTCAAAAGCAGACCTAAAATAGGTTTCTATAGTGCCAAAACACCACCAACCACAACAAACTAATAAATGAAAACAATCCCCCCAACAACCTATTCTTCTGAATTAAGCTGGGGATATTATGCAGACAGCCTGACAGTCACTTTGGGCTGAGATAGTCAAAGGAGAAAAAAAGTAGTGGTTAAAGAAACAAGACCTCTTGTCTTGCATAACCGTTTGAAACATGGAAAAACTAAACATTAAACTTTTCACGTAGGTTTACGGGATGCCCTAGAAGAGAAAAGAATAAATGAAAGGAAATGCAGCGCTTGCCTCAAATATCACACAACATCACTGGGGAGAGGAATCTGAAGTTGTTGTGGGTACTTAGGAAGTGTGGACAAAAGTAGAACAGACTCAAGCCCCAGTTAGTAGATGTTGTCAGAGTTAGGAATTCCAACTATTGTTAAATAAATATAATCAAATAATTTTAGAAAAGACATATAAGATGATATCTTCTAATTATGTAATTTGTTTTATAAATGCCTGTATGCCACACTAGATTTCTTAGAGCATTTCATAAGACATCACAGCTAAATGAAATAATTTAAAAAGCTATAAGTATATGCAATGGCTTTTAATACAACAGTCTTATCAAAGTGGGATGGAGAAATGAAGAAGCAAGGTATAAATGTATAAGAATCTTAAGTAAATAATTTATGAAATTCAATTTTTATTTTTAGTTTTAATATTAAAGAAAAACATGGGCTAAATATCTCTGGAGGAAATTGGTATCTTTGCACAAGTCCTATTTGTTATTCAATATTTGTGTTATTATTCCTTGAGGTTCATATAGTTCACTTTTTTGGTGTATAAGATAATGTAGTTCTTTTGCAACAAATAAGAACTGTTTTGTTTAAGGCCTACTCCCTATTTGCCTATTACTACTCCTAAAATGAGAGTGCTAACCTCACATGACAGCATAATCCAGTGGAAATGAGCATGGGCTTTTGAAAAAGATCAATATGGATTCCAATCCAGGATTTATATTTACAAGCAGAGAAATACTAGGCAAATTATATAACCTCCTTGACATTCAATCTCAGGAAAATAAAGGAATAGAATGTAACAACAACAACAACAACATTAATAATGATAATAATAATAGTAAGACTACTTTCTCTGAAGGTTGTTGAATTACATAAAATAGTCTTTGCAAAGTGCCTGGTAGAGTACTCTACCCCTAGTATGGTCTCAATATATCGCAATCATCATTTTAATGATAATAAATTAACATAGTATGGATAAGTAGTGTATTATATCTACGGGGCAAATACACGCATTACCCACTGCAAATTCAGCAACAATTATATTGAAAACTTGGCGAGTTTGGATGAGAAAGTTGACCACTCTGAAGTCTGTTTAAAATCTACAGCTCTACAGTCTATGATTACCTTTTCAAAATGAGTATTTTTTTAACAAAATAAGGGATTTTAAAAATACTTATGCTATGTAATTAAAAGGTATTAAAATCCATTTTTAAGCTGAGAGATTTGTCTGCTTTTGGCTCTTCTAAGAAAAAGCAGAAAATAAATTTTACATAATTTGCCATTTTAAGGAAATTGGCATAATATTTATGATATTTACAATCTTTCCCTGATGTGGTCTATAGTTCACAGAACCTCAATTTAGGATAAAAGAGAGATAAAATATGATCAGTGAATACTATTTGAAGAGCATAAGTATCACTGAATTAGATTATGGAAATGAGATGAACAATATACTGTGAATATAGTTATAAGATGCTTTCTAACATAGTATGCAAATGGGAAATTGCATTTGATTTAGAACCAAATTCTGCCATTTTTAGAATTTACTACCGTCAGTGTTCATTTTGCATGAATGTCTGTGTAATATTTTTATTGGTTTTTTTTGGATCCCTTGCTGCCTGTTAGGAAGTCTGGATGTGTCACTATTCATTTATGCAATAAACAAAGTATTAATCCAATATTTAGCTATTTTTATTTTCCCCATTGACTATACATTTAATTCAATCAACTGTTAATCATAATTCCTTAACTACTGCCGTGAGGTAGTAGTGAACTAAATAGTCAATGGAAACTGGAGAATCTGTCTGGATGAAATTGGACTTAATGGATAGCCATTTCAAAACTTTATTTTTCTAATTTAAATTAAGTGGGTGTCTGTGTGTTTGTTTATTGTTGTTATTATCTACTACTTAATGAAGGAAATCATACGGTATTTGACCTTCTCTCTCTGACTTATTTCACTTTGCATAATACCCTCAATGTCCATCCATGTTGTCACAAATGGCTGGATTTCATCGTTTCTTATGGCTGAGTAGTATTCCATCGTGCATATAGAGACAGAGATTGGATTGGTGGTTACCAGAGGGGAAGGGGGGAGGGAGGAGGGCGAAAGGGATAATTCGGTACATGTGTGTGGTGATGGGTTGTAATTAGTATTTGGGTGGTGAACATGATGTAATCTATGCAGAAATAGAAGTATAATGATGTACACCTGAAATTTATACAATGTTATAAACCAATGTTACTGAAATAAACAAAAAATTAAAAAAAAAAGTTACAAAAAATAAATAAATAAATAAATTAGGTGAGTGGTCCTGAATTTGACCAAAAAATGTCTCCCTTACTTTCTCCAGCACTTGTGCCCAATTGTTCCTAAGTTCTCATGATTCAGTCCTTTAAATGACTCATACATTTTCTGATTACTCCTTCAGTTTCTGCCTTAGTTTGGGCTCTCATTCTCTCTCATTAATATTTTTATTTTACCAACCAAAGTGGTTGTGGTGCCTCCATGCCCACAGTGTCTTCATCTGTTCTAGAGTTCTCATTCCAAAATCAAATCTGATCATGCCACCTCTCTGCTTAAAATCTTCAATGACTTCCACAGAATCACAGGAAAATCCAAATTTCTTAGTAAAGTGTACATTTATTTTTATTTCATTTTCTGTCACTCTTTATTGAAGATTACCTTTCAATTACAGCACGGAATAATGTCTCTCAAGACTCCCTTCCCCTCCTCTCCAGGTGGCGATGTGTGTATGATTCTTTGACACTCAGCTGAGATGTCCTTTACTCTAGAAATCTTCTAACACCCTCTTCATATCTCTGCTTCCATTACACACTAAGTATACTTCTATTTAATCTTACAATATTCATTACATTGCACTGCAATTCATTTGGTACATTTTTATTTGCTTCTTCAAATTTCATACTTTTCTATGCATAAAGGCATAGAAAAGTATGAAGATTAATTATACATATATTTCACTTTCTTATCAGTTAAATTCCTCAAAAGGTCTAAACATATCTCTCTTGAAATAAGTTATGTTTTGTATTTTGTTTATTCACCTTTCAATAAACTCCCCTTTTCTGACCTCAAGTCCATAAATTAGAATATCTATAGTCCTTTTAATTTACAAAATTAGCTTCTAATTATTTATTTAGTTAAACGCTATCATATGGCTGTAAAGAAGGTGGCTGACAAATTGAGTACAGTGAATCCAAACCTATTTTTAGATGATCCAAATTAATGCTGTTTGTGACAAACATACAGTGTTTTATTTTATAAACCCTCCTAATAATACATGAAGCATGAATTACAGATATGAAGGCATATTAAAAAAGCAACAACAAAAATAATACACCAACACATACGAGAAGAGTGAAGTGAAATGGAGGTTGCAAAAAGAAATATATAAAGAAAAGACACAGAGAGCAAATGGAAAGTCCTGAACGATAAATTAACGTATGCCCAAAGGCAATGAATGCCATTTTGTAATAAATATACTGGAAATAAAAATGGAACCAATTAGTATGAACAAGAAAATGCAAAAATAATCAGGAATAAGGAAGAGCAGTATGCAGGCTAAGTTGCACGAGGTTCAAAATAGGATGTGGAAGATTATACAATGAAGTGAAGGGAGTACAAAATGAAAGAAAGGAAAGGTGGCAAATAAAAGGAAAATTGTGGCGATGATAAAGATAAATAAAACGACATTTTTCAACTGTAGGAAGGGGCAAGAGGTCAGACCCTTGAAGAGATGGAAGAGATAATTTATTGACAACAAGGTAGAGGAGCTGATAAAACAAAATTAATTTTTTTTCTGCCTCAGTGTCCACAAACAGCAGAGAGGCTAATGTGGCAGACAAAGGCGTACATTTCCCAGGAGACAGAAGAGAAATGTTGAAGGAATGTAGATTGCTATGGGATGTCTAATCAATTGAAGCATTTTTTTTCTTCCACATTTCATTCTATTTGAAAACTAAAGGTAGAACTAAACAGTATGACTACTGCATCTTGGCTCCAATAAGCATTTTCAAAGCTGATTGCAAGAGCAATGAACCTGCCAATTATGTGAACATAAATGACATTTTTAAAAACGTCTTTAAGAAAAATCCAGTAAACACTAGGCCAGCAGAGTAGAGTTAAAAGAAGCTGCCAAAGAGAAATATGTAGGTCATGGTTTATATATTTTATTTGAAATTTCAGGAGTATTTTTTCAACTGAAGTTGGTTTTAAAAATTTTTTTGGGGGGGAGGAGATTGGTCCTGCAGTAACATCTGTTGCCAATCTTCCTCTTTTTATTGAGGAAGACTGTCTCTGAGCTAACATCCGTGCCAACCTTCCTCCACTTTGTGTGTGACGCCTCCACAGCATGGCTTGATGAGCTGCGTGTTATGTCCACGCCCGGGATCCGAACCTATGAATCCCAGGCCGCCAAAGCAGAGCACACAAACTTAACCACTATGCCATCGGGCTGGCTCCTAATTTTGCTTTTAAGTTTATTTGAATTCAGTTTCCATAAGCCTAATTAAAGAATCTTCACATGATAAATTTAAACATAAGGATTTCATTTTTATAACATTATTCTAGAAGACAATAAAATTCTCTTAAGAAAATTCACAAGAAAAAATACAACATAATCCTGAAATACATAATTTCTGGTTTTTTAAGTTTATTATCAACACTCCAATTTTGACTTTAAGGTAAAAGATTATTTTTCTTATGAAGCCTTTATCAGATATGCAAATTATTATTATAGATTTGTGATCTTCATTTCTATTACAGGTGTAATATAAACTGAACTGAGATTCAAATTTTATCTCTTATATTCTTAAATAGTTATAAAAAGACAATAGATTTTAGGTAGTTTGAATGATATAAATTTGGTACCTAGAAACTAAGAAAGTTCATATCTTATTACTGTACTATCTAGTTGACCATAGCAAAGTATATATTTTATTAGGTAAAGTTCTAGACATAATTTTATAGATTTTCCACAATAGGAATTACTTTTAAGTAGTTTTACATAAAAAAGAACTATTCAGAAGAACTGATTCAACATGTATATACCAGGATCTATTGCTTGAAAAAATAGCATATTAAATGCTGTGAGGATACAAAATTGGAATTGGAACTTAACACGTAATAAGGGAGAGATCATATATTTCTGCTGCTATAATCAAGGTAGAGAATGAAAACTGCCATAAAAGAGGTCCAAATAAAATGCCTAGAGAAACTGAAACAGAGAGAGATTTGTGAAAATAAGCCTTCTATTCAATTGTTCACTCAAAAAATATTTCAGAATATATGGAGTTTGTATAATGCAAGATGGGTAAAAATTAGACAGATAGAAATGTAGAATAAAGAACTTTCCAGAAGAAGGAATCAGGAAATCTAAAACAAGGGGGTGGTAAGGGAGGTAACATCTATTAAATGCCTAGTGTGTACCTGGTGTTTTATATACCTTCTGTCATTGATCTTTAGAACATTTGTCCGTTAAAGCCAAAAAATACTTGTGATTGCGACAGAGTAAATTCTTCAAAAAGTGGGTATGATTATTCCCATTTTATATATAAAACAATTGAGTTAGAGATGCTTTAAAAAATCACCCAAGATCCTCAAATTCCTAAACGAGGAGCCAAGATTTAATTCCAGAAAGTTCTATCTTTATAATCCAGGCTCTTTCTATCAATTTTTTGCTGGTGAATTTACTGTCATATACATAAAAGATAAGAGTTAGACATCAGGATGGATGTGAAGGTTGATGCAGATCATGACACAGCATCCCTGAGTGCTTGAAATGCACAGTGTGCCCCCCAGTTGTAGCCATCTCCAGATGGGGGTATCAGCATTTTCCATGCAGAAAGTACCAACCGGAAAGTAAACAGCAGAAAGTTGAATCAAGAATCTAGAGATTTTAATCTGAAAAATTTAATCTATCAGATTTCTCCAAGATCTAAAGTAAGAGAACCTTGGGTCAAATATTTGGAAATCTGTTTCAAAAGCATTTGTGGAGTGCTCTCTCTGTCCTAATAGATGCTCTGGTTGCCATCTCACTGACTTTATCCCTTAGGCTGGGGTGGAACAGAAGCCAAAGACGGAAACAGAAGTAGTCACAAGAGAAGACAAAACATAGGACTTAGGTTAAATAGGGTTTTAAGAAAAATTGGATGCTCAGTTGTCTTTTATGCTACAGAGAACTTTAGAACAACATTTCTTCTCCTTATTCTGGCATGCCACAACCTCTGTAATAGAAGTCCCAAAGAGTACCATCCCATCCTTACTTCCTACTCCCTCCTTGCCCCCAGTGCCTCATTGGAATGAAACTACTTTTTTAAACTAGTGCACGTACCCCATGATAGTTCTTTTTTATACCTTGCTTAAATAGTTCTTTTTCCTTGAAATGCTTTCCCTTTCTTTCTTTTACTTTTTTCCTTTCTTCCTTCCTTCCTTTCTCTCTGTCTTGCTCTTTCTTCCTCTTCTTCTTCTTCTTCTTCTGCTGCTGCTGCTGTATGCACATAATAAATTTTTGTGTACATCTCAAAGCCAAGTTTTCTTAATATTATAATACATGATGCCTATTGATCCATCATTGGGGCATAATTTTCCTATCTTCTGAAGTTTCTTACCATTAGTTAGTACTTGTAATTTACATATAATTGCCCTGCACATATTACAAACATTATGCTCATGTTTTATATCTTTTATTAGACTCCAAGTTTCTTAGAAAGTGCTTAATAAATATTTCTTGAATAAATAAATGGTGAAATGTTGTGGTTTTCCTCCTCAAATGATCCCTAAACCATTCCTGTGAGAGAACAAAATAATTTCCAAGTAAAAGTTCAAGAAGGAAAACAAAAATTTTCCATAAAAGCACAAGAAGATTAAAGTGGATCTGTGAATAAAATAAACCATGTAATCTTATCATAGGCTAATGCTAACCAGGAACTGCTCATTAGGATTTCCATGATAGAGAGAGTATTATTCAGAAGACTGTTAGTTTATGTAATGGACAGTTGAATGTTTTGTTATTTCTGCTATTATTTCCTCTTTGACTTCTACTTCTCTGGTAAGAAATAGTTGAAAGAGAAGATTTGGCTTCATCAGCACTTCTTAGGACAACATCAGATACTTTGTAAGGTCTGTCTCTACTCTAGCAATCTATTTTTTCAATGCTTACTCACTGACACCACCATTACTCTAAAATTTGAGACAAAAGGCATGGTAACTTCTATTCTCCATTTATTAGTGGCAGTCCTCAAATTCATGATGTTATAAATTTCACTCATTCAAACTGGATTTTCTGTGTCCTCATTATTTAATTTATCTAACATGTATTTATTGGGTTTCTACTGTTTAGGATCCAGTTCTAGGTGCTAGAGATACTGCAATGAACAAGATAGGCAAGTCCCATGCTCTGATGAAGTTAGCATTCTGGCGAGTTTGGAGAAGATATAGCAAAAAGTTGATAAACAAACAAACAAATAGAAATATACAATAATGATAGGTGTTTTGAAGAGTATTAAAATAGTGCAATGTGATAGCAAATGACTAAGTGGCTAATTTTGGAAATGGCAGTTAGGGAAAGCTTTTGCAAGCAGGTGAAATTTGAATGACAGATAGAAGAAAACTATACAAAGATCAAGAGCAAGTATGTTCTAGACAGAGGAAAGAGTAGGGGCACAACCTGTAAGGCAAAACTGAATCAACATGTCCAAGAAAATGAAAGAAGGACACTGTGGCTGGAGAAAAGTAAAAAGAGGGCAAGTGGGATGAGATGGGACTAGAGCATTTGGAAGGGGTTGAATCATTCAGTGTGCATTCAGCCTGAATGAGATATTAAAAGTTTATTCTAAATAGAATGAAAATTATTGTAAAGCTTTGAATAGACAAATGGCATGATTTCATCGACACATTTAAAAGATCGCTTTGGTTGCTGTTGAAGAATGGATGATAAGGAGGTTAGAACAGAAGTATGGTGACCAACTAGAAGATTATTATAGTATTCAGAGAATGATGATGGTGACTTGTACCAGGGTGGTTTAATGGAGATAGAAAAAGGTAAATGCATACAGGTTGCTTCGATGTAGGACAGAGAGGAAAAGAAGTATTCTTGTTTTGCCTTGTTATTTTAGGATACATATTAAACATCCAAATGGAGATATAAAGGAGGCAGTTGGATGTACAGGTCTGGAGATCTATGGTCAAGGCTGCATGTAGAGATATCAGTGTACATGGTACGTAAATAATAGTTTCAAGCCGTGGTCCTGAGTAAGATCTCCTAGACAACTGTAGATATTAAGGCGATAAGGGGAATGAAGACTGAGCCCTGGATAATTCCACAAGAAATGGCAAGAAGGAGGCAGAAAATTAAGAGACAGAAGGGACATCCCTTGAGAGTATGATGCCAAGGAAGCCAAGAGAAGAAGGTATTTCAGGAACAGAGAGGTCAACGGTGCTAAATATTGTTTTTGCCACATAATAACCTAGGTTTTGGAAGTATAAACGGGAATGTAACCTAATCCTGAACTTAAAGTCCATATTCAAATTGGGTAGACAAGAAACAAACTGACAATTTCACTCCAACGTCTAATTGTGATAGTTCAGGGAATTGTGAGGGCACATAAGGACATGTCCACCAAAACTCTGAGGGGAGCAATTAGGAACAGCCTTTGGAAGACATATCATCTAAAAGGAAGATAAGAAAGAGTATTATATGAGAAAAATTAGGTGGTGTGGCTACACAGAAGAGCATTCCTGGTAAACAGAATAGTTTGTGGAAAGCCAACAAAAGGAGAAGCACAAAGTTTGGTGACTGTAGGTGTGCTTCCGAGGTGGATAGAACTTAGACACAGCATGGGATATGAGGCTAAAGAGATAAGCAGGGGCCAGATCATGGAGAGCTTCGAAAATCACAGCAAAGAGTCTGAACTTTTTTTCTAAAGGCTATGGAGTTTCATGGAGGAATTATAAAAAGTGGACAACTAGGAAATCAATTTGCATTTGAGAATAATTTCTCTGGCAGCCAGCCCCAGGTGTATGGCTTAAAGTGAGTAAAGAAGACTGATATGAATATCATTTAGGAACCTGTGGTAAAAAAGAAATGATGGGTACCTAAACTAAAGAAGAGGAAGTAGAATTTTCAAAAATCTTACCTAAGTCCATCAAAGTCTATGTATCTTATAATAGATCATAAATAGTAAAGATGGACACTCTTTGTAAGTAAGACAGAGGGCAAGTTTGAGCCAGTAAATGGAGCCCTTTAATTGGGAATTTGGTCAGCAAAAACTGGTATATAATTTTTGACAGATGGCAAAACAGAATCTTCCATGACCATTAACATCAAGATCTCTCTTTATGCTTCATCCAAGAGACGCAACTTCTGACAACTTAGTCATTTGCAATTCTGTAATAGGTCACTTGCCATAAGAATACTATTCCCATTTAAGGAAATACAGAGGTCTCTCTTAATTAATAATGTTTGTGATAATGTTGATGGGTAATATTATAATTATTTGGAGGTTTTATATACCACATAAGAATTGGCAGATGCCTCTCTGCAGCTTAATAGGTGACATATCAAAGTGCTAAAGATTCAACTAGAGATCAGAAGCCATCTCCAAGGATTTTGATAAATTGGATTTCTAATTCAAGCTGCAATACATTTTTTGCTTGTATAGTTCACTCTACTATTCACTTTCTCCCTAATGTCCATGGATATAGCTTCTTTCTGCAATTCTGGGACCTTAGAGTTCCCCAAAATGTGGAAGTTATGCATGGTACACAGCAATGGCACTTCTTGTGACATTGTCCTGAAACGGGGGATGTTACAAAATTTTGCTTGGAGGTCTGTATTTGAAATGCTTCCCATTGTTAATGTCTTAATTTAATTTAGCCAAAATGTGTTTCAAATTATGTATCAAAAATCAGGCAATGAAAACTTTGAAATATAAAACATTAGAAACCCATATAAATGTTTCTCCTGTTAGCAGACTTCAAGTACTACCTGAGCCACTTACTTGGTAATGAATCCTGTGTTGCCCAGAGACATCACCCCGGTACTGTGCTACTTATTGCTACTTAACTCTTCGTTATTGACCTCTTCAGCTCGTCTCTCCTGCTTCACATAGTCACGGAATGTTTCGTAGGTGGTCAGTACACTAGAAGTCATTAAGCAAATGCTATAATTGTAAGGATGAGGAAACTGAGGTCCAGAAATGTAAATAGTTTTATATTTCTGTGGTCTGCAAGTGGCAGAGCTGGAATGCAAACCCAGGTTTCCTAATTTCAAGTCCAATGACTTTGTTTAAGACTCTTGAAGGGAGAGACTATGTCTTCTGCTTCTTTGTATTGTCTTTAGCTCTTAGCAAAATATCTTACATCTTTTGTTGATCTGTTGGTTTTTAAATTGTTGATGCCCACAATGTTCTAGATTAGTCTTTTCATATTAATAGAAATGTGATTTTATAGGAAACATGAATTAAAAATAATCTTTAAAGTTTTGTTTCTTTCTGTTCTCATGTGAAAGCAGAAATCACATTAAATCAATCTCTTTCGGGCCTGTTTAAAAGCCTATGAAATTATCCCTCCCTCAAAAAAAAAAAAGATAAATAAATGGATGTAAATATCATAAGATATGTCTTCAAAAGTGATAAACTATTTTATGATGCCATTTTTATGGCAAAACTTTCTTATTAAAATCATGAAAAATTTGTTTGCTGTAAATATTATTATATGCTGGAGTTTACTTTTCCAATCTAGACTAAGATAAAAGTTAAAAATAACAGGCATGTTATTATATGGATTAAAAGCTACATATAATATTTATAAAATGTATTAATATTGAACATTTTTGCTGTTACAACTCCTTTCATAAGTACTGACTTGCACATGTTGCATATCAAGGTACAATTCTTGAATTCTAAGGTGAGGTAGAGAAAGATGCATCTACATTTTTCTTTATTTATTTCTTTATATCAATTTTTGAAGAAAACTTTCTTACCAGGAAAAGATATATTGAGGGATGGAAGGCACTGACAAGAAAGGAATACTGAAGGAGATTCATAAAGAGAAGAAATTAAGAGATTTCCTAAGTATAAATAAGGAAGCTAAATACTTTCCAAAAGAAAGGCAATAAAAAGAAGAGGAGAAAAAGAGAATAATGAAAGGAGTTAGCGGTAGTCCCAAAGTGGAGAGCTCTAGTTATTCATATATATGAGTAAGAGTATCTGTGGCATTTTATCAGCTGTGGAAATGTAGGTGGTACAATGGACTAATGCAGGCTATAAGAAGTTTGCTTAAGTGAAAATAAACTTCAATGCAAGTATGCATAAGAATGATTTGCAAGGAAAGCCTGTTGCCTAAGAGAATGAGGGCCATGAAAATTTAGAGCAGAAAACTAAGGAATTTTGTTACACCCACTAAGTAGACTAAAACATGTTTTTAAAAAATATTTGTGGTATAGCACAAACCATAATCAGAAAATTTTGCTTGTTCTTGTATCATATTATTACGTAGATAGTATATGTTTAAGTCAATCCCACCCCAATGGAATATGTTGACATCTTATATATATTTGGTTTTATATGAATTACTCCATGGTTTCAATTTCCTAGATATGTATGGATTTTATCAGTTGTTTTTTTCTTTTACATTAAACAGATGGCACTTACTATCCCTTTTATTACAAATGATTAGAATTTGGCTACTCACTCAATATTTTTATTTTGTCTTTCTGAGTTACAATGTCTGTGTTGATAATGAACCCCATTCACACATATAAAAACATACATATAGATGCATAAGTATCATATTATATATAGAAAAAATTAACTATAATCATTTAATATTCTAAAAGAATAACTTATAGAGGAGCATATGTTATATAGATATAGATGTTGCATAGCTATGCATTTCCTTATAGAAGGAAAATATTTCATCCATGCAGCATATTTATAGACATGTATGAAATATTTTCCTTCTATAAGGTCCAGGTTTGTAAAGAAAAAAATTGCCTTTTCCTATAAAAATAAATACTTCCTCTTTCCTGTTTTTTACTTTATATATTTCCTTTCAATCACAAAAATATAATTCATTTTAAATGTATTTTTTTTGCATAATCTCATATTAAATGTGGCTTTTCATTATTGGTTTTGATGATTTTTGAAGATTTTTGTATTTAGATGGCATACACATTTTCAATCATGTCTTAATTACTTTTAAAAATGCTGCACTGGCTTAGGGACAAGACAGATAACTTGTTAAGCATTTGAAATTTCTGAGCTGTTTTCTCAGTTCTGGCAGTCACTACCCAAGTCCAGATTGTAACCTCCTTTCTGCCTCCAAAGCCTGCCTTGGCTCCGTGTCCAGTGAGGGATTATGGATTTAGCAAGGAAGGTAAGTGTGACTACAAGCATTGGCTCACCATCTGCTCCCCAGCAGAGCATGGGCCAACCTGCATCGCCTGCAGCAAGACCAGGGCACTGTTCTCCAGCCAGCCCCTTTCCAACCTGGCTCAAGACACACATCACATTCAGTCAGATGATTAGGTCTAAGTAGTCCATATGTAACAGAATATTTTTCCTAAATACCAAAATGAAAACAAAATGAATGCCATTTTTTCATTCTCCTTACTCGATACATCAAGTTTTACACAAATAAATACTCTCTTAAGGTTTATGCAAATTATAGAAAAATAAAACTATGCATTATTTAGCAGTTCTCCTATTTCAAGATCTAACAGACTTTATTCACAGCATGTTTTTCCCTAGTTTATGCTGGCCTTCTTTTCTGATTCGACTTTTTAATTCATCTTTTTAAATTATTCCTTTTTAAATCATTATCTTATGTGTCTTCATAGATTTTCATGTATTAATCTATTATTAATTTTTACTATACTCAACTTAATCTTAAATTGTTTAAAGCTCTTTTAAGAGTAAACACTTGCCTATGTTTTAAAGGTAGCTCATACTTGAACATTTTGCCTATTTGAACCAGTAGCCTCATTCAAACTTAACTGTCAAATAAATTATAATTTTTTATGGGCATTTTATGCATAGAATAATCAAGCATTGAACAGGAAAGTTAACCTTTGGGTTCAAGAATCAAGATTATTTTTCAATTCTCAAGAATGAAGAGATTTCTAGCCACATTTTATTTCTTTCTTGAATTTATCAATAATATGCTATTACACATTTTTGGACTTTGTTTCAGGTCAAGTGCTTTTTTAAAAAAAAAAGATTTCCATAAAGAGCAGAAAAACACGCAGTTGAAAGTAGCTTTCTGCTTCCTTTAGCCCTGTTGCTGATTTGAGCACACACAGTGAACATGAAAATAAGCTGAACAAACATCTCACCCTTTTTACTTAAACTGTTGTCTGCCTGACTGCTGAATGTACACAGAAAACAATCTAAAATTGTATAACCCATAATACAGTATATTAAATTACAACATTGGTCAGTAATGGAAACTTATTCCCAGATATGAATTATTTACAGCCCATTTAAGTAATCCATATTCAGGTGTGGCGATGAAAAAAAGTGCAACATAAATCTTTAATGCTGACCAGTCGAGAGAGCAGAGCTGAGGATTACAGACATTTTAAAGAAAAAAACTAAACGAATTGATATAGCCTGTTCAGTGGCTTACTGCACCAGCGTGCTAATAAATTGACGGATGGCGTGTCAGGGGTAGGAGTTGAAATCCCAGCATTTCTAACTAAGGCGGGATCTAATATCAGACTACCAAAATAAGGAGTTTTTGAACCTGGTTGTCACAGGAAACAGCCTGTGCATCTTTTTGTACATGCAAGTGCTCAAAATATGATAATTTAACAGGAAAATCCATGAAGGATTTCTTTTTTTAATTACCTCAGTAACTGCATTAGTAATTCCAGCAAGCCACATAGATTGTGTTATAAAATAGAGAGGGTCTATCAATGGTAAGCTTTTCTTTTTCTTTTTCACCGAGTTCGGGCCAATGCCTGATTTGGGGACATAAACTTATCTAAGAAATCCCTTTAATCCTATTTTACGTTTTCATACTATACAGAATAGAATTCATCCACCAACTTAAAGGGGGGAAAGAAGCAAATGACTTCTAGAGTGTTGCGCACTATTTTTTATACAAATTGCGCAAGTTGTTAGCTACTTCAAACTGAAGTATAAAAGATCATGGGTGGAAGGAGGCTCTCACGTTGCAATCTCTTTTGTTTCCTGGAGCAGTACCTATATTAATTCATCTTACAAAGATCATTGCTCAAGAACTAAATTTTGCATATATTAGAAAGCAGAATTAGCATTGCACTGTGTACAACATTCCACGCTAACTTCTCTCCAAGCAACCATTAAAGGTCATGTTTTGACGACTGAATGGCATGTCGGCACCTTGGTCCCCTGGAGAGGCATTCCCCAGGTACATGCAAAAGGTTATTAAATTACCTTCCGAGCAACACTATCTCTTCGGATGAAAATAATTACAGGCTTTTAGAGGCATCAGAATGCTTTCTTTCTTTCTTTCTTTTTTTTTAAATAAGATGAAGATGCAGTACCTAATGACCATTTTTGTGTGTGAGTCATATAGCCTGTCAGCGGTGACAGGACAAATGAGCGTAATGGCATAGCTTAAAGGGGAAAGGTTCATTTTAAATAGTGACAAATAATATTTAAATGGCATTGTTGGAGACCCATCATGCTTGTAAAATGTAGTTTGTATCTCTTCTTCATCCTTTAATTTCATCACTGTCAAATGGCATTAGCTGTTAACATGCAACATCAGGTGCAGATATAATTTTTAACTGTTAAATGCGCCCATAACCAAACAATAATGTATCTTGATTTTTCCCGTTTTTTTTTTTCCTTTGGTTATATGGGTAACTCATTCCATAATTCAAAAAAAAAATGTATCTAAGAGATTTGATTCTAAAAGATGACTTTATGAGATGGATAAAATAATAGCTTTAAAATATAATCCCTTGAATGTCATTTCTTGTTGTCAAGGTTCAAAAATGGAAATGACTTCATTTTTAGGCTAAATGTAATTAGCAGATTGGGAGTATCATGGGCAAGATCACTGGATGTAGCATTTTAGTGAAAACAGTCGTGGGCATACCAGTATAATGACATGCATATTGTATGCACTTGGAGTAAGCTGGTGAGCAGCATAGAATGGATTCTCTTTAAAGCAAACGTCTAACTTCAAAACATGTAACAAGAGTGAAGCACGTCACTGCAAAGTGAGCTTCCTCTCTTCTTTGTCTAGTTATGGAATTTGAGCAAAGTTAACCAAAAGTCAATTTCATCTTTTAAATTTTCTTGAGATAATGCAGTGCCGTAATGAAAATACATGAAAATAAGTAACTGCTGAAATATCCTGTGCACAGAATTGCAGTGCTCATTTCAAACTTTCACATAAAGCCTTCTAATTCTTAAATATTTTTACACAGCTTCATCACATTTATTGCTACTTTATTTTCAGATCACTTAAGCCAAAACTGGAGACAGTTTAGGTACCTTTGAGTTGTTAAAAGTTATAGCCAATTTTCTGAAAAATTATACCAGCTAAAAACACAACATTAAATATTTACCCTGTTGGATGTTAAAAAACGCTTACAATGAAAAATGTTCACATATTGACTATTCAAAATGGCCTTCACTTTGAAATTGTGAAATGGAAGGGATTGCAGATGTACAAGAATAAATATAAAAACAAATGAGTTGACTTGAAGTGTTGCCGGCTTTCATAAACATGCTACTGCAATAACATGTGACATTAATATTTAATTACAAAAGCACTGCTGCAAAATCTTTGAAATTAATGTTTTGCAAAATTAACATTCAGTGCACAGAAGCAAAGTCGTTCCAGGCGCGACTGTGATTAACAATGCCATTCACTTTACATATTATATTAATATATTATTCAAGCTACGAATTAACACCTCCTAATTTAAATAAGGTGCTACATATCATGATGAGCTAAAATGCTTTTCTTAAAATGGCCCGTCTGATTTTAAGCAATCTGTGTTTATCATTTAATATTTTGTTATTGAATACTCTTCTCCGTAAAACTCCTTCTACGTTAATTTCAAGCAGAGGAGACCTCATTAAACGAGTGCCTTCCGTTTCTAGGATTGTTAAGTCATTTGAACCATATTTTGTTTGCTAGCTAAGCCAGCAGTGCTGAAATACTACTGTGTGTATGAGTGTGTTCTTAGGCAGCCATACTTTTATTTCAAGGTTCTAAGGGATACTTTCAAGCAATGTGCTTCTTTGCTTTCAATGAGACACTTGTTTGCAGAAAAAGCGCCTCTATCATTGTGTCACGGATTTCTACATTTTCACTCTGCCTGAGGTAAGCACAGTTCTTTGGAAAGAAGAGCTGCAGTTTCAAAACTCTGCCTCCCATATTGAACCTCAGAGCTCACCAGTTTTCTATGGAAGTGTGAAGACACTTGGAGATGATAAGAATTGCTTGTTTTAATCTATGAACATGAGATAATTGTCATTCCTGTTAGGAATTCATTCATCAGGAAGTAGTTCAGAGGGCCATTTATGTTTTACTGAAGCCAATGCAAATGAAGGATTCTTATTTTAAGAAAAATAATACCAAAGCAGGTGAAATCACACTGTGGAGAGCATCATTGTAGAGCCTTAAATGCTTCCTCCATTTTTAAAACTTAGTGGTACCAGACTTCAATGATGATTTGGTTATTGACATTCTTGAACTGAAAAACAATTACTGACATTCCAAGGACATATTTAGTGATGAGAATCAATTACTAAGACACCTCAGAATAAGTTCAGTGTATTCTAAAACAGTTTCTAACTTATAGTTATATTTCCTTAGTTTTCCAATCAATCAACCAACAAACATAAAGAAATAATAAAATCAGGGTGCTCTCAATTCATAATTTTAGATCTCTAGAATGGAAAGTAGCTTTTGATCATTGGTTTCAAGTTGAAGATTTATAGGCAATATTTCTGGATATCTCTCTTATGTCCCATAATTCCTACTCAGGTTCTTCGTTTATATAACTGAATGAGTAACAGATCTGAGATTCTCAAAAAATAGAAAGGTCTTTAGAAATGCAAAACCTACACTTAAATCTACACTTAAATTTAGCCTGAATATAGGGTGTGGAGACCAGGAGGATGTATACCTATTAACCAATGAGTTATCGATACACTATTGCTCTTTCCTAGTTTGCTGAAAAAGCAGGGAAAGTCTCTATACCTCCAGTTTCTCTTAAAGGTCTGGCATCATTTTGATCTTGCCTTGATGTCAATCATTTCTTGCTCATGTGTCTTCTAATTTTTTAAAATTCATTAGCATAGCTATTCCTTTTTTGAAAAGAAAGTTCCTTTAAATTATTTTATACAGTTTTGTTCTGATTCAATGTTATGTGTCATTTCAACAGTACAAGAAATTCTAAATTTGATGGTTCAGAGTATTTATTAAAGTAAAATCTGAACACAATGGTTTTAACGTTAATAATGACGTAATGGAACTTTCAAAGATTGTCCACTCTTAAGAAGGATTTATATCCAACTGGTTAACACATTTTAGATAGTCAATTAGCAGATTCAGAGAATGTGGAAGAAATTAGAATTTTCCAGATGACTCAGATTATTTATGTGTAAGTAATCTGCCTATCACTTTCATGAAAAACAATTCTTGAAACAATGTTTTTCAAAGAGAATCGGGTTGAACAGCAGTATATAATCCAAAGAGAAAAAGAGATTCCGTAATTATATAAAACTTTAAATACTGAATGGGGCAAAGAAATATTTTTATGCAGAACTTATTACATTCTTTTTTAATGTTGATTTGTATGGTGACTTTCTATGAGGGTAATAGTGCACACAAATTTTCTCCAACTTATTTGGCCATGAATAATTTTTCCATAGAGCATCATGGAGACCATGAGCCACATTTTAGAAAATACCCCAATACTTGGGTGCTTTGAAGAGAACCACATTTTAAAGATTATTTTTATTCCAATGACTTAAGAAGGTAGAAAAAGGTAAGTCTACTAAAGGTCTATTAAATGAATCCTAAAAATATAATTTCCTAGTAGTAACTTCTTGAGGACATTTATTTATTTAGATGATAGTAGTGCATAAAAAAAGCTCTTTGTATAAATGTTTCACAAACTATAAATTTCTTTGGAAACTATACCACAAAAACCTGAGAATCACTAATATATTATGATATTCTAGGCAATGGGGAAAAAACATCTAAAACTCTGCAATACAGTATGAATCAAAAACACAAAGAGTTGTAACAATGGTTGGAAGGTGGGGACAAACAGGGTTATTCAGGGTGAAGCTTTGTTTTAATTCTTGATGAATGATGTCAGTTTGTCACAATTTTGTCCAAAGCAATGAATTTTAAGAAATCCACATTTTCTGAATAATGTATGCTATAAATCATGAACTGGTCCTATAAATACTCCTCTGATGGTTCTTAGGTTTGGCTATATTATAGATAAAAATATTATAATAAGACTGTATGTTACATCCAGAATAAATACAGTTCTCTGTTATTGAAGATAGAAATATCATATTCCTAATTCCATGCCATATTACAGCAAAGCTCCAGGGTACCAGAGTAGTTCATTTTCTAAATGCCAATTAGCAATTAGTTCAATCTTATTGATGTAGACACAAGATTGAAAAATGGGGAATCTTCTGACATTAATCCTCCCACCACAAGTCTGCTGCTTAATCACAAGCTAAAGTAATTACAAGTGCCCAAATTTGGGCTACTATCACAGTCATCACATATCCCCCCAGGTTAAAAAGCCATTCCTTGTAGAAGAAATGAACCTAAGTAACTGGTGACTCTGACCACCTGGGGCAAGTTCTGCTCATCACGGCAAACATATTTTGTCCGTTTAAGCATTTTGCTTAATGAAGGCAGAATTTGGTTAATAGTGTTATATCCAGAAATTCAGTAGTCTTGCTTTCTCCCTCCTTTTTCCCCCTCTTCCTTCTCCCCATTTCTAGGTGAAAATCAGCTCTGAGGTACCAGGTGTCTGTTGGACAATTCTTTGATGACATTAAAGCACCAAATGGAAGGATGTGCCTTAACAGAAACAAGTATCACAATAATCCTTTAAAATACCTTTCTTATTAGTTGATTGCTTATGGCCATTTTAGACTTAGGTACCAATACGAAACTGTACAAACAGACCAATAGTCCTTACACATGCTGAATAAAAAGTAGGAATTCATATTAATGCACATACTTTTTACATTGTTTTCCTGGTAAAAGCAGCCTCTGCAAACTTTGTCCATCTTAAATTGTTAACCTTAATGACTACGGCACACCTAGTCATTAGATGTCTCCAACATGATGTCTCCAAATTTCCTCACAGAGACTCCGATGACCTTCTGGGCACTATATAAGCCACATACTTTCAAATAGTCTTTATATATAACAGTCACATAATGAATATTTTGATAAAGCTAAGTAAGATACATAAAGAGAGCAGGGACAGTTGACTAAACGTTTTATATTTCCTATTTGCTCCTTGAGGCCCATCTAATAACAAAATAAATAATTTCATATCAGAAAAACAAATGATAAAATAAAATACTGAATGAATTAGCATCTCCTTAGTGATTCTAATTTGTCTTTGATATGGCCCATTTTTGAAGATACCAGCTTTACTTTCAAAAGGCAAACATTTTTCTTTTATTCATTCAACTGTGAAGTTCTACATGAAATGTCCTAACCATTACACATGTTGAAACTCAGGCAGGTGATAAAAGTCCCTGCTTGTTCCAGTGAGAATACATACAGCAGACACAAAATGCCATACAGTGAATCAAAGACATGTTTTATAAAAACATGCTGGAAATTAAACTAATTATAAACATGAACAGACAGATTCATTTTAAGTGGGTTTCACTTAAGGGAAGATATTCTTACAATAAACAAATCTGTATTATTTGCGTTGGTAAAATATATTTTTGCATATATGTATTTATGCCCATTTTGGGGCATAAACAAAAATTAAGCAAATAATAACAAAAAAACAACAAAACCAATAACAAGATTATTTTTACTATCATCACATTGGGATCTTCTATAACAAGAGTTCATTTTAATGTGTTCGCTCAAAAAGACTATTATATTTTAATATAACAATACTAACTGCCACTAAGTTTCAATTGAAATTGGACTCATATACTATTCTTCTGTAGATCTTAATATTCTATAGATCTTAATATTTTATCATCTATATGGGTATCCTACCAAGAAACAAGAGAATAAGATGGCATAAATATATTATAGCAGAAGAACGGAGGTCTAGAAAGGTGATGCATTTGCTCAAATACACATAGTAATTTGCTAAGCCAAGGCTAGAATTCACATTGCTTTATTCCAGATTTATTCATTGCCTTACACCTGAACTCTGGAGTTTATTGTGGGACAAAGGAAAAGCAACAATTCCTGAACATAGGGTAATCATGTCATCGACCAAAACAAATGATATTTATTATGCATCAAGAGGTTTGCATAAAAGTCTAGTTCTTAAGGTAAATAGAAACATTAAAAAAAAGGTAGAATGGACCAACTGGCCTCATCAAAGATATTTTCATATTTAAAGTGACCATCACCCAATTAAACATAAGAAACTGAAACATTTTAGAAAATTACAAGCTAGGTGACAGCATCATTTACCATCTTTAAGAATGAAGGGAAAATAATATATACCATGAACATGTATTCATCCTAAGGAACTAGTCAGAATTACTGCTACTAAAGAGAAGACAGGAAATGAAGATTTCTTGGAGATAGTGCTGGATTTCCATGCTTCTTAAATAGACTTTGAAGAATTAATCTTGTTTCAACAATAGTTGATGCTTTCAGCACTTCCTTTTATCCTCTCACTCAGATTTATCTAAATTTCTGAGGAATTCAGAATGAACATTTTTTTTGGCTAATCCTCAAGTTTCTTCTCAACAACTTCAAGCAGTGTCAAGCAAATCAAAGTACGATATCATAGTGGTTGAAGTTCCTACCCTCTGCTTTAGATTTCCCTCATACAAGACATACTGGACATGTTGGAAAGTCTAAATAACTCAACAGGTCCTCCGAGTCCTTCAACATTTTATGTTTGCACGTGTTGTTCAGAATATGTTGAATACCTTTCTTTCTAGTACCGAAATTTCTCTTACAGGCAAAGTTCTTTATAGCTTTACTACCCAAAGCCAGATTTTAAGAAAAGTTATCTTCTAAGTGCTCCAATTTAAGGGGAAGTTACAGATTTTTTAAAATATCCATGTAAACATCATAGTCAGGAAGCAATTTATATAGAAGAGAATATCCTCTGATTTAATTTACTTTTCCTATTTCCTTATTTGGAAGATGATAGTAAATCTCCATATAAAAAGAATCTGGAGTTTCTAGCATTTTCCAGAAGATCAGAATTGAAATAACAAGTAGTAGAAGCATAGGAAAAACTGCCATTGTTGGGATTCCATTATGATGATTAAAAATCACAGATAATTCAGATTATCCTTAGGTATAAGATGAAGTGAAAGTTTCATATGTAAACACATACCTCTAATACCTTGTTCACACCTACACACACCTACAGACTCTGAAACAAACACACATGGATGTCTCTACCAGTTTTAGCAATATGAGTGATTTCATAAGCATTAATTGAGATGAGAATGACACTTCAAAAATCCCTCTAACCTCTAATTATGGTTACAATGAAGCACTGGTTTAACACTGTTTTTTTCTTCATTAAAAATTCGAAATAGATTTTCTGCTCTTGACAATATGCGAGTGCAATTTTTCAGTATTGAAGTTCCTGAAAGAGTTAAAGTGTCATAAAAAATGACAAAGGCACTTACAAAAAGATAATGTGGCTATCACAGTAGAACAGTATTTCAGAGAAATAGTGCACATTTGATGACTGTCAGAATTTACATAACTTACTCCGCATGAATTAACTATGAGGTATAAAATTCAACTTTGGCTTAAACACACACACAGACAGTAATTGTCATGTGACATTTTTAGGCATGGCAACCATAATATCAAGGTAACATGTAAATCACCAACACAAATATGAAAAAAATGACTATGACATATGACTTTGGTGTCCCAATATGGGAAAGAAATGCGGTGGTGTCAGAAAAAGAGCTGGAACAAAATGTGTCTGTATCCAACAGTTTTGCTTAGGACTTTCTCGTTGAAATGGATACTTGTCAGTTTGGTGTCCATGATCATCACTCTAAGGTATTAGGGTCAAGGATTGGGCTCACCCAAGAAAACTCATAGATATCAGAATCTCTTGAAATTATTAACTGCTAGGAAAACCAAATCCTAATATTTAACATCCGTCCTACAGATTCTTACCATTTATCCCCTGATCAAAATTTCGAATGGTGCCAAAGAAACAAAAAAAAAAAGGAAGTCACAAGGACTTGGTGGGGGTATCTTTGTTTCTCTCCCAAAGCCTAAAAGTTATACTCAACTGCAGCACAAAGAGTAAAGAGGTTGTTATTCATATTAACTACATTTACATTCCTAACGTAACATCCAGAGAGCTAATAGCGGGGTTATTAACATAACAAACGTAAATGTTCTATATAAATAATACTGTTTCAGGCCAGCAACCGCTCATCTGACAGCATTTAGGCACAGGCTCAACATCTGTTTATGAACACTTTGCCTAATGATATCATCAGATATCATTAAGTGCGGCAGAATACAGCATAGAGGCAGGTGCAGCTGCCTTCACAACCCATCACAGAGAAAGAAAAGAGCTGCATTCCCCATCCGAAAACCCATCATTAGGACAATTTTCTTCGACAAACCAGCCCTGTGATTTCAATCTGTATATCACCTGTAATTGTAGTTTTTAGCAAGAAGCTGATTCTATACATTTAGCGACGAATCACGTTGATGGCCTGAATACTGGAAACACATTTGTGGTACCAGCTGCGGCAGCTTTTTTTAGAGCCTGTGTTAACAAAATACTGCTAACAAGGCAATGCTTGGAGTGCAGCTTTGTTTCTCTTTCTTGTTCATAGTGTTTAGATGTGCATAATTATGGAAATTAGCAATTGATTGCTTCTCAATAATAATTGATTACTGGTCACTGAACTCTTCTGTAGTACTTTACCGAAGGTGAGGACATGAGATAAGTGAATTCTTACCAGTTCCAACCATATATAAAGAAAGAGAGCAAAAAGTAGTCTCGATCTGTACATCAGTTTCCATGATAAACAGACCAAAGGGATAATAGAATATCCCAGAATCTAGTTTGCCCTGAAGCAAATTGTAGAGATCATAGCAAGCCTGCAGAATTCTCCCTGTGGACCATGTAAGAAACATACATCATTTTTATATATGTCAGTTGGTCTTTGATTTGAAAATATTTCTACCCATTTAATTTATCTCTTTCAGTCAGTTTTCTTAAATTGTACAGTTTAAGGGGTATATCAAAAAAATGAATACCAATTTTTAACACCTCTCACATTGAAACAAACTGACAAAATAATGTGAAGTCTCTTTTGCAAAGAGGTACAAATTCAGAAGCCTATCGTTGCAGACAGATAGCGAGCACTTCAAAATGCCTCTCTTCTTTTTGATCTGCTGTATATCCATCACCATTGTGGTCCGTGCAGACTGACTTGTTTCAGTATAGCATAATGTAGGGAATGGAACTTGATGCTGCAGCTAACATTTAAAGGAGAAGGCACTTATTTTTGGCTTAATCACTACTGTCAATTGGGACATAATATATCCAATTCAAATTTACTGCAGTACATGGAAGCCTCACAGACAATAAAGAATCCGTGGTGTTTGTTAAATGGGCAGCACCGTGACTCATGGTGTTTCAAAGATGGGAAGAACAGTAGGGAAAAAAATTTAACTCTTTATTTTAGAAGAGTAATGCGCTTCCAAGTGTTAAATGATATCCTCCCTGGTGTGTTTGTGAGAGAATACGTGTGTGTGTGCGTGCGAGCGCGTGTGTGTATGCTAATTTTTACAGGACATGGCTGTAATCGTGGCAGTCAACTATACAACCCAATTCACAAAAAATGCAGCTTGGTTAAAGTTAGTATGCTCAATTTCAATAATGTTTTTATCCCAAAATGGGTAGCAGATTGTACAACCATGACTCAAAAAAAATATGCACGAGTTATAAGAATTAGGCAACAGTTTGAGAATAAAACTGAATTCCTCCTCTCTGCCCATAGAAGGCTTTCTCACATAATGAACAGGTGCAATTCCAGAGATCTCTGTTCACTGAGATGGCAGAAGCCACTGTTTGTTGCTTTCCCCAGCAGCAACACAGGATAATATGATGATAAAACTGCGATCAGACGCTAAAAAGCCACATCACATGTATGTACAGTTCTACTCTCTTAGTACATCTTTCAAACACAAATTCATATTCCTACCCTCCTAGCTCTTTCTTGAATTGACATTTATGCACTGAATAACATCATTATGAATTTTTGCGCTACTTTGTACACAAAACCTGCAAAAAAAAAAAAAAAAGAATTTAGGCAATGTGTGTGAGTCCATGTGCTTACGCCATTATGTTAGTGCCAAAAGGCGTTAAAAAAAATGCAGACAGATTCCCTGTAATATATCTCTGGGTTTATTATCAGCATGACATTTTAATGTATGTTATTAAAATTATATTTTAGGTGTTGGGGTGGGGTTCAGGTGGAAGAGTACTTTGGAATATTGCAAAAAGTTGCACATAAAAATGATTTTGGTAACCTAGCGATGTCCTTGACATGCTTTGGCACTGCAGAGTGTGTCTGCTTAAAGAGACATATGGCTGGAATGGCAGAAGTCAGAATTTGAAGGGTATTAGTAAAACCATGTGGGGGAAGCTTGAATTGGTACTGGCGTAGGCTAATTGTAGCTCTTCTCTGATTTCACATGCTCCAAACCCGCAAGATAATTTTAACTATTGAAAGCGTCATTTCCATTTTTTGTGGTAGCTTTAAATCCCATTAATAGGAAATCAGATTGAAAATAGGTGTACTTGCTAATAAAGCCAGGTAACTTTCAAATGCTAACAGTGTAAAGTAAAATTGGTAAATGATCAACCCAAACCACTGACCTGCTGGTATGAGTTGTTTCTGTTGTTAAATTACACATTGTTGAAGTGAGAGAGGCCTTCTGAGAAAATCAGGAATCAACTTTGTCTTGTCTTCTTATCAAGGCTTTCCTGACTGTTTAATAGCCTTGCAGCCCTGTAGCCTTATTAGTTTTATTTTCATCAAAGCCCATATGATTAGTTGACATTTCTTGTAGTTTACTTGTTTATTTGTTTATTGTCTTTCTCCTCTTTTCACTGAATTGTGAGTTCTGTTACAGAAGGAGTCTTTGTTGATCTTCATTCCTATCTGCCTAACACCATGAGACACTCAGTCAAAAACGTGTAAGATGAATCAACGTGATATATACAATGTTCCTCACAAGCCATGGTCTGCATGACATTCTCAACTTTTCTGTGGGATGGTCAGAATTTACTGGCCTAGTATAAATTTGTAAATACTTTATGTCAAGTTTTCCACAAAATACCGTTTCATTAATGACAAGCGAAAACTTTCACATGGTGCTAATGCTGGTTTATATAATTGGCCAGAGAGGGATTTTATTTAATTAAGGAAAATTAGCTTAGCACTTCCTTAATACTTAGTGTACTACATTGCTACCTAAACTTCCCCTTGAATAAATAATTTCAAAACTGAAGTCTTAGCTTAAAAGAGTGTTTTAAATTAAGCCAATCCATATAACGTAAAAAACTTGTTAAGATTTAGATATAAATAGCAACTGTAAGACTACCTATTATTTCTGTTCTTGATAACCATACTAACCATATTAGGCTTTGAAAGAAAGAATACCAAATTATCTACACTACACTTCTACTCAGGGTTAAAGATGCTAACTGCTTTCAAAAAGCCATCTGAGAAAATGATTTTTCCTTTGAGATCTAATTCCCATAGTACTGGGGTAGGTGAAAGAATGAGAGGTGTGTTATTGAAAGGAATTTGGAATGAGTAATCCTTCTGAACGTGTGTACATCAGAAACTCCTCAAAGCCTGCCTGGCAATCTGTTTTTTATGTAAGTTTGTTTTTATCTACAATGGGGAGTGTTGATATTTAAATTTGCATTAACTACTTTCCATAATGAATAAGAAGTACCTAGCTAAACTTGATTTGTAGCAAATCAATTTTGGCAGACAGCAAAAAGTCAAAAAGTTGTTTTTGTTTTTAAAGTAAAAAGCTTCTGTTTAAGATAGTTAAAGATTTTCAAAGAAACGAGATCATTAATAGGAGTAACCAAGATTAGTGTAATGATAGGAATAGTTACAGAACCAGTGAGAGGCTGAGGGAAACTTCCCCATTTTTATTGTTCTGAAAAATTGGGTGCAATCTTGTCTTCCTCACTGGAGCTGCTCTATCATTCAGAGTTATTTATTTTCCCAATCTGTCAATATTTATTGTAAAACTTGAAGAATCACCAAATTGTAAGGTCTAAAGTAATGTTGAGAAATCATTCATTAACTCAACAAATATTGAGTACCTATCCATCCTCTATGCTGTGAACAGACTGATCTTTCAAGGGAAAATCTGATCTTTTCCCACAGAAAATCCTTCAAAGACTGTTCATTGCCTTAAGAATGAAATTCATTCTTAATAGTCCAATCTATACCTGTCTCCTGATCTTCTTTCACCAGCCTTCCTCTCCTACCCTTCCTGATGACTCTACCCCCACTAAATTGCCCTCAATGTCTGTTGACTTTATTCTCTACCAGAATCGACAGCTTTTTGTCAACACACATCTCCATGCTCTGTAGGTGCTGTTCTCTCTTCCTGAATTAGCCTCTCTCCACACTTTCTTGTCTGCAAGACAAGAAACTCCTACTCATCCATCAAAACCCAAATCAAATATGTTTTTTCTCTATATAAATTTTGATCGATGCTGGCTTCCCATTTTGCTTCTATATCACTGTAAAAGTCTACCATACTACCAATCATATTATCTTCATTCATTCAGCAACTACTTTTCAAGCTTCCATTATATGCTAGGTACTGGGGATATATCACTGAATAAAATAGATAAAATTTTCTAATCTCGTGGAACTTACCTTCAAGTTGCAAACACAGAAAATAAATAAGACAAATGATTTATATATCATTGATATGACATATTATAATATATTTACATAATAACTTTTTTTGGTTAGGTGGTGTTAAGTTCTAAGAAGAAAGATTAAAGCAAGGAATATGTGTGGTATTGGAGGGGTCAATTAATATTGTTGATATTGTGTCCAGGGAAGGGCTCACCAAGGAGAGATTATGAGTAAAGATATCTAGTAATCCTATGTTCACAGTGCATCTTACCCAACAGTCTTCAAGCTTATTCTTCAGAGGCTTTGTCACCTTTTTGCCTCATCCAGAACACAGCACAATTTCTAGCACATAGGAATAAGCAAATAGATGGAGTCTGGAACTTAGAAAGAAATAATTCTATGCAAAACTTAAAGGTTGTCAGAGCGACGGGTGGAATGCAATGATTTATTTCCGCCTCTTGGAACTTTAGTGCTAGACATAGACCCTGTGAGGCTTATAGCCTTCAAAATCCAATTACTTATACAATAACACTGAAGAATCATCATGTGTCTGGAAGAATATCCCTAAGTAGGCAAATTACTCTATCGCCATACAGGAGAGAATGATCATGGCATAGTCACATTAAAAATCCCTTTATTAAGGCTTTATTAATAGTATGAAAGATAAATCATCTTTCCAGTTCAAGCACTTCTTTTTCTTATGAAATATTATACTGCTAAATGAGTATTCTTTCTTTCCAAAGACTATCCTGTCCTGCGTTTCTAGATATATAAACTTCCCTTCTGAGCACTTTTTTTCCCCACAAAACACTAGCAAAACCCATGATTTCCACGAAAAGCCCAGAAAGCGTCTGTTGATACTTGGGATATAGCTTGCAATTTTCACAAATTTCCAAATCACCACAATTGTCTATGATGTCGTTATATACGATGGGTAAAATTCCACTCTTAAATGAACGTATAACTCACAACGAGTCTTGAGGCATTTGGAGACATAAATTCAGAGCTGTCTCTAATTCTGCAATAACACGTGTGCATTGTGAAGGATTTCGGATAGGCCAAATATGAAATACGATTTTTATGTATTTTTAATGATTAAAGCTATTTTGTAAAGTTTAAAACAATGTAATTTTTCATGTCACCACACTGGACGCAATTCACATTTTAAGACATTTAAAGAGTAGAATGAGCGAGAATTAAGGATAACCAGGATTTTGTTACATTCCAAATTTTGCCTGATTTAAATAACACTTTTTGCTACTCTGGTCAGGGAAATTTGGATTCACTGAATGTACTAAATAAGCAGAAGGGAGAAACAATAATTAATATGCTTTTGGTTGGAAATCAGGGGGAGACATTCCATGCATTGTTATTTAGTATTAATGCACAGTATAAGTGAGAAATTTTAGAAACCTATATGCAAGAGAAAAATAGACTGATTTTGATGAGACAGAATTTGATGGAGAAGGATTCCTTCTCCGGTTTCTTTCAAATGCACTTGTTGTTTCAGACTAAGCCACAACCAAGAAGGAAAAGAGGAGGATGTGAGGGATCTGAGGATGAAGCTGAACAGATTGATTATACAGTATCTCAAAATAATTTCCAGACAATATATTATTCAGTGTGTTTAAGGGAATTATTCTTCCTAGAGAGAGCTTTAGGTATTGGCTGCCCTTGCCGGAGACTTCTGAAGAGTCTCTTGGTTTTATCTGTAAAATTGTCACGTAGATGAAATATTTTCTTGTATTTTCATGACAGTAGGGAATAATGTAAGAGATTTCAATTCAAATGCAATAGCATAATTCTTGAGACATTTAATGAGTAGCTACTACGCAGGGGTTTTTCTAAGAGAAAGAAGATGAAAGAACAGTATGACTTAGGTTCTCTTCTCAATGACGTTCAAGATAGAGAGGTGAATAAATGCAATAGTTAAAGGGCAAAATGACAGAACCAAAAGCAGAACCTGCAGGTTCCTAAATATTCACAAAGATGAGGGGACCGCCCTACATTTTATGGAAAAAGCATTGTCAAGGCACAAATGAAGTCCAATGAAAGAACAGATTTCCCCCAAAGTGTAAAAACATCAAGCTACCTATCTTACATCAGAAAATTGACGTAGTTTGAAAACTTCAGTATTCTGATTTCTTATTAGATCAGTTTCTATGTTTTTTCTATTTATAGTTTTTCCTTTAACTTTTTTTTAGCGTTGCCAAGTCAAATTTCAGACAAATGAGAAAAGAAAACATTTTTCAATAATTCTCTTCTTCTTTATGCTCTCTACTCCCCACGCTGACCACTAGAACTAGATGTTCACAGAATGAGCAATCTTTTCCACCCACATTTCTTCCTTCAGAAAAAAGAAAGTCCACATCCCAACAACCTCTGCTATTCGTGCCACCATGAGTTCTCCAATTTAGAGGTTAACAGATTTGTGCTTTATAATCAGCTCAAACAACACTGATGCATGCTGCTCCATTTCAGTACACTGCTGCCCCCATAAAAAGTATTGATTTTGTTTAAAATTTAAAAAAAGAGAAAAAATCCACCAGTAAAAATTTGGGGGAAAACATTGTAATCTGCAATAGACGACAAACAGAATTTACAAAAAAACCTTAAAAATCTCTTCCCAACTCTATTCCAATATCTCACGCAGCAGCATACACCTCAAAACCACCCTACTCTCTCCATCAAAACTCTCAAAACTCTCAGTTAGAACTCAGCACCTGCACGCTGCCTTTCTTTTAGACTTTCTCCTCTTGCCTTGCCTGGTCTGTTCTTGGTCACTGTCATCCTAAGTGGTTTCCAATCTGTCTTCATTCTCTTTGCTTCTGCAGCTTAACCTAATTCTAATCAGCAAAATAGGTGTTGAAAGCCCAGCCTGGGAGGTATCTGCCCCAACAACAAGATGATCTTCCTTCTTAGGATGCAAGAAACAGAATACTCATATTTTTTGTTTCTGTTATATATGTACTGTTTCAGTATTTAAGAGCAGGGTGTTTTAAACATATTGTAGTTTTCAAAGAGAAGAAAAGAACACTAACTTTGGGTTTTGTGACTCTGAGGCATTTAGAAATCAAGAAAGAAAAAACGATTCAACTGAAAGATCGCTGCTGATTTCTGGACCATATGAAAGTAGTGCGTGAGAACACCCAAAATACTCTCTACAGAGAGTTTCATATGGTAAATGAGACACAAGATCGCGTAAATAATCCAAATGCAAATTACAATGACAATGCTGAATACAATCGCTGGCTATGTTTTAAAGCACATTATATTTTATGTGAACACAAAAGAAATTGTAACTTGAGAATTTTAGCAACAGATCCTCAGTAGATAAGACCATAGACACCAAAGAGAAGCAAGACAGAATTGAAGACCATTTAAATGGAAAAGTTATAGGCCTGGGTTTCACATTTGACGACGTGAGAGAAATATTTAAGAACCGTCTTTCGTTGGTGGCCTTGTTGCCTAATGGAATAATTCCAGACTTCTTTCCAGGCATTCAAGATTCTCTGAAATACAATCCCGTCTGTCTTCACAGCCAGAGCACCTCTGAACTTTGTAGATTTGCTCAATGTTACCCGTAAGCAGTATCATCCACTCTTTCTGTAATTCATTTTTGCTATGCCATTACATCCCTTTGCTTAGCTTCTGTATCTGACGATCAAAATTTTGTGAATTTGACCGTAAATTTGTAACTAAATCTGGTCCGACGTGTCATTTAGTCCCTCCCTGTAGAGATGATGGGCCCAGGAGTAAAAAGACTTGCTCAGGGCACCCACCTGGGAGGGCTGGGCCTACACCTGAGGTCACTAATCCTAGTTCAGTGATGTTTTCCACTACCTCACACTACACCCCCACTCAACAACAACAATAACAATGACCCCTTTTCTACTCTTTGTTTAAATATTGTAAGTTAGCATGACATTTAAGAAGCATATCCAATAGAATCTAGTCTGACATATAATGGGCATTCAATCAATATTTATGAAAAAATGGATAGCTATTCCCAACAGAGAGCACATTACCTCATATTCACTGCTTGTTATAGTCTCTGTTCTTGTTTTCTATAATCTAGCATGAAATAGTGGAAAGAACACAGACCTTGAAGTCCTGTGAACCCAGGGTTTTTATCAACAATGCAGTGAGGGAAGTACTATTATTCTAACTTTATAGATGAACAAATTGAGATTTAGAAAGGTTGAACAGCTTGTAAAGGGTCACTCAGCGAGTGAGGAACGGAAGCAGAATTCGAACCAGGCAACCTGACTTGTCGCGTTCATGCACGGTTCGTGTACTTGCTTTTCCTTGATACAAACCTGAGTCAAAACCTCACACCCTAAAGTGAGGTTTCCATTTGGTTTATTTGCCTCAATGGGGCAAACTGAGTTAGCAAGAAGGCACTTAAATGGAATGTATAAAAGGATCCCCACTCCAAAGCGCTCTCTACGCTATTAGTTAACAATTTGTCCATACAGATCTTCCTTGACTTACAAAGGGGTTAAGTCCTGATAAACCCATCAGGGTTGAAAGTTGAAAATATTGTAAGTTGAAAATGTGTTTAATACTCCTAACCTACCGAACGTCATAGGTTATGCTAGCCTATCTTAAAATGTGCTCAGAACACTGACATTAGCCTACAGTTGGGCAAAATCATCTCACACAAAGCCTATTTTATAATAAAGTGTTGAATATCTCATGTAGTTTATTGACTACTGTGCTGAAAGTGAAAAACAAAATGGTTGTCTGAGTACAGAATGGTGGCAAGTGTATGGGTTGTTTACCCTCGTGATCCCATGGCTGCCTGGAAGTTGTGGTCACTGCTGCTGCCCAGCAACACGAGAGAGGATCCTACCACATATCGCTATCCTACTGCATATCGCTAGCCTGGGAACAGATCAAAATTCAAAATTCGAAGTATGGTTTCTACTGAATGCATATCGCTTTCTCACTATCATAAAGTCAAAAAATCGTAAATTGAACCAACGTAAATCAAGGACCATCTGTAGATTAATTCTACTAAGCCTTCTTTTTATCTCCGACTGCTGATCAAATAACCAAATATAGGGTCTGGATTCTACCGGTTGGAGAGATTGTAGATGCCTTTCACTCATAGTATTTCAAAGTCAAATAGGTTTTCATTAACAAATTCTAATCATTGAGATCTATTGTTTTTCTCCTTATCATTAATCTTCCTAATACAAAGGGCCACTGAATTCCATCCACATTAACTATGAGGTGATAGTACTAGTCCTTTTCTTCTCTCTGCAAGTTAGAAATTTATTGAGTACCATGAAATATACAACTCCATGTTTATCTTCATTGATTTTCAAGGCAGGACACTGTTGTAATTAACCAATGGGCTCTCTATTGGGTTTCCAGGGATCAAAGCTCCACTCAGCCACTTACTAGTGGGTGCAGCCTTGGATAAGTTATCTTTTCTAAAGCCTCTGTTTCCTGTTTGTATATAAGTAAAAATACCCCTACTTTATGGAAGTAATTGTGAGGGTAAAGTAATATAGATCACATAAAATGCCTAGATTTAGTACTCACCGTATATTGAGCACACAAGAAATGTTTATTATTATTTTTAGACACAAAAATGAACACTTGCAAACTAGAAGTGAAGAAAAGTAATGCCTTCCAAAATTTACATTTTAAGGTGATTTTAAGATGTCTAACAATATTATATCAAGAAGAAAACCCCTGGGATTTAAAAGTCAGAGAATTACTAAATAATTTCCAGCTGAGCAATTAATTTAATGCCGTGTTTTTCTCTTCAAGTTAATTATCATAGGTCAATGCCTTCTACCTTCCAGTATTTTGGTAGAATTTTGCTACTATACAAGCAGCACACCTTCCATTCTTTTTTTAAATGTTTGATATTTTGTCAGTCATTGCTGAATTTAGTTGACCTGGAGTTATTTTGAAAATAAATCCTGTGATCCTGAAAGTATGAAAATCTAAAAGAGAACTCCAGAAGGAGTTTCTTACATTAGGTTAAATTCCTTAAAATCTCTGAGTCTTAAATCAAGGGCAGTCGGAAACATGGGTAGGAAAAACCCCTGAATCCTTGATGTAATGCAAAATTTGACACATTCACCACATAGAGCCTATAGAAATGATGCCACATGTAGCCTCAAAAGACAATGTGCTACATTACCTTGAATCATTTAATGGCTTCCCGTTGCTCTTCAGATAAATATTAAATCTTTAACTCAGCCTACAAAACTCTCTGAAGGCTGACTCCTTCCTCTCACCTCCCCAGCTTCCTAACCTAACTCCCTCCCCTCCCCACCTCACCACACTCCCCACCGGCTAGACCAGTCTGTAGACAACTTCTCAAGCGTGTCACGCTCACTGTCCTCACAGCACTTCTGCACATGCTCTTTGCTAGGCCTGGAGTTCACTTCCAGCCACTCCTTCCCCGCCTAGCTCCACCTTCTTTCCTTCTCATGTGGACGGAAACTTCCTCATGGAGCCTCCTCTAACCTCATCCCAGAGGTCTCTCCCAGAACACTTTGCAGAGACACAGCTTCATACCTATTTAGGGGATGATTTGCTCGACTCCCTTCTAACATGTAAGCTCTTTGGTCATAGAGATGTTGTCAATGTTCACCACTGCTTTCCCAGTGTCTAGCCCACGGCCTGACAAGTAGTATGTTCTCAATAAATACTGTGAAATGAAGAAAGAAAACCAAAATTTTAAAAGAATTATAAAAAGAAAGCAAAAAGCCTTCTTTAAATACAAAATAAGCCAGTTAGCACCTTTGGTCACAAGTGATTTTTCAATATTTAGAAGAGCGATTTTCAGGCTTTGCCTCAGTATATTCCACGGTTTGTTTCTAAATTTCAGGGGTCCGCTTGGGTTGTTCCCTGGGGCCTTTCATTCCCTCATCCCACCAATGAGAGCCATCCTCTCTTGGTATTTTTCCCTGAATTTTCTTTATTGCAGAATCCATGAGAAAGGATTCAGAGGATAAAAATAATTTGACAATCGGTGATATAGAGTACCATATAATAATTATTTTGTTTTTAAATGTCATAGCAAGGACCGACTGCCCTGGGTAGACTATGTTAGCTGAAGTACCTTTTCAGCTCCTCAAACTCTATTCCTGTTCTATAGTCATGCTCTTATACATTCATGCATGTCAGAAAACACAGGTATCATCGTTTATTTCTGGCTGTCTCTCTATTATCTATCTCTCCCTTCATATACGTAGATCTTTCAATGGTTCCTCCAATGCCCAGAGGAAAACATGCAAGTTCAAGGCATAACATTGAAAAACTCTATCATTATTTTCATTTACTATTCAAGATCCTTCCTCTCCCCTTGAGCTTTATATTTGAATCCTGAAACACACCATGATTTTCCTCATGCCTGTGCCCGTGTACTTGCCATCTCGCCTTCTAGGAATGTACTGTGTCTGCCTGAATAATTCCTTCAATTCCTTCAGGAACCAGCTCAAATGTCACCATTTGTTTTTCTCAGTCTGGATAATTTACCCAAACCTCTACCACATGCACCCATAGGACTCTATGATTTCCACCTCACCATCTGCCTTAACACCCCAAATGGGTCTTGTTTACTTTTTTCTCTGTCTTCCCTGTCTAGGTATCTTCTTAAATACAGATTCTGCATTTTTCTTTCTGTGACCCTACTTCCTAGGTTACTGCTTGACATAATGAATGTACACTGAATGAGTAGAAGAAAAGTTTAAAGCACTTTGAACAGTTCCTTGGCATTTAAACATTTAATATTTATGATGTCAATTCATTGTGAGATTACCCAAAGTGTGTGCTGTATAGAAATTTGCTGAATCCCAAACAAAATCATGCATTCAGGGAGACTATCCACCCTTTAGCGGGTTAGAGAGTTGAGTCAACTGCTCTGGCTGAGCATCTAACAGTTTTGTCATTTTTATTTTAAATAATATTTTATTATGACAACAAATTTCAAGAGGATTTTCAATTCTTGTGACATATACTGGGAATTCCACGGACTTCTTTTAATTTACAAAGTTGAAGAACAAGGAGTGATTTTCTCACTGCAGAGGGGTGGTGTTGATGTAGGTCAAGACCAGTATTTCTCCAAGTGTGTTCCAAGATTCACTTGTCCCTTGAGATTCTGAACAAAAATGTTCATGATGAGCTATGTTTGGGAAGACTGCATTCCTGGCCCTGCATGGAGGTTTATAGTATACACTAGCATCTTAAAGGCCCTGAGAAATTCTTCAGCCAAGAAATCTGTTTATCTTTATTTAGCTCAACATTCCCAAACTCATGTGATTATGGGGCTCTATGAACACTATAAGAATTCATTGTGGAAAAAGCCAACCTTGATCATCAAATTCTCAGCCCAATGCTTGCCTTGTAATTACGGTGGTATGTGCCCATGCAAAGTAGAGATCTGAAGCAATTATTTAGAACATCATTTTTACCTTGAAGAGTCTATATAATTGAGAAAAAATTATTTTGGATGCTTTTTGGCTTACTCTTTGGTATGAAATAGAAAACTGCTTAATTTTTTTCTTCTTCATGATAATTAGTCATAAAATAAATAAATAATTCCTTTGTAATATGTTTGATAATGGAATAAATCACATCGATTGTTTCTAACATCAGAGTTTCTTTGCTACACTATTATTAAAGTTTGATAATCCTGCTTTACGTCTTATCACTATAGCCACAACACAGCAGCAGGTTATAGGAGTTATTTTAATGGCATGAATCTTAATTTAAATTTAGAACTTACTACCTAATGCTTTGCAGTCTTAAAGTTTATTTTTGTGCACGTGCACACACACACACACACACACAATCAAGAAGGCTAAACTACTAATAAATAGCTTATAAGACAAACAAAATTTGACTGAATGGACACATATATGTATGCTTTAGTTGGCCTCTAACAATTGCTCCCTCTGTGAGTTATGTGGTATGCAATCCAGAAAAAGAAAATGTATGATAACTATGATCTTTGGAAAAGTCTATGTTGAGAAAAAGTTATTTTCTGAAAGGATTGTTGTTTCATTTGTAATGCAAAACAAATTAGTACCAAACAAAAAAAGGAAAGTCTTATTTTTACCAACTTAAGAAAAATTACAGAAATCTGTGGTTGTCAACTTAACAATAAATATAGGGATATTTCCTAGATGAATTCAGCTCGTACTACTTCAGGATGGTCTATACTGCAGTAATGCAAGTGGAAGCTACAACTGGGCGACTGCTTGATAAGGAGCAAAAGATGGAAGTATCTGAACACTTAGGTTGTCACCTTAAAACAGTCACACATTTTTCTTCACACATTTGAAAGCCAACTTATCAACTTTAACAAGTGTTGTTATCAAAAGAATTTTGGTGCCTTTGTTCTTTCCCTTTTGCAAGTAAATTACACTTTTAGGATTTATTAAGACAAGAAACAATTTTTGAATAGCAGGTCAAAACTCTCTATGGAAAAATTCTCATTACTTTCTAGCCCGAAGCAGTATTTACCACCCAATGTATCCATCTTTTTCCTGTTTCTTCTATATCTATATTTCCCGAATCTCGTTTCTGTGCCTAATGCTATAACACTGCAGCAGTTTATTCAGAGCAACACTCTATTTTTGCTCTTAGCCGGTGCTATACAAACCCTGATCAATTATTGAAGTAGAGGCCCTGAAGTAACACAACCATTACTGCAGCAGGCGGACCAAAATGGAACAGTTTCAGCTACAGGATATTTACTTTTGAGTTTCAGCAAACAAACCAACAAGTTAAACTACCTTGTCTTTCACTTTGCTCGATGTACTAATATTCCTCACTTCCTTCAAAGTCTTTTTCTTTATAAAGCAAACCTCTGAAAATTCCGGTTTCATTTTGGAATTGTGATAACCTTAACATTTATGCCAAAGACCCCTGCAACAGGGACAAGACAGGCTTAAATGAGCGAACATAGACATGTCATGCCGAGAGTTGCTTGGTATTTCATAAAGTTCACCAATGTGTCGTCTTCATATGGTAATCACACAGCAAAGAGTCCACGATGATATTTAAAACAACAAACAGTGTCACTGAGGAAAGTATTCATTAAAGCTTTTCAGAAAAGTCAAATTAGAGGTAGAGAAAATTTCTCACGAAGAGCAACTGCTAATTGCATCTGGACTTTTTTCTCTTCACTCTTCTACTTACTTCATTATTCACAAAGGATTGCCCAAGATGTTGTAATTTTATTTTTTAAACTCCTCCCTTATTTAATTATACAGAATATATCTGATCAGGTTGCCAGTGAAGGCTACAAGTATTCATCTTCTGATAATGCTAACTTGCATCTGCCACCTCAATATAATGGTGTACGTTTTTTCTTTTCTCATTTTAAATGTCTGTTCTGGGTTTTAAGAACTAAATGATAGTGAAGATAACTGGAAATGTTCCAACGTTTTTATATGTACTGTGCAGTGGAAACCAAGATTAGTAGTTATACTCCAGAACTAATAATATTTGACATTTATTCTGATCATTGCCTGAAGTTTCGGTAGAGAGTTCCAGCAAGTTTGTGAAAAGTAGCTGAGAACAGTGTAAGAAATTGTTGTAAAGTGTTAAGTATCTGCAGCATACTCTTAGCTCTTCTTTTCCAGTCAAATAAATAAAAGCAATCTGCATAACCTCTAAGCAGCAAAGGTGAGCTCATTATGAAAAACACTTTCATGAATTCATAAGTATGTCATCAAAGCCACTTGAATACTTTGATATTTGAATAGAAAAAGCTGTGAATACAAAGGCCATATGCATTTGGAAGCTTTCATAATTTCAGATAGTTTATCTCAATGTCTTGTTATGAAGTGATGTTCATCTTTTCCCTCATATACTCTTCATCTGTGAATAGGCCTATTAGATACAATATAAAGCATAAAATACTTCAACTGAAATATTTGACAGACAAGGATCTTATCAAACATTTTTTAAATATGAGGACATTTGAAAGCCGGTTATATCTCACCATCAGGACAACCAAAGGAGGACTTTTTTATTTATTCCAGGCTGCTGTTAGTGAGTAGGTAACAATGTCACATTATTATTAGTGCCCTTTCCCTTTCCTGATTTCAAAGAGAACAAATAATGTATTTGTATACCCAGTTCCTAGAACATCCATTTCTTTGTTTGAATTGATATTGTGATCTAAGCATGGTATAAATGGGTTGGAGGGGGGTACAATTTTACTTATACACTAAATTGACTGAAAGAGAGATGGAGAATTTATTGACTCAAACAATTGCATTATTATTTTTAGGGCTTCGTGGCAGACAGCTCATGAAAGGTAGTGTGTACAACAAGATACATAATTTGAAAAAAGTGCAGAAAGGACTCTCTAGAAATGTATGCTTTGTGAAACTGTTCTTTATTTAACATGGCTCTGGATAGTGGAAACAGGCTGACTGAATTTATGAGGTGTGAAGCTTATGTCTTATAATGATTAACATTAGAATCACAATTTAAACATGAGGTCAGATTTAAGAAATGATATTAACCCTTTCTCTACTGTCAAAATATCCGGTTGTCTTCCTTTTTCCTCCAAAAGATGGTCTTAGCCTTTCTAAAGAGGCTACACAGTTCAAACTCTTTTCTTACATATTTTTTAAGGGTATTTGTTGTTGTTGTTTTAGTATCAACAATATTCCTCTCAGAAAGTTCATCTTGATGACTGAGGGGAGACATGTCTATATAATCCTTGCTTAGATCTGACTGTTAAGAATTTCTCTATTTACTCATTCATTCATACATTCCTTTATTAAAGGAAAAATCAAAATCATTTGATTGAGTGATTACTATACGTTATGTACTCTGCTGGATTCTGACAAAACAAATAATGCACAAGACACTCTTCCTGCTCTCAGGAGTGGATAGGCTAGTAGAGGAGACAGACAGACAAACAAATACTTATAGTTAAGTACTAGCATGGAGATAAATAGGTCCTTGCTACCCTAGCGGCCTAAAGAAGGTATGATTTTTGTCAAAAGAGGAAGGTTGGGAAGAGGAGCAGGTGGTGGGGAGAAGAAGGTTTTACCAAGCTATCTTAAAGGCAATCAGTGTACAATGGCCACAAAAGCAGGACATAATGAAAAATATAGCGCTAAAATGTAGTTCCCAGGGGGAAAAAATGTATGTTTAGTTGTTATATACTACAATCATCTAAAAGACAGACAACTCTGGTTTGTGAGTGGTTTCACAGTTAGCAAAGCTCCTTCATACACATCTGATCCTTGGGCCAACCTCTCATGCAGGTATAATTTCTCTCCTCGTGAATCTGAAGTAAATGAATATATGATAAACTCAATGATCCATATCTAATTAAGGGCAGAATGAGGACATCAACTTACAGCTCAAATCAAAGAAATGATATTCTTTAGAGAGGAAGTAACATCGGTTTAGCAATAGTTACTTGAACATTCTCATAAGGAAGACTAAAAAGAGTATGTACACAACGTAGGCCACTTATATTTAAAATGCAAATAAATATTTTCCCTATCGACATCCAAAGTGATCTGGGGACATTGACAGTTACCAAAAATATTACTTTAGAAATGGAAAATTACAACTCATCCTGTGTATATTTATTGCCTAGAGGAGTTTTCCAATATATCACTGATGGAGAAATGAAACCTTGAGGACAAACTGAATTAGAAAAAAATCATAATTCTATTTGGGTAATATGTTGAAATTGCATAAACAGTGTAGCAATATTGTGCATATGCTACTTCAAAACTCTGAAGGCATGATTCACTAGGTTTCTTTGCCCTTATACCATGTACCCAAGAGCCTGAAAAAGAGACTTTATTCAACTGTAAAGTGACAGGGACATAGGAATCATACATGGCTACTTATGAAACACTTATAAATTTAACACACATATGACTCTGGATATGTCATATATTTGTCTCACATAGTGCCACTTGAGAATTTATTTCTATCATACAAATTTATTTTATATATTAAAATTTGATGGGAAAATGGTAGTATAGTAGAAAGATATATCTGTAAAAATCTTTTAGGCAGGGGCATTGAAATGTTAACATACACTACGTTATTTATACTTTATAGATCTTGTAGGCCAATTTTTACTTAAACTGTTCTCCTACTTTCAACAAATAGATACTAAAGTTTCAAGTTTAATGTCAACTTTCTGTTTTTTCCCCTGAAATTATTCTTAATCACCAGGCAGTTTCCTTTAAAATATGTCCTCTCACAACTTTTATAGAGTGGACCCACAACTTTGGTGAAAATTTTGTAATTAAAACTCTAAAAAAGAGATGCTGCCACTAAATTAGGCTAAATGTTTTGTGTGTGCATGTGCACATAAATAATCATATATATATATATAATTTCCACATAAATTGACAAGTTTTATAGTATATTAGATATAACTTTATGTATTAGTTTATGTACATGTACTTTATGTACATGTATTAGTTTTAGTACATATATATTAGTTTTCTATGACAGTGTAACAAATTGCCACCAACTTAGCAACTCAAAACAATATACATTTCCTATTTCACAGTTTCTGTGGGTCAGGAGTTCAGGTGCAGGTTGGTTGAATCCTCTCAGGATTGAGCAGGTTGTAATCAAGGTGTCAGATGGGTCTGCTGTCTCTTCTGAGGCTCAGGGCTTCTCTTTCAAGCTCATGTGGTTGTTGGCAGAATTCACTTCCTTATGGTTGTAGGACTAAGGTCCCTAGCTCTTAGAGACTGCTCCTCTCCATACACAATGCACAACATGACTATGTGCTTCTACAAGGCCAGTAGGAAATTTTCCCTCACATCAAGACCCCCCTGTAATGGGCTCTCCTGATTAAATGAGGTCCACTCAGGATAATCTCCTTTTTGATTAATTTGAAGCCACTGCTTTGAGACCTTACTTACATCTGCACAATCTGTTCACCACTGCCGTAAAACATAACCAAATTGAGGGAGTGACATCATCATCTTCATCATATAAAGTAGCCTAGTCATGAGTGTAAGAGACCAGGGGGAAGAGAGCATGGGGCCTTCTTAGAATTCACCTATCATATCTTACCTGAGCACAATAAAGTTATTGCCTAGACGTTGGTGAGGACACAGTTGTATCATTCAGAAATCAAGGGCAACCTTAGAGCAAATAAGTGTACAAAACACATTGATAAGAAGCTATCATTTAAACATCATAGGGGAGAGAAGTCAGGAATGCATAGACTCATAAATAATATTGGAAAATAATCTATAATTAAATGTCAAAACGAGTGGCATGTACAATAACTCAGAAAATTGATCATTGGAAATGAGCTTTAATTGTTGGAGAAGGCGACATTAGAGAAAAGATGTAGGCTGGACCCTAACAGATACAAAGGGTTGGCTGAATACACAGAGGCCGGAGCTTCAGCTTATAAAGCCATTTAACATTCCTTCTCAGCAGTACAGTGGGAGCCAGGCAGACAAGCATTTGAATTCCAGCTCTGTTGATATGCAGCTCTGTGACTTCGTGTAAGTTATCTGAACTCTCTGAATGTCTTTTTCCCTCACTTATAAAAAAGGAGTAAAAACCACGTCATAGGTGTTAACTAGAGAATAGGAAATCAAAGTTCTGGATTGCTTACTCACAGGATCACAAAAAGAATATAGTAACAAAAATATTAAATGAGAAAAGGACTTTGAAACCCGTAAAGTGCCATAAAAATGTAGGTCACTCATATCATGAGTTCCCCAGTGATGTTCTCTGCTTGGTTAAATATCTTTAATTTATTACCTTACTATATTTGACATAGTAAATGTGTAAGCAACTTGAAGACCATCTGAATAAGGAAGTTTAGAAATAAACAGACAAATAAACAATAAAATTATCTTATCCACCAAGAATTTTCACAATTTAATACCCCAAAAGTAAAAAAAAAGGAAATTTCCAGGAACATGAAGGCCAGTGTGGGTGATATTTAGGGAAAGGATTTGCTTTGTTTGTCATCATTCTTGTTAGTCATTGTTTTTGGCTTTTAAAAAATAGTAGATGTAATGAATTTTTATTGAATAAGTGCATTATATGTGGAAACCGGTGATTTGAATCTCAAAAGTGCACCCAATATAAAAGCATTACATTACAGATATACCTCCCACTGAATTAGAAGCTCAAAATGATTTTTTTCTTATGTAACTATACACAGTTCAACGTCCCCAAATAAAGGATTTAATATCTCTAAGTGATTAAGTTGGTTTGTACGCATCTAAAGTTTTAATACATATTTTATATCTTTGGCAAAGAAGAACAACCAAAATAAAAATTAGATTTCATGCTTGGATTTCAAACATATCTTTCACTTGATAATCATTGTAAGTAAGGTGACAAGGGAGGATTCTGGGAATATTTATTGAATTGTGAAAGGAGAAATCTGACAAACAATATACTTAATCATTTTCCATTTATCATCATCACCCTGTGACAGGATATAAAAACAATTGTACTAAAATGAGGTGTTTTGTTGAGGATGAGGCTCTAGAGTATTAAAAAAGATTTATATTTGAGTAAATAAAATTCTGCTGGAACCAGAAATTGAAGAGTATTTGAAGAAAATGCTCTGAACTATGGTAACTGATTATTCTTCATTTATAATGTCTGTTTCAAGCTGTCTGGAACATACGGTCCAAGAAATTTTGAGTCGAGACAATATACAGCTAGGGAGATAGACCAACTTTTAACTTAACTACATGTGAAATGAATTTTCGAAGTTGTCTAGGTAAACTGAAACTGGTATATATTTAGCTGGCTTTCCTCTTTGATAGTTATATCTCTGAACCATGTGAAAAGATGAGATTCAGAAGAAATAATAAAACCTTGAGATTGACTAGTAAGTGTTCTTCTCCAGCCACGACTTCTGACCTATTGTGCATATGCTGGAGAATGAATCTAATTTTGAATATTCATTATAATCATGTTTTTTTAAAAAATACATTTTAATGTCACATAGAAACAAAAGCTGTTCACGGGCCACAGCCTAGTCACTTAGGTTTACCACAGAGTGATGAAAATTCATCAAAATGTCAAGAGATCTGTATTTACCAAGTTCGATGAAGAAAATCTGACAAATACTATTTAAGATAAGTGGCATTTTTTCCTAATTGTTTTCATATGGATGAATGAAAATCAAGTGTCCTGTTATTTTGATGAAATGCTAAATTGCTTAAAAATTCATATTTACACAATGGACCCGCATACAAACTGTATGTAAGATGATGGTTTCAAAACCAATGTATAGATTTTTCTCAGTTAAGCTTGTACAATATGGAAAAGAAAGTACCAGTGAATGTTTAAACCTGAACTAGTGAATTCAGTTTTACTCTCCCTACATTTCCTCACTAAAAGGCAACACAAATAAGTATTAGGTTATAAAGTAGTAAGTATTTCTGCCATAGAGAATATCTCAGACTTTCAGTGTTGGTGGCAGTCCATCAAAGACAAACATCAATCATTTTAGCAGGTAATTCATCTCAGGAATTAAGTAGGTAAACACTGAAAGAAAGTCATAGACTATTTTCCCAGTCCACACAGATTGTGTTATCATTGCAAAAAAGAAGAAAATATGTTAGGAAAATAAAATACAACACAGACAAATATTAACCTTAGTGGATGTTACAACTAAAAAAGGAAATGATCACATGCTAATCTGTGTTCTCCCTGTAGTTTTATGTGTGGGTGTGTTTCTATGTATGCGTGGTGCGTTAATAATGCAATTTAAAAACAAAGACCGAACTAATAAGTGGTAGAGATGAGATTGGAAGCCCAGATCTATGAGATGGCACAGCACACGGCCTTGGCCTCTTCTCCATGCTCATATTGCTTCATATAATTTTTCCAAAGGAAATTATAAAGCATTTTAAGGAAAATTTAAGATTTGAAATTTACTGATATATGGCCTGTTGCCTGCCTATCTAGAATTTTTTTTAAATTAGGAAATACAATACAACAGAATGAAAGAGTGAATCATTTCTGAGATAAGACTGATTTCCAATCTTGAAATAAATTTCCTCACATTCGTGGACATTTCATTCTTTTCTAAGATGTCTGCAGTTTTACAAGCTGAGTAGGAGTGATCACCAAGTACAAGTCAATTCCTACTTGCATAGACTCTTCTTCAGCCATCTCAGGGCAATGCACACATCTAGCTTGATCAAATATTAAAGATTTCTGAAGAAAGCTATTTTTGTGACTCTATTCATTACCCAATTCCACTGTTTTTGGTGAGCAGTCCATCATTTCAAAACAAAAATAATTCTCATCTGTATCATTAACTTAGCTTATCTACATTCTCTGAACTAAAACATTTTATAGATTGCAAGGTGGCACAATTAAAATTACCCTGGAGAAAAAGGATTCAGACAAGAGAGTTCCAGGCAAGCTAAGAGATGAGACAGGGGAAGTGCAGATGGGTACAATACTTTACCTTCACTATTTCCGAAGTCAACTGATCTTCATTAGTCTAAGACAGACAAAAGGTTGGCTAATAACTAGAAGTATAAACATCCAAAGATAAGGAACTAAGTTCACATCATTGCAAGTGGAAATGTGTTGCTTACTTATAATAACACAAAACCTTCACCTTAGCCATTCTTCCAGTTATCAGAACAAACATTTCACAAATGAATTCCCCCGCCTCTATTCCAGTACCACATATGAGCATCAGGCAGCACAGGCAGAAGGTAAACAAACAATTCAGTGACAGCAATAATTAGTCTAGGTCTTGGGTCATTCTGTCCACAGTAATGCCGACTTTTGGTTGTTCTCATCAGGCAACTTTATAGTTTAAAATGTGAAGTTGTAAAATTTATTTGATCCTCAAACATCTAACTAAATGAAACCTTAATTTTGTGATTATTTACTATTATTTATTAGGAATAATATTCCTATTATACAATTGTGTTATTGTGCTGTATTCCCACACTTAGTAGGAAGTCTATAAGTGAATTTTTAGATTAAATAATCACAGTTCTATTATTTTTGTGCCATTCATTTTATGAGCTACCTAGGGTGGGCTATAGAGAGTTATAGAGCAGATAACCTAATCTTTGATTGATTAAATTTCTAGTTATGAATAAAAAGAGTATCTTAGGTAGTAAACTTATTAGCTTCCATCTAATAGAGCAGATAGAAGCTTCTATCTGCTCTCCTTCTCACTTAAACAATGGATTTTCTTGGCTGAAGCAACATAGCCTCTCTTAAGTGCCTCAGTCAGTCTGACATAAATTGTGTAGAAGCCCAGCCACAGAGAGAATCCAGCTCTGGTACAGATCTAGAAGCCAAAAAGAGGGTGGGCGTGGCACAAAGGAGTTGAGCGGCCTGATGGAAACTAGACCAATAACAGTAGAAATACAGAGCGGTGCACATGTGCAAGAGAGAGAGATTTTACAAGGTATAGAGTTTGGGGAAAATGAAAATGAGCTTGCAAACATTAGAAAGAAACAGCAATGTCCTAGATAGAGTGATTATAATTAAGCTTTTATCTACTTCTAGAACAGATGGTAAGTCCTCTGCAACTCTATTAAGAAGACAACTGTAACGGACGTCTCTCTATGTCCAGCCTGCACCTCTTTCTTTGGGGAAAATTATCCTTCCCCCTCTCAGTCCACAGGGAGCCCTTCTCTATATATGGGTGCCAACCTCAGTTTAGGAGAAAATTTCATTGCTCTGCCTTTAGTTATTGGTTCAGGGAAGAACACATGACCACATCCAAGCGAATGAGAAGCCCCTTCAGGACTTTTTGCCAGAAGTTACAGGAAAGGCAATCTGTCTTATGCTAACGGCCTAAGTGCTGAGGTGCAGGTCAGTGCGAACCCTTTAGGAAAGAGAACCTGTTTAGAAATAAAAGCAATGGACAACTAAAGAGGAGAGAGACAAATCAGTTCATTCCCTTCTTTGCCTACATAACTTGAAATGGAGCTTTTGTCACTTACAACCTGAAGGGCCCCATACATCCCATGAATTAACATTGGACTGAGGCGATAAAATTGAACACGTGTTTACACGTTTTGTGAAAACTTGAGCATCCTCTTTCTGGTGCTCCAAGACCTTTTTCCTCTTATCCAAGTACATAAGATCTTCTTTCTGAGACTTGGCCCTTCTCCAGAGAGAATGCTCAGGAGACCAGGAAGATGATAGTGAGCCCTGAGAGCCTGGAGAGCATCTAGGGCCAGGCTATCCATTGCTATCCAGGGCTGTAGCTGTGGCTTCCTCCCGGGGAGTGGAGGCTGTTGGGCCACATGCAAATGCCTTGTGCTGTGAGCTGGTGCCGCTCCTGGGTACAGCAACCTAGTCTCTCCAGGTAACTCTGTTGTCACTTGTCAAGAGCCTTGCTTCCTCTGCAGTATTGTGACCCTAAAAAATCTCTTTCTGTTTAAAACCTCAGCCTATTCACCTTAGGGCCTTTAATGCCCAACTCCACTAACCTCCGTGAGAGACTGCAACCATTCAATACAAAGAATGCACAGCTCTCCTTTTTCTGCTCAGAGAAATTCCCCAGGCTTCCCTGCCTACTCTTACCTTTAACGCTTTTCTCAGAATAGCATGATGATGATTTGTCGCTGAATTCCCCCCTTCTGCTCAGCCTGGTCAGATTCTAGGGTCAGCCTTACTTCTTGTTGTTCCCTCTCAATGATTACGCTCTAAGCTTGTAGCCAAGTGACTTCCAGCATACCTTTGCCGAGACTTCTAGGCGCTGGCCCAGGGCTATGCCAGCAAATGTTTACCACAGGCTCTCTGGGAAAAAAAGTCCTGATTTGTAGCATTCACTGATTTTCATAGTGTGAATACTTCCACTGCAGCCCATTTCAAGCTAACTATGTAATGTCACAGAATGTGGAGTTGGGAAGAGATGTACATGATCAGCTCTGTAGCCAGCTCCAGCCCACCACCTTCCTGGTCCCTCTTTTGTCTGGTAGGAGGTAGGGTATGGGAAGAATTGCTACAGTTAAAGAATCCTAACCAGGCTATGTATTTTATATCAGAAACTTCTAAGTTTTGGTTATCACCCACACAGTTTTAATTATCCTTCATTGGGTCCATCTGTCTCTCTACCTACCAAGAAGTGGGTAAAGATGAGACAGAAGAGAGGTTTCATGTTTGGTGCTATTAAAAAACACACAGTTATAATAACATTTATTACAATACATTTCTGAAAAAATTTGGTAGATAAGTAGAAATGTTTACTTTTTATTGACTAATAAATAGCAGATTTTAGTCTATTAAAAGTGACAGCTGTAGACCATTTACATTTCTACTGGACTCCATGGAATCTATGTAGAGTGTTTCTGACATAGCCTTTTCCTCCTCTTCAAAATGCTTGATTCCCAGTGAGTTATATATTTAGCTATACCCACCTGTTATTTATTATTTTTGTTTACAGAAAACCATAAGTGCACAGAACACATAAAAGGCCCTGTAACGATGAGTTTTCTAATCCAATTAGGAATACAATACCTTGGGCAACAGATAAAATGTGCAAAGAGATGGAAATATTTTTAGAGAGCAGATTGGAAAAGAGTTTCATAAAAGAAGTATATCCAGCAGAGAGTAAGTGGTTTAGGGTGCATAGAATATGAGAATACGAATTTTTATTTTTAAAATATAAGAGAATATTTTAGAAATATAAGTTAACAGCATTAAATAAAATAAAAGTGGGACTAAATAAAGAAAAACTATGGAGATACACAAGAAGGGAGGGAAAGACACTATACGAGGTGCTGGCGGGGAAGAAAAGACAGTAAATATTTATTAAGTTCCCACTGTGGCATGGAGATTGAGCCTGAATTTATATTTTGTCATTTAACCCTCATCCCAATCTTCCCAGGTCGATTTTAATATTCTCCTTTTTTTTTGTGAGGAAGATTAGCCCTGAGCTAACATCCATGCCCATCTTCCTCTAGTTTATATGGGCCGCCGCCACAGCATGGCTTGACAAGCAGCGCATCGATGTGCACCCAGGATCTGAACCTGCCAACCCCGGGCCGCCGAAGCAGTGCGTGCGAACTTAACTGCCGTGCCACAGGGCTGGCCTCAATATTCTCATTTTTGATTAATAAAACTGTTCTTCAGAAGGAGGAAACAAAGAATAAAAGATTTGTGCCAAAGAGGAGTTTCCCATTTCCCCACAAATAAAAGGCATTTTGGAATATAGGAAAAACTCTTTTCTCTTTTGTTGACTGTTAGAAAAAAACGCCCTTTGGAAGTGAGGTTATGACTTTTTATGACAAGATGAGAATAAACTCCTGTATTTAGATTTCTAATTGCCAGAACTGTTGCATTAAATGTAGCCTGATGATTGAGTCTTAAATCACCAGGAAAATGATAATCTCCTTACCTCCGGAAGAATTGTTTTCTACACAGATTGTATTAGTACCCTTGTATTTCTGATTGTGGGAAAGTTTCATGGATATTTTTATGTGCTGTAATAGTGATGAAGAAGAAGAAGATGATGATGATAGCAATTACTCATATAGTACTTTTCCATGCTATGTGCTCTTTTAACATTTAATATATTATTAGCTCACTCAGTATGTTATATTCCCAGCGCCACCCCTTAATCTAGGCTGCTTTCCATGTACGATTTGGAATCTCCTAGCCAACTGTCTCTCTGTGCAGCCTCTTTCCAATCCAGTTCATCTTGCACCCTGCCTTGCATGAATCCTTCTAAACCGTCATTCTGAACACATGACTATTTTCCCCAAAAAACTGTCTACAGAATAAAGTACAAATTCCTTAGATTAGGAGGTACAGCCACCATAAGCTTGTCACTGTTATCTTTCTAATTATGGGTTTCACAGGTGCTTTCACGGTTTCATGAATAATGCGCTACACATTTCAACTCTAAAGCTTGCCATTTCTTCTTCTGAAAATGCCGCCGCCATATTACCTGGTTATCAAAATGGTCTTCTTTCTTCCACCTCCTGCCGCTGAGCTCAGCTCTTAACTCCTAAAGAATTTATTTTGTGTACTATATGCCCCTCTATTTATTCATTTATTACTCAACTGCATTGTATGTCTCCAGAAAGCATATGCTATAGTTTATACGCCATTCTCTAGTCTACCACAGTGACGTATATTAGGTGTTCAGTAAGTATTCCTGATGATGATATAGCCGCACACACCATGAATATCCTAGAACAGTAATTTTATTCAACATTCACTCAAGAATTATTTCTTCTGCCTCTGTTATTTGTGTGGCACTCTTTTAGGCACTGGTGGAAAGAAAGATAAAGTCCCTGCCTTTAGGATTATATTTCGGTGTAAAGACAGACAATAAACTAGTTAATAATGTAATACAATGTGCTTAAAGAGAGTGATAAGGATCATAAAGAGAAATGTGGGGGGCAGGGGAGAGAGAGAGAGGTGGATGGGAAGGAGTCTAGTTTAAAGAAAGTGGCCAGGAAAAATTTAGTTAAGGCATTGCCACTTGAGCAGACACCTCAAGTACATACACTGTAATTATGTAAGATCAGTTTGGGAGGGGAACAATAGCTTCAGGTCTTTAGAAAGTCACGGAGGTTAACAACTTATTGGAAAATAAACTATAATAGGGGTAAATATGGAATCAGGTACCCAATTAGGAAGCTGTTTACTATAATCTGGGCTGAAAATAATGGTGGGATTCTGGCTACATATTGAAGGTTGATGGGTTGGATTATATTTTACTTACAGTAAGGTTACATATTTGGAAATAGAATTGATCAGAGAATCTCATGTTATGGATCAGAGTCAGTACCCAGAATTAGAACTTTGACTGAAATGCAAATTCAAATGAAAGTCTCCAAAAACTGTTAGATTTTCTTTTTTTTTTTCCCCAGTTACAACTAGTTAGATTCTGCTGGGCAAAGTTAAATTCTGGCAAATTTTTATTGCTTCTGTGTACTCTAGCACCTACCTTGGGATTGGGCAAGCTAGGATGGAAACCCAGATTCATTAAGGATACAGATCTACAGTAGGCCAATGGTGATTTCACAGTATAAAATTTATTATTAATAAAATTAACTCCATTACAACAAGCATTCGTTTTCCCCCAATTAAGATTAAACATAAACCATAAGTAGTAACTTTCTGCACATACGTATAGCTTCTAATTTCCTCACTGTTTAGTGCAAAAACAATATTCAAGCTTGTCTGATTACTTTTTCTTTAACATGTGGATTATATATACAATAGACAAGACAGGTCTATAGAGCATGTAGAGACTAAAATGCCCGCATTTCAAAAGTGGAGAAAACATGAACCTATGCATCCCAAAGAACCTTCTCTCTTTTTCTTTTTTTAAAAATTTTATTTTGAGCCAGCTCTGATAGACTAGTAGTTAAAGTTTGGCGCACTCCATCTCAGTGGCCCAGGTTCAGTTCCCAGGAGTGGAACCATACCACTTGTCTTTCGGTAGCCATGCCGTGGAGGTGACTCACATAGAACTAGAAGGACCTACAACTAGAATATAAAACCATGTATGGGGGCTTTGGGGAGGAAAAAAGAGAGAAGAAGATTGGCAACAGATGTTAGCTCAGGGCGAATCTTTCCCAGCAAAATAAATAAATAATTGAAAAAAAAATTTATTTCACTGGGAATTTCTTACACCTAGTTTATAATCAAATGTTAACAACCTAGTTGTACAAGAAGTTCTCAAACTTTGTTGTGCATTCAAATTGTCTGAGAAGCTTGTCAGAATGCAGACTCTGCTTGACTAGTTCTGTGGGGGGCCCGGAATTCTTCATTTCTAACAAATTCCAAGAGATGCAGATGCCGTCTGTCTGAGGACTACATTTATGTAGCAAAGTTCTAGATGATTGTTTAATTGATTGACTAACTAAACCAGGGGAAAAATCTGATGGTTAGAATTTTACTTAAACAATACCCTATTTGGATCAATTTGAGTTGAAAATTATTTGATGCTTACAAATAAATATTCAATATATATTTATTTCTTAAGAGGGTAAAGTGATTCAAGTATAGATAATGACTGATCATTTTCTAGGTTAAAAGTGTTGGAGAGAGTAGATTTTAGTGGTGTTCATATCAGTGTGATTATTTCTATAATGTTTGTTAATATTATTCTGTAACTGTTGTATTTGGCTAGTAGAAACCACAAGATGATAATGTTGTTGTTAATGTTTTTCTATCCTATACAGAAACACCTGGGAAGCTTTTATAATATACAGACAGCTGCATCCCACCCCTTAACAATGCAGTGAGTGTTCTGTTATATATATTTTTAAAAGATTACCCCAGAAATTTTTACATTTAGTTATGTTTGGGAGCCACAGGTATATTTAAGTAAGGAAAAGAAAGAATGTGTCATGATGAGCAGCTACTGAGGCCCTTAAAGGATGCATGAGCCCTTTTTCTTTGTCTTCATGGCCAATAATCAGGAATTCTCAACCTACACTCTTTTATTGCTTCTTCACATTGCTTAGTCCCAACTCAAAAGTCTCTTCCTCTGAGTTTTCCTAGCCTATGCTCTCTAAAGTGGTCACCTCAGGGAATTTTGTGTCAACATGCAGTTTTTTTACCTTTATAACAATAATCAAATAAAGCAATTATCTTGTTTAATATGTTCATTTATTAAATTATTGTTTGTACCTCCTCCATTGGAAAGTAAACTCCATGTGGCTAGCCACTACTAATTGTCCATCATCATATACCCTTGTTTAACTCAGTGCCTGATATTCAATAAAAGCTTGCTAAATGAAGTCATTCAAGTTTTCAAATTTTCTCAACTAGATTGCCCATGTGTGTGTTTGTATGTGTGTGTTCTTTTTCTCCTTACTTTCACTGCCACACAGTTATCTGCCAGGGTTTACATCTATCCATCCATCCATTCGTCCATCCATCCATCAATTTATCCGCCCACCCAACCATTTAACATCGAGGTATTAAACTTTCACTAGGTACCCATGACTGTGATAAAGGCTAGAAAACTGATGATAAATAAAAAGATATGGTCTTTAGCAAAGGAATATTATAATCTAGTCATGGTTTATAATTAAACAGGCTATTATAATGTAGTTGCCAAATATATTTTAGGATAAAAAAATAAAACCCTTTAAAGTAACAACATATCTAAAGAATATTTGCTGATAAAAATACATTATTTCATAGAAATATAAAGAAGTATTTTAAAGCTAAAAATATTCAATTTATAACTTTTGTAATTTATTAAATTGTAAACTCCTTGAAGGCAGAGGCAATGTCAATGAATAATTCGTAAACAATATGAAAATTGAGTTTTTAAAATATATTTGACATCATGAAATGTTAGACATTAATACTTCTAGTGATAAACAAACATTCCTGTAGATTACTAAGGCAAAGCAATTTGTTCATTGGGCATTTTATGCCCAGTGATTAGTTTTGAGTTCTTATATAAACAGTTCATTTGATTCCATCACAATCTAAGTGCCCTTTTTGGTTTTTGATAATGGCTGCAGCTAAATCTGAACTCTTCATATCCAGCTAGTTGAATGTTGATTATTAGTATCAAGTGGTGAGAAAAGGACAGGTTTTGTAATTACAGAGTCCCAGGGTGGAATGTTATCTTGGCCAGTGCACTGAATCTAGAGGAGAAGTTACCAACCTCTTTGGATTCCAGTTACCTATTCTGTGAAATGGAACAATAAACCTAGGATTAACAATAATTTATTAACAATAATTTAGGTGTTCAATAAATGGTAAGCTATCGTTATTATATTAATATCATGATTCTAAGATAGATGACATTAATAGAATTGGCTTAGGATGAATTACATTAAGAGAATCAAATTTTTTTAAATGAAGGCTACTTAATTCTTTCTATAGTCTATAAATAAGATAGTAAATATAGTACCTTGTGTTTTATATATATGGGCAACTATTTTAAAGCATGTATAAGGATATCAATGGTGACCATCAATTAATGGCATCTGCTAGTTACATAAAACGAAACTTTCCCCTTTAAATATCTGATATGTTAAAATTTACTTGCTTAGAAAAGTGATTAAGTGAAATATAATTGTTGCTGCAATAACTCTTTAATCTTTCATAATGTGCAATCCTCTTTGAAGGATTAAAAAGGCTCCCTAAAATGTTTGTGTATGTATATGTATGTTTGTGTATGTATATGTATGTATGTCCACACACATACATACATACAAATAAAGATATATACCTATGTATTAGTTCATAGCAAAATGACAATTTTTTCATACATTAAACATAAAGAGTATATTGAAGTAGGACAGATTGGAGATATTAGTTTTTCTTATAATTAACTGATTTGTCAAAGTGTTTTAACTGAGGACAGATGAGTGGAACTGCATTGTAATGTCATTCATCATCTTGAAAAATTTTCTTAAGAATTTTATGTTAACTATAAATCCCCAACAGACTTTTTCAAGGTCATTATCCTTGAAATGTTAAATTTTGAATATTTTGCATTATAATCTAGATCTAATTCATTCAAGTTGTTTTAGAAGCAGTAAATGTATGTATAAAACTGTTTTCTGGAAAGTTAAGAGATTTATAAAGAAGCTTTCTATAGTCTTTTTTTCCTTTCTTAAAGACCAGAAAATTTAGTTTGTTCTTGAGGCATCTTATTAACCGAAAATAAAAGTTGATTTCATTCCAATTCTATACCAGTAACTCTCTTCCAAACTTTGAGCCCTGAACAAATTCCTGTAGGGTAATGTGCTTCCGACCTTCGCCAAGAACTTGAGTGGTGATGGGGGCCTTTCAACTTCACAGCTATGTCATAGCCATTTGCTTATACCCAGTGCAGTGAAGTGACTGTTTAGTTCTGATAAGAGTTAATTGTAAAGGTGAGTTATTTGGAAACTCTTTTCTAGCTTTAAATGTCATCTAGCATTTTTGGATGAGAAATGCAATTTTCTAATTAAAAATAAAATAAAATTCACGTATGTTAAAGTATTATAAAAGATTGGTTTCCTCCTTAGCAGAATGTAGGCTCTGGCAGAAATATGGTTTCAGGTGTGGGTGTAGGAGGGGAACCAAACTTGGATGAAACAGGATTTTATCTTCCTGGGGTGGGCTGCCAGTTAAATTTCTGCAAATAGCAATGTCATAAAGCATGGTTTTAGAGAAAGACCATGTGCTTTCTAGAGTAGCAATGGGGAGAAAAACAACAAAATTACAAGGAGACTAAATGTAAAAAACAAGCTTTCTCCTCATCCACCTGAAGTCTTACAAAATAAAAATGCATTTTAAAAATATACTTTGTACAATAACTTTTCAAAATCAGAGTACAATAACATGAATCTTAAAAGTTCCAAGAGCGCCTGCTTGGTGAACTGTACTATCTGGGTACTAAGACACAAAGGTTAATTAAAGAAATGACAAATTCTCTGATTCCCTAACGTGGCTAAGGAAGACACATTAGCAAAGCCACATACAAAGCTGAACAGCAATTAGAAAGAATCAGAAAACAGACACGCAAAACGGAACCTTTGGCAACCTAAAGATAGACTCTACCTCAGCATCTGTCATTATGTTACAAACACCAAAAAACCTTACGTTTCTGATTTTTGCTTCATTCCCACCAACCTATCCTCCCACACATACATACTCTTTGCCTCCACATTCCCCTGTAGGAGAGGTTTCGTGGGGCAATTGAAGTGAAAAAGAGTTACAGCGAAAGGAAATCATCTGAGGTAATGGAGAGGAAATGACCCTGTTGGAATAATGAAGAACAATACGAGAAGACAAAGAAAATAAAGGTTTAGTGGAAAACAGAAGTAGCTTGTGCATTAAGAGGTTGAGATATAAAGGGGTGGGGGGGGTCATTTGATTTTATGTCCATAAAATTCCTGACATCATTACCTTGTTTTTTTTTTTTTTTTTTAACAAGCAAGTCAATGGGCCTCCTGGTGCTTCATGTGAATCAGTCATAATTCAAACTCCATAGTTCAGTGAACTTCCTGTTTATTTATTGTCTGTCTTCCATATGATGCTACCCAGGCTAAGTTTTTCTTTTTTTCTCTTTCATCTTGTCAGTATTTTTTTTTAACTCTCCTGAGTCATTTCTAACATACAGTTAGGAATTTTTCCAGCCGCTTGAAAATTCTATACTCTTTTCCTGCCATTTAAAATACAGTATTACAGTAAATCACTGCTACTGGGAAGAACATCCTGACTTGATCAGTGCAACCATGGTGTAAAGTGTGATAGACAGAATTCAAACACTAAGAGGACAGTCTTTAGTTTTCATATACCATTCTTTAGTTAAAGATAAGTAGTAGATTAACTGTATTTAAATTAAGACATCAGAAATATATTTGTATATATTTGGTATTACTAATTTGTTAACGATGACAATTTCACACAGAAACCCTTTTGTTGGAAACTGAATTTCTCGTGTAATAATTAGCTGTGGAATATTACCCCAAACAGGTGTCTGTAGCCTGTCAAAGTCAGAACAGGTGATTTAGAATTAGCGTATTAAAAGAACTGTGAATTAGCGAAGCAAAAACGTGTTAATTTCTTGTTCCATCTGTTAATATGAATTCACTGCCAAATATTTTACTTTGTAGAACTGTGCTGGGATTGGCAAGAACATACACTATAAAAAAAGTTTAAAGGCCTGAATGTTTAAAAATCATGACATACGTTACTGCAAAAATAACTTCTACATTTTGAGCATGCTTTTTTTCTTTTTAATCTTTGAAAAAAATAACTGCAGAGATTGCCATATAATATAGAAAGTTAACTAAAGAAAACATACGATCAAATGTTAGACCTTTAAAACAAAAATTGGAAGAAAATGTTATTCAAGAATGTTTGATTATAAATGAAGACTAATTCTTCAGTGCTACTTCTCAGATGTATCTGAGAGCTACTCTGAATTGCTGAAAGACACAGAGAAAACTATCTGCTGCTACCATGGAGCTCATATCCAATAATATCCTCTTATACAGAGATGCCATTATAGAAAGAGAGATCATATTTTTTCTACTCAAATACCGTAATCCTTTAGAAGATTATGGTGCAATTTAGGTCACTAAACCACAATCTTTGTCTAATACCTAAATCTATTGTTCATTAGCTTAGTTGTGTTTCTTCCCTCCCAATTTTCCTTGCATGGGTAAAATCAGAATACATGATACCCTTAACTCCATATGCACGTGTGTAATTGTGTATGCTGGTGATAGTACTGAAGGGTGAAGAGTAGGAAAACAGGAAAGGCCCATAATAAAATGAAAACAATTATTTATGTGTATCGCCATTCCAACAGGTAAGGAACATGGCCTGTAACTAGGCACATTTTTATTCTGAAAACCTTGTGAGAATCTAGAGCTCATGAACTACTGAACCAGTTTGCCATCTTTATATCTCTTTTCTTTGCAGGCAGATCCATGGGAAAAGAAAGAAATCTGAAGTGAATTGAAATGTGTGAGCTTAGACATATGCTAAGAGTACAGTTAACTTGAGTTACTTTTTCCATGCTGCTGAATTGGGTCCTGAATGAGGCAGTTTTGTGACTTAAACAGATTTCACTAATTTTCCTTCCTTGCACATTTAAAAAACAAACCACACTCTCCCATATTGCTGTTTGGGTTTTAACGGAGCTAAGGCATGCACACCCAATTACTATAAGCACTTTAAGTAAAGCTTAAAGATATGCAGCATGTTCTTAACTGCAAATGATATGATAGGTAGTGTCTTTCCTCTCTAGTTTTATGTCACATCCAAGAGATTAATCCTCTCATGAATCATCCATAATGACTAGAATAATTTGAGGAACTGAATGAAATTTTTCAAATTATTTATATCATAAACTCACAAGAATATGAATGGTGGGTTATGCAAATACAAACCATGCTTACAAAAGCTAAATACCAAAAAGGGAGGTGGAGAGGGTTAAGTTTCTATTTCTAAAACTGGACTTGGTTAAATTGACACACTGTGGCCCTATTACTTCACTGGTGGGTGATCCCTGTTACAGCTTATGAAATACATAAGGGGAACTTTTATTGTTTTCAACATTTGAATGGAAAAATAGCGATCTTTTGCATAGCTCAGAGCAAAGGTACCAAATTCTCTAAGGATGTGAGATGCCTGTATTATATGAGGTTCATAAAAATATTAAAAAGAAATAACAGTCCTTAAAAATAGCCAGAGATGTTTTTTCCAGTTTGAAACAAGTAGACTGAGCATAAGTTTTGTAATTCTTTCTAAACATGATCTCAGACAAAGACAATACTCTATTTCCCATTGTACTTTAGAAATATGGTGTTATTGTATAGGAATCATTGATGAAGTAGTTCCAAAATTCTATATTATCAGCCTAAAAATTCATATAAAACCATATAATACATAAAACATTTTATGGAGTTTTAAATTACACAGTACATTAAAGTTTTAGTTGACTTATCTGAAAAGACATTTCTGGTATGTAAATAAAAGTGCAAGGAGAATAACCTGTCAGAAAGTAAATAAAGTATGTAAATTAAATAAAAGGTAAGGCAGCTACACTTTTTATATAAATAACTGTGTTAACAGAGCTTTATGCATATTACAATATATTCAGATGCATAGCTTTTGCAAAAATAAATTCATTGCTCCTCTCCAAAGAATGGATTAAAACAATTTATTTTATAAAATTTGGATAGATAGGATAAGAAATGTAATAGCCATCCATAGAAAATAAATATAAAAATTATTCAAGCTCCATCTACTTTATGTTATTAATGAGATGCACTTCATTCAAATTCCTTTCAATTGAAACAGTGCTGAGGAAGCAAAAACATGATTCTGTAGGAAATGATTTCTAATCTTCATGATAACATACCGATATAATACAATTATTTACAATTGACTAAGAGTTAATTTCAATAGTATAACATCTTTCTTGCAAAAATGTCAGCTTTTATTGATGAAACAAACTAAGAATAAAACATTTTTACTTGTAGTATTACAGTGCTGTTTTTCATTCTGTTAACCAAAACAACACAGTAATACTGTAAACAAAAAAATAACATCACACTGCTTATGTTTGCATGATTTTATCAAGACTCATAAGCAATGGAATGAAGTACGTTAGCTGTAATTTTGGAAAACACTCGATTCTTTTAGACTCCAGTCATGCTAGATTCAAAATAAGAAGTGACCGTTGGGCTAATTGTGTTAATTATCTATTATACCACGGGAGAACATAAAATTAATAATTGAAAATTATTGATCTCATATATTCAAGGTACAATAAAAGTGAGTAATATGCAAGAGACAAAACTGTCTATCTATGTATTTATCTATACACACACACACACACACACACACACACACACACACCAGTTCATATATACCCGTGTTTCTCCAATGGGGTCTAATGTCTCCAGACATTTTTGTTGTCACAACTTGGGGGGTGGTGCTACTGGTATCTAGTAGGTAGAAGCCAGGGATATTGCTAACCATCATACAGGGCACTCCCACAACAAAGAATTATCTAGTCCAAAATGTCAATTGTGCCTGGGTTGAGAAAGTCTGATATACACCTATAATTTTTTTGTTACCAGCTGCCTTCTTTTAATTGAGAAATGTCAAATATTCACATTAACTAACCCTCCTAGCTGCCAGACTGGTTAAATCAGATCACCACCTTCCTAGAGGAACAGGATTAATGCTTAACACTTATTTATGGAGTACATACTCTTTGCCAGACCTTGTTGTGGGCATAGTTCTAGAAAAAGTTGGCCCTTGTCTAGATAAATTTCTTCACTTAAAGATTGATAAATAGTTGTCCTGGCAAGTGAAGTGATTTGCCTACACTCACCTTGGCATAGCTGGGTTTGAACTGCGTTTTCTTGACTCTGAGATTCCAGGGAAGTCTTTGATACAGTGAAACCTCTGTTTTCAGCAGAGTCAACAATTTGGAATGGTGTCTATATGATGTTGCTTTGCATTATGTGTGTATTTTCCCATATATTGGCTAAAATTCTAACTTGCTTTGACTGCTTTGAATAAGATCTTTGCTGTTAAATTTCAAGAAACAGAGGTAGAGCATGAAGGAAAGAGGTCAATTCACAGGAATATTTTTTTTTTTTATAATTTTATTTATTTTTCTTCCCCCAATGCCCCAGTAGACAGTTGTATGTCATAGCTGCACATCTTCCTAGTTGCTGTATGTGGGACGCGGCCTCAGCATGGCCAGAGAAGCGGTGTGTCGGTGGGCTCCCAGGATCCAAACCCGGGCCGCCAGCCGCGGAGCACGCGCACTTAACCGCTAAGCCACGGGGCCGGCCCCACAGGAATATTTTTATTAGATCTCATTAGCTGGGTAAATCTTCCTTGAGTGATATTTTAATAGTATACTTTCATTTTTCTACTAAGCCTCCTTAAAAGAAACAACAAAAATGAACATTCCTTTGGCAATGCTCTGATACATGCAAAGAAGAGTATGAGATAATATTTGCAGAATGAAAGTCAAGAAGAAGTCTTCACTTAAAAGCTACTGTTTTCCTCCTTTTTCGCCCTGGCTGCAAGGAAAGTCAGAACCAAAGATGAATTTCACTAGCCGCAAAAATACTAGTTCTTGGGTTTAGCATGTGATCTTTTTCCTTTTCATTACCCTATTTATTATCTTTTTTTTAAGATATGGGGACGTATGAACAAATAAATTAATTAAGCAGACACTGTCCCTGTTTTCCTAGAAAGTTTATGTAACAGTGTCATAGAATAAAAATATTGTAAATGGTTTTCAAGCTGAATAATTACCACGCATCTTCTTCTCCCATGATTTACTCAATGATTTTGCAGCTGTTGAATTCCCTAGAGTTTCATGATAGGTTACCAGGAATGGTTTTTCTATCATATTCTTACTTAAAACAGCCTAGTATGTCAATGGTGCTACAAAGACTTGTAATTATAATAGTTACTGTAGCTCTTCTCCATGCTGGGCACTGTGTTGTGTATTTTTGTGTGTGTGTTCTTTTTCTTAACATTAACTCAATCCTGTACTGGATACAATTATCCTTGTTTTACAGACGAAGAAATAGAAGCTTGGAGGGGATTAGTTACCTGCCTAATATTATCCAGTGAGCTAGTGGCAGGCCTAGAATCCCATCATAGATCTGTCTGACTGCAAAGTTCTTACTTGTTTTTACTTGTGGTGTAAGTCTACTTAATGTACGAAAAAATTGAAAAATTTCAATAGATTATGAAATCTAATTCTAAGATAGATGTTTAGGTATGATTTAATTCAATTTATGATATGGCTATTTTTATTGAATGTATCAGGTAATAATACATTTCATTCTTATTCAATAATAATTCATTTCATTCTTATTCTGGTTATTTCTCAACTGTCCTCTACCCCACAGCTATACCCTAGACCTAACAGCATAGCATATTGTTTGAAAGTTGCAAAATGTAGAAAAAATTTTGCTCATGGGTCAAAGTTTACATGTCTTTTCTTAAAGGTTATTAAGTATACCTTTTTGAGGAAAAGGGCTGTGCCTTATACTGTTTTCATCAATAAAGATGTAAAACTGTGTTTCTAGTTTCACGCTCCTGAAAGACTAAAACTGATTAAGTCTTTTCAACAAATGTAAGAATCCATAAATAAATGCAGTGATGCCTCATTTAATTGGAACTAAGTCCACTGTAAGAGTTATATTATGGAAAACAAGAAAATATTCACAATTATGTGATGTAGATCTGCCTGTATTATCAGCTACCTGATCAATACCCCACTGTGCTTGCTCTCTCAGCCCCAAGTCATCAGAAGGTGAACTGGAGAGACTCAAAAAAATTTGCAGTAAGCATTTGGAATTTGTCCCTGTGTGGGGAAAAAGATTTTCTTTCTCTCTCTGCTTAGCACTGACAATAAGCCCCAGTTCCTGTTAGGCTGACCTCTTTCCCTCTTCACTCCATTTCTAGTATGAAACAGGAGATTCTGATTGGAATGTATTGACCGCCTATACTTCAATTGCATCTTGATCATATTATATTGCTATCTATACTGAGCCTTAACATTTAAATCTTACCTATAATTGCCAAATGAAAGGCCCTTTATTTAGTTAAAATACTTCAGAGATTTGGCAGGCAGAATTCTAATATGGTCCTCAAAATTCCAGCCCCCTGGTATGAACGCCTAGTATAATCCCCTCTCTTGAGTGTGGGCAGGACCTGTAAATATGGTGAGATAACACTCCCACAGTTAGGTTTTGTTATGTGGCAAAGGTGAAGGAATTTTGCAGATATAATTAAGGTCATAAATCCATTGACTTTGAATTAATCAAAAAGTTGATTATCCTGGGCCTGACCTAATCAAGTATACCCTTTAAAAGATGATCCACCCTTCCCTGAAAGAAAACACTGGAAGCAGGAAAGAAACTCTCCTGCTGGCCTTGAAGAAACCGATAGCCATGTCATGAATTACCTAGGAACTCAGGGCCCCAGTCTACAACCACAAGGATCTGAATTCTGCCCAAACCAGTGAGCTTCAGATGAGATCACAGCCTCATGGTTACCACGACAGGACACCTCCAGTGCAGCCTTGTGAGACCCTAAGCAGAGGCTGTGCCCAGAACCCTGTGTTCAGAACCCAGACCCACAGAAACTGAGATATAATAGCCATTTGTTGTTTTAAGTTGCCAACTTTGTGGTAATTTGCTACACAGTAGTAGACAATGAATACAAGAGATCAGCAGGTTTCTGGGATATTGGCGAAAGGGGTAAGGAGAGTGGGAGGAGAAAAATTATCCAAGGGCTACTACCACTCAGGAAAATAAATTCCATCTCCTCCTGAAGAGGTGGTTGAATTAAATGGAGGCCTGGGGTCTGTTTTACCCAAGTACACTTCTGATTGTCTCCAGACCAGTCACACTTGCCCTAAATATCCTCTCCTAAATAATACTTAATAAGGACTAATATTTTGGAATGTTTCCTAGATGCCAGACACCGTGCAAGGCAATTTATATATCTTATATATTTTGATCCCCATAACCACCCGAGATATATGATTATGTATTATTATCAGCTCTGTTTATCAGATGACATTGATGATACACGTGGGTTAAATAATGTGCCCCCCATCAAATAGCTAGTAAATTGCAAAGCCAAGATTCAAACAGAGATCTAACCAACTAAACCCCATGATCTGAATGCTTTGCTCTATTTCCTCTCTTCTAACCTGGTAGTCACCCCTCTCTGTCTCTACTAATCTGTGCACTGTGGTAATCACTATTCTCTTCATTCTCTGCCCATAAATCTTAGAAAGATTTCATATGTCTTTCTCACATTTTTGTGTGTATGAAAGTATTTCCTTACTTTAATGTAGCATTTCATGTGAATACAAATGGCGCATCCTTATACAAGAAATTCACAGTATTCCCAATAATGTTACGGAGATTGTTCAAATAGTTTCTAATGTAGAGATGGGGAACAGGTGTTGGCAAAAAATATTTTTTCAAAATCAAAAAAAAACTTGGGTAAATATTCAATCTAGGTATATCCCTCAAACTGTTTTTATAATGAAATAAATTATTTATAAGGTACACAATACACTTATTTAGAAAATATCTTAAAGAATATAGTATCAACTGATTTATTTGATTGGCATAATTTTGGCACTAATTGATATTTATATATTTTAAATTACCCTTAATTTGTTTATAACAGTTGCTCAAATTCCATTTGTATAGAAGGACCATTTTTCCCTAAAGCACCGATGTTCTACTGCTTGCTTCACATTAAAGATTTGTTTTCTCCTAAGAGTCCTTTGACAATTAAAACATTGTAAAAAGAAGATTGGTTGTGGTTCAAGTTTGACATGTCTAACTATTTGAGTTTTATAATATCACTATTATATTTAATTTTGATTTTGGAAATACCATGTTTTGTAAAGGTATAGAAGGGTCAAGATTTGACCATCTTTGACCTACAAAAATAGCAACTTCATATGATTGTAATAAGACTTAAATAATGATTCTGAAGTATCCATAAAACTCAACGAGCATTGCTTTAAGACTGACCATACTTTTAGCCCAATCTGCATTAAAAAGTTAATTGGACAAGCTAGAAATAAGAAAGTGGTCCTAGCTTCCTGTGAATGTGCTATTTACCTTGTAATTTTATAATCATTTACAAAAAAGCAGTTTTATTATATTTATCCTCAAGGATATAAGCCACTATGTTTATTCTCACCAACTATGAAGTAAGAGTTAGATTATAAAACCACAAGAGTTTATTTGTGGTCAAGCTCATGATTTATTCAGTTGAGTATTTTCTCTTTGATAAAAGGGTCATTTTTGTGAAAGGGAAGGCCACCTCTTCCTGAGTTTAAATGAAAGAATAGGTACGCATATATATTAGTCCAGCTATCAACTGAGAAAGGGTTGGTATTTCACTACCTGGGAGAATTTAGAGTCATCTGCAAACTAGAGAACGCCTGATCTCCTTCTTCTTCCAAGAAGTTTTTGTCATAAAATCATAAAATAGAATTCCTTCCCACCTTCCATATTATCCGTGCCACTAAGTTAAATAAGTATTTTCACCAGAAATGCAGATTTTCAGCCCAGAATTTCACACCACATTGGACTGAAATTTTCAAAAAGAATATAAAGTGTCAGAATTATTTTTAGTCAGAGCAAGAAGCATTATTTATACCTTGCTATAGTTTTTTTGTGTGAAAGTTTAACAAAAAATTTAACTTGGGGGGAGAAAAGTAAAATCTGAATGTCAGTTGCATTAAAGGTCCTCTTTAGCAATGTCTTGTGGGGGCAAGAGTGGTGGTACTGCTGGTGGTGGTGGCAATATTTTAAATGTAGAACCACACAGAAGGAATGAGGAAGAGACTAATAGGTATGGAACACCAATAATGCAGTCGTTAGGGACTTTATGTTCATTTTATCAGGTGATCATTTCAACATGCTTATGTTGGAGAGGTTATTAGGTCTATTTGGCAGGTGAAGAAACCGAGGTTAGAGAGATTAAAATCCATTCAAGATCATGCTTGCAGTAAATAGAGTCTAGAACTAAACACAACCTTACTTTAGAAACTCAAGTTCTTAACTTTTCATACATAATCATCTGGTCAACATTTGATTGGGATCAACCAAGTGGGATCATGTTGACCATTTAAAATTTTTAAAGAGCATTCTGTCACCTTTCTATGTATCTATCTATCATCTATCTATCTATCTATCTCCATTTGTATACATGTTCGTGTGTGTATACATAACCCACAAATTCACCGTAACATTGTAACTCTTTGCAACCCACAAATTGTAGTAAATTAACATCAAGCCATTTTCATTTTGAAACAATTTTGCCTTTAAAAATATCGTATGTCATAAACTATAAGAAGGAAGATATTTTAAAGAGATAATGGTGGTAACATGTGTATTTTATCCAACCAACAAGTGATCATAGTCACATGTGGAGACAATTTTCATAAACATAGCTAAAGCTTATAACATATTGACTGTGGCTTTCTTTATTAGTGCTTTTGTCATCTTTAAGAAAGTGATGAATTGACAAAGCTGATAAATGGACTCTTTATTATCTAATCTTCAGAATCTATTATTGTATAGACATTTAACAGTGCTCCTTTGATGATTTGAAATCTAATAAATAAACAAATTGTGAAAAGGAAAGCAAATATTAAGTTTCTGCTCATAGATATATATTTTTGGTGTTTAGTAATTAGACATGGCCCTTCGGGAACACCTTATCCATATGTATTTACCTCATCAAATTCACTCGTTTAGAATTTAGCCAAAAAGTAGTCACTACAGGAAAACAAAAATGACAGTAAAAATCCAAAAGTATTGTCTTAGAGTTCATGTTGAGGGCTTGACTCATCAACACAAGTGTAGTCGACTCGAGTACACACTTTAAGGTGTTTATTAATATAGTTACTCTATCAATACAATCATGCAGTTGCTACACTTGCTGGTTTGGTAATTCTCTGTTAGATACAGGTCCTGTAATAATTTAATATACAACACAGCTGAGAATGCTGTGTTCTCCTTCTCTAACTTGTACACAACTGGACTCCATCTACCAGCCTCCTTTGCAGTTGGAGTGATCATGTGTACATTCTAGTCATTGTACTGTAAGGGGATAATGTCCTGTTTCAGGGTCCAGGCTTTTAAGAAGCTGCTGTGCCCTCTCTACACTCTCTCCTTGTGGATAACAATGAAGCTCAGAAGCAAGGAGAGCCAAAAGACAGAAGGGCCAAAGTCCCCATATGCAAGATCACTGCCTATGCAAGATCACTGTGAGGTGCAGGAGAGCTGTCCAGCCAAGAACCCTCAACTCAGAATGTTTGTAAGTTTGTGCCGGTTCAAGATCAAATTGTCCATATTGGTTGAGCCATTTTACCTTTTAGGTCTATGTGTTATAACAGTTGAGGAGACACCAACTCATACACTGAGGATATTATACAGATAAAATGAATACTTAGAGATAACTTGAACCCACGTATAAAATGAAGTATATATAATTTACTAAGTGAATGTGTATTAAAAATTTATGATTACATAGGATAGAATATTACCTACTAATTCCGCCTCACTAAGGCCACACCTGATCCTGTTCTACTTCCGTTTAATCTTTCAACGTGCTAAATCTATTGACAGAACTGAATGGTGATCTTTCATGTGCCACACTGGTTCAAGTAGCCCTGGCCTCTTCCATGTAGGAATAGGGTTAGTAACATTCCTATAGAAAGTTCCCAGATTTTTCACTACAAAATGTTCAATGTCTAGCCTTTTAAGAATAAGCTTTTGGTTTGTCTACACAGAGTTCATTTTCCCTTTATAATCCCAGATATGTAACTTATCAAATGCTGTTAAATGAAACTGCACAAGATAGGAAGTACTTTGCTGCGGCATTTACAAGGGTTTTACAGACTTTTATTGTATAGGAGGGAGAAAAATGAAGAATTTCTAGATTGATTTCTGCCTGAAAGATAACAATCCTTCCTCCTCTCCCCACTATTACTCAATTGCTCTTTCCAAAATGGTTGTTTCCAAAATCTTTCATAAATATTCCCCAGGCAAATAAACCACTTGACCTGTCTTAACTCACTATAAAACAACTATTTTTTTTTTAAATTTCACCACCTGAGTTACCTGTTCATGGAAAATACTTGTATTTTGCCTACATAAATCTTCAGGTACTTATTTAAGGCCTATAAAATGTTTATTTTAGACGCAATTCTAAGAAAACAGGTTTCTCAACTTATAGCAAAATAGAAAGAGGAAAGGAAATGTCACAGAATGAAACACGAACTGTAGAAAGAAGTGGCAGATAAAGATGAGACCAATGGGTGAAAATGTATGAAAATCTGGGAAAAATTCAATGTAGGATTCAATAATCTCCCACATTTCAATGAGCATTGAAGGCCACTCTGCAATAACATGTAACAAATAATATAGGTTTGTAATGAGATCATCAAGAAAGCATTATGCTAAATTATGTACATACAAGGCATGGGAAAGTGTGAGAAATATTTGGAGAATTTCCATCCAAAATGTTGGATACTACCTCTTGATGTTTAAAGAGGAAAATCTCAGTCACTGGGAAAATATAACTATCCAAACAAATTTTGGGGGTGAGATTTTACTCTCTGTCTATACACTTACATAAAGCATTCTGCATATTGATTTTAATTACTATAATATGTATTTGTTCAAATATTTCTTATAATGGATCGGGTGAGAAAATAAAATTTAATCTTTCCTAAATTATAATTTTTTAGATCTTGAACTAGAACTTAAGAAAACTCAGTACTTATTTCTCACTATATCAGATTCATCCTCAGCCTATGTGAATTAACATAGCAGTGTGGCAGAGTTAAAAGAATAAGGATTTTAGAATCTATGAGAAGTGTATCTCAAAAAGATTCTTGCCACACACTAATTGTGTGACTCTGAGCAAATTAATTAACATCTTTGACATTCAATTACTACATCTGTAAAATGGGGGCAAAAATTCTCATAGGGAGGTTGTGCATGTTAAATAAGATAACGAGTGCAAAACAACTAGCACAGTATCTGGCATACTATTTACTTTTTGGGTTATTTTGATAATTTAATTTACTCTGTTATTATCTTGATACTTACTTCCCAAGTACTGAAATCCATATACACTATTGCCGTGTATGGGATGAGATTAAGGTCATGCATGTGGATTTTACTAATATAGTTTCTGATTCAATCTTTATCTAAAAGTGGTAAGAGACTGACTTAATAAGAGCACTCGGCGTGGATTTGTGGAAGTGAGATTCAAATCGGTTTAATGAGTTTAACTTTGAAAAGTACCAATACATCTTGGAAAATAATTATTAGGAATTTTTTTTATAGCACTAATTTTCCATTCACATGAATGAGGCTTAGTGAAGCTGTCATAATCATTTTGTAATGATACAAGAGGAAATTCTCAGAGATGATGTTATAATGATAAGGGAAAGCAAAGTGCTGTCAATACCATGGTGTGCTAAGAGGATAATGAAGAGTTTCAGTATTTTAAGATGCTAACTAGGGATTATATCCATTTGAGGTGTAATCCTAACATTACCTTTTTACTAATTCTTCCACATGGAGATTCATAGATGAGATTCAAGCGCCAACCTCTGTACAGTAGTACACATATGGGTGAGGTCTCTGAGGAGGAGATGTGATAGAGATCAAATCAACTCTAGTTATCTATTTTTTAAGCAATTAATAACCAGATATGTACCAGGGAATATAAGAGACTCCCACTGGAGAGAATGATACCTGTGAAGCCAGAGCAATACAATTCAATAATTAAAATGGTAAATCTACAAAGTAATATAAGAATGTAAAGGAATGGCCCATGCAAAAGATAGAAACAAGATGCATTATGTGTGAGATAATGCAAAGAGAAATCTATCTAAAATGCAGGGCTCCTGTGGGGAAGAATAAAAATTCCTGTGTCATTATTAGCTGTGTGACTTTGGAGAATTATTTAACTTCTCTATGCCTCAATTTTCTTATCTGCAAAGGGGAGATCACAATTGTGCATGGTAAGTTTGTCACTAGAATTAAATGAAATACTGTATACAAAACATATGGCCTAGTAACTGGCACCTAATTAGTCCTCAATAATACTGTGTGTTGTGGATTTTTTTTTGTATTTGTTGTTTTTACTTAACTACACATATATGAAATATTGACGCTCTATGCTGGATTTTTGGCCTAGCCTGGGATGTATAACTTTGTTTCAATAATTGTAGTTTTTCTTAGTTGCCATGGTTTAAGAGACATGCAAACAGTTACAAGGAGAATTTTCTCTTTCTCTTTCCTATAGTGCTTGTAAGTAAGACTGATGATGGCTTTTCTCACCACGCTACTTGCATTCATCATAACGAGCCTGAAATAGAAGGAGGTACTGGTAAGAGAGACAGTCGACCGTGTTGCTTGAAAACGCTTGAAGTTGCTGCTAAAGACTAAAATGCTCTTCTGCATATAGAGCATAGAGGGTAGAGGAGAACAGGGAAGAAATCATGGTCAGGCAACGAGAAAGATCGAGATAACAGTGTCACAAAAGCCACCAAGCAGAGTTATCAGGAAAGTGCCCACATTGTAGGCTGCTGCAGGAAGGTGAAGATTTAGAAAGAGTCAACCATGTTCAACCACTGAATCCTGTAGACTCAATATGACTGCTCAAGTTCAATGCACTAGCAGTGGCATGTGAACTCGTGATGTCTACCACAGTATGATCAATCACTTCCCAATCTTGTAATCTGTCCACTTAGTGTTAAAATTACCTCAGTTATCAATATAACTGACTTTACGTGGGTTTAAGTCTCCTAATTTGCTATTGCTTACCTATCAGACTTGCTGTTATTGTTACAATAATGATAATAATTTGAATTTAGGCAGATTTGTCTGCTCATTCCCAGGAAAGGCTCTCCAAGAAGAGACAAGACTATGTTTTTCTTTCTTTTTCACCTTGGACACTAGCTTTCCTAGCTATAACATAATTACCCAAATAGAAGAATGACAAACAAGCATATAAGCTAAAACAAAAGGCGTATTCTATTAAAATCAGATCCTGTGAGATTCCTGTCTCATAGATTAAGAGGTTCTGAGGTTTAGCTTGGGTTTTCACTGAAGCCTAACTCCTGATCCAGAGACTTCTAGGAAACTACCTGACCAGATTGCTTCTACATAGGAAGATACTCCTAGGGTGGAAGCGCACAGAAGCAGTTTAGAGTCTATTGTGCTATTGCATTGAAAAGCTATTTCTAAATAATCATTCACCTTCTACATCACCCAGCAATATGCTTATGAAAGCTGTTTTCTTTCTTGTAACTACAGGTGTCAGATGCATCAAAAAAGCAGACGTGCCCTTTCAGCTCTTCTCGGTGCCATTCCTTGTCAATTTCATGCTGCCTACAGCAACAACATAATACTAAAAACAGCCATGATGTCACCAGAAGTGCTCTGTGATTGACAGAGAAGAACAGTAATAGTCAGAGGTGGCTCCTCAGAGAATTCAGAACCCACTCGATATCCTCCAGGGGCTCTTCCCTGGATTTGAAGGAGGGATGAAGTATTCTCTGCATGAGAAAGCAGAGATGAGAAGTAATATAGGTACAAAAGGATGGTCAGTTACTCTGAAGGCATTCGGAAGCGGGACAGGCTGAACACTGAGGTCTTGGTTAGGTTCTCTGTAACAGCACTGGGGCCGCAGAGATGTAACGGCAGTGAAGCACATTCCTTAACTCTCACACTTGTTGAAATGAGTAGAAGGTGGCATTTGTTTGGAAATCCCTCCCCAGTCTTTGTTCCCAGAACCCATATCCATTTTCCTGTGCCTACATACGTAGCTCCTTAGATAAACACTACTACTGCAACAAATCAGAGTGCCAGGCCTTACCAGATGGTTACATTGAATCAAAAATATATGCAAAAATAAGTTCTAAAGTAAAAATGGATGAAGATATAACTCTCACTAATTCCCAAAATTGCCTTCTATTACAGCTATGCTGCTACAAATACTGTCTTTATCCACCCGAATCTTTGTTCCCGTCATCCTTCTCTTTTGAAATCCTCTGTATTTCTTTTCTATTGATGAAATCCTGCTCATTTATTAAAGACTAGCTAGGGTATCTATCCTTCATGAACTCTTTCTTGGTAATTCACATGTAGAATTCCTGGAAATCCTATTGCCTGCCTTTTATTTTTCCTTTAATCATGACTGTCCTTTTCTATCATTTTAGAATCTCTTTTCTGCTCAATAGAATCTAAATTCCTTGAGATTAGAAGCCATTTTAAAATTCTGCTCTCTGCTCAGCCCACATGACATGGGCAAGGCAGAAAATATCCTGTAGGGAAAAGAACAGGAGTCTACAGGCTGGGAGTGAATTGCACAAAATTATAAACTGTATATCCTAGGCCAAGTCTAATTACACGAAATTTCTTTCAGGAATAAACTGTTCCTCCCAATTTTACCCTTTCTTTTCAAATGATATTTTTTCATCTTTTATTAGAGATAAGATAGTCTAATGAAATTAGACTGCCTAGATTTGAATCCAGATTCCAATTGATGTTTACTATATGCTTTTGGGGAACTTACTCACTTCCTTGTGCCTCAGTTTTCCCAACTGTAAAATGGGTGGGCTTAATAAAAAGAATTACCCTTAGCATCATCTTGAGTATTAATTTAACTAACACATATAAAGTGCTTAGAACAATGCCAGAATCATAGTGAGTGTCAATGAATGCAGGTTATTATTCTGTTATGATTAAATTTCTTCTCATTAGCTTAGTAGTCAATTAAATTTCCCTCTTGTTTCTCTCCAAGTAGAGGTCACTGTTTGAAGGCAGAGTCCCACTGGCTAGAAATCAGTGATCTGGTACCCAGAGCCTTAGGCTGGATGTTAGGAGAGCTGACTTCAGTCACTGGTCAGTGCACCAGCTCAGGATTCTTTGGAATAATCACTGATATTTCTGGATTGCCTTTGGTTGATGGTGATGACCACACAAACATGTGTGGTCTCCCCTCCACAGTACACGCTTACTGCTGGGAAGTGGCAGTCCCCTGGAGACTATAGTTCCCAGCCCTCTCGCCTTGCTTTTAAGTGGTGAGTCATGTGCTTGCCAATGAAGCATAAACAGAAGTGATGTGTGTCACTTGCAGTCCAGGTATGACCTGACTCTTCTTCATTCCCCTTTCACTGGCTTGGTGCAGATGCACAGAGTGACCTTAGAAGCCACATGTTAGGGCTGGCCCCATGGCTTAGCGGTTAAGTGCACACGCTCCGCTACTGGCGGCCCGGGTTCAGATCCCGGGCGCGCACCGACGCACCACTTCTCTGGCCATGCTGAGGCCGTGTGCCACATACAGAAACTAGAAGGATGTACAACTATGACATACAACTATCTACTGGGGCTTTGGGGGGAAAAGAAAAAAAGGAGGAGGATTGGCAATAGATGTTAGCTCAGAGCCAGTCTTCCTCAGCAAAAAGACGAGGATTAGCATGGATGTTAGCTCAGGGATGATCTTCCTCACAAAAAAAAAAAAAAAAAAAAAGAAGCCACGTGTTAAAGCTATTGGGTCCATCCAGTGGGAAGCCTCTAGGGGTCCCTGATTTACTGCCTGCAGGAAAGCAGCCTGCAATCAACAATGCCCATGCTGGACTTTACAAGAGTCAGAAATAAAATTCTAGTCTGTTTGATCCTTTGTCTAGTCTAGGGTTTCTTTGTTACAGTAGCTAGTGTTATCCTAACTAATCTGTTGCCCATCAGCAAATTGGAGAGAAGTCTACCCATCTTACCAAAAGTTAATTATTAACCAATAAATATCAACGTTTCAAAAGCACCAAGTAAATATGTGTGATAATATTTTCCTACTTAGTGCTTATATTCTAAAAAGATTGTGTTAAACTTGTATAATAGCTCACTGGTGCTTCTCAACTCATTCATAAACTTAAATACTCTGGGTTCCAAAGTAAGTGATATTTACAGCAAAGACTGGCTTAGGATCTTTAAAGGTGCTTATCAAGATTCAGGTATAGGGGAAGGGAAGGCTTAGGGGGAGATGATCATTTATCGTCATGACAAACACCAAAATTTTTAAGTAAAGAATTTGAGCAAGGCCAGTTTACCATTGAGTAACATTCCCAGAGCTTTAATGAATTTTCATCAAATGCACTTAAATGGATTCATAAAGTAATCAAAATAAAATCTGTGATTTTTCTGTTGTCTCTGCTTTTAAGTACACAATTTTAAGACTGAATAGATAAAAAAAGAAAGATTTTCCTTTGGGTTTTTTTGTGTTAAGTACCTGTCATCAAATCATACTTAAAATCAGATTTGAATATGAATGGCCCATCATAACATTATGCATTTAACACTTAATATTTATAACACATATATTACTTTTAGTTCTCTCACAGAGCATCCAGCCTTAAGACCCATATCTGAGACACTTTCAGTCCCTGCCTTTTATCAGGTGCCTGTAGAATTATGCATCATTAAAAAAGCCTGATGTGTTTGATGCACTGAGGTGGTTTAAAACTCTGAAATCAATGTTAATCTGATTTCTGCCAAAATGAATACAAATCACATTCTTGTTGGTGCGAAATGGATTTGTCTGAGAGTAGCCTTCATCAAGCACCTCCCTCCCCTACCACCTATGGGTCTCAAGACAAAAATATAAATGGAGATATACATGTCACATATCTAAATTTTTTAATAGTTGTAAATCCAGCTAACAAACTTCACAAAATCATTTTCAAAACCATTTCATTTGTTGTGAGGACTAAATACGTTAACATATGTTAAGAGTTTGGAGCCATACGTGGTATATAATGAGGACTCAATAAATGTTAGTTGCTATTCTTGTTGATGATGATGATACTTCCTCTCATCGAGAGCATTACTTGATGAATAAATGACTCAGTGATTGATTATTGGGTTACTAGGCTTCTGGGGACCCAGGGGCGCCCTCTTGATCAATGAAATAATGTCTGAGAGGGTGGCATCAATACCATGAGACCTAAAATGCATACCAAAGTGACCGTAACAAACAAAAGACTTTAGGCACTGGAGCTTTCACAGGCATTTAATTGTGTAATAACTTTAAAACTGAAAATTCTAAGATAATTTATTTAAATTATGTATTTATATTTATGTATGATAAGCTAAGTGAAATCTAAATGCTAAAGGAAGGGTTTGAATAAAAACATTGATTAAAATCAGTAATCCTGGTACTGTTGGATTAATATTTTGGCTTAGTAATGTTATCACTTAAAACTAATGGGGTCAATATCTATCTCTAGAAACAATCGACAATAGCTCCTAAATTATAGTTGTGTTTCCTAGCACTGCTAAAATTAATGGTCTTGTAAAATTACTATTATAAGAATATATATTTCAAATGCTGAAAACTCTGCCATAAATTATTTTACATAAATAATTATTTTTAAAAATCAATAAGACTATTTTAAAGTTTTGGAACTAAAAAAAGATTTTTTAAAAAGTTGCTTTGGGAGTAATTTATGAAAAAAATTACCCTTCTTTCTGTTATAATAATTTTTAAAAGGACTGTCTTTTCTATTAAATTTTTTAATTCAATTTTACAGGCTGTTACTCTATAAATAGAACGATCCATTTTAAATGGACAAGGTGAAGTGTATAAATGACATTATTAGTGTTGCTACTAACAAGTTTTGAACTATGCATATTTACACATAAATAAAATCAAACCAAAGAGGATACCAATCTCAGAGTAAATGAATACCTATTATTTCCTAAGGTTAAGGTGTACATGGATCAAAATAATTGAGTAATATTGGCATCTTCCTGCATTATATGTTGAAAAATGCATTGATAAGTAATTAATGTAACTTAAAAAAACAGCAACAATACTTATATAGAAAGTATTAGATTTATCTTAACTTTCTCCTTTTACCATATTCTAAGTTAAAGGCTGGAAGTTAATGCTACCCCAAATATCTGAGGAAACTGGTACGTCATTGCAAAGCTCAAGCAATTGTATTTCAAAATAAGAATAGGATGAGCTTATAGGACAAAAAAGCCAAATGTTATTTACACTCATTGTTATTAATTTTGGGACACTTGGCTACAGCTGTCAATTAACACCACTGAGAAATGGACATTTCTTTGAGAAGCAGTTACAGCTTTCCAAAAGTATGCCCCAGCCAAGCAGGGCAATGATAAAATGGGTAGATATAAAGGGCAAAGTTTCAAACTGAATCAATTTGAATTCCAGTCAATTCATCTAATTAAAAGTGTTAATTTACTGTACATTTGCTGAGTGCTAACCTGAGCCATGTTTTAACAAAAGAGGCAAGAAAGGAAGAAACCAGTATCCTATCCGGATTGCCTGGCATCTTCCAGAGCACTCCCTCTGGCTTGCTATTGAGAGTCTCTGGAGAACTCACCAGATAATAATGCATTGTAGTTTTTTAGAATAAGAGAAAACACTATTATATGGTGTGATGGCTAATTTTATGTGTCAACCTGACCACGGGGTGCCCAGATTAAACATTATTTCTGAGTGTGTCTGTGAGGGTGTTTCCAGATGAGATTAGCATTGGAATTGGTGGACTCAGTAAAGTAGATTGTCCTCTTCAATGTGAGTGGGCATCATTTAATTTGTTGAGGGTATGGATAGAAAAAAAGATGGAGGAAGGAGAGATTTGCCCCTTTTTTTCCTGCCTCATTATTGAGCTGGGACTTCTCATCTCATCTTCTCCTGCCCTGGGACTGGAATTCACGTCATCGGCTCCCCGGTTCTCAGGCCTTTGGATTTGGACTGAATTACACCACTGGCTTTCCTGGGTCTCCAACTTGCAGACAGCAGATCATGGGACTTCTCAGCCTCTCTAATTACATGAGCCAATTCCTCATAATAAATCTACATAGATATATATGACATATGTCTTATGAATATCTCCTACTGGTTCTCTGGAGAACTCTGATATATATATATATATACATATATATATATATACATATATATATATACACACACACACACACACACACACATATATATCAGAAAAGAATCATTCAAACAATCCTTTGAAAACAATCATTTGATTTTGAACGACTATACAAAAATGCTTTGCCTTTCTGTCATAGCACTCAACATTAACAAGACAAAACAAAACACAATGTGTGTGTGTGCGTGTGTGTGTGTGTGTGTGTGTCTGCTGCTTTCCATTCAGATTTAAACACCTTGAGGACCCAGGGTGTCTTATACATCTTCATATTCACTGTTGCCCCCTGCACACCCCCCAAAATATTTAATCAAATACCTTACAAACTGTAAGTCTTAGTATATTTTTGTGAATGAATTGAATTTAGTTAACCAATTGATTTGACATATTTTTGATAAAAATTATCAAACCAAGTCAAAATCACTAAGGCTTTCTCTGTTGTTCTTGTTAATAATTCTCTACTTTTTTTTGCCATTAGGCATTCTGTTGTGATCTGCTGAACGCCACTTTCAGGCCACAGAACAGTATTGCTTTCCCCTCACTGCTAATCTCACTGGCAACTTTATATAACACCCCGTGTGCTTCCTTCTCTGTCATTCAAGACCTCTCAGACAAACCTTTCATATTCCTTGATGATGTCAACACCTAGATGATGCTGTTCTTCTCTACCTGAGACATGCTACCACCCCAGCTACTTTAATTACCTCTCCAATAATCTCTGTGTTTTCCTGACTTCCAAATCCTTTTTATTTCTTCAAGCCTACCCACTCCAGCCATCTACTGCTGAAACTCTTTGACTCTTATAATTACCAAAATAGTTTACCCTTTACATTCTTAAACTCAAAGACTTTCTACATTGTGTATCCGTAATTCAAGCTGACTCTATATGAATAAAGAGGTCACAAACTGACAGTAGATGGGCTAAAACAAAAATCTCAGGTGTATTTTATTTGACCCACATAATGTGTAAAATTCTAAAAATTATTTGCTAAATTTAAAATCAAGAGAGTTCACAGAAAAATCCAGATTTCTGGCTTCTCCTGAAAAACTAGAAGATTTGGCAATTTTGCTGCATATTCCTGCATGCGTCCACGATCTATAGATGAAAAGCAGCTGTTTTTTTTTCAGATGGGACAAGCAAACTCCAGTTTACAATTGCCCTATTTTCCCCAACACTTAAGCCGTATCATTCTATTTCTTTACATTACCAGCCATAAGCATTTCAGTCTATGGTTCCTATCTGAAAGTTTTCTGAACCTACGTCTTATCATTTAGCTCTCATTTCTCAATGCTTAGATCTTCTGTTTTACTAAATTTCAACCAAAACTCACTTTCACCAACAACTTTCTCTACACCTTCTCCCTGATGTAAATAGTCAATGGGAAAAGTCATGGAGTTGTGTTGCATGAGCCCCTAGATTGTTTGGTATCTGCTTTGAACTTGACTGTCACTTGGTACTTATCACATGGCACTGTGACAATTTCGTGAATTACTGTAATTGGTTGTAAACTCCTTGAAAATAGGGACCTAAATTGTTTATGCCCCTGTAGCTCAAGTATCTAAGGTTGTCTAAGTATCTAATATAGTCCATTCATTTAGGCATTCATTCAAAGCTTATTATGGGGGACTATTTTAAAGACTCAGACTGTCTAATTATTTGGTGTTATGTGGTATATGAAGACTAGCCAAATTTAGCAGCTGTGAAATGATTCTTCTCCCTCCTCCTCTATTTATTTTTCTTTTGAGCTCACCTTGGAGTGTGTGAAAGCCACTATGTAAGAATGGAAAAGACAAGTAATAAGAACAATGTATCACATATTTGTTAAAAGGGCTCCAGATTTAAGGTTCTTATACTTGTACTTTATATAAACATATCAGAATAAACAAGAACCTACAGAGGCTGCCTGTTATAATTCCTGCACACATCTGGGTGGGGTAAGAGGGAAGAGGCTTTGAATCTCTGCTGCCTATGTCCTTCTTTCCACCTTTACAGGGCTTTCAGCCCTGTAAACTGCTACAGAGTGTACTGCCTTCCACAAAGATTTAAAATTCATCAAACAGACAAAGTGTATATTTAATACTCACATGAGGGAATACAGAATGCCTTTCAATACATCAAACTCCTAAACCTTTTACATCCTTCATTTTTAAGCTACATGGATTTTGATTTGTACAATTTTAAAAATATTCTGAAGCCTAGTCAATCTAACAGTAAAAAGCACTGTTGCACAGTAAGAAATCAAGAAATACAATTCAGCAAACCTGGTATAGTTGGTCCCCAGGGAAGCTTTTTTCCAATTCAGTTTGTCATAGCCCAGATCCATCATGTCATGCTAGCCTAACTTACTACTACTGTCTTTCATTTTTTTCCTCCTTTTTGGCACACTCCAACTATTTTCTGTTAAACTAGTGCTGTCACAAGAAAACATATAAAAATGCTCTTTTGCAAACACTCTGTTTGGTTCTCTCCTGAACTCTCCGGAGCTAAGGATTTCTCTCACTGTCTTCATCAGGGGTGAATGTTGACAGATCAGTGAACCTTGGAGGTGCTAGTGACAGGCTTGATGCTGTTTTGTGCAAGGTGGAGAAAAAAACAAAATAATAATAATAAAAAAAAGCTTTCTATGCCTTGCATCTAGAAGGTCCCTGATTCGAGAACAAAGGCTTATGTTCAAAGATGATTAGCTTAAAGGCATTTCAGAGAATTTCTGATGGTAGCAGCAGTTGGGTGTCTTGCTCCTGGGTGAAATATGTATTCCCCTGAGAACAAAGGCAGCAGCAATCTTCTTCTGCTGAGATAGCACCTTTAATAATTCCATGTATTTATCAGTATTTGTTTCATGATCTTAGGGATTTTGCCCTTTAGGTGAAGCTAAAGGTAGATGGAGCGGATAGAGTCTTAAACAGTCTCTAAGGGATCTGCAGAGAAAAAACTATGTCCCAAGGTATCTAGGAGAATGAGAAGAAAATATTCTTGTGGATGAAAATGTACACAGCTCAGAAAAATACCTCCAAAGTTTCTAAAAGGAAGAGTGAATAGCCTTTAGATAATTCATGAAGCCCAAGAAAAGTTCTCGCTTAAAAAATTGTACAGCATTATTTTTTTTCCATTTGAATCGAGTAAATCTTAAAAAAATATATCTTTTTAAAAAGTTAAAACTGAAAATCAGTAAACTTATTTTTCCAAATAAAATCAACAAGCTCTGTATGTGCTGTTGCCATGGATTTTTCCTGCATAACCATTCTGCATATTGTGTACGTGACTCTGAAGGAAAAATGGTGGGTCTGCAGTTAAGAGGTGTAGGATGCACTCAAGACTTAACTGAATGTGCATACATATGAGTGGCACTCTCTCCATGGCCTGTGGACCAGCATGACACCTTCCATCGCCATGCGAGGCAGATTCATGTACTGTAAAATCATGCGGCACTTTTCCCCATGTGGGCTTGCACTGGGCTTGGTTCTTTCTGCTTCTTATCAATGCAAAGAGCATTCACACAGAGTCTGCAAGGGTGGATGAGTCTAAAACCATCAGGGAATAGCAGGGTCTTGAGGACATAACCTTTCAAATAATGACTTTGATACAGTCTCCTAAAGTTTGAAAGATCAGAAAGTCAATTTGCAGAAATGGGACAATAAGCATCCCTCCCTTGGCACAAGAGGTGCCCTCCAAGGAGTGACCTAAATCTGGGGGTTAGCCTACCCCGGAGAGACACACAGAGCAAAAGTCTCAGACAATCCCTTAAACTGTATCAGAAGCCCGTGAGAGCCCAACCTGCCTCCATCTTTGTTTTGGAAGTAAACTTTCAATGACACATCTGAGATATCAGTTCTTTTCAGGATGACAAGCTGATGTCCTAAAGTGGATTTCAAGTCTAAAGTGAAATCAAGCAGAAGACAAGGTGGATTTTGAGAAAGGAAGAAAGTATTTTTCATAAGTAACCACAAGGCCAGATGATTAGATTAAGACTGATCTCTTCCAATGTCTCTTTGGGTACATTAAAGTCAAAAGCAGACTTCCCTCCTAATGACTAATACAATTTATATTGTTATTAGACAAATTTTACACAGACATTAGATAAAAAATAAGCTATATAAAATACATGGCCAGGCAATTACAGTAATAGATTTATGCCAGATTAGGTAACAAAACTATACATTTGTTCAGTTTAGTATTCCATTCTCAAAAATTCTGGCCAAGCCATTCCACTTCTAGAACTTCAGACCCTTAAGAATTATGCCTTTACAGTCCAGAATAGGTTCCACACACCCGACTATGTATTAAAAAGAACAACAACAACAAACTCATGTCTTCCTATCTATTTCCATATTACTAAAAACTTTGATTCCTACATAGCTATTGAGATTCCCTCTTTCCCCCCTATTCTCCTCCCAGAACCATAGCAATTTTTCTGTTGGAGAAAATAAAAGGAAGCAGTAAATTTACTTCTACAGGAATTCATTACATGTATACGTGTGTGTGTGTACTCACATACACAGACACATACAAACATGAACATGATTTCACTTTCCACTTAAGCTATGCTCAGACAAAGATGGGAATACAACAAGGGTCAAATTAAAAAGAGAAACTCAAAAATTTAAAATTGTCACATTTACATTGTCTTTACATATTATATGTGTGTAAAATGGATGGAGGAAAATAGAGATGTGATCAGATGTTGGCAGAGCAGATCATGGTCCATTAGAAAGAAAGCTCTGAGCTGCGAGTCAGAAAACCAAGGATTCAGGCTTTAGTTCTGCCATTTTTTTCTAGATGTGTGCTGATGAAGTTGGTCATTCACCTCTATGAGACTCTTACCTTATCATTTAAAGTATAATAACACCACTTTTCACAAAGGCCATTATGCTGGCTAAATGTTGTATTGTATGTGAAAATACTTTGTAAACTCAAATACATTCGGCAAATGTAAATGAGAAAGATTAAATCACAACACTGAGATTTTGTTCAAAAAAGTTAAGGGATATTTGGAGAAGACATTTTTTTCTTTCATAATTTTGTGCATCATGAATTTTCATTTCAAATTTCAGGGGATTTTTAAGTTTTTGCTAAAGTCAACATTTAAAAATATTGTATGGATGTAAAATTATTTTATCTACACTTAAAGGGTATATAATGGTTTGATGTTTGAGTTTTTATGTATAACTTACATCTCGTTCAAACACTAAAGATAGAGTTTTATTAGGACTGGCAAGAATGATACCAAAATATATCCATGGACTTATTCCATGTGTATGGAATATGTAAATCTCATGCTAAATATAGTCTTTCAGTGTTCTGAAATGCTTGTGCTTTAGAAATCTGAAGTACAATAAACTGATACTATATTAACTTGAAAATTTAGTTTCTCAATTTCAAAAAATATGCATCTTCTCACAAAATATTAGATGTTTTCTAATGTAAAAAGTGAATGCGTACAAATCAATGACAACTCTGAAAAAAATTCAAAAGCCCCTATGCCACAGTATTTTATACAGTGTATTTTCCATATTCTTCCTTAAGATATTTCTAATCAAACCAATTTGCCACCTGATCTAGGTAAAGAAGTTATTTGAAAATAAAAGACTATTTCTAAAGCACACACACAAAATACAAGTTTGGTATTATTTATTCAGTCACTGAGCTAATTTATAGTTAACATGGATTGTGCCCTGGTGGTTGGAGTATTTAACTATATAATCTTAAACAGGTTTTTGTATGCTTATACTTTTCATTTCCTATATGTTTAAAAAATACCCTTTATAGTACATTGAAAAAATATTGAATTAATTAAGTTTCCACAGTTCTTTAATTTTCTCAATCAGTATTGGGTTTACAAGTAAAAGCCTCAAGTAGAGAGGTATTGAATCAAATTTTTAGTTTTTGTAAGTAACCATTGGACGAATTTATATGCACTTCATTTCATCTGCATATGTCTTTTTGATGTCTTAAGAGATCTTGTCACAAAATTGCTTTATGTCATCAGTACAGTATATATCTTTAAATCAATCTCCAAGTCTCATTTGAGAAGTCTGTAATATTTGTTTCCAAAGGTTTAATGCAATAGCTTTGTTACGTTAAATCCAAATGTACATTATTTCTAATAAATTTAAAGAACACAGTAAGAATCAGAGACATGTGGACTACATATTCACTAAAATCTACCAGTCTTGGGCTGGAAATTTGTTTTTCATGTTTAGGAGAACCTTGACAAAAAAAATATAATAATCTGCAGCTTACTTTTGAAGAATCAGGATCACCTTTTGTAATTCCTGGTTACTTGTATCATTTGCTGTCTGATTTAGAATGTGTGATTTTTACTTTCAGGTTTATGGGTTTTAGCTCAATGTCAGTTATCTCATCAATTAAATTAGTTTGGCCCATTTTTCTAGAACACTATGCTAAGTGGCCCAAGCTCTTGGGACGACCAGAAGGGCTCCACTCCGTTGGCTTGGCCGTGTTAGCTCTATCATCATTATCACAACCAGGAGTATCTTTCTACCAGTTACCTTTCACTTATTTATGTTTTTTTCAATTGCCTTTTAGCCCAATGCCTATATAATGGTCACAAATTGGCAGCCCTTGGGATAGACATGCTTATATACTAACTTCCTGTGGCTTCCACAGGGTTAAATCTTGTTTAACAGTTGACAGCATTTAAACACATTTGATAATTTCAATATAAAATCAAAGATTTATGTTTTCCTTTGGAAAAAAGGACCTGGAAAAACTGGGCCTGCTCTCCTTTATGATGACCATTAGGTGGCGCTGAGTAACAAGGGGCAAAGGCTCCAGTTCATTCAGCTGCACCAGGCCCCTTATAATCCTGGAAGTGAACTCCCGGCTCTGGTACACACTGCTGGAGTTGCTGCCATTCTTGTGCCCTGTCCGAGGTTTCAAGTGTGGGTGATTGCAAACATGTTTCTCGTCTTGAAAATAAAAAGGAAATCAGGCGAAGAAGGTAGTTTTGGGGTGAAATGAAGGATTCAGCATATTTATTTGAAAGAAGGGGTGAATCACCAAAGTAGAAATGTCCACTGAACAGTTGGAAATAAATGACTAGTGCTTACAGGAGAGGGAAGGATTGGCCATAGAGATTTGGAGTCCTTCAAGTAAAGGCAGAGCTGAAGCCATGAAAATGGATGAGTTTTCTGAAGGAGAAATTAGGTAGCAAGAATGAGACAGCAATAGCTGAACATGGAAAATATTCACAACTATGATACAGACAGAGAAAAAGGATCTAGATAGGAAGACAGAAAGTTTGAAGAGAAAGAGTGATAAAATCTACCTTATTATTGGCTCAAATTTGTTGGTGTTTTTAAATGTGCAACAAAAGAGATATGTATGCATAAAATTAATGGTGAACTAAAGGTTTAATATTATTACAGGTAGGAACAAAATGTCTTGGTGTCTTGGCCTAACAACAGCGCAAAGCCCATCTGGGCACTTTGCCTAAATCCTGATTTTCAACAAAGGCCAATAGTGTTGGACACAATAGGTAGAAAATAAAAGAATATTTTTGAGTATGTGAATATATTCAATAGGATATTATAAGACTAGAAACATGCATTTTGCCTTTTTTTTGGTAAAATTAATTTTTAAATATCTGAATTGAATTTTTTGCCTTTTTTAAAATTTTTGACTGCAGATTGATCATCTGTATTTTAAACGTAGCACTTATGTTTACAAAAGATGGGGATGGAGTTCTTTACTTGTCCCTTACATTTTTACTTTCTCATCTTGGCAGTTTCGAACCAAATAGTGTACACTGAGGAGAGCGATGAGAAGAGAACAGTGTGAAATTATTGATCTTTTGCCTTGTGAAGTTTCACAAGTCCTTGCAAAAATTTACAAGTTTACTGCAGGGCAAAATTTGATCATTTTAGACAGGGATTGAATATTTTACCTTGAAAAATGTTAGCAAAAAATCTCCTGGGGGTGAAATCACAAATTGTCAAACCATTTGGGCATAGAAAGTCATCAACCTTATGTGTTGAGTGGCAATTTATACTCTATGCTTAGCTTTCATGGAAAACAATGACAAATTTAGAATCAATACTCCTAAATGATCTGTTTCCAACAAGAACTGATTGTTTTCGCTGGATTGTATTAAAGGGCTGGCTACAGTGTAACACCAGGGGAGATGGGCAGGAGGCAGCACTGAATGACATGTAAAGTAAAGTAGAAGGAGGTGGAACTAGGAAAGGGCAAAACTTCTGAGCAGTGTGCCATGGTAGAAAGAGCACAGTCTTTGAAGACAGACAGAGTTGGGTCCTAATTTTGGCTCTGCTATTTATTAGCTATGTGAAATCTGGCAAGTTATTTAACCTCTCTGAACCCCAATTTTTTCATATTTAAAATGAGAAAATAATGTAAACTGGAGTCTCACAATGTTATAAACTATTATGACGTCAATAAAAAAAATTAAAAAAAGAGAAAATTAATATTTACCTGATGATATTGAATAATGGCAAGCAGATGCATGCTTTATAAATGGTATCTATTATTATTTATCACTATTAAAATCATTCTTATTAAAACAATAGAGGTTCTTCTATAGGAGGACAGATTGAAAGTCTATAGACTTTTCTTTGGAAAATCAAAATTTATACATATCATAAATAATATGATTCGTGAATTCACAAATTTATTTACAAAAGGACTGGAAACACAATGTTAAGAGATAATGCTAAGAAGAGTTACTATAACCAAGAACCACCAGAAGAAAGAACTCTTTTGTGTAGTAGGTGGTAACCTTATTGGAGTCCATCTATTGCAACTGCATTTAGTCTGAGAGGGAAGGAGTTACACACGTTTGTAAATTCTGGATTCGTAGACGACTTTAAAAATATTTTTGGCTAGGTAACACTTTCACATAGTTCAGCAACCAAAAAGCATTAAAAAAGGAATAAAGTAAGAAGTGTTTCTCTTTTCTTCATCTCAATAGTAGGATTTTTAAAAATGGAAACTAGAATATTTCGAGTCCATCAGCAACTGCTGGTGAAAATTGTGGTGCCTGAAGCATAGGCACATTTTCATAAAGTACATGAGTCCATGGGTAACTACTGGCCATTTTATTATCATGATAAAGCACTATCACTAATAATTGGCCAATGTGAAGAGAATCTGCAGCTTCACGATAGCATTGAAGAAGCTCGGTTCTCAGGCTCGTTTCCCGCAGGCCCACATTATCTACAGAGAAGTCATGATTTGTAAGGTTCTCTCTTTTAGTTTCACTTCCATTTAACTGTTGCTTCCTACATAAACTGTCTCAGAGCCTCACGAAACATGACTCTATAAGCAAATATTCTTTATTGCAAAATTCTAACAAGCTAAATATTGTCCTACTATGTTATATTATATTCTTGATCTTGACTTGCTGCTTAGGACTCTCCATATGAGACTTTATCTGAGCTCTAGGTCTTCTTATTCTAACACAGCATAATAATATCTTGTGATTATTATTCTTCCTATGTGTACATTTTACATATTTTGCATATCTGTAATTAGCATTTAATAGTTCCACATTTTAAATTTTCTTCATTGTATGTGTAGCAGAGTGGTCAACACCAAGAACTCTATAGATGGAGTGCCCTAGTTCTAAGCCTGGCCTTTACCACTTACTAATTACATGTATTTGACCTTGGGCAAGTGACCTAAACTCTCTGAGCGTTACTTTTTTTAGTCTGTAAAATGAGTATAATAATTGTATCAGGGATGTTCTAAGAATTAAATCAGTAAACATAAGTAAAGTTCTTAATGTCTAGTGTACAGTAACTACAATATAAATTAGCTCTACTACCTTTTTATTGCAAATATATCTACTAATGTTCTTTCTTCTAGCAAAAAATGAGGGTGCTCTTTTTACACTTGCTGTCTCTTTGTACCAAAAACTAAAGTGTGGATACCTTCTTATAAATTGTCCAATATTCATCTTTTGATGGAGCAGGAGGTATTTATTAAGTATATGTTTGAATTTCAAAACCATGATTCTCCCCACTTAAAACTACTCAGCAAATTCTTGATCAAATCCTTAAAACTTAGTTTTTTAGGTTGGTCTTGGTGTCCCTCTTGGCTGTGAATGCTTCACAAGAAGACACTATAGACACACAATGCTTTTGGGATGAATGAAGCTGGCATTACTAGGGCTAGTCATGTTAGCACTGTAGGGAAAGAAATATTTCTGCCTTCTACCATGCCAGCTCATCTCCACCCACTCTCATTTCTAGTTTCTACCAACTGTGGAGGAGTTTATGATAAGAAGGGTCAGCATCCAACACATGACTTAGGTCAATGGATGGGGTCACCAAGTCTTAAAAGCACTCTTCCCTCTCTTGTACCTCTTTCTCTTGTTCCTTCTATTGTTTCTCCATGGGATAAGTGGCCCTCGACATGACCTGACTCTTGATTTTCTTTTCCACTCTATGCTTCTGGCAAGGTAAAAGAGCATGGCCTTTTCCCCTACTGGCAGGCTGCTCCCCACATCCTCTCTTGCTTTTTCTTCTACTGAGCTGCCGGTTCATGAAGGCTGGCTGCCTAAGCAAGTTTCGTGTTAGTTGCTGAGTAAAATCTGATACCCATTTCTCTCCTTTTCCTTTAGAACTAAAAGCATGAGGAAAATAAGAAATGTTAGGTTTTTTTAAGAGCCTATAAATATGAAAACCAGATTCAGATGCAATTCTATGGGTACCCTTTTGCTTTGAAGGAAGTCTTTTGATTTGTGAAGAATTGTAGGTTGAATCTATTTCTAGGAAGAGTGAGTGATTCAAGGTTGTCAAAAGCTGATCTAAAGTGTTTGGAGAAAGCCAACGTTGAAGTCCCCAGCAGCAGCTACTTCCTAAGCTCTGTAGTGGACCCAGTGACTCACTTGCTTCTCAGCCTGCTGTGGAAAAACAGGCCTGGCTCCTCTGTAATGAGCTTCCGCGCCCCCAGACGGAATGCAAATATGTTAACAGCAAGCTACAGTTACAGTCATTAAAACATACGAGGACTTGCTAGCTGAATTTCTAAACTAGAAACCATCAATGTAAGAGCTAATGAAGGTGTTCAATGTCCAATAAAACAACTTAAAGGTCAAGCATAGTTAAACTTCTGTAAAATGGAGCTGAGGCTAAAAAAGTGGAGAAATTCAAGTATAAAAACTGAGAATTCTAGAAGAAACTGAAAGATTGGGCTCTGTGACCTAAATAGGAAAACTTATTGCTTAAAAAAGATATTTAAATGTACACTATTTCACAAGGTTTATATGAGACTGAATAAAGATTATGCTCTCAATTTGTCTTCTTTCTATGTCCAAATGATCTGACTTGGCCCATTTCTGTTGTAAATGGGTGAAAAGATTTCTGTCCTCCTATACAAAGCTGAGAAACCTCTGAACAATTTGGTGTATTCAAAATAGGACTCAGTTTGAACTCAGATGCCCTGTGTTTGAGAATCAGTTCTAAACTGGGGAGTGAAGGCTCTTACGGCCATATACCCTCCCAGGGAAGAAAGATCAGTGAGAACTGCTATCATCAGCAAATGCTTCATGGAAGAAATCAAGATTGAGTGTGACCTCGAAAAATCCTAGGTCACCGTCTTCAGTGCACTCATGTCTTGTTTTTACAAATGTAACCAGATTCCCCAGCATATATACCAATTTGTAAGGCAATGCTCTGAAATATTCAGAGAAACTCAGGAATCATAGGCAGTTCCCATCACCCAAGGCAGTACTTGAAAATCTTTTCTTTAAGTGCAACTACTTGAGAATGAGAAGGGTCTTACATGATGAATTAAAATCCACCAAATTGGCACTTCAGTTGAATGAATAAGAGGAAAAAATTCTAGAAGTATGGACCGTCCATAAAAGAGACACTGCTTCATTCTTCCCTAGAAATAATAACATCTTTTACATACGCCACTTCTCTCTGAGGAGCTTTAAATACTTTATCTAATTAATCCTCCCAGCTTCCCAGAGAGGTAGATAGGGGCAGGTATTATTATCTGAATTTAGCAGTTGAAGAAATTAAAGTGTCCTGATTAAGTGACTTAGGTAGGAGGCAGCATTTGCACTTAAATAAGTGGGCTCTAAATTCTCTCCTATTTGTATAAAAAGAGCACTTACAATGTATGTTAAATCTGCCTTCTTTTAATCCATCCTACATGTAATCGGGCCAAAAAAGTCTTCAGCATTGCTAGATACAAAGAACAAAATATCTCAAAATGTGATTGTGAATTTAGCAGTGGCTTCAGGGCCAAGAGGCTAGAGGTTATTTTATTAAACTATAAACAAGAAGATTTCTTATATTTTCAAATTGCTGCAGTAGTCAATTTAGTATTATTTAAACAGTTGAATGTGCATTGTAAGTATCAGAATAGAAATATCCGAGAGGCTATGGAACTCTACATTCAGGAACGGAAGCAAATCTGGGTTTGGAGCCAGTAATTTTATACTCAGGGTAGGAAACAGGAAGGACAATGGAGGATGCCCAGGGACAGAATCTAAATGAGGGGACTCGTATAGCAGGCACTCTCAGTTACCTATTCAAAAGTCATTTTCTTCCTTTCTTTGCTGATAGAAGCCCAATTTTGGGGGATGTCAGTCCTCCGTCCTTGTCAATCATAGCACCCCTATTTCTCCTTCATGTTATAGTGCAGGGGTGGGCACGTGACCAGTCCTGCCCAGTGAGACACAAGGGAGGCTGCTGAGAGGGGCCTCTTTGATCTTCAAGAGGTACACGAAAGAGTCCCCTACTCTGCTTAACTTTGTCAGGTCCTCACAGGCTATCTGGACCAGCTCTAGCAAATATGTGGCCATGAGCAAGACAAGCAGACACAGTGGATGGCAGGAAAGGAAGAAAGAATGACTGTGTCCTCGACAATGTCACTGAGCTATTGAATTAACCAACCCTGGAACTGTTTTATCTTGGCACTTTCTTTCTACATGAGATAAAATTTCTATATCATTTAGTGTAGAAATGTGGGGTTTTCTATAAAATGAGTTGTCACTAATACAACCTGCAAGGCCTTGTACTCAGAACTATGTTTATGTCATTACTTCTAATGGTGTCTCAGACCTGCTAGTACCCACCAGTGTAAAAATGTTGAGATCATGAGCACAAGGTTTGTGAGATGCCAGAGATGCACAGACTACACATGTAAATTTCCTCACAAAGTAGAAAAATGTTCTATATGCTTTTCCCTGAATAAACCATATGGAACAAACTGGGCAGGAAAAGGCCCCTACGGATGCTGGTGAGAATAGAATGGCAAGACTAAGATGCAGAGGCAGAAAGTTTGAAGAAATCATAGCCCATTTTACCCTGGACCTAGGGAATCATCCAAAGTTATCCAGTTGATGAAAATGAGTGCTCTGTCCACAATGCATTATGTAGGTCTATATGGCCCATTTCAAGGTTTGCCTATGAATAGATGAATTTAATAAACAAAGCATGTCAGTATTGTCTATGGATTTATCCTGATGTCTTGCTACTTGAAAGTTCTCTGAGAAAGCTGTCAAAAGATGGCTAATAGCTTACATTTAAAAGTTCCACCTGTCCAAATACCCAGGCAGAGAGTCCACCCATGTGGCAAGAGCGTATATAATTCTAAGGTGTGGGAGGTACATTCCGAATCCTGGTGTGAGTTCCTTAATCTATCCACCTCATATTCATGTTTCAAAATTAAACAAGCCATGTCTGCCAGTTACACTAAACAAATAAGCAACAAATGGTATGTAACGAAACTGTTCGTTTCTTCTTATTGAGGAGTGCACAGCAAATGAAAAATAAACTACTTCATTTCTTGTTATTTGAAAAGCAAATGGGTAAGAATGAATTCATTTCCACCCTTAGGTTCCCTGGGCATACTAGAGGGGAAAAGCAAAGAAAGTTCAGAAGGGTCTAAGGCAGTATTTCACTAAACCCCAGGATCAAAGCACAAACCACAATAACAACAAAAACAAAAGAACTACAAACACTAAGAAATATGATAAATATGAGACATGTGAGCAAGTAGAAGAATGATAAGGTGGCATGGCTGTGTCTCCAGTGATGGAATGTCTAACCACTCTACAACTTTTTGTTTGATTCTATAGGGTGCCTAATGCTGAACTGAGGTTTTAGTAAATTACAAAATTATACCGAACAAAGAATAAACACAATTTTTAGCATCACTATGCAAGAAACAATGTCAGACACTGAAAGAAATGTAAAAAAAAACAAAAACAGAAAACAAAAAGGTAGTAGCAGGTGTGGCCCCTGCTTTCCAAAGGTGTAAAATGTAATCAGAGAGATAATGCATAGGCATAGGAAAATACGCATAGATAACGCCAATTAGTAAGCAACAAGTGTCTAACAAACAGGACTAATTATACCAATATGCACAGGACAGCACAGCTGTCATTCAGAAGCGGGATGAAATAAGTGTTAGGGATGTAGACACAAGCGGCAACCTGTGGGTTTAAACCTGTGGGTTTAAACCTCAAGTTTGTCATAAGAGCTGCACAAAGTAGGGCAAGTTAACCAACCCTTCTGTAAACCCCTTTTTTCACTTTTAATTAGAAAACAGACCAAATTATAGATTGGGTGGGTTGGCTGTGAGGAGCAGAAATGCTACGTGTGAATTATCCGACAGAGTGCTGAGCCCTCACTAGAGTGCTTGGTAAATGGTAATAATAAGATTAGTAACGGCAGGCTAAATAAATGATCTTCGTAAGTATAGCTAACGCTTTTTGAGAGCTTTTGGTGTGGGAGCCATTCTGCCTAAGTTATCTCATTTAACTTTCACATCAACCCCTATAAGTTCCTATGTACTACAGAAGTTTAGCAGGGGGAATAGTCCACTCTAGCTATGCGAGTCAGGGAAGAATTCATGAAAGAACTTATTGTAAAGGATGCACAGGCGTTGAACTGAAATAGCGGCAATGTGACAGCATGCCAGGAAGGGAAATAGTTCAGCTTTGGGAAATCAACAAATCAACAAATAAGCAGTGGTGTCAAAGGGCCTATCAATCATTTTAAAGAAGCCATGCATTATCGCCAAAAGAGTATGGGCATAGCAGATTGGTCTATAGAGGACTGCTGAGTCCGAGGAAGTATAGACTCATCCTAGAAGAGCAGGCCTGGAAGGTGTCTTACACAAATGAATCAGGAAACTGACGCGGTCATCTCTGGGGTTGATAACCTGAAAAGCTAGAAGCTTAGGGAAAATTTGCTCACTGGATCTTCTTAAGCAAGTAGGTAAGTAAATTAATAAATAGATGGGCCTGTTTTCACATATCCAAATTTAATCAATCAGAGAAATGAATTCCACTCGTCAGATAATTATTTTGTTAATATGTCGATTTGAACAGTTTCTAAATTACTGTTTTCACATTAATTGTCTAACTGCATCTCATCATCGCCAAGATCAACAATATGTGATGTAGACGTCAACATAACATGTTATTCCATTCCCTTGCCAATTGTATCATCAAAAGTTCAGTGATGGTGTGTTCAGCTTGGGGGCCCCCCCGGGATCTCCTCCCCTTTCTCTAACAGTTGAAGTCAGTAGCTACTCTCTGCCTAAGATTTGACAGTAGCTGCCTGCAGAACTTTGATATTTCTGCTCAGTATATCCCCCCGTAGAGATTCAGCCTTTTACTGTGCGGGTGGTTTCTGCTTTTGTTTGTGGGTGGTTGTTTCATTGTACAGAAGGGTTTCTTCTTTTTTTTTTTTTTTGTGAGGAGATCAGCCCTGTGCTAACATCTGCCAATCCTCCTCCTGTTTTTTTTGAGGAAGACTGGCTCAGGGCTAACATCCGTGCCCATCTTCCTCCACTATATATGAGACGCTGCCACAGCATGGCTTACCAAGCAGTGTGTTGGTGCACGCCGGGGATCTGAACGGGGGAACCCTGGGCCGTCACAGCGGAGCGCACGCATTTAACCGCTTGCGCCACCGCCCTGTGTTTTCTTCTTGATTCAGGAATTTTACTGAGTGGCGGCCTGCTTCACTGTGACATTTTTCAGTCACACATTATTAGGTTCCCAAAGCCAGTTAGGCAAGGTGTCCTGAGGAAATCAGAATTTATTATTGTCGTGAAATTCTGAAATTAAGACCACCTTGGCAAAATAACTGAATTATAAATGTGGTAGGTTGTCTTGTTACCCAATCAATAGTCCAGTAACACGAGACAGTTATTAGACTGTGCTGTGCGAAGTATAACTTCCTCCTCCTAATGTGATGGAATTAATTCATACAACCTGATAACAAGGCTATTACAATGCAAACAATGGTTTAAAAGTGGCTTGTGTGGAACAACCAGGCACCATTGAACATTTCAGATCAAAGGTCTATTGAACAGAAAGAACAAATAGAATCAATTTCTTGAACTGTTTCTGCATTTCTGAAACTTGCAACATTATACCACAGAATGTGACTTGAAGTACAGATGAGAAGACCAGCGAAAAGCTAGTTTTGATGCAACAATGAAAATTAATGTAGTACTTTGGATTTTTTTTCCCTTATGGAAATAAACTAGTTATTAAAGACAGCTTTGTTCACCTAAAATTCTGGACTTTGAAGCCAGTCTGGACTTAGATAACTCACTTAGAGATAACTAAGGAGTAGAGAGATATATTTGCCACTTTTCATCTAGGCTGTAATGTTGCGTGTTACAGAATTTATTTATTTTTAAACAGTAGACTACTTAATGAGGTAAAGTGTTCATCTAACTGACATAGGTAACAAAAGATGTACAGAACATTTTACTTAAAATCTGAGATTAAAGGTTAAATAATGACCATAATAAAATAGATAGTGACTGAATTGAAAAAACTTTACTTTTGTGGATAGCTCATTGGTATTAAAGGTGGTTTCCCAGTAAAATGTAGTATAAGAGTTGTTGGAATTCTAGAAAAAAGTGCAAAATACATTTATTCATTGAAAAAATTTGAACTCCTACAATGAGCCAGACTTTGTTCTAGGTTCTTTGGAGTTACCAGGAAATAAATTAGCAACAAACAGAATGAAATTACTAACTTGATGAAATTTTATAGGAATAAAATATGGAAATGAAACGTTTGGAAATGACTAGCATTTAAAATAAATTAAAAACTAATTTTAAAAGTAACTAAGATGAGAAGAGGAGATTTACAAAACTAAAAAAAATTATACACATAACCTACATTTTGAAATATTTAATCTTTTGAAAAATGCCATATAATATGCTGCTTAAAGATATGCATCACGATTTTTTTATTTATAATATATTTTATCTAATTAGTAAGTGGCTCTTTTACATATTTATTATTAAGAACTGGAGTTACAGCAATCATTTTATACTATAAAATAAAGCAGTTAGTAATTACTACCACATCATCCAATTATTCAGAAATACTTATTAGATTCTATTACAGCTTGTTGCCTTATTTTCATCTACTTTATCATTTATTTTACTGAACAAAACTATCCCAAACTAATTACTTTCATTTCTGGATGTAAATAACTTAAAGACAAAGATATCAATGTAGCAAAACTTTAAGTAGAAATAGTTTAACATAACACAGGGTTACAAATAGAAATAGAGTGATTATGTCTAAAGCAGTATAAATAATTTCTTTAACCTAATCTTTAACTTAAAAACATCCATTGAAAAGACACACAAGAGCAATGCAATGATACACAGCTAAAAATCTAGACAAAGTACTTGAACACATAAAATAAAAACAATCTACATTGATATCATCTTTCCATCGTCAAACTTTAAAATAACAATGCCAAAAACAAGAAAAAATTTCATTTGATACGGCTAAATTTAAATTTAAAAATCACAGCCTATTAAAAGCAAGAATGTGAACTGACCCAGTAGATAAGTACATATTTGATTAATAGTTCTCTACTGAAACGCTCATGAAAATACAGAAGAGATCAAGTCCTAGTAGCATTGGAAATTGAGGATACAAACCAGTGATCTCTCAGAGATTGGTAATAATTACCCCTAAATACTTTACAGATCATCTGGATTGAGATTAACAGTGACTGCATTGCTACATCTTTTAAGCAGAATACAGAAAGAAAAAGGATGGATCTTAAGAAAATCCCTGCTAACTCCTTTTCTCCTCTTTCCTAATATGGTTTGGCCTGCAGGCTCATCGCAATGCCTTGTGATCATCTGCCAGTGTCTACTGAAAGGGAGCTGTTTTCAGGGGCCACTAGCACCATTCACATCCTTTTCCCACCTCATCTCCTCCTCCAGCCACCATCAGTTTCTAAGAAGGCAATAGGTCCTGCGCAGGAAGATGATTTTACTTGATGAGTAAAATCAACAATGACTTTAAATTTAAAAGAACCAAAGAAATGGTTCATTCTTCTAGAGAATTATAGATACATGTCCATGTTCGAGTAAAAGAAGAACTAAAAATTGTTTTGAAATTCTCATAAATAAATCCACCTCCATATAATTAGTAGAACATATAATAGAAAAGAATATTTGACACATCGATTTTCCCTCAACTTCAAGGTGGGAGAGATTGAAAACAAGGGCGAGAAACTCTATGCCTGATACCAGAATTAAAATCTTTGTTAGAGGCAGAAAAGATCAGAATTTACATTGCCAAAAATTGCATCAACAATGGAGAGCAAAAACTGCAATTTCTAATACAGAGGAAAGAGACAAAGAGAGGGAAATTTTGAGACAAAAATGATAATACATATAAAAAATAAATGGGGGGTAATTTTATAGAAAGTTAGATGTACCGAAGATGAAAAAATAGAACTTGAAGTAAACATCAATGACATGAAATTAATAAAAATAACCTTTTTGAGCTCAAACTTTTTGAATATGCATTAAAAATATTTTGATGTGACTAGCAAATTAGTGGAAAAGTAAGATTTTCAAAATTTTCTAAAATAAAGATATAAACAGGGAGGTAAAACAGGCTACTTACAAGGAACAAAATCAGATAGTTTTCCTACTACACCAAGAGCCTGAAAACAATAGAGCAATATTAAGATAATTTTGAAAAAGACAAGCTGACCAGGAGATTTGGTCTTCCAGTAATTATAATAAATTTTGTGGTTACAATAGTGAAAACAGTATTATTGGATGCAATATCAAAGAAATTTGATATCTGAAACACACCTTTTAAAAAAAGAAGATATATAATAAAAAAGTAAGCATCATAAAACCACAGAGAATGATGCATTATTCATAAAATGGTATTGAATGTTTGATTATTTGGGTCACTTCACATTGCAGACCAAAATAAATTATGAACAAATTAAATATCACCAGTGGATCAAATAGCTAAAGGTTAAAAAATATTGAAATCCTTTCAAAAATAGGCAATATAGGTGAAAAGTTACTGATCTCAAGGTGGGTAAGGATTTTATTTTAAAGCATAAATATAAAGGAAATCATACCCAAAGCAAAACAGAAATGTCTACACAAGGTTGAAAACTTCCAAGTAGTAACACCTTGAGCGAAGTAAAAATCAAAGTTTTGTAGTTGGTAAAGAATATGTAATAGAGATTAATATTTTATTAGAGAAGTGCTTATAAATTATTAAAAAAATATTTGCACCTCATTGCAGAAAAAAAATTTTTAAAGTATTGATACTTGCACATACTGGGACTTGTACACATGTCAATGTAACAGGCAGATCTGCAGGATTGCTGGCATGCACTCTGAACACACTAGCAGCCTCTATATCATTCACTGAGAATAATTTTGTTTTGAATAATTTTTCTCTTGATTTTCTCAGGGTGATCAATGAAGTAGTAAAAATGATTAATATATTTAAAATTGCTTGACTTTTAAAAAATCTTTTAACCAAATTTATAATTTATAGGAAGTGACTTTGAACACTTTTTCAACTGAAATGTATATACTTAACTGAATCAGAGCTTTTGATTTCTCTGTTATTTTGTTATTTATTTTCAAGAAAAATGGTCAAAGTCTGATTGGATAAAGGAGAATTCATTCTTCACCTTATTAATAAAGAAGGACTCATTGAGCAGATATTAAGACAAAGCTCAAAAGTCTCAACCATCGACTGCAAAGGAACACTCTTAAAAATTGGAACAAAATCACTGTGTGGGTGAAATTCAAGAATTGGATGACCAAGGTGATTGTAAGGATCATGACTTATGTAAGATTCACTTCTTTTATATCAGATGAAAATTACAGCTTTAATGGCAAAAGTTCAACTTCATGCGCTAAATACCATCTAAATTCTAAAGATCCCTAAATCTGTATCTATATCTCTGACCCCTCCCATCTTTCAGAGATTTTTATTCTCTCTTTAGAGATTTATTAATGGAAAAATTTGAGAAGCATTACTTTAATGAACTTATAAGTTCTTTTTTAAAATAATGATACTGTGTTTACCAACTGTATGGGATGGTTCACACTACTAAGTACTGATCCTTTTAAAGTAATGATTTATTCGTTCTTTTCTTTCTGACATTCAAAAAGCTGTAGATAATAATACATACAACTTGTGTTTGGAGATAAATATACAACTGTGAAACCATCATCACAATCAAAATCATAAACTTATCCATCATTTGCAATGATAACCATATAACAATGATAACAATGTAAACCATAGCATTTTCTCTTGCTTAAAGACGTCTACCAAACACATAGCCTTCTAAACAAGAAAGCTTATTTTATTTCCTTGAGAATCTAAGACGTTCTGATTTTTTTTACAACTCAGAAATGTATTCACATAGGAATGGCAGCATACAGTAGGGGCTTCCCTTTTCATCGCACTGGATAATTTTCTTTCAGTCAATAGTAACAGAGTTGATCCTAATTTAATCTTTTAAATGCCAATTTCTTCTATTTTACTCTTAATCCAAATATTTGCTCTCTTCTTAGTATCTTCTACATTATCTGACAGTAACATATCCATATTTTACATTAAAGAACTTGGTTATCAAAGCTATATTCATCTATAGATTTAACAACCATCTTATCTATTCAAAAATGTGAATACCAATTACTATTTTAGAGGTTATTTAATTAATCACATTTTTCAACTCTAGAATGTGTAATTTTTTAAAAAATCAGTACTAAGAATTTTTACCTGACTTGCATTACATTTGTTTTAAAGAAAAAAACACTCATTTACCCAAGGCACAAAAAATCTTTTGCTTTTTCTGTTCCAATTCACAGCCATATATACAACTATTTGCCATTCTTGTCTAACATAGGACTCATTTTGTTTTTTTACATTCTTGGGAATTCCAATCAGTTTAATTGCTTGACAGAATTTTCCTGCCTTTCCTCAGAAGGTGTAAATTTTTCAAGTGCCAGCAACATACACTAGAATATTTCCCAGGAGTGGCAGCTAATTGCAACTTGGTTTACTAGGACTGTTGTTTGAGGGCCTTTTTGTTTGTTTGTTTTATATCAATATGCTCTACATGAGAAAAATAGGACTTAAAACCAATGCCTTCAAAGTAAAAAAAGCTACACTCTGTAAAATTACTTTGCCATGATAGCTACGTACATAGAGTTGAATTGCAATCATTTTTCACTGACATTAGTTGGTACTTTTGCTAAAATTAAAGTAGTTTTTATTTGTTGTAACAAATCTAGAGCATTAAAAATGAGGTTTATGCCTTATTCTGAAAATATAGATGGCTTTTTTCCCAAGCAAGATGTGTCTTTTTGCTATCGAACAATTTACATTAACAGCCTTCTTTCTTTTCAATCCCATCTAATGTTATCTCTTTATACCCCAAAAGAATATAATTCAAAAAACCTGATAGAGAAAAATCACAATTTCCTACACCAAATATTTGTATTCCAGAAAATAATTATTTCAACAACAAAAGTGCTTTACAGTATATTTTCTCAGCAGAGCATTTCCCGACAGTCCCACAAAATCAAGCAAAATATGCATGCATTTTATATCTTTGAAGATGGTGTATAAATGTCTATGACAAAAACACAAACTTACTTGATGTAAGACATATATTCATTTACCATTGAAAAAAGGAATAAACCTACTAACATAGTCCAACTACTAAATGCAAACACTTTCCAACCCTTTCCTCATTTTTGTCACCCTCAGAAAGTACTTATTTCACCCTGAATTCTTCGACCTTTAGCTCCTATAATTTAAGCATCTGTCTTGGACTTACATAATTATTGATGCAAATATTCTATACTCTCAACACTTTTGAACTAATTTTAAAATAGATATGAATTGGTATGCAGGTTAACTTACATCGTTGAATGGATTGAACTCTAATTTCACACTCAACAGTGTTTATCAAAGGAGCTGGTAGTTCTTTTAAATGAGTCATTATGTTACCATCAATTATAAGTACACAATGAATTATGTTAAATGTGCTTTCATCTCCGGTGAATTTTGCTCCATTTAAACAACAGCTCTTTATTTAGATTAAGCAGGTTATATCAGGTGATTGGAATATTTAGTTGTGTAGGGATTGTGGTAGGCTCTATTACTAGTTACCATTTATACTGGTGCCTCTCCCTGCAGTGGCCCTGCGTACGGGAGGATTATACACCTGGGGTCTGTTGGCTCTAACTTCCTTAGTCCTGTGAAATGAAGACAGACCTGACATATTCCACTTCCAGGTAGGAGCTTTAAAGGCCAGCATGTAGTTTGTCATATCTGTTCCAGTTAGAGGCTATTCCATCAACCTGGGACCTCAAGTGAAGAGAATGTGGGGCTGAACAAAAGAAATTTGTTCCTAAAGCATAATTTAGCCTATCTTGGCTAGTAGAGAGGCCACAAATTGAACTATGGTAAATCAACCCTGATGATATCTGGTCCTTTGTATTATTCTGTTAATATTTTCTTCATTAAATTATTTTATCTCTTTTATTTATTTGGAAACATGAATGAATACTAAGCAAAGTTTATGAAAAAAAAATCAAGTATAAGGATTTTGTCCATACCATGGAAACCCTATGCACAATAATTTAAGAAGTAGTCCCTCTAACATCTCTCTGTCTCTGAGTCAGATTGGACTCAACAAAGTAGAAAATCATTACTCTCTCAGAAATATTTCATCTCTAATAAGTAAATTTAACAAATTCACGTCTGAAGTGAACAAAATAAATAATAAACATGAATTAGCAGTCATAGACGTATATTCACTTCCAAATCATGTCTTTTGTAAAAGCAATATCATTACTTATAATCTAATTACGTATGAACCTCTTGTCACCAAAGGGCTGGCCGCTCATCAGGGAACCCTCACTTGCTGGAGTGGCTCTGAGGACACAGGGTCCCCAGGACAGTGCCCACACCAGACAGGGGGCCCAAGTGCCCAACTAATGGGCAGGGTGCTACAGACAGGACCCACGCAGACCCCCAGCTCACTGGGCATCCCCACAGCGCTGAGCGGGCCCTCAGGACTTGAAGGGAGAACGCCATGGGGTAAGAGGCCTAGCTGGCGGCAGGGGATTTGCAGCCACCCACAGGCTGTCCTTCCCTCCAAGACTAGCCAGTGCCCTTGGATTCGGGAGCTTTCCTGTGGCGTGCCCCACATGCTGATGATGTCACAGTCTGAACCTAAAACTATGATCAGAGAATTCTGTGTCTGTGGTACAGGTTTCCTGTGTTCTCCATGTTCCCCTACAGAAATGGGTAGAAGTGTTTTCTGGCAACTACTGACCATCTTTAGTTTGCCCTGTTTTGGGTTCCAGCAAAATTAACAGTATTCACCAATAGCAAGTAAGTGCTCTACATAATCCAAGTATTGGTTACTTTCTCAGATCTTGCATTTGAAAAATAGCTCAGCTACTTTCTCCAATCACTGAAATTTTCATGATGATTTGATTTGTGTTACACTGGAAAAAATAATTTAGTTTGACTTGAAAAGATAAAGTAATGTGTTATCAAAATAGCATTTTATATGGGGTGGGAAAATTGATTTAAAATAAACTGTGAAACAAGGGACATAATGAGAATAAATGGGAAATAGTTGAGTGTTATTCAATTTCTTAAACATAAATTAGACATTTTTGAAAACTGACATTTTCCAAGATTCTGGAGTTCTACTCAATACTGTGAAAAAGTAATAACTGCACACACAATTTCTAAAATAACTATGAAAAAAATATCATTTGAAACCTAGACTCTGATGTAACTGAATAATTTTATCCAGTTTTTCATCAGTTTCTGTTCCTGAAGTTAACCTAACACACATTTAGAAATAAGAAACTTTACCGAAAATTTTAAAATTAATTTAATTAAAGAGTTCAATAAATTTTTAATCCAAGACAGAATAGTCTTATCATCATGCAGATTTAATGTGAATATCCCATGCTTATCTTTGGATTTAATTATGTAAGAAAAATCCAGAAATAAATCAATAAATTAAACTTTCTTATTTACATATTTGGGGAAGAAAACAAAGAAGCTAAGAATTATATTGATGAAGGCAGGTCTGGGAATCTCATGTTTAACTTACACAAATAAATATCTTCTGATCTGGAATATCTTGTGAAAATTTTTGAGACTAACAACAGCACTTTCTATGTATACATTTTCCAAAATTAAAGAAATTGCTAGAATATTTAATTCCAAAATCCAAAGCAACACAGACATCACGCTTTTTCTTAACTAATGATTTTTAATGTGGAAGGTCCTTTTCAACTTTTAGGAATGGATAAAAAATTGCCATTTGCAATGAAAATATGACAAATATAATTTTCTTAGGTCATTTGCGAGCTTTTCCATCAGCAGCACAGAAATCAAATTTCTTTTCTTTCTCCCAGAAACTCTTGAAGTGCCAAAACTTTTCAGCTATATTTAGATTTTCCAACTGTAGCTCTATCTGCTCTTATGTCTTACAGCTCAATTTTTGGGTTAGAACCTCTGTAGTTGCTGGCCTAATGATGATCCGTGACAACCCTGGATTCTGTTGGTCCAGACTACTCTTAAAAATAGCATAGATATACAATATACTTTGATTTTTATGGGCCAAGAAAGATACTATCTTGACGACTCTGAACATACTGTTCCATGAGCATTTGCTGTCATTTTTTCCCTTGTAACTTTTCAAGCCAAATTATGTTGCCTCCACCTAATGTTGCAAAAACTTTGGGTGAAAGCCCAAAGTGATTCTAAGACTCTGGTATGGTTTTGTGTAACCTGGCATCTTTCCTGGAAGTTAACTTTGTTATGCAGCTATTTCTATAAACAAACTGAGTAATAAAAAAGACACATGACCAGACGAAATGCCACTACCTGCATTTTCTCTACAACCCTCCAAGGAGGCTAGGTGATTAATTAGTGGAAGCTGACACTGTGAACTGTAGTTCCATAACCTTTTAAAAGGCTTTTTATACTGGTTGAACTTCACTTTCAAATATGTCATCACTTCTCATAAAAATCAAGCCATTGAATTATATTTGTAGACATATTACTTGTATCAATTAGCTATTGCTCTGTAACAAACTAGCCCAAAATTTATGGCTTAAAACAACAATCATTTGTTTGCTCACAGTCAGCAATTGCACTCAGATATTCTTATATCTGGGTTGCACTTGGATATTCTCATACAGTGATACAACCTCAAGTCCTGGATCTCCATTACCAGACGAGTCAGTACATTGGGCATTAGGAATATTTCTGGATGCCATTCATACACCAGGGTGGCTATCCATAACTTATCAATGCCTGCAGTAAGTCCAGGCTATGGGGCAAGCTCCTTGACTCAGCAAATTCAATGAGGAACTAGAGTATAATGTTGTGGAGTTTGTGGCAAGTTATAAGAGTTTCACAACAAAGGCCCCGAAGGTTCTGAAGGAAGGCTTTGCCTCTTGCAGAAAAGGAATTCTCACCAAGTGAAAAGTAACTCCTGGCCTATTACTGGGTCAGAATAGAGAATGAGCACCTGATTATAGGACATCAAGTGACTATGTGACTTCAGCTTCCCATGATGAGCTGCGTATTGTTAAATCCATCGAATCATAATTTTGGGCAACAATCCATGAATGGAAATGCTATATGCAGAACTTGGCCCAAGCAAATACAGCAGGCCTAAGTAAGTTACACGTACATATGGCTCAAATTCCCATTTTAACTATCACTGTTACGCCAGTACTTCTCCTTGAGCTTGCACCTTTGGCCTCATGGGAGTTCTTGAAAGATGGAGGATGAAAACACTCAAGCCTCATTCATGGATGGGTCAACTCAATGTTTTGGTGAGCTCCAAAAAAATGGACTGCAAATGCACGCTGGGATGACTCTGTAGTACGATGGTAAGGAGAAATCTTCCCATGGGGAGAGATACAAGCAATAAATGGGGTTGGTTCACTTTGCAGGGTAGGGTAGCCAGAAGTAACAATATAGACTGATTTCTAGAAAGTGGAGAATGGCTTTGCTTGTTGGTCAGAGGCCTGGAAAAAGGCAGTCTGGAAGGTTGGAGACAAAGAAATCTGGCAAATGTCAATAGACTCATGGGAGTGGGCACAGAACGTGCAGATCTTTGTGTCTCATCTTAATGTATTAATGTCTACCAGAGAGTAAGTCAGTGCACCAGATAACCTAACAGACTAGCCTCTGTCTTTAGCCACTAATAACTTGCACAATAAGCCCATGAGTGGAGTAGACACGGTGGCAAGGATGGTGACTATGTGCAGACCCAACACCAAGGCTCCCTCTCACCAAGGCTAATGTAACTCTTACCACTGCTAATTGCTCAGTCTTCCAGCAGCAGAGGCAGACATTGAGCCCTGTAAGGAGACCAGCCAAGTGCCTGCTGGCAAATTGACTATGTTAGACCATCCTCCATCCTTGGGGGAACAGTGATTCTCCCTAGAATTGACATCAACTCTGGATATGGGTTTGCCTTCTCTGTGTATGGTGCTTTTGCCTGCTCCACCATTCCATAGTTTCAAGAATGCTCAATTTAGCAGCATGGGGTCATTCACAACATTGTCTCAAACCAAGGAAGCAAAGGGAGCACAACACTGGGCACATGATTGTCTGATACACTGTTCTTACTAAATAACACATTATTTGGAAGCGATCAACCGAACAGAATAATGGAGTGATTTCATAAAGTCTCAGTTAAAGCAGTAGCTTAGGGACAAGACCCTATTTGGTTGGAATGCTATATTCCAATACCAATATCTGATACATGTCGCAGTGCTAGAATATATGGATCTAAGGACCAAGAGGTAGAAGTAAGAGTTGCCCCCGTAGTAACCCATTTGCAGCATTTATACTTCTGAGTTTTGCAACTTTGGCTCTGCTGGATTAGAAATTCTTGTTTTTGCGATGGGAGAGCAATTTGCTTCTAGAAGTGGTTAGTAATGCTATTACTGAACTTAAAGCTATGACCACTGCTTGGTAACCATGGATACTCAAGATGTTGGCAAATAAAATACCTACTATATTCAGGGATAACTAGCCCTAATTATAATGAGAAGGTAAGGCTGCTTCTGTACAATGGGGGCAGGAGAAATGATTCAGGAACTCAGGAGATTCAATGAATTGTCTCTTCGTGCTTCCACGTCTGGGGAGAGCAGTGAACTGTCAACTGAAGCAAACAGAGCTGGGCGATGTCACAAAATTAAGGGCTTAGATCCATCAGGTATGAAGGTCTGATTCACCTCATGAGGTAAATACAACGGACTAGTTATAGTCCTGACTGATGCTGAATGAAATCTAGAATGAGTAATGGAGGAAGCAGATGATGAATATCAAATATGGCCTCAGACACAGCTGCAGTGGAGGAGTGTAGGTTTTTCCACTAAAACTTTTTTATTAGCTCTTTTGTAGAGGCCAGTCACTACCTTAAAGACTCAACAATAGATTAGACTTCACCTGACGTACAAGTCAATTTGAGTATTGCAAGGGGGGGATTGCATCATATACTTCTTGTGTCCTGACTCACATCCTTTTGGCTTTACCTGTGACTCCAGCTGCCGCTGGTGTAAACAGTTCTGTGTGGGCTTCAAATCCCTTGGTACTAAGTGCATCTTGCCTCAAGCAGGCGCCACATATCTTTCACTTTCTGCCATGGATATTCTCTGAGTCTATGGAGTATGACACCTGAAAGAGCCTTCTTGGCCCACCCACACATGTGCAGCCTGAAAGTCAAGAGGATATAAAGCCATCATCCCATCCCAGAGGCAACCACAAACCAAAGAGGTGAAAAGCTTATGGACAAATGCTTCATCCTGTCAATCCTTGGGTAGAAAATTCTGAGAAGCATACCAGCCATTCTGTGACCAACTCCATAATGGCCCTTGTCACGCCTTTTCTTCCTTCTCTGTTTCACTCTTGCTAGCTCTGAATTTCTGCTTTCTGGGATCACCTCCTAAATAAACTAGAGGCAACGTAATTTCTAGTCTCAAACTTTGCTTTGAGGGGGAACTCAGTCTAATCCAGCAGGCATATATGGCAAAACTATTTGGTTAAAGAGAATTCAAAACTAGCTTCCTATGAAAGGAAAAGATCATGCCTCCACTGAGATACAGCTGTCACTGTCATAAAATTTAGCATAAACAAATACACCATCAAATGCCCTGCTATAAAATGTAACATCCAGCAATTACACACTAAAGGATTTAGGGTGACATCATTCATTACAGTATATGAATGATCTTCCTGACTAAATGGGAATTTAGTGTTAGGTAGCTGTAAAAGCTGCCAAAAAGCAAATATTATTGAAACAAACATTAGCAACTTATGACTACAACCTGAGGCATCCTGACCATCGCTACCATCTCTATTATGGAGCCATTGGAAACCACCATAGGGTGGTATCCAAATCGATTAGGAGAATAATTTACTTGAAATTTTATATTTATAGATGAAAGAGACAGGGGCATAATGACTATCAATTTTACTTTCTTTGTAAGGTTTTATTGTTGTTGTTGTTTTTCACATTCTCTTTCTAAACAGAGACAGAGGAGGGGTGGGGAATTGAGTGATCTTCCCAGAGAAGATGAGCAATATTCTTCCATGAGTCAAATTAAACGTTGTGAGGAAGGAAATATTTTAAGTGGCAAAAGTAGCTAGTAACAAGGGTAATATCAAGTATACATTCACAGGGTTAAAATCTGAACCAAAAAATTTTAAATCAAACCCACAATCTTACTTTAAAAATAGGCATTTACAAGTTTTCTTGCAAAGGATAATACTCATTCAACATTATGAGTTTCCAAATTTAGTGCAATGGCTCTTTGTTATTTGACTTTTACTGAATCATAAGATGGTTTAATGATATAGGCAAATATCCACTAGAAACTGAATATTAACTATTAAATATGATCCCTGAGAATTCAGGATTAAACTTCAACTTTCCTCTTTGGATAGTTTTAACTCATTATCTCCTATAATCTTCAAAGATTTGTCATCTATATAAACATCCACTTTAAGGATCAAGATTTTCATTACATACAAGGAGGCATACTACAGTTATCTAAAACTTAAGACATATACTAAAATTGCCAAGATAATTTTATTGCTTCTGATTAAGAATGTGTTGATGCACTGATGCTTGAGAACTATCAAAATTTCTTAAATTACATGTTAAATATTTTATTTTTGATAAAAGTGCAATGTGAATTTAGCAATATTTATCATTTAACTTGCAAATCCACAAAGAAAGATAGCTTCATATCAGTCATTAACAATTAATCAGATTACTTTAACATAACAATTGAATGACTGGGGAGAAATCTTGAGTTTTATAAAGCCCTATACATTTCTCTCTTTTGACACTGTAAATTATGTAATTTCCAAAATCAAACTCAGTGAGTGGTTACTTAAAAAAAAATTCATGCTTGGATCCAAATGAGGGATTACAGCATCTTGCATACATTCTTATTTTAGCAATACAGTGTATCTTTAGATTCAATAGATCTTCCTAATATTTAACTACATATTTATTTGCTAACAGAAATAAGTGTAGATAAAAATTCATCAGTCCATAACAGCCAAGAACAACTTCCTTAGATAAGTGATGGAAAATATACTTTAATGTTCAGGACAAAAGATACAAGAGTGTGTCATTGCCTCTCCTGAATCTTCCATTCTATGACATAACAGAGAGAAAGGACTGCCATCAGATGAATGACATCTAGGGCCAGGAGATTTCTCCTTTATATTTTACCACATAAAGACAAGACCTCCTTTGAATACCTCTCCAGAGCACCCAGCCAAATCAAATCAGTGAAGTCAGTGCTGAAACGCCAACCAGCCACCAGATGGCAGCAATGCTTTTATGAATAATGCAGCATTTTGTGCAGTCCATCTAAGATTTCCTGTGTCAATAATAGAACAATCCTTACTTTAGTAAATGGACAGATTTGTTCATAATGAAGCCAGCCATTTCTTTCATGTTACTAGTTATATTTTGTGGGGTCTATTTGCTTTCTAGTATTTGGGTGCCCCAAAATATTTTGTTTACTTACACATTAAACATTAAATTGCTGTTGAATTTCATTTTGATATTGTGGTAGAAAATGCCTGTGGCTTGAAACAAATATTTTCCTTTCTGATGGACAAATAACATCTGCGGTTGTAAATGTTCCAGTGTAGCTGTTAAAGAAAAGGGTTTCACATAATTTCCTGCCACCCTCATTGGTACATTCTACACATCAAAAAAGTGTGTTCATAACCTCCCTTTCCATGAATTGATTTCAAATCTACCACAGATCTCAAATATCAGAAGCTTGTCTTCTACTTTATCATGAGTGGGTGTGGGAATTTTGAAAAATGAAGCATTGCTTAAATTCAAGTTAAAAAAAAACACAAAAAACTGTCAACGTCTAAGTTACTTGGAAAGAGAATCCTCAATATCAATGTTTATTTCCTTTTTGGAGCTGTTTGCAGCAATTTGTTAATTTTGCCTCTAAAAATTTTTTGGTTTGCACATGGTCACCAAGGAAGTCAGACTATTAGAATTTCTTCTAGTACTGGAAATAAAATGTCAGGCAAATTGGTGGGACTCTGGACAAGAATCTAATAGCTCTGTATTAAAAAGAAATTCATCTAAACCCTCCAAGAGAATGTCCCTTCCTTGGTCAAGTCACCTCAAACTGATCTGTTATCTGAAAACAGTTCAAACTGCTTCCTTCCTGATTTCTCCCCAACATCAGGCATTTCACTTCATTGGTTCACTTGGGTCATCTCTCAACATCCTGTTTTGTTCAGATAAAAGGGCACCCTCCTCTCCTTGTCTAATACCAAGAATCCTTAACTGTCCTGCAGTGTTTTATAGCCTTGCTATTGAATATTTATTTTCTACTAAATTTTTAGTAACATGTTTAACTCATATATTGAGAGACTCTCTGCAGAGATTCTACAAGTGGCCCCTCCAGTTTTGCATGAGTGCTGGTATTTTCCTTTCATCTTAAACTTGGTTTTTTTCCTACTTGTTCTGATTTCAAGTCTCTGTTTACGGATGCTTGCTTTGTTATTTTCTTACACTGCTTTAAACATTGCTCTGAGGTTTGAGGGTTTTGCTCACCACTGCCCAGATTTTTCTCCTGCTCAGTGGCTTGTGGCATATAAACACTGTGAATATATATATTTTTTCTCTTGCCTTCAGATCCAGCCTCATTACCTTATGTTTCTAAAAACTGAATGGCATCGGCTCTTTACCTGCCAGTGATCCCACACTATCCAAAAGCACTCAATTTTATTTCACCCTGTGTCATCCTTATGGACAAGCTGTAAAATGTGATACCATTTACTGGACCCATCTATTATGTACCAGCTTTAGGGATTAAATCGTTCCTTTTTCTGGAAGAGGCCTGTTTGCTATTAAAAAAAAAAAAATCATACTCAGCATGAAATAAACATGGCTGTTCTCTTTTAAAAATACAAAATAAGAATTTTGAAAAAGATATGAAAAAGGGATCCATTGGTTTGAATGTTGTCTTGCTAGCACCAAAGTTATACCTTCTGTACTTTGCAAGATGAAAATCACAAATGGGAAGACCATAACATTTGATGATTCTACCTCCATCCCATGAAATCCCTCATTGGCAGTAGTTGCTTTAGCTCAGGCGGGTGTGTATGGCCTGACATCTCATGTGTGATCCCATGTAGCTCAGTTAGCCTCACTCTGGTTCTGTGGACATGGAGAATTAGCCCATGCATGGCACAGTGACCATCACATTGGTTCTACCAAAACATCAAGAAACAGAGTATGCTCCATGAGAATAGAGGATTTACATTATGATGTCAATAAATGAAGAACAGCATGTTGCATTTAGCCCAGCGTCAAACTAAAATCCAGAATTTATTCCAAATGCATAACTCTTATCTTTGAGCAGATGGAGCCAGCTATTCCAGAAGGCAATGTGAAGTGAGCTAACCAGTGATCTAAGCTCATTGGGTCACATGCGTTTATTCTTCTAAAATGTTAGAAGTCTAAGAAGCCAAGCTGACATTTCCTTTTTTTTTTCTTTGAATTTTTAATTTTGATTTATTTTGGAATCTTAAATTTTGATTCCCTTGGCTAATTCGGGACGAAAATTTACTAATATGACTATTGTCAATCTTTACTGTCATCCATTTGCATTCTGCTTTAATAATAGTTCAAAAAGAAATGAATTTAGCAAGATAGCACTATGCCCTCTAGTAACTAGTGGAGTAAAGAAGCTGTCCAATTGAGTACATATCCTCATCAACCACTAAGCTTCACAGAATCACCAGGCAATGTACACTTGCTATTGTTTTCCCTATTAATATACTCAACTTATGAGTATCTTAATTCTAGACTTGAAATTATACATTTTAAAAAAAAAAGCTTTATTATTTCTCAAAAATTGAACCTGCAAAGAGACAGTGGTGTCCAAGTCCCACCGTTTGAGCAAATGGGCATGTTCTTCACGTGAGAGTGTACTTTCCATCCATCAACTTGTTTCTGTCTCCTTTCATCAGTCAGGCTAACACACTCTTTAGGTTTCATCTTAATCTCACCTGAGATTCTTACAATCAGTTTTATTTCCTGCCCCAAGGCTCTCTCTTTTGCAGTAAATCTTATATATCCCTGACATTAATATTCCTAAATCAAAGACCCAATTATAAAATTACATCATTCCATTCATCAAAATTCTTCTGTGCAATCCCACTGGCAAACATGAGGCCAAAATTATAAAAACAATCATATCTCTTTCCCTCAAATCAGAGAAAAAGTATTGTCCTGACATCTCAGTAGGCGAAAGAAAAGAGCTACCATTCTCTCTCTTTCATTTTTAGGCGTAGTTCCTGCACGTGTCTCTAAGTTCCCTTTTATAAGTTGCTATCAATAACTTAGTAGAGTCTTTCAGGGCAAAATGCTTTTCTTAAAGTATTAACTTGGATATGACATTAATTACTTAACTTCTATTGATTAGATATTACATTAATTACAGTATTTATAAGAATAGAAAATTAAAAATAATTTCAGTAAGGTTTGAGGACATATATTCTATTAGTTACACAATGAATGAAAAGATTTTCACAAGGTATATTAAGTTTGAGTCTATCGGTTAAGTTCACAAGGCAGTACAGAGAATAGAAGTGGGGCAGAAATCAAGAATTGTGTTTCACAGATATCTATCTATCCTACCCAGGTTCTTCCAAAATCCACATCTGGAATGTCCCTAAAAGCTTTGTGAGATGATGTGGTTAGTAAATGAATAATAATACTTAGTTGTATTTATACTAAAATCAGTCTTTTGGCATTGCTTTCAAATACAGGATTGCTTCATTTTAACATTAAACCAGATGAGAGTTGTGTGAGACAAAGACTGTCATCTCTTATTTCCTTGGTGTGAAAAACTGTTAAGTTGGAGACGGGATCCTGCCCTGGATTCTACATAAAGTTACAACTGACACAGCCAAAACTGGAACATGCGTCCCCAGACTCTTGTGCTCTCTCCCCTGCACCTTCTGAATGATGGATGAATATCTAATAGGTAGATAAAATGATTGGGGACAAGCTAGAAAGCAAAAAACAACTGTATTAGACACTAATGCTGCTCTTACTCTGGTTTATTTTTAATGTCATGCCTTTTAAGATACTGTGAGTAATTCTCTAAAGTGAAACCAGCTTTACTTGAAATCTAATGCATATATGAATGTGAGGAATCATCCTTTTGCATTTAGTCTAACTACAAGCATTGAAAAATGAAAGAGAAAATTGGTAAAAGCTCAGATTTATTTTAAACCAGCACTTTTAACAGAAGGAAATGGATAAAAGCAAAATACCAGTAGTTTTCCTTTTGGCTTAAAATGATATTTTCCAAGATATTATTAAATTATCTTCGCATTAATAAACTTAAGTAGTACTTAAACATTTTAAGCTAAGACATATTGAGATCAGGAAGCGCAAATTATGTTTAAATGTAAAGCATATCCATGGAAAATATTACATGAATATGTTTAATATACATTATAGCCAGAAGACTCCATCCAAAGTCAAAAAAGTAATACGAGTAATGATAAATCTATTCTGAAATTTACTTTACTTTTAGGGACAGAACCTGTTGCCCTAAGATACTTTTATATGTTAAAAAAGAATCTCAATTCCAGGAAATTTGGCCATGATTTTTGTTAAGGTTATAAACTGGTGGTGGGGGAGGAAAATAGACTTTCACTTTCTTGAGTCATTTAATTTTTTCTGCTTTCTAACAGGCAATTGATATAGTTCTATTCAGCCATAATTCATTAATAGTAGAATTATCTTATTTAAAGTACATAATCTATAGATGAGCCTGTTGCATATTAATGGGTGAAATTTTTAAAACAATTTTATTTTAAAGGAAACTCAGAAAAACAGAGGCCTATTCACTGTCTGGCTCTGAGAAAAGGTAAACCTTTAGAGCAGAAATGATTTATTTTATATGAGTAATCATCTACTGTATTATATGTTGTAATGAAAAGGACTGAGGAGACAGTATTTTTCTTATTATTTACCTCCTATTTGCAAAAAGGAATAGAGTTGACACTCCGGAAATCATCTTGGAATACAGAGCCTATATTGTGGACACAATTTCCTAAAATTTTTTATGACTGAATTTTTTTTTGTTTTTTTACTAAAAGATTGCAACTCTAGCCTTAAGAATAACCATTGAATCAGTTAAAAGGTGTCCAGTCCTCTGGTTTAATAAGCATAAAGCGGTATGGGATATTCTTTCTTTGGGGAGACAAAACTAATTTATATGACGGGAGTAAAGAATACTTAAGTGCTAAATTAAACGGCATGGAATTAATTACAGTGCTTGAGACCACCATATATTTAATAAGGAGGCAGCTCCTTGGAGGTTGGGAATGTTCTGGAGATGTATCATCTACCTATTTAATAGCCATGTCATGAACTCCCTTTCCCCCCATTTTCAAAAATATTTAACTCAGAGAGACTTATGTTCAAAGGAAGGAAGGAAACCTAAGTGAAAATTTTCCTTCAACTTTGAAACAAGAAGAAATTAAAGTTTAAAAATCATTGATTGTTTTAAATTATTTTGCAGCCATTTTCTCTGTTGAACTTCCCATTGAAAAGCTTTATAAATGCCTGATGCCTCCGCGAGGAAAGAGAAGAAGGTGACAGAAGCACTGCTTGTGTTACAGATGCTGCCTGACAATACTGCCATCCTTTAACATGGTTTTATTTAGTTATTACAGCTATCTCTCTGTAAATGACATTTAGGATTATTTAAGATTATGTTGTAATCCTTTTAATCCTTAGTGCTTTAAATTTCAGGCTAAACACCAAAACGCAAACTAGCACTTAGCAGGAATGTTTAAAATATATGATTCAAACATAAATCTTTTTATTCACTCTTTCCCTGATGAAAACCTAGTGTTGCTTTTAAGTTAACTAAGAAAACTTGTACCCCAGTTCATTACAAATCACTCGGTTGCTAAATACTTTCGCAAGCTGCATCAAACTGGTGATGGTCCTTGACAATTAGGCTAAATGCAGAATTAAACAAAAGTTAGCACTAATGAACATTTACTAGTTTAACTTTGAATTTGTACGACCTTTTATAAGTACACAGTGTCTTTCTGTGTTTGTATGTATGTGTGTGGAGATAGTCACTTTATTTCCTAAGGTCAAACTATTAGATGTGAGTTATATACATAGACACACACACAATGTATATGCATACATGTATATACACATATTATGACTTGTCTATATATACTTTATTATAGAAGTAGCTAATGATTTTTAAAAATATATATTGTCTATTATTAACAAGTACTAATTAGGCCAAAGACTGTTCTGTTATAAAATAGGCAGATATTCTTGAACTTGGCCATCATTCTCAGTGAGCATTATTCTGATTTGCTGAGAGTTGTTGAATACCAAACCTTAATACTTAATTTATGTTGTCACTGTTATCTTACCATGTACCAATCAAATAAGATTGAATCTACATCAAGAGTTTAATAAGACTTTGAGTATGAAAGAAATTTGGTTTTTAATACAAAAAGAAAATGAACAACTCAAATGTCCAAATGGCATATCCAAATGAACGAAACAAATGAAATCCTTCCGTTTGTTGTGTCGCAAATGTGTCTTGCTGAGTCTTTCAAGCATATTTCAATTTTTTGTTTGTTTTCCTATTCATTTTAAGTTCGACTTCCCCACAGACATTGTAATTATGTGGCATATAATTGCTAATCCATCAACTTTTTAAAGACAGATTTCAAATTTTAAATTATTTCTAATTTTGCTTTTCTTTGATTTTTCTTGAACCAAAAATCTCAATAGTCGTTTACTATTTGTAATCTATAATTCATAGACTGAGATTGAACACCAAACCTAATTCAAACTTGGAATTCTAAAGCTATTTCTGATGTAGCACATCAGCTGAAGCTATGATGGTCTTTTTCAGTCGGCAAGAAACACTTCATTATTCTGTAGGTAATGAAACCCTTGTACACACACACTCAAACATCCAACAATGCCTTAATACCATGTTTTTGAGATATAATCATGTTTATTTTGATCATTTGAGAGTTAGACCAGCTAATGTATCTAATCAAATATTGATGCAAGTCATCTAGATTTAGCTCTCTGGCAAATCGTTCCTGATGCTTTTTTGTTAACAGAACTATAAAAGCTATTCATATTGTTCCTCTCTAAAGGCTTACTCTGGTAGTCTGTATCTGTGGATACATATTAGTAAATTTTATCTAGGCTCATGTGTTTCAGTGATGAAAAGATTTCAGCATGAAAACCACATGATTCATCCCAAAAGAAGGAAGCAGGAAATGCAATTTGAATCTTTCTTTAGCTTTGTCATTCACAACATCCTTATAATCACCTCTTGTTTCTCTAAACTAAAGGATACAAGACAAAAAAAAGATAAACTGGATGTAAGAACACTGAGGCCCCATGAACTGCTCAGGTACCTACAAACAAAACTAGTTGGCAAGATTTTCACCTCCAAGACGCTACCAAAAATGAGAATAGTTTTTAATATCTTTGGAAGTACCTATATTCAGAAATATGAAAAACAAGTAAAAAATTATAACAGGAGGTGGTTAGACACATTTGGAAAAGTTTAGGACGACATATATCAACAATATAGGTGGTTTAAATGTATATCTATGTGTATTATGTTTATAGTTATGTAAAATTATACATAAATATTTTTCTTTGATATTTGCAGCCCTGTATACATCATACACACTTGACTATCATCCTCACTTGTGATCTAACTTAGTTCTTCATAAGGTTAACAGAAGGAACTGAAAAAGGCTGCCTTAGCCCAACTCCAAGGGTTTCTATTATGTCGATGTCAAATTTTAATGTCTTTATTTTATAACATTGGTGATTAGGATGCTAAACTCACAATACATAATAAAACTAAACCACTTAGTTCACCTAACCCAGTTCAGAACTAGTCATACTGATCATCTAGGTTGTCATAGAGGCTAGGATTATAACCTCTAAATTTTGTTATTTATGGCAGAATAACAAAAAGAGTAAGAAATAGGAGGACCGGATATATCACTGATCTACAATTCCTCACTTTAAAACAAAATTTATTTTTCCTAGATTCTGTAAATTCACATTCTAATCACTTTGGCTTTAGTCCTTTGATTTCTAGGCAAGTATATTTAGTCTTCTTTTCTTTCTTTTTTGTTCTCATTCCTTCTTTCCTTCCTTCCCTTCATTTTCTTTTTTGGTAAAAAAACAAAATCTCTATCGTATCAAAAATGAATATCTAAATAGAATAAAATTAGAACCAGAAAAATAATCTATTCTAGAATATGTTTAAAATTTTTTTTATAATTTATAAAATTAATGTGAGTCCAAATTATTTGGATAGACCTGAATTAGCATTTGGAAAATGCAGACCAAACTGGAAATCAGTTTTTTTCTCTCCAGTGAGAGTTCAGATAGTAAATGTCATGTATCTATACTTCTATGAGACCCAATATCTTAATTTTACTGATGCATTTAAGAACAGAATTGACTTTTCTTCAAGGGCCAAAATGGTCTTAGAAGACATTTAATATAATAATTATAATAATCTAGTTCCTTGGCTACTAAATGATACAAATTCTAAAATATATCTATAAAGTTATTAGTTACTTTGAAAATATAAAAGTAAATTAAATCTCATATAAACATAGAAAGAGATCAACCACCATAATCTAAAGTTATTAACTGCCAAAGGGATTTTAGTAACATCATATGTGAAATGTTAAGTTTTCCCATTTTCTTTCTTTAAAGGATTTCCTCTGGTTCTTTCCATTCAATGGAACATGATTATAGCACTGAAATTATTAATCACAGTTATTTTTTCCAAAAAGTTAAATTATGCAGTATGAAAAGATCCAATATAGTTGTTTAGCTCTCTCCATCCTCCTAAGTCACACTGGAAAAATGTAATTTATGACTGGGAGGCAGGAATGACAGTAAATGCAAATAGTTTATCATAATTAGTGAATCTTACTTTGTGTATGTCTGAAAGTTCTACATTAAACCCATTTAAGTCAAATATTCTAGGTTTGAACCACAAACAGCTATCAAATACATTGCAGAATTAAGTGACTTTTGCATGTAGAATTAAACACACAGGATATATTTTGTGTTTAGATAGCAGCCAGTCACCAGGAAAAAACAACAAAACAAACCAAAATTCAACAAGGAAGAGAAGTCAGTTTTTCACAATGACCTTCGCACAACTAGTTCATGCATATGAAAACATCACAACAAGGTAGTCTTATTTTGATCACTCAAGAGAGCTCAGATTTAGAAGGAAAAGGAATAAATTGAATATATGTAACAGTCTTACCTGAAAGACATTCTTTCTGCTTGATTTTTCCTTGGCCCATTCAATATGTGCTCCACACAAATCCACACTTTCTGGTTTGTGCCCAGTTTTCTGTAAACAAAGATGAAATAAGAATAAAAAGCATACAACATTGTTGATGCATGTTAGAAAAAATAAAAGTTTATTGAGTTAGCAGCTATACATATTTATGGTATAAAGCCTTTCTCTCTCTTTTTTTTTTTCAGTTCCAAAGAGATATCTGCACCCTCCTGTTCTCTGCAGCATTATTCACATTAGCCAAGACATGGAAACAACCTAAGTGTCCATCGATGGATGAACAGATAAAGAAAATGTGGTATACATATAATGGAACAATTATTCAGCCATAAAAATGGAAGAAATCTTGCCATATTCAGCAATGTAGATGAACTTTGTTTCAGTTATAAGATGAATAAGCTCTGGGGATCAAATATACAGCATGATGACTATACAGTATATAGTATATATATAGTATACAGCATACATATACATATGTTAACATTGTACCGTATACTTGAAAGTTGCTATGAGAGTAGATCCTAAATATTTACACCACACACATACACTCAAAAAGGTAACTATGTGAGGCTGGCCCAGTGGCGCAGTGGTTAAGTTTGGCCCATTCTGCTTTGGCGGCCTGGGGTTCGCAGGTTGGAATCCCGGGCATGGACCTACACCACTCGTCAAGGCTGGTAGCATCCCACATACAAAACAGAGGAAGATGGGCACAGATGTTACCTCAGGGCCAGTCTTCCTCAAGCAAAAATAGGAAGAATGGCAACAGGTGTTAGCTTAGAGCCAATCTTCCTCACCAAAAAAAAAAAAAAATAATAACTGTGAGGTGGGATGTGTGAATTAACCTTACTGTGGTAATCATTTCACAATATATATGTATATCAAAATAACATTATATACCTTAAACTTACAAAGTGTTACTTGTCAATTATATCTCAACAAAGCTGAGTAAAAGAAAAAACAAATTTAATAAATATTTATTAAGTGCCAACTGTGTGCCCTTTAGAAGTTGACTTTTCAGACTTTTAAAGCTATACACATAAGTATATGTATTTAATAAATTTAATTTAGACCAAATAGATTATAGTATGTGTTTCCTTTTACACAATACAATGCACATGTCACTTAAAAGCTATTTTTACTTCAGTAATTCATAATGATCAATTAATGGGAATATCATCATCTACATTTGCCTCTTCATAGTTTCATTTGGTTCAAGTGAATGATACTCATATAACTTTAAATTTGCATAACTCCAGCTATTAAAAAAATGCTTATCTGTTTGGGAAATTTCTTTACTATTTTTAAAGAAAGTGATGCCACATTTCAGACTCCAACTATTTTCATATATTCTGAGCTACTCTAGGTTTCTCTGTGGATAGATTCAGTACTTTTCTCAAACAATTTTCCATACAATACTTTAAAATTTAGTATACAAGCCTTATAATATTTTTAGACAATGTTTTTAACTTTATTAACTTTAGGTTAAAACATATAATTATGAAAGAATGGTAAAACTGTCATAAGAAATCTGTCCAAAATTGTTGCCTCATAGCCACTATGACAGTTTAATACAAATAGACTATTTTTCAGAAGAAGCCAGAAATCTGAGGGTTTTTATAGTAAATTGTGAGATTTTTGATTTTTGGCAACTCAAAAAATTTTGTACAAGCCAAGCATAACTTTCCTTTAGGAAACATTCAGCTGGCAGGAGAGCAACTGATAGCCTATCTTTCCTTTGTTAGATGAGCGTGCCTCTTACAGATGGTGCAGTCAGTGAAGTATTTGTACTGGTTCACCCATGCTCTGCCACCTAGGTGATCACTATTGTGGAAAATCTCAAAGCATGATAATAATGTTCATTGTCGAGTGATTTATGATGTAGAAAAAATTAAAAACAACCTGCTTCTTCTATAGTTAATTAAATTATGGGATACTCAGAACCAACAAAATAATCATTAAGCTTATGTAACGAAAGAAATTATCTTTCCCATATAACGCAGTCAGGGGAAAAAAGAGGGAATTATTTTATATAAGAAGCACTTTTTATGTGCCAAGCACTTCTCTAAGTGTTTTACAGCTATCAATTTGTTTAATTCTTATGAGAATGGTATGCAGTAGGTACTATTATTACCATCATGTTACAGGTAACAAAACATGCCAGAATGGGTAGGTAAACTTTCCCAAGGTAATGCAGATAGAAAAAGAGGAGCCAAGATTTAAATGTGAGCAGTGTCACTCCAGAGTCTCTTCCTAACCACTATGTAGTCCTTTAAAATTGAATGTATGTTATGATCATACTCATGTTAAAACATAACACTTGGGGAACAGATATGCCTTTCTTACTAGACTCTAGTACAGACATATTGATTTCTTTTCTGTCCTCTGTTAAACTTTGATTTCTTTTCTGTCCTCTGTTAAACTTGATCTTCCCAGTGGGCCTTTACACCACCTGTTTACCTGGAATACCTCCCAATCTTCACATGGCTGACTCCTTCTTATCCATCAGGTCCAAGCTAAATGTCACCTTGTCAGAGGTCTTCTCCAACTGTCATATAAAAGACCTGTGTTCCAGCACTCCTGATTTCTCTCTATCTCACTACTTGTTTTAATTTCATGGCAGCCTTCCTTCTAACTGAAATTAACATATATATTTTTATATGCTGACTATATGTTTTTTCCTACTAGAATTAAGTTCCTTGAGCTGGGGCCTTTTTTGCCTTTTCCTCCACTATTTTTCCCAATATATGGAAATGTATGGAACAGTGTCTGCCACATAGTTGTTGCTCAATGAATATTTGCTGAATTCATGAATGAAGGGAAAATACTAAAATACAACTAGCTTTTGTGCTTTGGAAAGGAGGTTGGGCATCTTAGAATTCCCAATTTTATAACAATTAAGATTTGTATTTGGTTTAACAGTTAAGCAGTCTTTGTTTTGTGAGGAAAAGTGATAAACAGTTTAATGGATTCATATGTGGATTGAACCTAGGATTTCACAGAATCATTCAATAAATATTTATTGCATACCTATTATGTGTCAATGTATTGGCCACTGTGCTGGGCACTGGGACTCCAGAGATAAAGAAGATACTGACTCTTCCTTTAAGAATCCCATAAAAGCCTCAGACTCTATATAATTTTCTATAGATTCTCTCTCTATATATAGAGCTAGAGGAGATCTATGGGTGAAAAGCAATCTAAGCTTTCCCAGCGTTCTTACCATCTACCTCTGCCAACCTTTAACTGTTCTCATCAGCATCATACACTAAATCCCACGGCTTTGGCACTTGGCTTGGGTTTATCTCAATTGGAACTGTGTCCATCACTTGCAGTCACCTCCTAGTGCTCATTCATGTGACCTTGCCGTTGCCCCGTCTCTTGCATTCTTCAGGAGCTCACTGATTCACCTCCTCTTCGCTTTAGCAATCTCCATTCTGCTTTTCATCTAACAAAACCCACTTTCTGAGTTTTTCTTACTCCCACCCTATTGTTTGTTTTTGATGTTATTGAAATCGGCAGATCTTGGCACATTCTCCCAGTCTCTCAAGCCCTTCTTGGTTACGCTTCCTTTTATGTCCAGGCCTATGTTCCTGATTCCACAGTCACTTCAGCCTCTCTCTCTCTCTCCCCCCATTCAATGATCCCTTCCACTCTCTCATCCACCTGTTGTTCTTCTCCAATCTTCCTCATATTCCCTAATTCTGGAGAAATAACTTTTGACTACTCAGTGTAGTAAAATGGCTTACTCCTAACTCACAGAGATCATAAAGCCTTGTGCTAGCATATTCACAATTCTTCTCACTTTCGTAGTTAGTCTGTATGATCAAAATAAACAAATATAAACTTTAATAAATTCCTGTATGTCTTGCCCTCTAAAAGCTTTATATCAATTTCTCATTTATTTCTTACAACAATCTCGTGAAGTTATTACCATTGCCTTCAACTTACATGTGCAGGAGCTCAAGCAGTGAGTGGTTAAGCGTCTTACATGAGCTCACACACTTAATAAGTACTCGAGCTGAAATAAGAATTCATTTTTATCTGACTCCAAGTCCCAAGTGCTTGATAACAACACAATGTATGGCCTCCCCCCTATACCCATACTTTCTTTCTACTATGTTCCACAATGACCCTTTTAGGTCCCCAAATAAGAATTAACATTTTCTATTTCTTGTTTGTAAAGGTCATTATTTCCCGTTTTCTCTTCTGGCTCTCGGAATTCTGGACCTGGGTCTGTGACTCTGGTCCATCTGTCTAATGAATTTCCATGCCTGCACATGATAGTGGCGTCTATGAGTATCAAAATCATGGTCAAGGCCATACAGTACATAAACAACTCACAAGGCATGTCCCATTTGGCCTCAGGGGAAGAGATGCTCCTTCTTCAACCTAAGGCTTTTCCTCTCTAGTTCCATCCAATCTTGTTTCTCATTTTCTGAGTTGTCCCTTTTCTTTTCCTTTCTCAACCTCCCACTCTCAAATAGATTATATCTTTTAGCCTATAACCATGCTCAAGTTACTCCTGTTTAAAAAAAAATAGAATAAAGCGAATCTCAACCCTACAACCTCACTTTTTCTCCATCTCATCTATTTCCTTTTCATTATTGCCAGAGTTTTCTACAGTCACATGCTCTGTTTGCTCAAGTTCCATTCTCTTTTCAACACACTGTAGTCCTTCACTCCCTTCCTTGACTAGTCTAAAACGTCTTAACCATTAAGGTCAACAAAAACAATCTGATGTCTTCTCTTTCGTCAACATTCTACTCAAACTCTGTATGATTAGATTCTGCTGGCCTTTCTCCTTAAAACCTTCTGTCCCTCAGCTATGGAGACATTTTCTCTCTAAATTCTTATTTCACCTTTTATGCTCTTCCTTCTCTGTTTCTTTCACTGACTTCTCTTCCTCTTCCCACTTCTTAAATGTTGGTAATCCTGGTTTACTGCCTTCATTATTTTTCATAGTTTACATGCTTCCTGTGGGTTTTGGTCTCGCCTCTGGTCTGATCCGTCACTTACAATATGTTGACTCTTCAGTGGTTCTGCTGGCCGCCATCTCCCTCTTATGCATCAGAAGTGTATTTTCTAACTAACTACCATTAGGATGCAGCACAGACACCTCGGTAAAATCATTTTCTTCTTCTTAAACGTGCCCCCTTTTTCTCTATTGCTCTTCTTAGTTAATCATCCTTCTATTCACTTCATCTTCTTTGCTTTCTTAATTCTCCCCTTTCCCTCACCACCCACAACCAAAAAGTACAAAGCCCGAATTCCAGAACTAGCTCCCTCTTCATCCTATGACCACAACCTCATTAGAGCTCTTATTTTCTCTCATCTGAATTCTTCTCACTGTTTCCTCTGTGACCAGTGAAACCATTTCAATTCATTCTCCATCTTTTGTCTTTAAAAAAAAAACACACAAATCTCACCATATTTCTTCTGGAAAACTTATCTGCAGGATAATATACAAATCCCTTAGTAGGGCATACAGGCTCCTTTCCATCATTCCCCAACCATCCTTCTCAATTCCATTTATTCTCCCATTCTTATACACATCTGCTATGCTAAATTCACATCAGTTTCCAAAATGCAACACTCTATACATCTACAGAAAATGCCTTCACAACTCTGCGCATTGTGAATATCAGTATGCATGCACCCTTTTCATCCAGAACACATTTATCTCTCTCTTGAATCCACTCTCCTTGCATGCCATTTGCCCCAATTCTGCTCATTTTTGTGGTGTATCTCCAAAATAATCTCCATGAAGCTCTCGTTTACCTCTGCAGGCACAGTCACTCACTCCTTCCTACCATTTCCCCTATTCTGAAACACACTTTGTTACAATTCTTTTTGTTGTCCACACACTGCAACTACTTTTTGGTGTATCTCTTTCCCCCAGCCATCCAATCAGAGAACAGGCTGGGTTTGTCTTATACTTCATTTCCTCCAAATCTAGCAAAGTAGCCCAAAACAAGCACTTAACAGATATTTGTTACCTGTTGAATGAGTTTATAAACTGGATGGAGAATTACAATGGAAAATTTCCAGATTCATTCCAATGCATTAACAAATAATACATCTCAGAACAATAGTTTATAAAATGAGAAATACATAGCAAGTAAAAGCACAATATTCCTATATATACTGACCTTTAGTAGGAACTGATCTTATGGCACAATCAAAGCAAATAATAGAGATTTGGGGTGAATTCAGAAGTATGCCAGAAAAAGCTAAAGTGATTTGAGTAAAATTCAATGAAATAAATATATCAGCTTCAAAAAGCAAAAACGAAGATAAGTAGATAGAAGACTATTTTAATTGATTCTAATCAATAGTTCACTTTTACAAAGCTGAAGCAGAAAGATCTAGGTTTAAAGAATAACTTTGGGGACTAGGCTTTATTAGAAGTGAAAATTTTCAATATTTAAGCCTTGTTAAACACTGGAATAAATTGTTCAGAAAAGTTGTAGAATTTGTTTGGAAGACAATCAAGATTTTACTCAAGAAGCCTGAAATTAAAGAATCCTTTAATAGAAAACATATTTTTAATTCTACAGCTATAAAACACAAGAAAAAGTCTGCTAATGAACTACATGATGCCAATGGATCATATTGTACATCATTATAAAAATATACTTTTTAAAAATTGACTAAATATGGATTTAAATCTGAGTGGACGTATCATATCGCTTCTGGGGTAAACTTAAAATATCAATGACTGATTTTAAAATATTTAAATAGAATTATTTAAAAGTTACTGCTTCTGGACAATAAAACATAAAAGCCTCTTTGTTGGAGCAATGTGAAGTCATTAAAAATTGATCCTGGGTTTTGTCCACTTCTGATTTTTATTATTCTCTTAGTCCATCTTAACCATTTCCAAATAATAGCTGAAAGGGTATTCTTTCTATAATATATTTTTCTCTGACCTAGATTAAACCTTTAGGATTAAGTTTCTCATTTTTCTTTACGGGATATTTGGGGTCTTTTAATGTATCTTAAGAAAATATCAAAGGCCGATGCTCTTTTGCTGGATGGTATTTTCCATGATGAAGATTGGGCATGTGTGTAGACAACAAATCATTGAGCCACTCATCTTCACATCATTATTACCAGATGTGGCTAAAAAAAAAGACAAGGCTCAGATTTTATGAAACAGGTTATTAGCTACCATTTTTTATTTTGGATTAATTGCTGTTTCAGCATATAGACTCAGATTATCCCTATCAGTTTGAAACATGAAACACAAAATCTGTTTAGAGGAATTAAGTTTTATCACATAACTGGTTTTGATTCTGGAAAATCAGTCATGGAGGAGGATAAAACTCACTTATAAATTCTCATTTGGGCAAAATGATTTAGGAAAGAGTGCTGAATGGATACCTGATCTTATTAATGTCTAAAGTATGGCTACTGTCAACATAGAAAAGGATACTTTGATTGTAAGATGTGGGTTTTATGTATATGAATATAAATGATGTTAATAATAACTGAAATTGTTTCTACAGTGAAATTTCTCAGTACATTACAAGACCAAATCAAACCAGATTTTCAGAAAAGCAAAACTTTGTTAGTGATTTGGGGCACTAGAATTTTATGTTTGTTTGTTTGTGGGGTTTTTTTGAGGGGAAAGTATTCTCTCCTTTTCAAGAAATGAACACCTATTGCATTTATTCCTGAATCAAAATCTTGCTAGAATAAATAAAATAGCTTCTATTTAGTCTACTTTCCTTATATGCTGCTATTGTCTTATATTTACATTACATAAAAAACTATTTTATTCTGTACAGTGAGTAGCTTGGGCACATTTTTGATGCCTCAGGTGCCCCGTCCGAGTCCCTCCTTAGACCCTCATCCACCCAGTCCACCTCAGCTGACCCTGTAGACAACCAGCCCTGCTTGAGCCCATATGGGCCCACTCCCTGAGGATCACCAGACACCTTCCTGGAATGCTAGGCCCTCCTTCCCCGCTGCCAGCATGCAGACAGGCTTTCAGCTCCCCGACCACTTCTAGATTTGGATGAAATGCCACTTTACAGGGTTTAAGATCTGGCTTTCTGAGTAGCCATCCATAGGTGTGCCCAGGGTCTCTATGATGTAGGCAGTGAAGACTCTGGGTGGTGAACTTTGACCAGAAGGGAGCAAGAAATGGAAAGAAATATGGCAGATAAATTCCTCTCCTTCTGTTCCTGCCTCCCACAGATTGTTTCATGCTTTATCCAGTGTATTTGCAGCTTCTTTCCAAGTCAAGTGGTGCCCCTGCCCAGTGATCCTCTGTATCTCTTTGAGGCTCACTATAGAGTGGTAGACAGCATGGTAACACATCCCCTCCACTACTTCCCATCGTTTCCTGCCTTACTTCCTTTTTACTTCACTCTCTGTGTCCTGGACTCATGCCTCTCAAATAAAGCATGGATGCTTAATTCGGGGTTTGTCTTCTAGGAAATGAGGGTGAGACGATTGATGTTACTCTCCTTGTGGCAAAGATGCCTAGCTCTCCACCAAAATGTGTGCTGTGCTCCCTCTTCAGGAGTCTAGAGTTATCACTGGGAAGCAGCTCTCCAGCCAGAGACTCCATTTTTTCCCCAGCCTCCTTTGCATGAACATATGGCCACATTACTGCAATGTCAACAAGAATGATGTGAGACACTTCTGGACTTAAGGCTTTTAAAGAGCATGCAGACCTTCCTATGCTCTCTTTACCTTTACTAGGGGATGGCAGAACCAAAAGATAGAAGAAGCACCATGGAGAAAAGATGATCAGGAATATCTGTTTTGGACTGTGGTATGAGTAAGAAATGAGATTCTGCAGAAATTTTGGATTGTATTTGGACAGCCAGTAGTAGTCCCCTACCCGATAAATCTTTATATTATTGTTGAGAAAACTAAGACGGGGGGCAGCCCCTTTGGCGTAGTGGTTAAGTTCGTGTGCTCTGCTTCGCTGGCCCAGAGTTTGCAGGTTCAGATCCCGGGTGAGGACCTACACACCGCTTATCAAGCCATTCTATGGCAGGCGTCCCACATATAAAAAGCAGAGGAAGATGAGCATGGATGTTAGCCCAGGGCCAGTCTTTCTCAGCAAAATGAGGAAGATAGGCAACAGATGTTAACTCAAGGCTAATCTTCCTCATCCAAAAAAAAAAAAAAGAAAGAAAGAAACTAAGACAGGGATTTTAAGTATACTGCCATGAAGTGGCAATTTGGGCATTTGAATTCATTCTATCTGGTTTCAGAGCCTGTTAGCCACTATACCTTATTGCTTTATGTAGTAATAATAACCACAATAATAAATATAATGAAGATTTATTATCTTTGCTATGTGCCAGGTGCGTTACATCTATTTTCTCACATAATCTCACAATAGCTCTGTAAGGTAGGTACTCTTATTAACCCCATACTGCAGTCAAGATATCCAAGGATTACAACAACAAACAAAATGTGAACCTGGGATTCCTTACCCCTGTAGTCTGACTTAGAAGCCCCTATTTCTACCTAATATGGTATACTACCTCCCAGAGCATTTCAATATAGTGGTGAATTTTTATGAAAGACTAAATACATATATTCGGTAAATTAAAAAATGCACTGTGGAGTAAAAGTCCATTTTATCTTAGAGAAATGAAAGCTCTAAATCAGATGCATTACATTGACCAAAACGATAAACCACAGAAAGTCAAGCTTCATAATTAAAATAGTTTTCTGAGAGAGCCTAAGGTGAGGTTTATTGGACAGTAAGCTATTATCCATTTATAAAGCATCCTATCAATTTCATAGATTTTTGCTGTTATTAAAAATTATGTAAGATACAGAATTTACTGTGGTTAATGGCCAAATCTTGAGAAAATTATGACCAGAGAACATGGCTTCATTTATGATAATATCGATCACTTGGTTTTATTTTTTTCCTTACAAAGTTTAAGTTAATAAAACACTAGAATTCAACTTACTTTTTTCTTTCCTTCTTTTCATCATCCTCCAGATTTTGGACTTTTCTTTTCTAATTTTTTAAATGTATGATCAGGCCATGCGAGATTGCAGTCTATGGCTATGCTCATAAACTGCCTCAGTGATAACCACGCTGACTTTGCCAGAGCACTATGATCATGAAAATGAAAATATGAAACAGAGATTTAAAATGCCTTCACTAGGCTAAGGTTGGTGGATCTATCATTTGTCCCTCCATTTCTTATGATCTTTTTGAGCAGGGATCTGAATAAGGGCTTGATACTCACTTTACAAAGATAAAATCATTCCATATTCATTTTGCACAGAATACTCAATAATTCATGAATAGCTTTCTGATTGAAACTATTCTCATCTTTTTGCTAAATCATATCATTTTACTCCCATAAATAAGTGCATTTTATTATTAAAGTCATACTACAGTGACTGAGCATTAGATGTATTGCATTATTTAATTAATGCTTGTGTTCGTTATTTGCACTGGAAGTAAACAATATTAAAAAAGTAAACAAATTATTTTAATGAGACCTTTTATATTACTCTTTTTTTTTTGCTTTCAAAGTTATGGCTGAATGAGTGGTTTTAAAAAGTTAATAGTTTATTAAATGACTTGTAAAAGTTTTCTGTCATTACAAGTAAAATTTGCCAGTGTTTGACTCTACTAAAAGTATTAGTACTATGATGTAAAATGAAAAACATAAAGGGCCGGCCTGGTGGTGTAGTGGTTAAATTTCTCACGCTCCGCTTCAAAGGCCTGGAGTGTGCTGGTTCAGGCACGGGCCTACACACTGCTTGTCAAGCCATGCTGTGGCAGCATCCCGCATACAAAACAGAGGAAGATTGGCACAGATGTTAGCTTGGGGACAATCTTCCTCAAGCAAAAAGAGGAAGATTGGCAACAGATGTTAGCTTAGGGCCAATCTTCCTCGTCAAATAAAAATAAAACAAAACAAAACGAAAAACATAAAAATTAGCAGAAAAAAAGAAGTTACATATACAATCAGCATGTAGGTTCCATATTGAACATACTGGCTTCAGAACCATACAATTTTAGGGCAGAAATATTCCCTAAAATGTTTATAATGCTTCTGAATTTATGTAGTGATGCTACGTTTTCTGAGCACGATGTGATAAGTAACAGAAACAGCTAGTCCACTTGGTCTGAGTTTTGGTGGATGTGAAGACAAGAGAAACTTCTCAAACCAGAAATAGACTTTGCTGAATGTGTTAGTAGGGTGCTACACTGAACAAAGATTCTGGAGTCACATGAAAACACTTCCAAGTTTGCTACTTCCAAGTTTGGTGCTCACTGATGTGCTGATACACCCATATTCTTGGGAAAGCATATTTTTAGTTCTTCTTAGATGAATTGCCTTGCTTGCTTTCTTTGCACTAAGACTTCTTTAGATATGACCAATGGTTAAAAGGTCAAAGACATGAGAACATTAAAATATTTTCTGAATGAGAAGATGCCCTGTGATTTACTATGTGCATTGGGCCATAATGGTGACAAATTTAGCTGTTTTACTCTTTTCTTTGTCAATAAGAGCACAAGGCTGATAGCTCTCATCTATTTCCATAGATTTTAGAATATGTCTCTCAGATAATCTAACAAGTACTATCTTCTTTTTACTAAAGTAGAAATAAATATCTTAATTACCCAAACCTGTCTCTGAAAACTCTGAATCTCTCTTAAATTAAGGATATTTAGTATTGATTACAAAGGGCTCCATAGTGCCTACAGAATGAAATCATCTCTTCTCACAGTTCTATTCAAAGTCTTGCATGAGCTGGTTCCACACTCACTTTCTAATTAAACTAGAGTGCTGCCTGTTCCACAGTGCTATTCCTCAACTTATTCTGAGGCAATCCCTCACTGGCAGCGCATCCAGGCAACTTGTAGAAGAAATACAAAATAGCCTAGACTGGGGCATATCCACCTGAGGCCTCAGGGAATCTCTAAAAACATTTTTAAGAGCAACTATTAACACACAGTGCATGAGGCAAGGCAAGAAATCAATACATATCTGTAAAATAACAAATAAATTAAGGAATTAATTTCCCATATTTTATCACTGTTTATTTCCTTATTTCTACATAAAATGTCATTTTTCCCCCATTTCTGCATCAAAATCCTACTCATGCTTCAAAAACACGCTCAAATATCGCTTCCTCTACAGATATATTTAGAATCCTTTCCAGCTGGAAGCAATCTCTCTCTCCTCTGAGTTACCATAAAACTAACCTATTCTGTTCAGGCCATTTTGGAGCAACTATCAATGTCCATTTTTTACTATAATTACTCAATTTATGAGCAAGCTTTCTATTTGTTTCTAGACCCTCAGGGAAAGATCTGAGTCTGATTCATTTTTGTATCTTTCATAACACCTAGCATAGTGGCTTAAACATGAAGACACTCAGTGATATTCGCAAAATAAACAAATGGAGAGATAAATAGGCTAAGCATTACTTGGAACAACAGTTTCCCTGGGAAAGGACTACCTGTAGCTAGATCTATGGTTTCCCAGCATGTTTTCTTATGTTTTTTTTAATCACGTTAGTCATGTTTTATTAGAATAAATCTACATATGATTCTGTCTCCTCTACCAGACTATAAGCACCTTGAGAGCAGGGACCATATATGATTCATCTGGATATCTCTAGGGTTTTAAAAATCATTGTGTGATACCTGTTAGGAACTGTTAATTATTTGTAGAATAAATAAATGAATGGGTGCTCTAAATTACAGCTCTTCTTCCCCATGAGGCAATCCATCAATAGCCTTTTTTGACCAGGAATGCCCATTTGCCATATCCCATGGCTAGAGTCAGGTGTCTACTCCATACCAAGCACAAGCTCTAAAATTACAAAGCACAGCAGGTACCTAGGAGGCAAATTACAATTGAAGTGCTGGAGGCAATTGAAATACTTCACTGATATTAAAATAGGTAAATGTACCTGAAAAATGCAAGGGGTGTGAGTCAAGGCCTCAGAGGACAAACGAAACTGACAACTCTTATTTCTTTAGAATTTGTCCAGTACCAGAAGAAACAAATAATAACGTAGGTGTTTTGAGGCAAACATTTTTGCTCTTGGACTAAATGAGATGAAGCCACGATCCTAGAAGAATCAGCTTCCTCTCTTGTCTTTTCCCTGTGATAGGCCTGGTCTTTTTAAGGCATGTAGCATCTACACTGCTGTTCAGTATGTATTTGTTAAAAGAGCAGACATGATAGATTATTCTAGGGTGAAGACGTCTGGAGAATACTGACACATCTTTTTTTTTTTTTTTTGTGAGGAAGATAAGCCCTGAGCTAACATCCGTGCTAATCCTCCTCTTTTTGCTGAGGAAGACCGGCTCTGAGCTAACATCTATTGCCAATCCTCCTCCTTTTTTTTTTTTGTTTTTCCTCAAAGCCCCAGTAGATAGTTGTACGTCATAGTTGCACATTCTTCTAGTTGCTGTATGTGGGATGCGGCCTCAGCATGGCCAGAGAAGCGGTGGTTGGTGCCGCGTCCGGGATCTGAACCCGGGCCGCCAGTAGCGGAGCATGCGCACTTAACTGCTAAGCCACGGGGCCGGCCCCTGACACATCTTATTAAAGATTGCCTCTGGTTGCAAATCTCAACCCGTGGCACTCTTCTTTTTCCTTTTATTTTATCTTATCTTCCAACCAAACTAAAAAATTTCTCTTTTTAGCACACAGACCTTGCCCATTCTCTGTTTCATGCCATTGTTCATATTTTTTACTCCACTGGAATTCCCTGCTCACATATCTCCACATATTGAAATTATAACCATCCTTCAAGGCTCAATTCAAATCTTTCACAGATGTGAGCTCTCTCTCCTTTAAATCTCAAAAAAATTCTTCTATGTTTCTTATTTCATCTCACCCCATTTTTTGGCAGAGATGCTGTAAAGCAAAGACTATATCTTGATTATATCTCTATGCCTTATATGTAGCCCTAACGAGCAAGCTGTTCATTGTAGGATTTCAATACATATTCTTATGAAGTCTTTTCCCACCAAGGCTTATATAAATAGCACAAACTTGATTAACCAAATGCATATTTAAATGAAAGTGAGGTAGATTGTAATGAGAAACTATGCTATTTGGATCAACTCTCCCACTGAAAACAATGAAAAATGCTGGATAAAATATTTCTTTTTAAAATTACCTTAAAAGAATTGAAAGGCTGAAAAGATAGTGGGAGCTGCCAAGGTAAATATTTTTTGGAGGTAGGAATCTGACCTCAGCAAGGAAAGCTGAGTATCAAATCAACATAACTGTACTTTGCCTGAGGGCATTTGTTTATACTACATATTTGAACTTTGGTTAATCTACCTCACAGAATAATGGAAAACGTACTGCCTGAGGTCTTATGAAAGGTTAAAGGAGAACCCATATTAAACGTGTTCTCTTTCTCCAATCCCAAGGGATTATAAAGAAGACTGCCTTTGTAGAGATAAGCAATGTAAAAGGAAATAAAAGGAAGGGTAAAGAATAATTCTGCCCCTGAGAAGTTGTGGCACAGCTGTAGCCATCCTATTATGTACACATAATCTGAGAAGTTTAAACTATTAACTTACATTGAGCTAATTAGTCCCAGACCCTTTGAGAAAAATGCAAAACACTCTGGAGTAGGACACATTTATCTTAGGCTTCAGAGAACCTGCCATGATAATATTTCAATAACAATGATTAGCACACAGTCAAAGATAACCAGACACACAAGGAGACAAAGCAAAGCAACATGAGTGAGAACCAGCAAAAACAGACTGACACAGACTTCAGATGTTAGAATCATAAGACATAGACTATAAAACAACTATGCCTTCTAATTTTAACAAAATAAAAGAGATTCTTGAAAATATCTTCAGGAAACAGGTATGACAAATGACACAGTAAGTTTAAAAAAGGAAACAAAATTCTAGAAATGGAAATTACAATAATTGAAATAAAGACAATGTTTATCACAAAGGGAGACTGAATTAAAGAATTAGAAGATAAATCAAGAGAAATTATTTGGAAGGCACTTCAGAAAGATAAAACAATAGAAACAAAGAAAAATGTAAAACGTGGAGGATAGAGTGAGAAAACTTAACATAGGTTTAACTAGAGGCTTAGAAGAAAATATGAGAGAGAGCGTAATAGAAGCTACATTTGAAAAGATAATAGCTGAGAATTTTCTAAAATATATTAATGACAGTTACATACAATTTCAAGAGGCCAACAGACCAGGAAGGAAAAAGAAAAAGAAATTGACATTTGGATGCATCATGGTGAAACTGTGGGAAAACAAAGGTGAGGAGAAAAATATAACGAGCAGCCAGAGAACAGCAGTTAGACTCACGGGTAACTTCTTGATCACAAGAATGGATGACAGAGAACAGTGGAATAATATCTTTGATGTGCTGAAAGAAAATAACTGCCAACTCAAAATTCTATATCCAGAGAGAACTTATATTTCCAGAATGAGGGAGAAATAGAGACATTTTGAAAGAAACAGACACTGAGACAGATTGTCACCACAAGACTCTTACTACAGGACTTTCTCAGAATATATTTCAAACAGAAGGAAAAGTGATCCTAGAAGGAAGACCTAAGATGCAGGAAGAAATAAATAGCAAAGAACAGGGCAAATATTTGGCAAATGTAAACCAACATTGACTCTATAAAAAAGAATAAATAATGTCTGATGGTGTTAGAAAAAAAAAAAAGCAAAGAAAGAATTAAAATACCAGACAGCAATAGCATAGAGATTAGGAAGGGGATAAATGTATTAAAAGTGTTCTAAGGTAATATTTTGGAAGAGGTAAAGGGATTGGATTAGCTTTAGTCTTTGATAAGTATCAATGTTGTAATCCTAGGCAAGCCACTAACAGAACAGAAACAAAGTACATCACTCCCAAACCAGCAGAGAAAAATATGAAATGATAGAAAAAAAATAAAAGGAAAGAAAAAAACAAGACATATTTAGAGAAAGAGACAAAAGAAACATACACCATGATTCCATTTATATAAATTAAAAACCAGACAAAGTAAACTACATTTTTTAAGGGTTACGGCTATAGATGGGAAAATAATGAAAGGTGATAAAATAACAACTAAAATGCAATTTAACTCTGTGGCAAGGAAAAAGGCTGTGATGACGTAGAGACAAACGGCAGGGGGTGGGGCTTCTGGAGGGCTGGTAGAGTCTACCCTGACCTGGGTGGTAATTATGGAGGATTCTGATCAATAACTGTTAAAGTATTACATAAATATTTTATACATTTTACTAAAAAATGGCTTCTGCACTATTTTCGAATGACAATATAAATATATTGTTTTTTGGTGAGGAAGATCAGCCCTGAGCTAACATCCATGCTAATCCTCCATTTTTGCTGAGGAAGACCGGCCCTGAGCTAACATTATTGCCAATCCTCCTCCTTTTTTTCCCCTTTTTCCTCCCCAGAGCCCCAGTAGATAGTTGTATGTCATAGTTGCACATCCTTCTAGTTGCTGTATGTGGGACACCGCCTCAGCATGGCCGGAGAAGCCATGCGTCGGTGCACGCCTGGGATCCGAACCTGGGCTTCCAGTAGCAGAGCACGCACACTTAACCGCTAAGCCACGGGGCCGGTACCCAATGACAATATTTTAGAATTTTAAAGTGAGTTACAAATGATTGGTAGTTGCCGGGGGGAGGGGGAGGTGGGGAGGGAGGGTGGTGAAGGGGATGGTTCGGTACATGTGTGTGGTGATGGGTTGTAGTTGGTGTTTTGGTGGTGAACATGATGTAATCTGTGCAGAAGTGGAGGTGTAGTGATGGACACAAATTTTTACAATGTTGTAAACCAATGTTACTGCGATAAACAAAAAATTAAAAAAAAATACAAATCAGAATATATAAAAAACTATGACAATATGAACACTATCCTTTCCTTCATAATCCAGGAAATCCGGATCTAGGGACATCAGTGGTTTCAAAGGCTCCTCCTCACAGGAGGGCACGCCAGTCTGGACCAAACACTCTCTGGTTTGAGGCGGACAGAACAAAACAGAGACAATGTTTATAGACATAGAAGGGGGACAGTTTCCTGTTTTGATAAAGACTGTCTTGCGTTCTGAGGTTTTATCCTACCCAGATTTGGGGTATTTTATAATGTCCTTTCCGTTAGGAAGTGACAGTGGTAGGTTACTTTTTAATGTCCTGATTAAAAAGAAAAACAGAATAGGTCAGTCCTCCTTTTCTTTTAAGGTCACCAAGGACCCCGAGTCGATGAGTATCTAACATACACACACCAGTGAAGTGATTCTGTGTCTATTTTCGGGGGGGGCTGTTTTTGATAAAAATGTGACTTGGTCATGAACTGAAAGAACCTCAGTGAGAAAGAAAGATAGCCAAGCATAGAAAGTGGGATCAGGCACAACGTCTTGTGACGTGGTATTAAATGTGAAAGCCCTAAGAGTAAGAGCCTATGGAGGAAGACGGGGGCCCCAGGAAAATATATGTGGACATGCAGGAGGTTACGTCTAGAGCCGCAAACAGATGATGGCTTCATTTTCAGAATTATTCAGTGTTCAGACACAAGATTTTGTGCTGCCTGTGGATACATATTTCTCTTTTTGGAGGCCATACATGCTGTTGTTTCTTGAATTCATTTATTTTCTCTTCTATACATGTCTGAATCAGTTCAAGTGCAAAACTAATATAGTGTAATAATATGCTATATTATACTCTACATTATGCAATATGGAATATATTTATATTTTTAGTAGAGTATAATAGAATATAATAATTATTTCACAACTTCTATTTTTTTAATTAACTAATTTCATTCCTTACTAGTTCTGTTGATGAGTATCACTATCCTCATTTTATAGATAAGGATTCTGAAGCTCAAAGAAGTTTGAGTAACTTGGTCAACTCCTACACAGCAAAACTAAAGTGAAGTCCTCTGTGGTTGAACTTCAAAGTCCTACTCTTAGCTACTCTGCTGCTTTGTCTCACCACTGAATTAACATTCAAAGATCATTCCTATAAAGATTAAAATGCCATTTACCCTTTTAAACCACATTCTGCACTCAGGCAGTTTTTACTGACCCCTTGGAGGGAACGACAGACTTTTTCCCAGAAGCACAATGAACAATACCAGGACATGTTTAAGGGGGTACAAGGGAAAATCAGAAACTTGAGTATACATCTCTTTCAAAATAAAACCACAGCATCTTTAATCAAGGCCTGGCAATCAACGTATCGTTTCTCTGAGACTGAAACCGGTAAATGTGGGCTATCCCACTAGGCCTTTAATACTTGGTTAGAAATGTATCCAAGAAGTTGACTAGCAAGACAATTCATGCAGTACAAACACGAATCTGTAATTCTCTTCCCCAGTACCACAAAACACAGTTAGTTCCTGCCCTGAATTCACTTTGAAGACAATGAGTGCCTGGGAGAAACCATAAGACCATTGAAAATAAGGCCAAAAAAATGTTAACGAATTTCTTCTAAAAGTAAAATCTACTGTCAATTTCCAATTCTGAAATTTGAATGGGAGGCATGCGATTAGTGAGCTGAATTGCAAGGTTTGCCTACAATCTAAAAGGTAGTTTTTTTCACCTGTATAAAATTAAGCAGCTGACAATTATATCTCCTGGTAGGAGAAGATTAAAATAATAAAATAAAAATAAACCAAATGCCTTAATTTGAGATCTAATCTCTACCATTATGCCAGCACATTCAGATAAACTCTGCTCCAATGGAATTCTTCTCGCCCAGCCGGACACAGACCATCTTCTCAGCAGCCAAACTCCACAAGGCAAGGGACTTGCCTCCCTTCCTGACTTCTCCCTTAGAACTCATTCAAAGGGAAGACAAAGGACCTGCGAGTAGACGGGAGTAGTTTTGTGCCTGGCCCTTAGGGGTACTTTATTTTTCTTAAAAAGATTATCTCAACCTTACTGTAGCCAAAAATAAAAACAAAACAAAATCCTAAAACAAATTTCTGAGGCAGTTTAAATTAAAACTACAAAGGACTGAGATATATGTTTAATTTATTCATAATTAGTTTACAGATTGGACCACACTGAGACTCCAAAATCAGCAAGCCACTTGGGGATAAAGTCTATTGCAATTATCAGGAGCAAGCCAAGTGCTACCTTTTGTTCTTACTAAAATCTTCTCCTTTAAAAAAACATCTCCTAGCAAATGATTTTCTATTTCCTATTTAAAGAGGATTACATAGCAAACGGGACTAGTGGCTGGAAAGCAAAGAACTTTCCATCGTTTTATTACCTGCCAAATACAAATTAGTTCATTGTGGTTAACTCCTGCCAGGCGACCCCTTTCCCTGCCACCCATCAGGCCAATGGGGTATGGCAGGTTGGTTCCTGCCTGGAGTCCTTCCTAATCAGGAAGCTGTCAGATATGCTGCCTGCCCACTCTCTCCTACATCGTGTGGCAGCTCTGGTGTTTGGGCAGCAAGGTTTTGAGCTTGAATTGCCCCAGTAACTAGCTCTGAATTGCTCCCACTTACTATCAATGTCAAATCTCTGTGGGCATGTGCGAGGCCCTCCTCCAGGTACAATAAAGAAACCCTACAAATTTCACTTTGTAATAACTATAGGATATAGAAATTGTATTAGCTCCATTAGATGGAGTCACAGAAATATTCGGAAAGGTTAGCTGGATATAGGGAATGTCACAGTTAGACTAAGATAAAAAATCACTTTGTTAACTTAGAGTGTTTCCTCATTGGTAACACCCTATATTAAGGTGCCATTTATAAACAGTTTATTATTATTTATTAATGTGTGAAGCACTCTATCGCAGGCTAGATAACAACTTAAATTCATGTATTAAAGATGCACATACATGGTTTAATACAATTTACATCTTATAATATTCTTTAAAACAGCTTCCCATAGTCTCATCCGTTAAGCATTTATTACTAATGTATTTTATAGTGTACTTTATAATACATTATTTGAGCCAGTAGCTGCATTTAGTGATCATTTCATAAATAAGAATAAGGCATTTATAAATGGCACCTTAATTTAAAGTGTTACCTTCGCATTACTAGATAGCTGCTCGCCGTTCATCTCATTTTGTGATTATTCTCCAAATGCACCACTTAATAAAACAGACACTAAGTTCTATTTTCCCTTCATCTGATTAAAAGTTTATTGAGTCATTTCCTCTATCTGCTTTCAGATGCTGGTAGCTTGGAGGCTTTAGTGTGATTTCTGATAACCCTCAACTTTTAACTCCACAATATTTCTTTAAAGATGATAATAGTAGAAACAGAGAATGACCTACCATGTTAGACAGAGGCTGTTGCTTAGATTCTTTGTAAAATTCAATTGTTCGACTAGAAAGAACAATCCAGGAAGTAGACCAATTTTTTCTTGGGGAAAAAAAAAGAGAAAAAGCATTATCACTTGAAAAAATCATTTACAAATACAGTATGAGCAACATTTGGAATGAGTAGAGACCATCTTTATTTTTAACTAGAATTCCGAAAAGTCTTTTCTTTATTAAAATCTATAGGTGGTGTGGAATTTGGGTAGCAATAAAGACATTCTGTAATTTTTAAAGATCATGGCATTTATAGTAAAATTTTTTCAATTTGTAGATCTTCCCAAAATCTTTTTCATCTACTAAAAATCAATTTTTGTGTATCCACGGCCCCACTCCATAAAAAATCCATGTTTCTACAGCCAAAAATAGCAAAGTGTAAAAAGGACTCAAAACCCTTTCCTTCATTGTTACTTCTCTTCATTGGTTTAGTATATTTCAGAGTCTGAAAAACTAACCAGCTAAGGTGTCACTGCCTAGTTCAAAATATTTTTTAACGTTGAATCTCACTAGAAATCAAATAAATGCAAATAAAAAGTGAAACGTTTTTTCCCTCTTTGCCAATCAAATTGGCAAGAATTAGAAGGAATAATACCAAAGGTTACTAAGGGTATGGAGAAATGGATTCTCATAAAATTTTGATGGCAGTGTAAACTAACACATCTTTTCTGGAGTGAATTTGGCAATACGTTTTTAAGAAATCTTTAAAAATGTGTATGTCTTTTGACTAAACAAGTCCATTCCTATAAATTTAAATTTATCCTAAAGAAATCATCTCATAAGTTGTTAAAGCTGTGTCCACAAGAATGAAGTGCATCATTATTTCTTAATTCTGCACCTAAAATATCAAAAAATAAGAGATTGGTTATGTAACTTGCATATAATAGATTCATATAATGGAATAATGAACCCTATGCTGTAGAAGAATTCTGATACGGGAAGATTTTAATGCAGACCACAATAAAATATGTACTTCATAACACCATGCTGTGCTATTTACCTAAGACTGTCCTCACCCATCCCAACCCCTTCTAATTATTATTATTTTTTTTATTTTTATTTTTTTGGTGAGGAAGATTGGCCCTGAGCTAACATCTGTTACCAATCTTCCTCTTTTTGCTGAGGAAGACTAGCCCTGAGCTAACATCTGTGTCCATCTTCCCCTATTTTGCATATGGGATGCTGCCACAGCATGGCTTGATGGGTAATACCTAGTCCACGCCCAGGATCTGAACCTGCGAACCCTGGGCCGCTGAAGTGGAGAGTGGGAATTTAACCAGTATGCCACCAGGCCAGCCCCCAGCCCCTTCTAACTATTAACTCTCATTCGTCGGAAGTTCAAATACTACATCCTCAAATGTGCCTTCCATGACTCCCTCACATAGCACTTATGATCAATTAAAAAATAATTTTTGTAAATTTCACCTCTATCTCCTCCATTAAAATAAAAAAAAGCGCAGAATGATAGAAAGCGTTTTATCTTTACAGAGGTATCCCCAAGCACCTAGCACACTGCCTTGGAAGAGCAGGCACTAAATATATATTTATTGAGTCAATGATTGAGCTTAGGCATGGGGCAAAAAAGCTGGATATAACAATAGTTAAATCAGGTGGTGAAATCACAGCTTTCAACGTTCCTTTGTATTTCGTCTTGTTTATCAAATTTCCTGCATTAAACATGTATCACCTCAATAATTATATATGTATATTCATGTCACGAAGAAGGCCCTTTTTTAGACGGTAAAACATTAAGGAGATTAATATACAGAACTTTCTATCCATTATCTCATATTGCTGCTATTTGCTTTGGTTTAACACATTTCAAAATAGCTAAATTCATTCTACAAAAGTGGTCAAAAAAAGTTTACAGAAAGACTTTATTCAGGTGAATAAAAAACTACACAAAAATATGTTTAAAACGACCGTTCATGATCTTTGTGTAATTTATTTCCACTTGCCTCTTAGAATCTACGGGCTTGATTAAAGGATAGCTTTGATTCAGTCAAGTTAATATTTACAACAAGATTAAGTTGCTGTTACATGCTTGAAGCTTTCTTAACGCTTCACCATTGTGTTAAAAAAAAAAACACATTGGCACCAGCCCCGTGGCGTAGCAGGTAAGTTTTCGCGTTCTGCTTTGTAGGCTGGGGTTTACCAGTTCAGATCCTGGGCAGGGACCTACTCACTGCTCATCAAGCCATGCTGAGGCAGTGTTCCACATAGAAAAGCTACAACGCTACAACTATGATACACAACTATGTAGTGGGGCTTTGGGGAGGAAAAACAAAAAAAGAAAAAGAGGAAGATTGGCAATAGATGTTAGCGCAGGGCCAATCTTCCTAAAAAAAAAATACAATAAACAGAAACAAAAACACACTTTGTATTTTTCAGCATGCAAATGTGAAAACTATGTTCTCAGACCCACTAGTCTTCAAATGAAGAGTCACTTTTTCAATCAAATGATGAAAAAGGTGGGAAACAAAAATAACAGAAAGAAAACCACCTAGACCTTTTCTATCCTTCACCCTAGTGCCCATTTCTCTTTTTAGGCACTAGCAGCAGCAAGGTGAATTGGAGCAGCCATAGCTTTCTCTTTATGCAGGTCATAATACTAGATGACCCCAGATAGACAAAAAGGAAACACTGGAAAGACTGTTAGTCTAGACTGGGCATCGTTTATCTCCACTCCTTATGTCGACGGTATGTGATCAGGGAGTATGGAAGACCCTCAAACATGATGGAACCCATGTTTAACCTGCCTCTTATATTTCCCACTATATTTTTCTCTCCTGGCAGGGAGATACTATACCTTATTTGCTTCCTGTATATAGCAAGCCCTGGATAAATGGTTCTGATTTGAATCTTTCTCAGATGTTGATCGTTTACAGAATGTGTTGGCATTACTCTCCCCTTCCTTAAACTTGGAGCTGGAACTGGTTAGAACTGAAGTTGCATGAAATTCAATTATCTCGTGGTTCTCTGTTAGGACTCTGAACTGCTGTGAAATGTTCCCTGTTAGGTGAATCTGATGAACAAGCCAAAGAGGGTAAAAACTGCAGGTTTTGGAGCCTTAGTAATATAAATTTGCTCTGACAGTTAACATACAGTGCTATTTCGTTTTGAATCTGTAAACTGGAAACAATGTCTTTATGGTATTAGAATAAGAGTGAAGATTTTTACAATTTGTTTAAAATAATTTCATTTCAAAAGGAAGAATAAAATGCTGTTATCAACCTTAGATGCTCTGATTTCATTTCAGTTTTTTCCATGATCTCTTTTAAAATTACAACTAACGTAAATTATTTTGAGTACCTAGTATAAATTTGATTGTCTAGTGGAGATTTAGCGTCACAAAAAAGATGATGAAGGTAGTAATATGTCCATTTCCTAACAGGGAAAATGAGGTTCAGAGAGTTTAGGTAACTTATTTAAGACCACACACTTAGATTTAGAGTCAAATCCAGTTTCTCTGATTCCGAAGCCTGTAGTCTGTTCACGAATTTATGCTGTCTTTTTTTAAGGATTAAGCAGTACTGTCTAGGTTAAGGAGATTGTCAGTGTCAAATTTTGCCATAGTTTGGTCAAAATTCTCAAATTATAAAAGCTAGTGTGCACAGCCTGTGACAAGGTACAAGCCATCTGGGCTCTCTTATTAACTATGTTACCAGATGCTGATTAGAGGAGTTGGGTAAAGGCCTGCCACTCCCAAGCTCTTTTCTTCCCTTTGAAATTGCACTGATTTAAAGGAGTCACGTGATAGACTATTCAACTCCTCATAAGAAGCTGGCAGCGGGGGTGTGCTCCTGATGGTGGCATCTCTGTCTCTTTCCTGCTCGGGGATTATTCCGGTCTGTGATGAGCAGACTTACCTGCACTCAGTAGGGAGCATAAAACCAGAAAGCAAGTCAAAAACCTCTAGTCTGGGAGTGGCTGAGAATTCACCTAATGGGAACAACTTTTAACGTTTGGAACCTTGATCCCTGAATGAAGTCCTCTAGAGACTTGACCATTTTCCTCACGATATCTGTCCAGTCGAGTCTCATCTGATGGGTTTGGCACATTGTGTTGCCTGTAGTTCTCGGGATATCTGTGGAAGAGCTTTCTCACCCAGTTACTCTAACGCAGTGAGCCTTTTGACGGCATTGTCAGCTCTGGAGAGAGTGTGAAAAGGGTCAATTGGCAGGATTTTGCTGTGACTTGAACCTGTAGTGCTTTCTGTATGCAACCAAATCCTTATAGGTGACTGTTGCTCAGTATATTAAGAGACAGCTCAGGAAGTGAGTTACTCCTGCAAGCTTAGAGGGCTTAGCCAGGACAGGTGAGTCTAGCAGTTTCTGTTGAAACTTTTAAAACAGACCTTTCAAGGATGAAGCAATTTTCAGAATGGAAAGAAAGTCCCTGTACTCCCCTAGCTCCCCCAAAGAGATGGACACCGTCCTTAACCTCTTAGAGCTTTCCCACTTCTGGGCACAGTATCTGACATTTAGTAGGTGCTTATTAAAGGTTTTTGAGTAAAAGAATATACGGGTTCTCAAATTTCAGGAGGGTCACACATCTGGACTTTTCCTACTCTGTGTTCGCTGTTATTCACAACAAGGACTGCAAAAGCCCCCACCTCCTGCATTTCTCTTCTCTGTCCCTTAGGTCCCTAGTGTTTTGATATGTCATTCCCAGCATTTTTTAGAAATCATCTAATGCTTCTGGTTTAATACATTTTTTTCTAATTTATAATTCTAGTGGCAATATCTGAGCTTCCCTAGAGGTCTTCCTAACTTCTCAGACGTACCAATAAGATGAGCTATTATGCATGCATTGGTCCCACTCTGCCCTAGGTGTGGCACCTGGTATTTTGTATGTGTCAAGTAATTTAATCACTAAGCCAGCCACAAGCATCTATTGAGCATCTACCACATGATAGACATAATTCCAAGGACTGAATATATAAAGGCAAATAAGAGAGACCCCAAGGAGTTTACCTTTAACTCAGGGGAGACAGGCAATAAACAGGGAAACAAATCCTCCAAACAACACTGGGGCGTGGGTGATACCCTCATATTACAGATGAGAAAACTGAAGCTCAGTGAGGCTGCCTCCTACCCAGGGACATAGAAGTCATAAAGATGGGATTCAGGCCATGTCTCCTGGAGTTGAAGGCCATGCTCATTCCGCTGTATCAATTGTCTCTAGAGTGGGTGGCATGCAGCTCTCCCTTAGTCATAGTGAGCATGTCTATGCAGAGCCTCAGGATAGGCTCTGAGAGAGGAAGATACACAACTGCTGTCAAAAAAGTACTTGGACGTCTTTCTCCTAGGAGTAAGGCCACTTTTTAGCTTGACCTGGGCTGTCTTCAATGCTTAACTGCAAGCCCTTTCATCCCTCCCTTTCCATGACAGTCAGCAGGTAAATTCATCCATCATTGGGAGCTATTTAATGCCTTAACATTTCATCATCTTAACTTTGAGGGCATTCTTTAGTTTTCCACACAGAGGGATAAAAACCAAGCTGTTGGATAGACTTGAGTGTTAAGTAAGACATATAGGTCAGGAAATATCCAACTTTAGTCAGTCAAAGATTCCAGGAATAGGTGATATAGTCTCCACACAAATTTACAGGTAACAATCAGATGAGGGATTGATATTGATGTTAGAAATTCAGTGCAGGAAACAGATCCTGGGACAAGAAATACAAGTATTCATTTTAATTTTTTTTGGTCACAAAATAAAACACAACTGAGGGGGAAAAAGACAATAGAATTAGGAAGGAGAAAGGAATAAATTCTAAAAAGGACAAATATTTGAAATTTATACAATTGGTGGGACATTTTCTCCAAGTGAGACACTTCACATAACTTTTCTAAAACAAATCCTGAGTTGTAAAGGTGCAAATGCAAAAAAACTCTAAAAAAAGAAAAACCAAAAAAACTCAATACAGGCATCAGCTTGGCCGAAAACTCTTTGCATTCTACAAAATGGGCACCGGATGGCAGCACATAATTACAGCAACTTTGTAACTGCTTATCTGAAGAACGCTTGATGGAAAATGGCTCTTAAAATATTCATTACCATCGTAAGAATCTGTTAAAGTGAGCTCAGGTTTAACACATTCATTTGCTCTAATCTCAAAGCTTTATATCCTACACTCACCTCTCCTCTGCCGCCTTTAGGTAATGGCGCTGAGGCAAACCAAAGAGAGGAAAATATATGTGAGATTACTCTGTAAATTTCAGACTCTCTTTGGGGCACGTGCCTTTGTTGTCTGACTTGGTCACACTGGATTTGACTTGATTCTGCACCAGTGGTGGGAGTGAAAGTGATTGACTCTAGCGTCCCTGACTGATTCACCGCCAAATCCCACAGACACTGTTAAATGTTCTGACTTGTTCTCAAAATGGTAGATTAGGAACATATTTCTTCTCTCTCACATTCTAAACTTCTTATAATTTGCCACTGCTAAAATGAGAGTCAGAGAGACACTGAGGTGTAAATACACACATCTCTGTCACTACTGCAAGAAATGTAAAAGCTTTATATATTCAAAGAGTTTTCAGATATTGAAAATTATAATAGAGCATTATCATGGAAATCCTAAAGCTAAAGCAACCTTTTACAATTTAACTTCTATATTCCGTACTCTCCAAACTTCCCCTCTAGTCCTCACTCCTGAGCATAAAAAGAGAGACAGACAGATTCAGCCTGGAAAAATTTATTGGAATCCTGAGCAGAAAGTGCTAAAGAAAAAATAAGTTCACATCTGGATGGTACTTTAGTAGGTTCTAAAAGAAGTCTATTCTGAGTAACAATTGTTAAAAAAACAAAGAAAACAAATAAAAACAAAGATCTAAGAGCTATGGGCTCTAGGATGAAAATGGGCACCCATAGACATAACCACTGCACCACCTTTATTCCATTTCCTTCCACACCCCTCTTCTGTCCATCTTTCCCCCAACAAGTACTTCTTCCCATACCAGTCTGAAGAACAGAGCAGAGTGAGAAGCTACATGTGATAAGATGTACAGAGCCACAGATGAGATGACAGAGGGGCAGGCATGAAGTGAAGGATGTAGAGGGAGAGATAAGGGTACTGAAATACCATACATGCTGTCTGGTGCCTTTTGTAAATTAAAATATTGAAAATAACTTTCCACTAGGGCCTCACAGAGCTACAGAGATGCCTGGGCGGCTTCACTTTTGGGGATGGAAGTCTCCAAATGAAGGAATTTCTAAACTTCATCAGAAAATTTAAAGCATATTTTCAACATTTACAATTAAAAATTAAAGTTGAATGTTGAATGTATTTGGCTTTCAATCCTGTCTGTGTATCACTGGGGAAACTTGTAGAACTTCATTTCAAAATAAGGCTAAATTTATGGTCCTTTATGAATGTAAGGTACAACCAATGAGTTCTCCTTTCTCTCACCTGCTCTTGTTCATATTCAGAGATAGGTCAAACTTTTCTTAAAGGGAAAGAGAAAATATATGAAAGAGGGAAGCTAAAGAAAAAGGAAAAAGAGGAGGAGGAGGAAGCAAAATACAGACACAATACATGATGTGGATGACCTGTCATGGATTTATGAGTAGAAAACGATATAGAGATTAATAAAATAATATTTGTTAAGTGACAATTGAAACCCTTGGTATTGTTGATGGTACGAAATAAAAGGACAATATTTGCTCCCTGGCCTGAAATGGCTTCTAGCAAGAGAAAAAAAAACTAACCTACTTCAAACAGAGGACCAGTCTAAAATCTGCTAGTAACTATACATACAATAAGATTTGGGGGAAAGGAGAAGTTAAAACAAGTGACCAAGTTTCTCCATTTGTAAAATTGAAAATAGTAATACAGCCTATCTTTGAGTATTATTTCAGTATTACTGGTATAGCATTTAGCCAAGTGCTTCAGAGTAAGCATCTATTACTATTGCTTATTAACTCATTAAAATGTATAAAAAGATATAAAGTCCCTTGATAAATGGGGAAAAGGCTATCAAAAGAAATTTTACATAATAAATACAAATTATAGTAACTATGGTATACTATTTAATAGTTACTAAATTATCAATGGGATGAAAACTACACAATTTTTCAAAGTTATGATTAACCTGACCATTTTCTTGCTAAGTACAAAAACATACAGACTCCTTGGGTAAGCACTATGGCAATCCATGACAGTCTTTAAAAAATGTCATGCAATTTAATCAAATAATCCAGGCTTAGAATTTATCTTAAGAAAATATAAAAGAAAAATTGACAAGCAGTAGGAGGTTTACTCCTCCTACAGTTACAATTATAACTATTTTAGTATAAAACTGGAATCAACTTAAAAATAAAATAAAAGAAGAGTGCAGGAATGGTTTGGTATATTCCAGTCCCATTAACATGGTGGGATATTATATGTTATTAAACATGGTGACTATATCTACTATGTTCAATTTGTAAAGTGTTTATAATAAAAACAAAAACAAACCCCACAAATAATAAAAAATAAAATTATAGAACAATATGGATCAAATTTAAAGACTTCTGGTCACTGAGAACTTTCATCAGCAAGGTAATTAGACAGTGAGAGACTTGGAGGAGATATTTGCAAAGTCTAAAGCTGACAAGGTATTACTACCTAGGGTATATTAGGAGTTCTCTCAAAAAAAAATAAAAAGTGAGAAACTCAGTAAAAAATAGAGTTCATGCATAGGCAAGTCTCAGAATTCAGAACCTGACTGGCTCTAAATGGATGAAGTGATGCTCAACTGAAATACCAATCAGAGAAATAAAAATAAATGCAACACTGAAGTAATGCTCTGTAGCCATTAACTTGCAAAACTGAGAGTTATATAATGCCACATGCTGATGAGATTATGGCGAGACGGGATCCCTTCTGCATTGCAGAGAGAGTGCAAATGGATGCACTCATTCGGGAGAAAGTCTGCAGCAGCACTCAATGGATTTATAAATGTGTGTACCTTGACACCAAGCAATCCTTCACTCCTGGGACTATACTCCAGAGAGAATTCCTAACAGGTTTGTAAGGAGACATACACGTGTGGTTTATTGCAATGTTGTTTGAGATGGAAGAGTTAGGGACAATTTAGGTGTCCACTCCTGGGGGACTGACTAAGTAAAATTTGGTGCATGTACACAATAGCAAAATGAGCAGGAGATGGAAGAAATGAATTCATTTTAAGTACATTCTTAAGTATAGATAGATATCCAACACTAACACTGAATGAAAGTAGTAAGAAACAGAATGAGATTTATAACACAAAAAGACTTATGCAATTTAGAACACATTCCCCTACTCACAACTACACACTATTTTCTAGAATGCCACACATATAGCCAAATAAATAGATGGAGAGTGGATTTGATGAACACACATTCTACAGGGGATTGAAGTGAGGATTGGAGACTGAGAATAAAATAAAACCAGCTAGGGGTCTTGCCCAGAATAATGATAATACAAGGCCACACACTGAAGAGTATAAACAACTCAATTCTGTGCACCTGAGGTTAAAAAAAGAAAAAAAGGAAAACTAAAATTTATATAACTCTAAGTGAAAAAAGATGAAAGAATGCATAGTGGTATGCAAACTGATTGAAATAACAATAAAACAGAGCACAAACTAATGTTTATATGAATTTAAACTAGAACACAGAAATGGTATGCCAACTGATTAAAGTAACAACAAATGAAACAAATACAAAAGGGTATACACACTGCTTGAAACTATCTAAAAATATGTTCATGTGAGTTGGTTAGGAAAAGGGACTATTCTACTCCTCTGCTTTTTCTTGACACTACCTTCTAGGAAAAAAATTTATAAGGATGGTTTATTAATGGCTTATAGGCAAGGACACTTTACAAAACCACCATGCTGGGACATCGTCTTGTTTTCTTGAAATTCCTTTTAGGATCCGCTCCTCTTCCTTGCATAAGGCTGGAGGGTGAGAGTGACTAAAGCTGTCACCTCCTCTTTCCTACGAAGCCCCAATGAAGGCCTGCAGTGATAACACAGACAAGACCTTGGGTCCTTTTCTGTCCCTCTTTGGACTTTTTGTCCACTTGGCTGGTAAGGTAAGAAAGGGTCCTGACTTATTCATCTGGGGAAGAGTCATCGCTGCACCCTCCACACACCTTCCGTGAGCTGATACAATTGAAAGTGAGGTCAGGGGAAAAGGAGGACACTAGGTTGGTTAGTCAAAGTCAAAGAATCCCTCCTGTTGACCTTTCAGAACCCAACTCACTAAGCTAGGTTCTCCACTGGGGTGGGGACTAGCCTAGTCTCTTAAACTAGCCTTGCATTTGATCTTATCTCCTGTGCATCTCCCTCCTGGACCCTTCAAGGGAGGGTGGCTGCAGGGTTACTGCAAAGGAAGTCTAGCAGAGGGTTCGAGGCTCTGTCCACTGTCCCAGAATAAGACACAATATGGACATAAAATAGTGCTTGTTCTTTAAAATTGAAATAGCTGCTTTAAGCAGTGGAATTACGAATGATAGTTTTCTCCAATTTTACCTCTCTTAAATAAGTGTATACATACTCCATTATAGACAGCAAACAAAAGCATACTTCATTCCCTAGTGTTGGCCAGAGTGCTATTCTAGTAATGAATTGTATTATACAATTAACAAATGTCCCATTGTGTAGCTAATTAGTACATTTATCCTTTACGGTTTTAACTGTTAGTAATACAGTCCTGAGTAAATGTCTTGTCTCCCAATTTGAGCACTTACTATGTATCTTTGTAGCTTGCGTATCACCTAGCACAAAGCTAAATATATAATAGGACCTACGTGGGAAATAGCAAAAATTCTGAAATGGAGATGATTATTTCTAAATATCCCACACATGCAAAATGTCTAGCATCTTTCTCTACCCTCTTATCGATCTTCTTTTTTCCTTCAAAGTTTTTGTTATTGTTATTGCCTGAGGAAAAATACCTTTTCTCATTTCTCTCACCTACTCTGAGGTCATCTTCACCTCCAAAAGCAGTAACTTCCAACTTTTTATCTAACAGATGATTTTATTTTCCTTTTACTTTTCTCAAATGATTTTTATTTGAGCAACAAAAGTATTTCAAATCCTCCATCATTCAAAAAATTACGCTCCCAATGTATTGCAGGGAGATTATTATAACTGCAAAATAAATCCATTCATCCCCTAATCTGTTAATCCTAGAAATCAAGACGCATTATCTTATTTCTTTGTTTTTATTTTTAAGATTTCAAGTCCCAGGAGGACAAGAACCATATCATTTATATATTCTGTGCAGCAATATAGAAAGTAGTGCTTTATTGGAAATCTATAATTATATTAAAAATAGTGTTGATCATAGTGACAGCAGAGGGAAATATTCTAGTTTTGTACCATAGGGCCTTCCTTTCCAAACAATAGCAGTGACATCAATTAAGGAGACGGGGAACTAGCATAGTTATATAAAAGTGAATTAAAGAACTTTCATTACCTTAGTTTCTTTCCTCCATCTGCAATTTTAGCTTTTTGAAGATAACCTTCTTTTTCAACCATCTGCAATAAGAATGCATACGTTAAAACTGTGACAAACTCCTATGCACTATTAGTTTGAATGAACCTATGCTTTCCAAGAGTCATTGCAGTGATGGAAGTTTCCAGTCATAGAACTTCATTAATAATGCATATATAGCTTATGGGAAGTGCCCGCACGATCATAGTCATTACAAGCCGTTAAATATCCAAAAGAAAGATTACAAAGAGTAATGTGAATGATTTGTTAGATAGTGATACACCTTTACTCACTTTCCTTTCTGGGCATTGAAGTCACTTGCTTACAGAATTGATTAACAATGGTAAGACAAAGACAAATTTAATGCCTTCCTTAATTATACCGATCATCCTTGAAAAAGTTTTTTCTTTTCCCTCCTCATCGCACTTCCACATGTACCTGCTGAGGCCTGGAAGTGAGAAGAATTCAATGGGACCAGGTAACTGAGCCAGTTGAATCATGGAAGTGAGATGGTTTAAAAAGTGACAGTTCATGCGTTTCATTCAGTTACCAAAAGATGCTGTAGAAACACTACCTCATTATCTTCTTCCGTGATGTGGGCTTGCTGCCTATTAGTATTTATGGGCTTTCATTGCTAATACAGCTGCATGTTTCTTAAGGAGATTCAACAATTCGTTATAACTCCACAGAGTTTTTTGTGGAATTCTAGGCTAAATAAATGCACAATGCATATTGTGATGTGTTGACTCCCAGCAAAGTCTATAATAGGTGTTTTCATTCTGTAGCTCCCTATTTCTACCTTCTACTATTTGTCCCACACCCCTAACCCAAGTCCTTATCCTGTGTTCCATCTTTTCACTCTTGGTGAATTGCTGACATCCTTCTCCCCCGTGCTACATGCTAAAAGCCTTAAGAAGTCACCTGCCCAATACTGAAGGGCCACACTCTCTCAGTGCCACCACATAAGCTTTCCCCTGACTGTACTGCTCTACCTCCACCACAGCTCCGTCTCACAGACTCCTAAATAAATTACATCCACTTTAAAATGCAATTTGTCTCTTATTAGAGAGTCCTTCCTTGATTCCCCTGCAGTGTCTTTTAGGTGCCCCTGTCCTGAATCTCCATTTTCATCCTGCCATGATCACTATCACAGCACTGTTTGGCTCCTATTGTAATTGTCCACTTATTTGGTTGTGTCTGCACCTGTGCTGCCACTCCACCTTTCACACCTGGATTCCCAGCACCTAGAGTACTTGCTAGCACCAATAGCCACAATAATACACAATTGAACAAATGAGTGGGCGAATGAAGGAATATTTAAATACTTATTTAAATCTTTATAGGAAACTGGACAAGCCCCACAAAAAATCCATCTGCATTATGACAGGTGAAAGGAGGAGATATTTGGGGGTCAAAGAGTTACCCCAAACAACTATAATTTCATCAGTTAAAGAATTGGCTATTTACAAGACTCACTCTGATATACATGAGATCTTTTCTGACTCATTAATTATTATATTCCTAATACATAGCACAGTGCTTAGCTTTCAAAATACATTTGATGAATACATTTTTGAATAAATAATGATGAAGATAATAATGATGATTTATGATAATCATAGCAAAGTATTTTTCACACATCTACATTTCCAGAAAAATTCTTTTACTTTACCATGTTCTCCACAAGTACAAAAGAGTCTAAGGAAGCTTTCTTGGATAATTTTTACCGTCATGGTGTTCAATAGTGCCTTTTCTGTATTTGAGTACCTCTATTTGTTTGCTTTTCCCACCTTTTATTCTATGTATACTCTCACTTTTTCTTGGTGCCGGGAAATCTTATTTGTGTACCCCTAAAACAAGTATAATAAGTTCAGTGTTTAACTCTGGGCATCTCTGGTTTCTACAAATGTTTGGAAGAAAGATGTTTTCAGTAGCAATTAACATCACAGATGAGGTCCTTTTCTTTAGGAACGTATATTGAGAAATTTTGTTGTGTAATCATAGACAAAATTCATTGTCTTACTTGAGCTTTCTTCTGATGAAAATAAAATAATTACTAAAAGCTTGAATTTATCTACCAAAAAGCTACAAAACCTCTCAACCCTCATAAAAATTGGTGCATACATTCTCAGCTAAGAATATTGCTTTTTTCCCAAAAAAATTTACTAAACTCGGTGGACACTTAGTACCCAGAGATGTGTTGTTGATGACCATTTCTCTAAAAAGAGTAGGGAAATATGACAAGAAAAAGCTAATACTCTTGCAGGGAGAAATCAACACAAGCAAATTCTCTCCCCTTGAATACATAAGTAATTTCCTCCAAACACTGCTGGCCCTCCAGGATACCAGAGATTGAGGCCAGGGGCTAGATTTCTCATGTCAGGACTCTATAAATGTGACATCATGCCATCAAACACGCTGAGCCGGTCCCCATGGTCTTGAGTCAATGCAATAGAGTTACCAGGCACCACCATACAGAGGCCCCAGGAAAAGGAAGGAGGAAGAGGTGAATAGCAAGTCAGTTATCTTCTCATATATCATCTTCCAGAGCCCAGATTGCCTTCCAGGTCATTAGAAGAAGCTAATAAGCCTTCTATGATGTACTCTTACCTACTATTCTTACTACTACCATGCATATTTTTACATATCTACATGTACCTGCATGCACATTTCTACATGTAGCTATATACATGTACAACCATCATGTACAACCAACATATTCCCACTTCTGAGATCAGGTGTTCATTTTTCTTCATTGTCTCTTCCATACTTGATGTACACTCATTCATTCTAGCAACAAATTTTCAACTAGTAGCACCTCTTTCCCCTAAATGCCAGCTACTCTGCTCACAGTGAGACTGCAAAGGTTAATAGGACAGTCTTAATCTTATTGAGGCTTACACCCTTGTCAGCTGACATTCAAGATACTCCTGTTCCTCATTTTTTAGTGACTGTCTATGATACTCCCCTCTAGACATCTCAGAGATTCAGGCCAGCTTTTGCTCTGGAATAGAAAACTCCAATCAGGCTTCCTACACTGAAAGCACTGTATTATTTTAAGTCTCATGCTGGCAAGCAAAGCTTCCATGAGGTATATTTACTATTTCTTATTTTATTCCTTATCATACTTTGAAATACCTCATCATGTCCCAGGCACTAGGTATCAGTTATTCTGGGAGGCTCATAGGAGCTAAAAGAAGTATTATTAGGGCAAACAGAAGATTGCTATGTATTTTGTATGTGGGTTTGCATATGGTACCTTATCAATTATTTTAATTACTGATTTCTACTTTATGTTAATGCCATGGTCTGAAGGGACAATGATCTATAAGTTATGTTTGAGCATGCTGGTCATCTAGGACTCAGATGGTCTTGTCTCTAGTAATTTACAAAATTATATACAGCTTTAGGTCTAAGTTTAGGGTACTACATGCCAAGTTCTAGGCCAATTTGAGCTCTTTAAAGTAGTAGCACTTTCTAAACTATGTACACTTAAGAAATGTCAACCAATCTTTAGATGCTGAATCTGGCTTCTTGAGTATTTGTCCAATGTCCTTAGAAGCCCTGTTTAATGTTAAGTGGCAAGAAAGATCAGCAATTTGTCCAGGTTGGATGCCAGCCAGTCTGCCAGCATTAAGGAAGTACTCAGCAGACACAACAATGCTGAGATACAGATGAAAAGAATGAATGACAGTGGGACATCCAGATAGCATCTGTTTACCAACCTAAGTTGGAGGGGATAGACAAGGCAGGAGAGTGGAAGACAACTTTTGATTAATGGTAACAATCATGGTGGAAAGATCAGTCTGTAACTGTAAGTACAGATACTGCAATTTTTTATGTGAAGACTTTACATCATTCTCAGATAAAAGAAGTAGAATTGAAAACAATAGGTTTTCATCTACACCACTCTACCAAGAATTCTGTCAAAATACATGTTTATAAATGGAAATGAACTGAATCTAAGACTTTCACCAGATTTTAATGAGAAGGGATTGACTTTTAACACCAGAACCCCACAGCCCTTTTGCCTTGCTCTGCTGATGTACTTAGGTTATTTTTCTTTTCCCCTTTGTTCTGATTCTGTATTCATTGACAACCATCTGACTCCTAATTCAGCGTCCTAGGTCCTTTGATGTAGAATGTGGGTGACTTAAATAGTCAGCATCAGCATATCCCCCATTATAAATTTATAAATCAGAATTATAGTTTATACATCAGACTCTTACACATTTGGTTACTGTGAGATAGTCCCAAGGTATCATCATCCTCATAAGCACTGATAATAATGATAAATATAATTTTTTTCTAGATCCACAAAACTGAGACAGGCCCTAGCCCTGAAGTGGAGTGAGCCCTCCTAAGTAATGTCACACTGTGAAACTTTCTGTATGACTAACTAACTTTCCCCTAGGAGAACTTTGCATCATCTCTCTATAACTACAACCCTGGGCTACTATAATTTTCACACACATTTAACATTTAATTATTTTCCTATTTAATAAAGAGGAATCTGCTATATTTTTTCTGAAATTTTAATAGACCACAGTACTTGCTGATAATCTTGTTTGTTCAGATGATTTCCATTAAAAAGCACAGAATGAGGACACATCTGTTTATATCATTTTATCCCCAAATGATGCTTCTCTTTCTTTTTTAAATCTCTTCTTTACTTCTCCCCTACCCACATAAAAAGACATTTCTGTCTTCTTTCCATTAGCTTTCTTTTTTAATTGATTATTTTTCTATTTTTCAAATAAAAATTGTATTTATTTAAGGTGAACAACATAACGTTTTGATACACATACACATAGTGAATGATTACTACAATCAAGCTACTTACATCCATCTCCTCACATAGTTACCTTTTTTTATCTTTCTTGTGGTGACAGCACCTGAGATCTACTCTCTTAGCAAATTTCCAGTATACCATACAGTATTATTAGCTGTATTATTAGCTATGATCATGCTGTATATTAGGTCTTCAGAACTTATTCATCCTACCTATCTCCATTGGCTTTCCTTCTTGTGACATTGTCTTCAGGCGGCACTACTTTCCTTTCTGGGACTCATTACTTACATTTCTCTTCTCAGTCTCCAATTATTTCTGTAGTGGCTCTAGCTTTCTTGCTATAGTAGACCTGCTGACCCAGTATATGAACTTGCAGTGGACGCAATCCATTAAGAACAAAAATAAAAGCAAGGGAAAAAAATCACCTTAAAAATCCAGTTCATCTGTGCATCATAGAAAGTACTAACTTAAAAAAAATTTTAAATGTTTAAATTTACAATCACCACACATATAGCTCAAGAATGAAATGTGATGCTTTTAGAGACATGAAATCTGATGTTTTTGCCTAAGGTAAATACATAATTTACTGTGTGCATAATTTTAAAAAGTGGTAAACCAAAATTCTCAAGTCGGATACAATAGTTACATGAAAAAGAGAGAGGAAGAAAGCAAAGAAAAATGATGCTGTGTCGTACGTGAGCGGTGCTTTCCAGGGAGCAACTAAGAATTCTCGAAAAAGTTCTTGCAAAGCTGGTCTTGATTTCGGGTCTCAGAGTTAGGCATGGTTTGCTCATTGCAACTTATTTATACCTTTTAGTATATATGTTGCTCACTGCTTTCATGGATATTCTCCCTCTCCTACTTTCTCTCTCTCGGGATGAGAGAACACATTGGGCTTTGGGGTTCCGCTGAGTGTCTTGAACTGTTTTTCAGATGTTGGGTTTGGCAAAGGGCATATTATGTTTGCCAAGTACTTTTCCCCATCATTTTAAACCCCTGTGTATTTCAAAGGAAATTTTACCCACACGTGTCTGATTTATTTACCCTTAACTCATCAAAATGTCATCTTGAAAAAGCTACTATTTGATGTTTAAACCCCCCCGTAGCCTTTTCCCTGAGCCTTTCATCTTATAACCAGCGTGTTCCATTTGGTCAACACCAAAAAATCCAAGTTCTGTTTGGGAAACAGTCTGATGAGGGCACCTCTTTTTGTCTCAAGAACTTTCTTCAGCCTTCTGGAGGCTTTCCCTGTACCTCACCTCTTCTTCCTCCTCTTCAGTTTCTCTCCTCCTCCTTAAATTCTGTTTCTTTGTGTCCTTGACTTAAATGTGTTGCTCTTTCTTGGCCTGTCATCGGAGTTCAGCGAGAATGGCCTTCCCCACTACTGTCTGGGCAATTTATTAGCATAATTCAATTGTTTTGCTATAATGTAATTTCAGTCAAGGCAGTAGGGAAGAAAAGGATTGCTCAATGTTAATAACCATTTTTGTTGTTGTTGTTTCTCTACTGGAGAGTTAAATGAATTTCAAATGTGGACCTGGATGTGAGAAGTTATTGTAACCCATTTCTGTATTTTAATGGCTTCTAAACTCCTTACCATCACCTCAATGCCCTTCGTGATCTGAGCACTGCCTCCCTCTCCCCACACTCCCTGACTTATTTCCCTATTTTAGCCCGTGTGACTTTCTTGAAGATTTTCAAATGTAACAACTTTGCTCTGACCTCTAGACCTTTGCACTTTCTGTTCCTACTGTTTGCATCATTCTTCTTCCAGTTTCTTCCCTGACAAACTCTATCCACCCTGCAAATCTCCTTAAATGTCCCTTTCAAAGAGTGCTTTTACAATTACTTAATCCAAGGTAGGTTCTCCCTCTCTCATAGAAACTTGTTTTTCTGTTGTCATAGCACGCTTTTGTAATTTGCACTTATAGAATGATGCCTTCCTTTACTTGTTTAACACATCCCTTCTTCTCTAAACTGAAAGCCCCTTGAGAAAAGGACATGACTATTTAGCATATCATCTCACACCCTAAATCTAGCACAATGAATGCCTGGCACAGGGATGGCCTCAACAAATACCGGAATTAATAGACACACCCTTGTTTGAGAAAAGGAAGGGCACATGAAATGATAAAAACTTGGAGATCGTTTCTATTAGAGTTATTAAATTATATAATTTATTATTAACATAATACCAGCTTGAAGATCTGGGAGGATGTTATTTCAGAAAACCTAATTTTATCTTACCAAAGTCGAATTTTGAAAGACTGAAGAGCTTTTGGAAATTTTTTGCAATTTAAAGAAAGCACAGCCTGATCAATAGAACTATTCCCCCAAGGCGGCAGTCCTTTGTTTCAAAACAAGAAAACACTATATGCTCACAATGTCTTTCATCCTCAAAGCCCTCACAAGTATTAATTAATCCACACAATGATATCTGGCTCCAAAATGTAGAATCTGTGACTTAAGGTTTATCTGCAAAAGCCTGCTTTGCCTCCAAGCCATGGCAACTTCCTGAGCTCTGTCCTCCAAATCCTTCTAGCTCAGGAGGTAGCAGATGATTCTCTAAAACTTGCCACAGGCTTTTGACTCCTGCAGGGTTATCCGTAGACATGTCTTATACTCTTTTGATAAAAATAAAGATGATAAAGATTTAACATGTTATAAACAGTGTTATTTTTCTCAAACATTTCTTTAGGGGAAGAAGGGAAAGTGCTCTGAAAATATTAGGTCTCATGAGGAGTTCTAATATGGAATATATAAGATCAAGAAACAAATGCATATTAGCATATTTGACGTTTCATGTTTAAAATCTTTGCTGCATTACAGTACTTGTTAAGCAATCACACAGATTCTCAGAAAATAATTTAGGTCTCTTGCATTGATAGCTTACGGATTTGCATACCATGTGGCATAAATGACGTCACCTGTCAGTGAACTGGGTGGTTTCCTCCCTGAGATTTTAGACTCCAATTGGGAATGTATTTTTGTCAGTACTGAAAAGAAATGTATTATGCTTCTGTTTAACCACGTTGTCACAATCTCCTTTATTAAAGGGAACATTGAGAGGTAAAGCACTGCTACCAAACAATGATAGCGTCTATTGGAGCGCCCAGCATGGCAGATTCCACTTTTGTAAAGCGAATCATTTTCCTCCAAAGGAGGCAGATCTAATGGGATACTGTTGCCAGTTATGCTTAAAGCCAAGGCCTCTCATGATTCCTGGAAAATGTTCGGGGAAGTTCTAAATATGAGAGATAAGGAAATGAGATTTATATAGCACAAAATGTTGGCCGTAAATAAGCTCAAAGATCCATATGGTAAAAATAATGAGTAATAACACCAACTTAAAAGATTTTATTATTTTCTAAAATGTTTTAATGCATATTATTTCATATATGGTGTCTCATACTGATAGGTACTGCCAAGGGAACCTACTGCAAGAATCTATGGATAATTCTGGAAGCAACACTGAGGCATGAAGGAAGGAAAGAGAGTTGTAGAGATGGAAGTAAGGAACATGCCAGATTTGTGGAAAAAATATGTGAACTTAGGTAAAAAGAATATAAAGTTAAATCAGTCAGATGTAAAGAAAACTTTATAGGTTCTGGAAAATAATTCACGTCTTGGTATAAACAGTAAAGGATAGTTAAAAACTAATCAGAATTTGTTGTTTGGAGGAATTGGTGGTTATTTTGGCATTGCCCATCATAACTGAGTAATTCATAAATTAGAGTAGTGGGAAAAATAAGCATTTCTGTCTTTAAAATAAGACTAAATAGGCAATTTAATTCAAGTAGAGATTGATGGATGAAATTTGAATATAACCTGTGTTCACAAGATAAAGCAAGATAAACAAGTACTCAAGAGAGGATTCAGGGAAACCCAAGTCAGGAATGGGAAGAAAAATTGTTGGTAGTTCCAAAATAGTTTATAGAGCTAGTGTCAGTGTGTGTGTATATGTGTGTGAGTATGTGTGTGTGTGAGAGAGAGATTGCAAACTAAAGGGCTTAACAAATTATTGTTTTTGCCTTTTATTTAGCAGTACTTCCCAATGCCACATTTGCAAGGTTGTCTGACCTAGAATAGAGTATTGAGCACATAGATGCATTATCTATTAATATACTATCCATAATTTGGGATATTCAAAATGAGTTTCATTCATTAAGTATTGAGACTGCATCAAGACAGCCAACTACAGGCCAGCAAACCAACAAATAACCTTAATGTTCGGAAGCTAAGTTGAGAAAATTTCTGAATATTCTAATTTTTTCTTTAATATTAGCCTATGCTTGATATATAGGCATAGCACAAATACACCATTGGTTATTGATTAAATTTGAATAATAACCTTAAGTTGAATTTTTAAAATTCATAGTTAATATACATATTTTATGTAAAAAATTTGAGACACCTTAAGGCATTGTTCAAACATAATTATAATTGCATATGATTGCATATATATTTGCATACATATAATTGCCTATTTATATTTATATTACATACTCACACACAAAGCTCCATTTTCAGTCTAACTTTTGCCACACTTCATCCAATACTTCAGAGAAAACATTTGCATGTGCTATATTTAAAATATACAACTCTTTATAATTATTTTTATGCACTTTATTTGTCCTATAATCCAAATTTATGGAAAATAAACACAATTACTTTCCTATTTATTGGACAGCTACTCTGTGCCAGAACTTATACAAATTCCTAATAATAAAACAGCGAGTGAGGCATAGCCCTCCCCTCAAATAGCTTATAGGTCACTAAGAGAGACAGAAAAGGAAACAGGCCATTTTAGTGTGAGTAGAGATAGAGGCAATTTAGAGATAGAGGCAAGGCCAAGCTGCTCTCCAGAGGCAGAATAAAAAAGGGCTGCCTGATTCAAATTTGAGCAATCAGAGAAATACTTCCCAGAGAAAATGCTCTCTGAGTTGAGACCTGAGTAATTAATTTTGAAAACAAGATACTGCTATATCTAATTAAATTGAAAAATTGACTTTCACTATGAATACCAGGCATATACTTATTAATATCTGCAATCAGCAATATTATTTTAATAAACCTTTAATATCTTATTATTAAATCAATTGACAAATATATCTTTTTCCAAACAAATACTAGTGCCAAAAGCAAAGTAAGGGGAAGCACGATATAAAGAAAATACAAGTCATAGCCCCTAACTTCAAAGCATTTATAGTCTGGAAATGGAACAAGCCTATTACCCATGAAATAAGAGTAAACAACACAAAAGAGTGCTGGGATGAGAGAAGTGTAATTGTTAGAGAAAATCCAAGCTCCTTCAAGGTAAGAGCCATCTTAATCATGTTACTATTCCTGGCTTGAAGGTATGTATTTGGGAGTAGATAATAAATAAGGTCAATCAGGGACCATGAGAGAGGTCTACAGACTTGATGCTATAGAAAACAGGAAGCTGTTGAAAGTTTTGACAAGGAAAATGAGATAATGAAGATACTGTTTAAAGAAGGTTGGTGTGGAATTGTTCACAGGATCAGTGGAAGAGGCATGGTGGAGTATGGGAGTGGAGTAGGAGGTGAGATCAGAAGCATTTGGAGGCCTGGGCAAGGGTGTGCATGTGCACATGGAGAAAAATGTGGGCATCACCTCCATTGTGGAGAAACCACTTCAGAAAATAGTGACTTATGTGAAGGGTTATAGAGAAAATAAAGGATCCAAAGAAAATATGTTCTAAGGCTAGATAAATGTTTTCCACAAATAGAAATGGGCTCAATGGAAAGGGCAATCAGTTTGGGAAGAAGGTGACGATGGGTTCAATTTGAGAAATTTCACTTCTGACACCGAGACATACTAAAACAAATGACTAATCAGCACTTCAAGACATAGGATGAGATAATGAAGACAATGTATACAAGTATAGACCTGTGTATTATAAGCTTGGAAGTAAAAAAACAGCTATTAGCTGTTTCATTCATGCATTTATTTAACACACGTTTACTGAGTTCTTACCACGTTCTAGCAATTGTTATAATCATGGGAATAGAGTTATGAACATAGAGATAATACTGCTGTCCTCATAGACTATTCTAACGAGATGACAAACAAATATAAAAAAAATTGTATAGTATGCCACATGGTGGTAAGTTCTATGGAAAAAATAAAATTTGGGTGAGAGAAGGAGTGTGGAGGAAATTGTGGCATTGTTTGTTTGTTTGTTCATTTGTTTTTAAGGTCGATTAGGAAGACTTATCTAGAAAGGTGATAGTCAAACAGAGATGTGAAGCAAATGAAAGAATAAGCCTTACAAATTTCTGGGCACCTAATGAATTATTTCGTACCAGGCAGAGGAAAGAGCAGGTGGCATGGCCCTGTGGGAGAAGTAAGGAAGTCAGCTTGGTTGGAGCAGAATGAGCCAGGAGAAGAGAGGGAGAGGTGAGGCCAGAGAGGTAGCTAGGAACTGTAGGATCTGGTGAATCGCCAAACGTTTTTCAGCTTTTACTATGGTGGAGACTGGAAACCTTGTTTCTCTGAGAGAAAAAAAGGAGTCAAAGATGACTTGAAGAGTTTTGACTGAAGCACCTGGAAGAATGCAGTTGGCATCTTGTGAAATGGAGAAGACTAAGAGAAATAGGTTTGGGAAAAAATCAGGATCAGTTTAGGATACATTAAGTTTGAGATGTAGGTTAGACATATAAATGAAAACACCACAATATACGGTACTGGAGTTTACGGCAGTGGTCCATGCTGGAGAAAGAAAATTAGAAGTAGTTAGTGTAACGCAGTATACAAAACCATAACACCGAATGCAATACCTTAGGGAATACATATAGAGAGAAAGAAGAAAAGAATTGAGCTCCCAATGAATAGGAGCCAGCAAAGGAGATGGAAAATAGGTGTCCATTTAATTAACTGGAGATCCATGAAAAAGTAGTTTACTGGTAGCCAAGTGAGGAAAATGTTTCAAAAAGAATAAATCTTTAAATTCTTGGATAGACCTACGAAGGAGAGAGCTGAGACTTTACCAACGGATTTAGCAATTTGGAAGTAACTGATGACCTTGACAGGAGGTGAGTGGTTGGGATAAAAGCCTAATTAGAGTTGGTTCAAGAGATAAAGAGAGGGAAGAAATTAGAGACAGTAAAGGTAAACAATCTTTTTAAGGAATTTTTTTCTAAAGGATAGCAGAATAACGAAGCAATAGCTGGAGTGAAGATAAGGGAACTAGAATATGCAAAACAAAAGAAAAGAAGAGACCTGAACAAAGAAAAGAAATATTTTTAGTGTTGAGAATGAAAAAGCCTGAAGATACAGGAATGGAATAGCAGGGGATAAATAGGAATAAAGTCATCATAGTGCAGTATCTGGTGAGCCAATGAAACTGGAATCACGTTGACCAATGTGAAACATAGCAGGAAGGATAAGCATGGAGAAAAAAGGCATTATATTTATCAAAAAGGAGGTCATTAACAGAAAGATGTATCAGAATATATCAGAAAAGTTGGGATCATGTGTTTTTAATATATCTCTAATATTTCACTCATTCATGCTATTTACAATGTTTCAGACACTCTTCTAGTTTTTAGGACACAACAATAAACAAAAATGGAAAAAAAAAAATCCCTGCTCTCAGGGACTTAGACTCTACTGGTAAAGGATTAATTTTTCCTTAAAAAAAAAAAAAGAAAACTGTAAAATTTGCAAAAAGCTCTCAATAATCTCTGCTTCCTGATATTCACACCCTTGTGTGATCCCTTCTCCTTGAGTGTAGACCAGACTTAGTGACGTGCTTCTGCCCAAGAGAATGTGGCAAAGTTGATGGGATAATACCTCCATGATTAGATTACAAGAGATTTTGACTTCCTGGTTGCTAGCAGACCCTCTCACCTTCTCAGCTTGTGTGCTTTGAAGAAGCAAGCTGCCATGCTGAAGAAACCCAAGTGGCAAGGAACTGAGAGCAGCCTCTGGTCAATAGCCCTGGAGGAACTGAACCCTGCCAACAACCATGTACACGAGCTGGAAAACAGATCCTTCCCCAGTCAAGCCTTCAGATGTGACCCCTATTCTGGTTTAAACTTGATTGCTACCTTTTGAGAGACTCTGAACTAGAGGACCATGCTAGGTCATGCCTAGACTCCTGACCCACAGAAACATGAGATAAAAATATGTGCTGTTCTAAATTGCTGAGTTTTGGGGTAAATTATTTTATAGCAGTAGATAAATAATACAGCATTGGAGTGAAGCAATCACTTACCAATTGTTCCAATGGAGGAATGACATCTTTCAAGACATGCTGTGAATGATTCCTTCTGTGTCGGGATATCTGCAAAAATATTGATATTTGATACTATCATATTATTTTTCTTTTAAAGAAAGCTTTAAAGAAGCAAGTCACTAATTCTAGTCTACACTCAAGGAGAAGGGATCACACAAGGGTGTGAATATCAGGAAGCAGAGATTATAATTCAGTAAGAATGCACATGAAAGTAATCATATTCAGATTCATTCAAGAAGGTGAATAAAGTGGATATAAAATGAGAAATAAATGCTTTGGACAGTAGAAGTGACACCATATGACTTCAAATATTAAAGCATAAAAATGTCATGCACCCCCCCCCCCAATCTTGGAACCCTCACCTTTGGAAAATAGTCACCATGTTGTAAGGAAGCCCAAATCACTCCACACAGAGAGACCACAGGGAGAGGCCTCATAGGTTTTCTGGCTGACAGACTAGCTGAGGTTCCAGCAAACAGTCTTTATCAACCCCCAATCATGTGAGTATAAAGATGTCCTGATGATTCCTCCTCCCAGCCATTGTCACTCCCAACCTTCAAGTTTTCCCAGCAGAGACCTCAAACACTGTATAGTAAAGACATGCTTTTCCTGCTATGCCTTATCTGAATTTTTGACTACAATCTGTTAGCATAAAAAAATCATTGTTTTACATCTCTACATTTCAGGTGATTTGCAATGCTATAAAAATATTTAATATTGAAACACTTTGTGTTTATGATATGATGTGAGCTCAGCTTTTTCAAAGTCCATGTTCTATTAATTTTCATGTCTTCTACTATGACCCAGATGTATTTAAATACATAATAATCACACAATAAGCGCTTTTGGAGCAAATTTTTAAAAGGGCTTTATTGTTCTTTCTCCTAAAGAAGCACTATAGATAGAATCTATAATAAAGAAAAAGGAGAAAGAGAAGAATTTATAATTAAATATTGTACTGTTTGATAACCTAAACAGAAGTTCTCATTAATAGTACTATTTCAATAAACAGGAATTTTCCAGTATTTTTCATGAGGGAGAGAAGGGGAAAGGGAGGGAAAGAATGAGAAAGAAAGAGAGAGAGAGAGAGGTGAGAGAGAGAGGGAGAGAAAGAGAGAGACATGAGTGTGAGGAATGAAGAAATAAAGCAGGCCTGAGTACTATGTCTAGAAAAGAACTTTGGATGTCTTTGGCCCTGGTTACTGGCACATGTAACTGACTGAAGGGATTAGATCAATATCTACTAAGATTTTGAGAGAATTATATTACCAAAGAAACAAAAAGCCTGGACTAAAAAACTCATGACTCTACAAACCTCGAATCCCATATTTGCTCCATAAAAACTAGATTATGAAGGCAGTACAACCTTCAAGGAGGCCCTTCTCTTCCATACTCATTTCAGATGTGGCCCGTGGAGGATAATTCAGAAGAAAGAGCCTCCAGAAAGCAGAGCCAGAAACCCTGGAGGACAATGGACATGGAGAATTCTCCCATAAAGGAGAGCGAGGAACTGTCTTTGCTGCCAGGGCAGAGGTCTCACAGGGCCTGCCCAGCAGGATATAATCATCATTTTGGTCCAGCGACTGTTGGCCTTTTACCATTCTTTCCTTTACAAATGAGAGGATTTTTTGTGTTTTTTTCCAGTTATCAAGTTCTTGTTTCACCATTGTCTGTTGGATGTGATGAGGAAAGCAGGACAAAGCTTATTTCTCGAGTTCTAAATCCTTAACTCCCTAGAGAGAAATTGGACCTGATGGAGAAAGCTATTTATCACCAAAGATTCTGGAAAAATAGAACTTGACACAGTAACTGGGTGAGACTTCTGGTTGTCTCCTTTGAGGGGGTGGATGGGTGTATTTAAGTGTTGGAAGACAGGTGCAAATTAATATATGGGAGGGAGGACTGTGGTCGAGCCTGATGGTCACCCACCAAATTCTGTCCGCTCTTTCCTGGGCACATATCTAGACTACATTTCTCAGCCTGCTGTGCACTTAGGAGTGGCCATGTGACTAGACCAGACCAATGGAAAGTGAGCAGAAAGAACGAGAACCACTCCCCATCCAAGGCTATTGACCAGTGAGAGCTTCCCCTCCGTGTTCTCTCTTTCTCACGCATTGGTGGGGAGTAAACACTGAATGAGGCGCTATGGGAGGATGAAGACGAAAGATGGAAGAATTTTGGTCCCTGAATCACCATATCAAGCAAAGCTAAACACGAGCCAGGAAAAAATCACTTTGTTTTACTTAGTAAACTTTTTATTTTGGAATAATTTTATACTTAGAGAAAAGTTGCAGGGCGTACAAAGAGATCCTGTAGAAAACTTCTTTCTAACTGTTATAGAGTAAGAAATAATCTTCTATTTCTGAGAGCCATCATGTATTTTAGAGAATTTTACAGCTGCTGGCATTGCCCTAAGTAGGATGACCATGGTTGATGCTCAATTAATGTTAAAATGAAAGGTCTTTTGCATGAGAAAACTGGAAGCAGAATAGTTAGTTAATGGGAGTGATCCTAGAAACCAAAACTGTACATCTGTTATTCAAATACATATATTTAGTATTTAATCCTCTTAAGGAACTAGGAATTTATTTTATATTGTTATACATTTAGAACTTACTACTCTGAGCTATTACTTAAGTATTAACTGTTATTACTATTACTGAGGATTTATAATCTTCAATGAAAATTTAATATATGTGTCTTATCTTAAACTTACAAGTGTGGAAGAGTTCTGGGATAGGTGAAGTTTTGGTTCCGTTTTCTCAAAACCTTGCTGGATTTCTAGTCTTAGGATAAAAGTCATTCTTCTGGCATGTAGAGTACCTCAAGCTTTAAGCGTTAGAGAAAGTAGCGGCAAGGAAATGACTCCACAATATTGATGAATTGGCATCTGGGCATTCACCTGTGTCAGTCTTACCATTTCTTTTATGGCCAAGTCTATGCCATCTTTTGTCCTACCACCGCTAGACTTTTATGGGTGTGGTAGCCCAGCATCCTCTAAGTTTGCTCTTCTAGTCACCTATAGAATGCTTTCCCATAAGGCAATATTTCAAAATGTGTTGTGTACATATTGCCATAGGCAGAAGAGATTATTTTAGCTGATGAATGTTCTAATTTTAATTATTACTTATATAATCTTAAGTTTTAGTAGAAGAATGTATCACATCACAGAGTCATTTGTTAGTATTATGAATACATTATTCGTTAAAATAAAGTTATTTAAGTGCATGAAATATGAAAGAAAACCCACAAACATAGTAAGTGAATGACTGAAGTTTGGAAAACAAATTTTAATGAGAAGAAATTGGAACAGAAATGACCAGTTATTGAGTACACACTTATTTCACTCTTGAGAGAAACCATCGATTCCATGGTATAAACAAGAATTCAAATTGAGAAATGATACAACGATAATACTGTCTGCTAACATTCATTGAGTGCTTATTATTTGCCAGGCACTGTTCTAAGTGGTTTGCATATATTAACATATTTAATTCTCATTTAAATCTTAAGAGGTTGGTAATATTACTCCCTTTTCATAAATGTGGAAACACAGACACAGACCGTTTAAGTAACTTTGAAAATCCATAGCTAGTAGAAGGCATGGGTGATATTTTAACCTGGATCTAAGCCCTCAACTATTGCACTTCATTGTTTCTCCAGCAATATAAATGTATATGTATAAAGACAGTCACTAAATTCTTGGGGAACTACAAAGTTGAGATCCCCTGTGTGCATAAGTGGATATTTCTAAGGTAGAAATTTGAAGACAAACATAAATTTGTGCACATTTACACGGGAAGCTAGAAATCAGGTTTCAAATCTGTTATAAATCATCTTAATATTCCTTTAGGGGAAGTAATATTGCTAATCATTCCTAAATCAATAAGCTAGCCAATCTATCATGTTCAACCAAGTTATGAAGATATGGGAAAAAAGAGAAATTTCATCACCTATCTTTTGCATTAATGCTCTTCTCAGTTAAGCATTAGGCACAGAAATATGTTATCATCCCAGATCAGATTATACTGACTGAGACTTATGATTTAGGAAATTCTGGATCCAAAATTGCTCAATTGTCTGGCATGGATATCAGGAAAAATTAGGATGTTTCAAGAGAGCTGTCTTTACGTGATATACTTAATTGAAATAATAATTATAAAGAAAACTGAGGTCAATCAAAATCTCGTGAGGTAAGCTTGAAGGGAAAAAAAGGCTCTCCTAAGCCATATATAAATAACAAAATTCTAAAGGATTTATATAAATATTTATCAATAGCTTATTATTAGCATCTGATAATTTTGCAAATTATGATGGGACACTCTCTTGAGAAACATTCTCACTTCAGACATTAGATGTCCTTATGAACTATTCATTTTAGCCAGTAAATTCACCAGTAATTTCTAATAGGAGGTGCTCAAAATATACTTTTTTGTTGATATTATAAAATATCTCTTATACTAGTATTATCAAAGAGAGTATTTTGTTTTAGACAGTCCTAATATTTTCTCCAGAATTTCAAAACTTTTAAATGTGTCTGCTATCAAAAACCTACATTTTGTTTTGCAAATTGCTTCTGGATAAGTTTCAGAATGCTGGCAACGTGGGCTCCATTGTTTGGTCTTAGGTTCTTTTCACTTTTTCAGGAACCGTTAATTAATCATTGGATTTGGAAAACTTGAATAGCAGTAATAATATTAGCAGTAGCTTGATACCTTTATTTTAATCCATTATTTTCTCTGTGAATTACAGAAGCATTTCTTCTGAAGAAGCCTGAAAATATGGCTTTTATGTGTGTCTGCTTTCCTTTTTGTTTCCAAATATTCTGAAATAGTAGACAGATCTTCCCTCTAAACATAGTGGACATGTATGTCTATCTATCACATATTGAAGTGTTCACAGCTTGATTTCTTTTTTTGCTAGTTCTTATACTCTTAAATTATGAAATGCTGGTTTTAATATCATTTTACAATTCCCATTTGAGAATTTTATGAATTGCTACTTCTCAATTTACTTCCAGTATTTTAGCGAAAGGAGACCTTAACAATTCCAAGTTTCTCTGTCCTGTTTATTAAGAATGTTGCCTAACGGTTTCTTTTGAGGTGACACGATTATGCCTTAAACTGTTTTTCTATCACAGTATTCTGCATCCTAAGCCACCAAGCTTTCACAATAAATACTTCAGTTGATAGCAACCTTTCCTTTGAAGAGAAAAAAAGAGTCAGATCTCATCCTTTTTTCAACGATGCCATTTTCCTATTGATTTACTATGTCCAGTAAAGAGAAATGATTTGTAGCTACCATTGAAAAAAATTGAAATACAAATGTCTTCTGATTTGGATTTTTTTGAACCCAATATCAGATTAATATATCACTGCAGCACTTTTAGATCAAATCTAAGAGTTGTGGCTTCTTTGACCACCCACCACTCTCCCTGCCTCCACTCCTTCTCTGCTCCTCCCCAGGTACATTAGTTTTCTAACTGTGCAAAGCAAAGCGGAAAAATTACGTATTCAGGATGTGCAATGAATATTTTCCTTTAGATTCTTTTTTTTTCTTATTAGAATATGCGTGATGATTAAGTTTTTCAGATATCTTTTCCTCCAAAAGGAGAAATTAAAAAATCACTTTTTCAAAGTGTCTTCTTTTTTTCTTCTATTTCTTTTTCATTTTTGTCTATTTAAAGAATATGAAACTGATGGGTGGGACTAGTACTTGATATATTACAAACTATAAAAATAACAGAATTTGCGCATATTATTTTCCTTGTGTAGGAAGGTCTACTATGAAAGTTATACATAAACATGAAACGTTCCACATAGCTCCGATTTTAAATAGATTACCATTTTTGATGAAAGTTTATATCTTGTGGCTTAGAATTGAAATAAAATCACTTGAATAAAAGCATTAGTTTGTTCCAACATTTTCACAGACATGTTCATTTTCTGAGGCATACCTCCCATTAGCAACCTCCCTGGATACTTGGATGAAAAACAGAAATAAATCTGTGGTTAAGTTTAGTTTTTATCTTCACAGTTTCTCAAAAAGTTTTTTTTTGGTGTATCCCAATTCTTATGTTCAAATCTTCACTTGTTTTGCCAAATTCTTTTTCTTAAAGCTATTACAATCAGAAATTAAGGAAAGTTAGTGAAGCTTTTTGTTTGAATGTGGAGACGTGGTCAATATTTCTTGTACTCACAACAATTTAGTTTTTTAGAAATAGTTAACATTAACCTAAGTGATGGCTGTAGTTTTTTATTCATGTGTATGTGGTAGGTAACTGCTTTTGAGAAAAAAAAAAGAAAAGATATGAGAACGTTACCTTATCATGCATTTAATCTTCTAATTTTACCTATTTGTGGACATGTATAAAATTCATCCATGTCTCAAAATTATTCTACCGCTAACTAAATATTTCTTTCAGAGTCCTAATGGGAGGTAATAACATAAACCATAACCAAATTCTCCCGCTTTGTTCCTTATTAATGTGCCACAAGTATATTGTTTAACATTTATGTTCTCCTCTGCTGTCTGCCCACAATATCATTCAGTCACTATAGTGGGCATCCATAAGCAAATGTCTTTTTTTTTTTTTGGCTTCTCCATAAGCCTCTTTTGATTGCCAGTCAGAATTCTGACACTTTCTCTTATCTCTTTTATCCCCTGCAGAAAATGAAAGGGAAAGATCCAAAAACCTTCTGGAGGACATATTCAAGTTTATCAGCATTTTTCTTTTTTTTAATTTGTTGAATACTCTTTGGTCAGCATCTAGGTCACCTGAGGCACTTATCAGCCTTTCAATCCTGAGGTAAGTCTAGTTGAGTTAAATTCAGCTTCAACCACATTTTCCCATCTCCCGGATAGCCAAAGGGAAGCACTTGCTGGAGTGATTCTAACTCCTTAATATTTTTCCCTTGCTTTATTTAGTTCCAAACACATATGTTCCTTCAACAAGAAAATCAAACTACCTCGCACCTTCCTGTTTAAATAAAAATCAATTATCTACAGTGCACACTTCCTTGTTGATTGATAAACACTATTTTCTTTAGTTCTCTCATTTCTTTTTGCATGTTTTCAGGAGAATGTTTCTCTCCAAGAATTTTCTCAGACTGAGAGGTGTCATTCATATGGAACTTGGACACACCACAATTTTAGCTTTCAAATGTGCACTTAAGATAAAAACTACAGAACCATGAAACACAGAGATACCTGGGTAATACGATTTTACGCATTTATTTTCATGCAAAGTGCATTTATGTATTGTCTTAATTTTTAGTTTACTTTTTTTCTCTGTAGGTTCATTTGTATTTAGCCTTAAATTTCTAAATTGATAAATGAGAAATTAAGGGCCAAAATAGACACATAAACATTTTATTCTACTCATAATATCATTATACTATTAATGGTGTTAGATCTCAGGCATTGTAGAATTTTTTTGAGCCGTAGCTCAAGTTATGACTGTTAGCAGTTAAAATAGCATATTCATCTCTTTTACTCTCCGTAACAGAGATATTTACTCTGTTGATATAAACAAAAGGAAATAGCTTAGAGAGTAGATTAAGAAAATATAGATGAGTATCTGGAACACTTGCGCCAAACTGACATTTTTTCCACAACTGCAAGTCATATCTTATTTTTTAAATAAAAAGATTCAAGACAACAGAAAACAATATCAAGAACACTATCTCACAAACACCTCAAAAAAAAAGCAAGAAACAAATAAACAATTATTGAGGGTCTAAATTTTTAAAATGGTCTACTTGTCTTTAGCCAAATGAAACAAATCATTGTCAAATCACCATTTGGCTATGTTGGACAGAAACAATCTACCTCTAATTTCATGAAGTTTAACTGTCTGGAAATTCTCAACAAATTAGAATCAGGCTTTATTTTTAGTCTCAAATATAAAGTCTCTTTCATTGCCCAGAAGGGCTTACGTTGAAATATCAAGTTTACTTCTTATTTTTCAGGTGTATGCTCAATCACTGAAGAAGAAATTCTCTTCTTTGGGAAGCTGTAATCCATGGTATATCAAGTTTGATCCATATATGTAAAGTTTACAAAGATATATACCCACAGTAAGATTTCTATTGTGTTTTGACACCTTTCTTCATACGTCATTATTTCTTAATGCAAAGGCAGAAATATACTAACTCACTGAAAATGCTCTGCCTGTGTGGAAAAGTCACTTCTAAAAGCATTGTGGGAGGCGAAGCTTTTAATAACGATGACATTCTTTCAAGAATTAACAGACTTTTGGTCACATATTTAAAACATGTATATGAATGCCCTCGGCATCTTTAGTGAATTATTTAATAATTGTATCTTTCCAGTTTCCTTTCCTCAGTTATTCTTTGAGGTTTTCACAGACCCCAAACTCACCTTCTGCTGCCGAAAAAGCAGATTTAGTTCTGAAGGTTAATCCAACTCAGCAGGATTGAATGATGGCACTTTTCCTTGGTAGTAAGTATGTTGGCTCAGGCCAGACAGCTGTTAGGACATTCTCCTCTGGGAATCGTGCCCTCAACACCCACCGTTGATGCACATACATGGTCTACTGGCTGCCGACTTCCCTGCCCATCTGCTCAAATGGCATAGTGCCCACTCACAAGTTGGCTGGATCCTTGCCCTTAGTTTGTAGGTGCCAGGCAATGATGGGTTTAGATGGGCAGCCTGCATAATACTACAAGTGACAATTTTTTTCTTTCTCTCTCTCTCCAATATCTGTCCTCTGTGCCTTCTCTGAAAGAGAAACTTGTGTTTCTCCACCTTTGATTAAACCTGCAGACACATGTGGCCTTGTACAGGTAGATGTACAAATGTACCCAACCTGCCACCAACAGTAAGGTGAAAGAGAAGAATCCACAGAGCCCCATATGACAAGTTCTAACACTGAAATGGGTTGGATTGTGAAAATCTCGACCACCTGGAGTCCTTCAGAAGAAATTTAGCATGGAAGTAAGTACAGCAGACCTCATAGATACCAATGGCACCAGGAAATAGCTTAAGTTACAGCACTTTTTGTCAGTCGCAGCTCCAGCACAAATCACTTGCCTCGCATTGAAAAGACACATACAACAGCAAACCAAATAAGTCAGGCAAAAAGAACGAGCTTAATGGGAACACAATTTATATGCTCAATGGGGGCAATGGTGCAAGCTATGATATTCAGACCTTAGAAATAAGCCTGACTAGAGGTCCTAATAGAAAGAAAAAGAAGCAGAAATAGCATCTCTTTTTCTAATCTACAGCAAACCCGTGGAGAGGAATAGATTGGCATAGGAGGTTGTGACTTTAACGATCCAAAGCATATGAATGCTTGTTAGCAGACAGCAGACAGACATAAGCAAGAACAACAGTAATGGCTACATCTGCAGCCTGGCCTATGGCACTCAACCCAATCAGGCAGCATCAGAGAGCAGTGCCGGAAGGTATGTTAAAGCTGTGCTTTCCTTGTGTGTTTATTTAAGGGTGATTGAATTCAGGGTGTTGTCAGTCTGCCTTGGAGAATGGTTATACAATGTGTAGGCATGATCTTTCTCCCTGAATATGCTCTGTTGAGTCAGTTAGTTATGTGTGACTACTTGCTCTGTCCTAGTCTTTACACAGTGCCAAAATCCTCCAGTCCAAGTTCCAAAGGAACACGGCCTAAAAACTTTTGGCTCCAGAATCAAATTAGGCTTCTCTGCTTCCCTAGCCAGAAATGCATAAATACCCAATGGCCAAAACCAAAGAATTTGACATTGTGGAATGAATAGAGCTGTCATATACCACTAAAGTGAGGAAATATCTACTGTTTGAAGTCAGGACTAGTTCAATATCTTCAGTAATCAGAACAGACTTCTTTGGAGACCTTCATGGGTTAGTCTGGCTTTTGATAGGAATGTTTCTGGCAAGCTGCTGATTCCAGATATCAGAAATGCAAGAACATACGGTTTATAAGAGAAAATCTGCCATCTTTTTCTATCAAAAAAAAAAAATTCTCAAAGGAAGCAAATTTTCATAAAAGACAGATCCCTCATCCTGTTTTCCTGATTGACCTTCAAGTTACCACCACTTGCTTAGATGTATACTTAGAAGAGAACTAACTAGTCAAAGAAGAGGTAAGTTTGAAAAAATATGTATGTGAAACTGAATTGGAAATTGTCTGGGGAGTTTCTGGTGAAAATAGACAAAGAGTGGGTATAATCATTCCAAACTCCTCAGTCTGATTACCATCCTATTACTGTCAGAGTTCCCACAGCAAATTATTTTCCTCATGACTTATCACACCTTGAGGATATAATCAACTAATTTATTGAATCACATACAACTAATTTATTGAAAATGAAGAAAAGCAGATGTCCTGTCTAGGCCATCTTATATAATATATAATAATATATATATAATATATTATTATATATTATACTTATAGATAATTATATAATATATAATACTATGTAATTACTATATTATATATCATGAATTATAATTACTGTATTATATATATTTATTGAGCATCAAATATGTGCAATGCACTGTTCTAAGTGCTGAATAAAATAACCTCTGCTTTAATGAAGTTAAAGTCTTTGGGAAAAGTCAAAAAATGGAAGAGGAATATCAAAACAAGCAAACATAAAAAGGAACCCAAAATAAGCAAAAATAATACAAAAAAACAGATGAAAACTTAAAAAAAATACTATTGGTAATATTATCATGACATAAGAAAAAATATAGGATTCATATAAACAAGAATAATAATGATAAAGAGAGGCATTTGAAAATTAGAAATATAAATATATTGGTTAAAGCAACATAAGTTTTGGAGGATAAGAATGATAAATACGTCACGAAATAATAAAAAAACCAAAAAAAAAAACCAAAAAAATGAATCATAGAAAAGAAGAAATAAGACAATGATCTAGGAAGTTCAACATTTGCCTTACAGGAAAACCTAAAAGAAAAAGAAATATTTTTAATGCATGGGAAGAAATTTTAAAATAAGGTACAAGAAACTATTCCAGAATTTTATGACACGAGCTGTCTGATGGAAAGCGCCCACCAAGTGTCCAGGGTAATAAATAAGTAGGCCACGCAATTATGGAACATTGAAAATAGAGAGAAAGAGGGAGAGATGACATACAAAATGATGGAGATCTGAATGGTACTGGGCTTTTCTAAAACTGACTGGAGGCTAGAAGAATGCTTTCAGAATTTAAGGAGAAAAGACTGTCAACCTAGAATTACAGAGACTGTTAAACTATCAATCAAAAGACAGAATTAAATGAGGACATCTCCAGACATAGAAGGACTCAAAGCATTCATTTCCTTACATTCTTGTTTGAGAACAACTGAGGAAAGTACTTTAGCAAAATGAAGGATTTGACCAAGGAAAAGAAGGCCTAGCAACATGGCAAAGAGAAATCACATGCTCATAGCTATGTGTCAGGCCAAGAGAGTCTTCAGTCCAAATTGAAGTAAGAATATGGAGAGCAATGGCAAGAAGATGAAAAAAAAAGAGGCAATGTATTATTAATGTGTCAGTGTTTGAGAAAAAGATTGATAGGTGTTGGACAGATTGCTGGCATCTTTTTTTTTAGCTATAGGTATGACAAAATGTTAGCAAAATAAACTAAGGCAATCATTAACTCCATGAAGGAAAGCTGAATACAAAAGGAATTATGATTATATAATAATTCTTGGCTCAACAGGAAATATTTAGAAAATCACAATAACGTCAAATAGTGATTGAAACAAAAATTGTGATAGAATTATAATGGAAAAATTGACAGAAAGGAAAAAGGCATGCAGTATAAGAGAGCTAATAGTAAATAATCACAACAGAAAGTCAATACATAATGCCTAAAACAGATAAATCAGAATAAATCAGTGCATGCATAGTGTTGAAAAATATGAAGTTGTTATAAATAAGAAACAACAACCACAAAATAACTAAACATGTTGAAGGTGGTTGCCTCTAGGAAGTAAGAGTGATAGGTAGGCAGATGGCAAAGTCAGAGGAATGTTCTGTTTAATCAAAAGCTTTTTAGATAAATGTGTTAACTTCAAGTATAACTTTGATAACAAATAAGCACTGATTACACAGTAAGTGTAGCGTATCATTAAAAGAAAAATAAAATTTTCCTCAAATAATCGAGAGAGAATGAAAAGGAGCAGGCAATTCTCACACCTAATTGGATAAATGACCAACCAGGACTCTCCACGATCGATCTACGTCATGAAAACGTCCTACTTGCCTATCAGACCCTTGAATACATATGAGTCGAGTACAAAAGGAATTATGTCTGATCCAGCAGAGAGTATTTGTTACAAAATCACAATGGTAACAACTAGTAGGTTTAAGCTCTGCATTCACCATTAATCTGTGTGATTTAGGGCAAGTTATTTAACCTCTTTGTGTCTGTTTCCTCATCTACAGAATAGAGAATATAATAGCTTATATATCTCATGGAGTTACGGGATGATTAAATGGATTAATACTTCTAAAGTGCTTACAAGAGCAGCTGGTACGAAATAAGTGCTCAATAAACATTAGCTATCATTATCAACAAAAGAACTGAATTCTGAACCCTAATAGAAACCTTCTTAAAGCAGCTCGGAGTCAGCCCCTTGATCTTCCCGGGGGTTACTGACTAACGACTCACTCCCTGATGCCCCTACTAAGGACGGTGAAAAGAGTCAGGCTTAAAGGAAAAGGCAAGGGGAAATGGAAACCCTAGCCCCTCTCTTATTCCCTCTGGCCTCGCAATCTCTTGTCCACTGAAGACATTTCACACAGACAAATGAGCCTTCCCAAACAAATAGCCTAGGAGTGAAATGCTTACGTTTGCATTTAGCACCATATAGGAAAAAAGCATTTGTGCTATTCTTTAACCAGATGTTTATCTTTCTGGACACTAAGTGGAAGAGGCTGGGAAGTAACCTCTTGGTTGTTATTGGCGGGTGAGGTGCATTAGTTCCCGGATTCTGTGATGTCCACGGAAAGCTTTTCATGTTTCCACTTTTCACAGAAATCTCCAAATAAACAGAGAAAGCCGCTTCACTCGTCACCTACTTAAAACCTTTTTATTTCTAAATTGAGGGAAGCTGCCAACATTGTATTAATTTTTAAAAAATAACTCTCTCACTAATGCTCCCCTTGGATGAATACAGAGGGAGTCGAATTCTGAGCCCATTTTTTATCTTCCATTGTGTACACACCACAAGGCGCGAGTTAGCTCATTAGTGCTCTCGGCAAGGGCCATCATTTTTAAATGATCAAAGTGTTTGTTTGGGGAGAAATCTGTCACACAGAGTAATGGTTCCCAAACTGTAATCCTGAGCATTGAGAGGAGAATCCTCTCTGGTTCATTTAGGAGATATTTTAAGGGAAATGTGAAGGCTGATAAAATATAGGACCAAGTGGGAATGTATTGAAGATAAAGGGACATAGAATGGTCATTATATTGGTTTGGGGAGAGAGATTTGAAATCAGCGGCCGTTCAAAATTGAGGAATAAGAACCTTAAATCAAGGCATATAAAACAGGTGCAGAACAAACCTAGGAACCAATTACTTAAGTCATATGCTTAAAGGAAATTTTTGTGATATAAACAAATTTTGTAATATAAACTCTTAAAATGAAAACTATATATAGCTAAACTTCAAAACAGAAAACTTTAATAACTTTTCAAAATAAAATTCATCATAGTGCAAAAGGCAAATTCTTGCTCTTTGTAAGTAGAAATGATTTAAATAGAGATTGCTAAGTTTTAAACATAAACAAAGAAAATATGCTTTTGTTCCTATTTCATATGCTCAGATTTCCCGGTAATTTGTGGCTTTACCACTGATTTGCTTTTCCTCATCTAGCCAGAGGGAAAGACACACTCAAATCAGCAGCAATAAGAAAGAAAGACTTGAGAATTATTTTTGAAATTTTGGCCACAGGTTCTACAGAAGCTTACTGGCAAAGTTCCGGAAGGAATGTAAAGAGTGTTTATTGAATATCCTTTATAGGAGTTTGGTGAGGTTTTTCTCAGAGATCAGGACATGTTGCAGGGAGCTATGGGAAGTTAATTTGGGATCTCAGTTTAAAGAAGAAAAGGAAGATGGGGGTTGAAAGATCTTGGTGAAGCTAATGAATTTGGGGTTGAAAATTTTTTTGAATATATATTTCACAACTTTCTTGAAAACTTAGAATAAGTTTCTTTTCATGTTATGAAACATCATTTAAAATTTCTGCTTAGGAGAAACTGCTTTCACATGATTTGTGAAGTCCTTCTGATGATACTGACAAAGGATAAATAGATTTCCAGCAATAGCAATTAACAATGGAGGTCTACAATGCATGGCAAAGAAGGCAAAATTCATCCTAACCATCAAACAAGGATATTTCTAAAGAAAGGATCTCAATTTTTTTTGACCTCCAAACCTACCTGAAGGAAGCACACCTGTAAGTAACAATTGTTACTATTGCAGTGATTATAGCCATTGAGTAGCATTCCTAAGAGATATTATAGAATCTTAGAGGGGACTGCAGTTTGAAAAAAACCCCATGTAATTATGACCTGCTCCCATCCTGATCCTAGATTAAAAATCAATGAGAGAAGCAAAAGTTTAAATCAAGGAAAAATACAGAAAATGTTCAAAGTATATGAGTTTCAATCTGCGTTAAAAGCAAGGAGGCAAAGAAAATTTCAATAGGGATAAAGTAAATTAAAAAGAGAAGAAATTTATTTTTATTTTAAGGTAGAGACTATAGGCAGTTCATCCTAATGATCTTCAAAATCAGCACATTACTTGGTATATGGCAGGCTTGGAATAAATGTTAAATTGAATATTAAAGTATCAATAAAAATATTTCACTTTATTTCTCAAAATGATTTCATATATTTTAGCCCATTTCATAAAGCAGCAGTATTGTACAATATAGAGGAAATTATTACATCTATTTGGAAGATAAGGAAATTGAGCTACAGTTTAAATGAGTATTTCTTGGGTGATTTCTATGAGCAAAACACTGTGTTGAGTCCTGCATAGGCTAGGTAGGATTACTATTATAATAAACAATATTTCTTTTTTATTTACATCTGAAATGTCATTTGATCTAAAAAATAAGCCCCTTAAATAGGTATCATTGATTTCTAAACTGAGGCTTAAAGATATTAAGTTACTAGATATTCGATAGCTAGTCCTCTGATCCTATGCCGATACACAATGTTTCCTGGAGGCCACATAGAGTAGAACCTGCTGCTCTCTTTCCGTTGGACCATTCCATTCCAAAACATCCAGGTAATGTATGGGTGGGACTACGGGCAAAGAAAATAGTCCTGCTGTACTCAAGTCAAAGTCATTAGACAGAATCCCTAAGTAAGCAACCCAACTAAATAAGTTTATCTGGTTTACTATCTCTCTATTGGCTATGCAGTGCTGTCCAATTTTTTGAGGTCATATTTATACAGATAGACTTTCAGTTGGTGCTAAAGGCACTTGTCCTTCAGACTTTTGTCTCACCAAGAATCTTGCCTTCTCTTTAGTGTATGCAACCCTTCACCCTGTCGAATGCTATTCTTTGCAATTCAGCTCACATGACAGACTTCAAAATATAAGCTAGGGGAGTAACAAACTGCATCAGTGGCTGTGTCATTTCAGGTTACGTGTTTCTGTCCTTTCTTCATGAGACTTGGGCTGCTGGAATGCTGACCTCCCCAGTTGTAGTCGACTGCCATGGGCTACTAGTCAGAGAGAAAGAAAGAGCTCTGAAGAGCAAGGGCAGTCACAGCAGAGAAACCTCTGGTTTGCTTAATCTTACATTCCTGCCTTTTGCACTGCCATGCTAACTGGATGATTTATAAAGACTACCTTTTTATGTGGTTACAACTTGAAGCTTCAGTTTAAGGACAGTATCTTTTTCTTTTAGTCAATTTTGCTTCCAATAAATAAACTTATAACACGATAGCATTTTATCTTTAGCTTTAAAAAATAAAAAAGATAAGCCAAAGCAGAGAAATCTACAGAGAGTTTTAAATAGAGTGTCTTATTCTCATACTCATATTGGAAATATGTGACTCTTTCAGTTGCTATACACTTTTATTTCCCCTTCATGTGCTCCTGTTTCTTATCTGATCCTTTTTAGATACTTTAATTTACTTGATTATTTTTTCAAAGATATGTTTATATCAGGACAAAGAAAAACAGCAGTCTTTGATGATGCCCACTGAACTCGTTCTCATTTTCCTCATTGATCATCATTGTTCACTTTACACTTAGGAAACATGGCTTAAATCTGACAAAGAACTTAAATCTCTATGGTTTCAATAACATGGACACTTTTAAGCTGATAATAATTCATCATTGGCTATGAAGAAATAATTCATTTGGTTATGAATAAATTACATTATCTGACAATACTCAATAGCCCTGCTGACTTTCTCCTACCTTTGCTTATCTTCAGTTCTGAAGACTAGCTCTTCTAATGGACTTAGTTTAGCTTCAGAGCCAGTCCTAGCAGTTGATGAACAACCAACCCTGAATCTATGCTGCTAGTCAGGCTTAAATGTTAGGTCCCAACTGAGAACTCTTGTGGCCCTTCCCAATCTTCTTTACTCGCCTCTAGTATTGACATAATCTGTAAGATTGATCTCTCATCCTTGACAACTAGCCTTTGGTAATCTAATCCTCCCCTGTGATGGAGAGTGCCTGCCCTGAACCACTCTTAGTTGCTGAAGGGCTGCCTCCTCTGAAATCCTGCTCATTCTCTTTCCTGGGACTGGATTATATTCTTAGTATCCCTGCTACATCGTAGGAGCCTTGCTACATATAGACAGATCTCTTATTACAGAATACCATCTCACCTCAATCCTCTGTGACCTTGCTCCTGCTGGGTGCTTGAATCAATTGGTAAACATGATTGCCTAAAACATCTCTCAGTTTCTTTCATCCTAAAATGTTTGTCTTACCAGAGCCAGGCCCTGCAAATGTACTAATGCCCACCCCCGCAGATACTGATTTTTCTGGTGAATGGTAGCAAGAGAGAGGAAAAGCCCCTACAAAGTTTGTGAAGCCACATGGAAGATGCCATGTTGGTTCTGCAATCACTCAATATTTTCTTCTTTCTCTCTCTTTCTTTCTCTCTCTCTCTCACACACACACAAACACACACACCCCTTAGGAAATGTTTGACAGAGAAAGTATAAAAAAGTATAGATCTTCTAAGATTTAGATGAACTATGTATAGATTTTCTAAGACATAGAAAGGTTTGGAGTCTTACAAGCAGAATAGAAGGTAGACATCTCTAGCTTCTTAATAAGAGCTGACTTTGTACGGTGTAATGCTATTGGTTTCATAGGCTGAGTTTCAAAGGCTGGCCGATAGAGGGGACTCTTGTTAGTTTTTTTTGTTTGTTTGTTTAACTTTGAGGCCTGAAAGATTTGGCACCCAGTGAATAGTAGAAGCCAGATTCTGATTTGTAAGGTCTAGGTTGGGTTTAGGAATCTATACTTTTAAAAAGCTCCCCAAGTGATTCTTATAATCAGCCAAATTTTGTAATCACTATACTAAAAAATGATGATAATTTCCCTATGTACCCTACATAACTGCATGCACCCTAGCATGGTAGCAGAAGAGCATTTCTCATTCCAAGTGAGCCTAAGACCCTACTCTAGGATTTTGGTGTCAGTTTGTATAGACTCCAAAATCATTGCCAAAGACAATAAATTGGTGATCTCAGATTGGGAATGAAAAGCAGTGCTGAATAATACCACAGGTGGAAAGCATTTTCCAGAATGAAAGAACAAAAGCCAGAAGAAAGGAGCTATTCTTCTTCTAGGTCCTAAATGGCCATCTGGACTTGGCTTACCTATAGAAGAAGGTAAAGATGAAAGGGTATGAAGATAATCCTAGAAATATCGAGAAAGGCAACTAGTAGTGCCCAACCAAACAAAGAGGAGTACTCCTTATACTGGTGAGATTAAATGAAGGTTGATGAATCCATTGTACCTACCTAGTTGACTATAAAAAAGGATACACCTCAAATAGTTTAAAGGACAGGAAAAACTCCTGAGCGACAGTGTCATTCACACCGTGGGATTTGCATCCTTATTCAGGGCCACATCATTGTTCTGTAACCTTAAGTTACTGACGATATTACTAAAACCTATCTTACGGGTACAAAGATTAAGTGAGACTGTATATAAAGCACTACTCCCTTACTCAATTCACGTTACATTTTTCTCTTCTTCCCTACTAGTACCTCAAAGTAATCCCTCCTAGGGCAATAGAGACAATCATAGTGGCCATGCCTAGTGTCCAGCATCAGCAGATTCATGCTCATAGGAGAAAGTGAAGAGAGTCTTGAGAAGCCCTAAGACGACACAGGATACTAAGAACACAGCTATTGAGTTAAACAGGCAGAGGTGAGTCTGTGCACCACCATTTGCTTAATACGTGATTTGGGGCAAGTTGGGTTTCCTGATTTATAAGAAAGTGATAGGACAAGCACACTTCATAGAGTAATTTTGATGATTAAATCTCTTGATGCATGCAGTGCTGAGCACAGCCCCAAACACGTAGTAAGTGTTTGATAAATATTAGTCATTTTAAATTTGAAATCCTGTTATCTTTCCTAGAATGGAATGATTTTGGAGAGAAAGTTCAACAACGAAAATTAATATAAAATGCCTATCTGTACAGGAATCACCATTATCTGACCAAAGGAAAATAGAAATATTTTCTATATTAATAAAGGAGAAAGCCCTCTCTGGTCAATTGCAGCTTTGGTAATCAGCAACTTTTAACGTAGGTAAAGATGTTTATTTATTGACCCTTCCTTTCTTCTTACGTATCTGCCTTTTAGACATATTTCTAAGGAATCCATAAATGGCAATTATTATTAAACTGAATGGTTCTGACCAGTTGTGATTTTGTGGTATCTTGTAGACACTTGGCTTTTTGGGGGATGGATGCCTCTGCTCAACTTAGTTCATCCAGCCTCAGCGCATTTCCAGCTAATTTAAGGTTATCCATTCTATTTTACCCAGAATCCAAGTCCATTTAAATATAACCATACAAAATTTGAAACAGAATATAAGGTATCATCTAGGCAAAACCCCCAATTTTAAACCTGTGTAAAATGATACCCAGAGTTTGCATAGGAATGATACCAGAAGTTAGACATTCTGAACACCAGCCCAAGAGTCTTTCCAAGATATCAATCACATATTATTATCACTATTAAATCCTCTAGCAATCCAAAAAGCTCTCAAGTAATTATTTCCTGTGACTGTAAACCATGGCAAGAACAGAGCACTGGCTTGCAAGTAAGAGAAAGTAACAGTTATTGAAGCTTGACATGTGACAATTGCTTTGTGGTTTATGTATATTAGGTCATTTAAATCTCAAAACAACCCTTTGGGAGAAATTACTGTTATTATTTCATTTTTTATTGAGGAACTGAGACACAAATAGGTTATGGAACATGCAAAATGTTTCCTAGTTAGTAAGTGGCTAAACCAGGATGTGAACCTAATTCATCTGCCCACATTCTTAATCCACCAAATCATTGATCTAGGGAATTTCTTGGCCATGTCTTGACCAGTTGAGTGTAATTTGGGCTAGTTAGCCATGCAACGACTGGCCCTATCTATGAGATGAGGCTATTGGAGCCAATGGTCTCTAAGGGCTCAAGCAGTTCTAAATTGTTTTTATGTTACAATAGGCATCTTGCCTCAGAAAATAAAGCTCAAGATTGATGAAGGATATATAGTATACCCTCAATAGCAGCAAAACTCAATACAGCAATTCCAAATTACTAAAACGCACTTGACGTAATACTATTTTTCTGAGCGTAATGAATTCTACAATCCAGACATGATGAACACTTATTAGTCACTTTAAACAATATTCAGACAATATCAGTTTATGATAAATCTAAAATTTTAATGAGCACTTTCAAACTAATTCATAACTTTTCAATTCCATTTTTTTTCCACCTTAGAAGTAAATTAGTGTGAAAGAGAAATTTTATCCCTTAATGAGACTCATGAATGCATAAAACTGAACATTTCTCTGCAGTTCTATTTGTAAAACAAATAGCTACCATTTTTAAATATGTTTTTTCCTGAAAATAAACACAGTCCTTACCCTCTAAGAACTTGTAGTCTTATGGAGGAAACTGACAATTAGATAGCCAAATAGAGTACAGCATGATAAATCTTGGAATCCTTCTAGAAGTAGGTTAGCATCTCTACAATGCTCTAGAGTGGAGACTTTGTCTACTTTCTTGGATGTCACATTCTTGACTTTGAGGTTCTTGAACATTTTTCAGAGGACATTATACTCAAAAAAATTTTAAGTTCCTTAAAGACCTTAAAGGCCTTGTCAATGTGGGTTATATCTAACAATATTTATCATGATAGGAACTAAAATTAAGTAATTAAAAAAATATTTATGTATTCATTCGTTTATACCCAACAATAATAAACCCACTGTTTATTAACATAAATAACAGATATTTATGAAAATAACTATTTTCCAAAACAAAGAAAAATGTAGTGAGAAGAGAGGCCTTAGTTTTTATTTTTGCAAATGTCTTTAATGTTGGGCTTCATAGGAGACAGAAGAATCTCCTATCTGCTTCTTCACTTAACCTATTGTGATATCATATGTCATGTAGCCTATGGAAGACTTCACTGTATATCCATGTGAGAATAAAAGTTAAAAAGGCAAATAATATCTTAGAATTATCATGAAAATGGACTTGACCTCTGGGACCTCCTGAAAGGGTGAGGAACTCCCAGGGATCCCTAGATGACCCTTTGAGAATTACTGATATAGAATGTTGCCTGCAAGATCTACATGCACAAACACATGAATGAATGAACAAATGAATATACAATAAAAAGTAAAAGGTAGAAAAATGCAAAAGCCCCTTTATGTTATCAAATCTTATGATAGATATTCTTTATGTTGTTGTGTGTCCTGAACACATTTCCTCTTCGGTGTGAGTGGGAACAGCCTTTCTTAACCCAATGAAATGGTCTTGGTGGGTACTGTCCAAATCATAACCTTGCCTTTTAAGTCCTTATCCCCCCTCTAACATCCAACTTGACCAGCCATTTTCCAAGAATTCCTTCATGACCAAAATGAAGCCAGTTAGAGTCTTTGCCTGGAATTTTTCTGTCTCCAGCTGACGGGGAAGACCTCTTTTTTCTCCTACGATAGATCACTCTAAGCACGTGAATTGACAGCTCTCATCTCATCCGCTTTACGGATAAACTGTCTGTAGCAGGGGAGAAAGAGCCAATATTTAGAAAGGGGTGAGGGGCAGAGGTGGAGGATAGAGCATTTCTAAATTTTGATCATGTGGCAAATTTCGTTTCCCAAAGTGTCCACAAGATCTCCATTCCACATGTTCTTCTTACAACATGACATTGACACTCCTCCAATTAAGAATCTATATTCCCTTCCCTTAAAATGAGCAGGCCTGTAATTACCACAAAAATGATACTATATGACTTCACACAAAAGTGATACTATATGACTTCCAAAACCAGTATATAAAAGTTCAGACAACTTCCATTGTGTCCTCTTGAGACAATAGCTCTTAGAACCCAGTCACTACACCAGGGAGAACCTGAAGCATGTCATGGAAAGCCCACGTGGAAGGAAATTGTCCTCACACCCCCTCAACCCTCAGCCCCAGTTGGGCTTCTAGGACACAGTAGCATTGACTTTCCAGCCATGTGAGTAAGCTGTCTTGGAAGTAAATCCTCCAGGCCTGAGTTGAACTGCCCCAGCCAATGAGGTGAGCCTTCCCTGATGAGTCCTGCCCAAATTGAAGATTTGTGAGCTAAATAAACATTTGGGGATGGTTTATTATGCAACAATAGATAACTCATACATGCTGTGAGAGCCAACAAGTTTTTTCTTTTCTAGTTAAACTAGTTCAAATTGAATTTCTACATGTGCAACCAAAAGAGACCTGACTCCTACAAGATGATTTTTATATAGATTTTCCTATTTGTTAATTGGTTTTCACTATTTAATCTTAAGTGATAGAGAAGACAGGAGAAAAGAGATTTACTTTGCTGTCATCTAATAACTTTAACCAGCTACGCAAGGCCCAGACTAGTTTTGGATATATAATGATTAATTTATTAATAGCCTGTCTTCTGCATATGAATACAAATTCTACTTTATTTTTGAACAATGTGAAGCAGATAACCTAAATTAACAAAATAACAGATTTATTTTCTTATTGAGTAATTTCTTTAATTGTTTTTTAAAATTGTAACTCAAACTTTGAGGAAAAATGTATTATAACATAGGTTAATAGAAAAATTTCTTATTTTATTGTCCACTTAACATTTTCCATCAATATAAAATAATCTTTGTGAATTCTTATAACTGTGTGACAAAAGCATCCCGAAGTATTTTACTTGAGGGAATAAGGTCATCTCTTTTTCTCATATGATCAGATGGTAATATGGAAGAAATTTTCAAGATATAGGAACTCAATTGTGTTCATATTGGACAGTGTAGTGATTCCCTTGAAATTTGCCAACATTAAAAAAAAGTTCTCTCTAGACAATAGTATATATTTTATTTGTAATGTGTCATAAAATATTAATTTCTTTCAGGTATTGTATATATTATATGGTTCAGTTATATTATTACTATCATATTATTCAAATAGATATCTTTTCTGATTCTATATTTGACTTTTTCTTTTTCCATTGAAACTACATCTGCTGTTAGGTTGGGGTTTCAAGATGATCATCATTCACAGCCCTAGAGATACTGGTGGTTTGCAGTAGTTGGAAAGGCCTCTCTGAAAATATTGCAGTGATTTCTAAGTTCAAAGAAGAAGCCTTAAGAGTACAAGAGTTATAATGCCTACTGAAGGTGAATTTTAGAGAGCCTTATTCACCCCAAGATCTGTGGCTGAGAATAAAAGTGGTGGGGATAATTTTTCTTCCTTCTGCCTATGCACAAGCCTGCTCCATATCCGTGGAGACATCAGAGCTTCCATTTTTCAGGCATTTGTCTCCTAAGGGAAGAAACACCAATAAAAGCAGATCATTATCACAGGGATCTCTGCCAATCACGGGCCTTAAAAGGCTCTCAGGTCTTTTTCCATCCCAGTCTTCTCTCCTCCAGTCTTTCCTCCCTGAATATCTGCCAATTACTTTCGCCAATTGTTTCCTGTCCCCAAACTTACCTTTTGATCTGTGATGGGCCTTAACTTACTATGTGGTTAATACACTTTCAAATTAGTCTTCTGTGAATATTTTAATAGCATTGAGCACTGGTAATACTTGTGCTCTTCCTCATTTCTTTCACTCAGGTCAGACTAGGAGCTTCCCAAGGCTCTCAGTTCATTGGTTTAGGAGCCCTTGAGATGCATTTAAGAGCTAATGACCCGTAAAAATTTAGGCTTGATGTTTTTTAACCCTCTGTAGTTTTCTTTCTACGTATGTATAAGTCCACCACTACAGAGTGTCCATTTTCAAATTATGCATCTACAGGTTCCAAGGGAAAATTAAAATAGTCTACAATATGAAATTGATTTAAAACTTGGATCTGAAAAGTCTCCATAGTGTTGTTACTTTTTTAGCAGTGGAGTGAGTAACGTTAATATATCTAATTAATACCTAAAGAGATTTTTTTCCCATTTGATCAATTACAAAAATATCATTAATATTTTTTCAGGATACATTGTGTTTGCATAAGGGCTTCATTATGGAGTCATTATTCTACTATTTCCAGGAGGATATGTGAATATGAAAGAGCCATCAAGTAGCTTTTTCGTCCCTCTAGACATGGGGGAGACTACATGATTAATCTGTACCAATTCTTTTAACAAATAAATCAAATAGGCACTCTAAAGTGCTTCCTAATTTCTATCATTTTAACTGGACTTATAGCACCTCACTTCTTACAGAAAGAAAATGAAAAAATTGTTTAAAAATCAGAATATTAAAAACAACCCATAGGCAAACAGTCTTTGTATGATCTGGAAAACAAACAGTGTGTAGGGCTAAAATTACTTGGCAAAAACAAACAAAAAAGGAGATAATTTTTGGAAAAAAACAAGCTTCTTTAAAGCATTTTGTTTGTTTCTTTCTTTATTCTTTTAAATTAAATGCTCTGTTAGTGTTTGCCAATTATGGATGGGAAAGATGTTGGAATACAGCACTCTCAAAGGTGATGATCAAAGTCTTTTCATTCAGCTTTTTGTGACTATTAAGCTGCTCATTTGGTGGAGATCATTAGTGTCTTAATGTGAAACAAAAGCTTCAGGACAAGAACTTCTGGTTGAAGATCAATATGAAAGATATCGTTTTAGTCATAGCCTTAATAATTGTAACCGCAGGGAGTCTGGCAGAGCTGGTTTTATGAATTAATATAATATAGAATCCACCAGGTACAAATGGAGAGTACAAATAAAGGAGAATGGCTAGTGGTGACTACACTGGGAATATTTGGGTGAGAGGGAATTGCTTGATAAATACGAGTTGACTCAAAGTGAGCCCTAGCACAGTGGCCATAAACACATCTTCCAATAAAAGAATGCATATCTGAGGGCCAAACTGGGAAAGGAATTCAACCAAAGAGAATAAAACTGGAAAAGACCACTAGAAAAACGATTAATTTTACACATTCCATTATCTTATAATGTTCCTTATGGGATTGTTTCTTTAAGTGGGTAAAATCAAACATAACAGTTGACATTTTCATGTGATTTGCTGCTGAGGTGCATTAGTATACTGAGACAGAAATTCCAACAACTTGGTCCAGAGATTCTTATCAATCTACCCAAGAAATAATATGCCATTAACCTTTTCTGATTAATAGAGCTTATCATTTTATCCTGGGGCAAACTATAAATGAAAAATAAAGTTCAAAAATATCTACTCAATTTACTCAAGATAAAATTAGAGTATTTTTTTTAAGTTTTGTGGATTATCTCTATTATCTGTGCATAGTTTATTTCTTTATCTTTACCTTGATGTTTGCCCTTTGATTCTATCTTTGAAACTTATTTTGCATGTTGAAGCCAGTTATCATTTTCCAGACATTTTGACTTTATCCTATTCCTTGTGAGGTTGCAATAAGAGATTGCTTCTCTTGAACCAAAATCTGATCCCTTTTACAGGAAAGGTAAAAGTGCAAAATAAATTTTGAGTTTTCCTCTACTAGGAGAGGAAAAATACCATTTAAAACATATAAAGATATCTAATATTGTTTAGGTTTTATCAGAGCACTCATTAAAATGCATATGCATAAATATTACTTATATAGCCATGCATATTTACATATGATTATAAATTATATCTAAAGTATTTACCTCTGAAACAAACAACATCTCTGTTTCTATTTTATCTTGAGGTCATATATACCAACATTTAGATCCACTAGTTTTGCGTCATCTCTAATTCCTATGAAGTATTTTTGCCTTCAAAGAAACTGAATTTACAGGCACTTAAGTGAAATATATATATTTTTTGATTTGAATATTTTCATACATCCTTCTTTCTTAAAATTCATGGACATCTCCTACTTCATGCCCCCATTTCTAGTCACTCCTTCAACTTCTTTGCAGGCTTACTGTGTAAGTTTGAGTCCACTTTTATGCCTACACTTTGTCCCAATGGGATCTTGGCTATTTCTGTGGCATTAAATATCATCTGTTGGTTGTTGACATCAAAATCACATCTCTAGGGAATATCTATTCCCTGAGCTCCAAACTCACATAATTGATTGTCCCCTGGACACTTTGACTTTGATGTGTCACTGAAATCTCAAACTTCCCACAATGAAATCTGACCACTTGACCACTTGACATCTCACTTTGTCAAATCCATGTCATTGCTGATTCTTCCCATCTCACTGATTAACACTATCATCAACCCAGTTTCTTCCTCGAGACACCCGGAAGCCTTCCCACTTCCTTTCCACGTACACTCAATCCATCTGCAAGTCTTTTCAATTCTATCTTTAAAATATTCTTTAATTTATTTTCTTCCATCTATCTTCACTCAACCAATCTAGCATAAGCCACCATGATTTATTGAGTCAATAGTTTGGACTCCTTAATAGTGTTCTCATTTTCTCTCTTCCTCTCTAACCTATTCTCTACCAAGTAGAGAGATTCATCTGCTTAAAACTCTTCAGTGGCCTCTAAATTATGCATTAAATAATAAAATCTAAACTGTTTATAGTAGACTACAAAGCCCTGTAAGATTTAAGGAACGTCCCCACTCACACCTCACTCTTAATCCTCTCTATTATTTAACTCTGATCTTTTATTAGCTCTTATCTCTATCTGATATTATTTTATTTGCAGCAGCAAAGTATCCTGATTAAAAATTACATTTCTCAGCCTTCCTTGAAGCTAAATGTGAATGTGTGATACAGATTTGAACAATGAGATGCAAGTAGAAATCATTGAATGGGCCATTCCATGGAACCTATTTAAAAGAGGGTAAGTTCAGCTTGCACAGGCCTTCTGCACTTTGCTTGTCTTTCCTGCTTGGAGTGCAGTGGAAACGCTAAAGGTAGAGCAGCCATCTGCTGGCCGTGAGAAGATTAGCAACAGGAAATAAACCACATTTTAAAGACGGTGAGTGGAAAGAGAAGCAGCCTGTGTCTGATATTTTGTTTAGCCAAGCACTGCAACTGCTAGGGAGTTACTACCTCTGGATTACTGTTACACAGAAAAATTAAGCCCATTACTTATTTAAGCCAGTATGTCCACTTTTCTGTTACATGGAGCCAAATGCAATCTGTAATGGTTACTAAAGGCCATGTGACCATTTCTGGACTGAATTCATTGTCCAGATGGGTGGCTGAATTCCCTTGTTGGAGTTAGGTACAGCTTGAGAGCAGTTTGATAAGCATGATTCTCCATCAAATTTTTAGTCAGAAGACTACCTAGAATAGTTTTGCTAGATACACATGGGATCATCTCCAGCTTTCCCTGCCTTGTTCTCTGATGCAATGAACTAATTACATATATGGATAAAATTAAATCCCTCGCCTGCCCTCCTCCTGGTGCTCATGGTAACTCCAGCTCCATCTTTAGCAATATACTTGTGGTTACTATAATTCCCAGGATGCCTTACCCCACTGCCAGTCCCCTTCTATCCCTACCATGTTGTTTTCTGGGAGTTTCAGTCTCTGAATGGATATAAAAACATGGGGGAAGGATGAAGAGCCACAGAGTTATGGCTGTTTCAGAAAACAACACCTGTGCAGTAGAGGGATTCTCGCCTAGTTTTTGGTTGGCACATATGCCACCATTTCTGAATTATAAAGCGGCAAGTCAAAGAAATAAGCTACCTTTTTCATCCTCAGTGGATGTGATAGTGACTTTACTGTTCATGAGGCGAAGCATACATGAACTATTGGGTTTTTTTTTCCCCTCTCATTTCAGCTTCTTTATCCTTATAGTTATGAGCTATCCCTAGATAGATTTTCTAAATTTTTCTTACTCTTGTGTTTTTGCCCGGAGACATTTTGTTCAAAAATTAGCAGAGGTGTTCTTAGATGGTGCTAGCCACATAATATTTTTAAACTTCTTAAACTACTTCAAGTTAAAAAATATATTCAATGCTTATTTTCAGCCAGGTTCTGTTGAGGTTAGGTATGATGTCTGACTTTAAGGAGTTTTCACTTTAGTAGGAGATATACAACATGAAAATATAAAAAGTTGAACAACAATAATGAAAGGTAATAAGTTTTCAAAATAAAACAGAAAAAAATACACTAAAGCTGTGCATAATAAATTACATAAGTAATCAAATGAAGAATTGTTATAGGAGTTCAGAGGAGGGAAAGGCCAGTCAGAGAAAACATTGGGTAGAAGATTGAGTTTTATTGGTTCTTTAAAGTTGAATAGAATTTTAACTGGTATAAAAGAGAATATATATTTGATTCTCACTTGTTCTCTGGGCCAGGTCGAACACAGCAGAATGTCACCACAGGGGCCTAGGATAGGGTTTCAGGGCTTAGGATTTATAATACAGACTGTGGCTTAGAATGACTACAGCTTGGGCTTTGGTATCAGACTTCCTTGGAGTCACACCTCAGTTCTATCATTTATTTGTTGGTATGAGGGTTTAATCAAATCTTTTCTGTTATAGCACTTAGCACAGTGCCAAGTGCATAGTAGATGCCCTCAAATGGTAAACATGTGTATTCTTGTGATGTAAGAACTGACTGAGAGTCACAGCTGAGGATGGAAGCCAGGAGGTATTATTGTAGGAACATGTCAGATATCAGAGAAGATTTGTCTAAAAATTAAAAGCTTAAATAAATCAAGAATAGATTGAGTAAGAGTTCAGGTGATTTGAATCAAAATGGTTCAGAATACAGGTGGGTACTGAGAGCCAGTTTACTGAAAGGTATTGGTCAAATGGCAGCACAGCTCACAGGGCAGCTCGAAGCTTCAGAGCCAGGCCTGCCAAAAGGACTCTATACAGATGAGTAGCATAATTATAATAGTAATTTTCTACAATTTTTGATTACTTCCTATGTGCCCAGGTATCATACTTAGTGCTTTCTATACATTATCTCTTTTAATCTTCATTTGTCTATAGTTAACTGGTATTTTTATATTCATTTAAAAATGTGGATAGCAAGGCCCAAAACCATCAAGAAATTTGCCCAAAGGAACATAGTAAGTAAAAGGCAGAGCCAGGATTTTCTCCCAGGTCTTTCCAACACTAGTTCATTTTCATAATCACCAGATTCCTATTTGCTCCCAGGGAGTGGCAAAACACTTTGCAGGTAACATCATGTCGATGTACTTGAGGAGATGATTTATGCCTGGCTTACATTGCCTAAAAATAATTCTAATCCTGGCTAGAGTCAAAGGTTACTGGTGAAAATATTGAACATGTACGAAACTCATAATGAACAAACGAGGGCATTACAACCTCTGTATGACACTTGCCACTGACAGTTCTGATTGAACCTGGAGGGGCCTCTTCAGGGACAGAGGCTTGCCACATCTCTTATGATTGAATCTTTGATTTGTCACTGGAGATTTGAGTGCCACAGGGGCACTAATTAGTGTCTGGGAATCAGCAAAGGATTAAGTTTCCCGAGTTTCATTCATGTCAATAAACACCTGAATATATAAAAAAACTATTACTTGCTATTTCAAAACCTTATTCCCACCTGGAAGAGGCAACTTGGAAAACTTATACTCAAAGGAGACATGAGTTTTGCCATTATCTGAATGACAATTCACCTTCTTTTTGTCCTTAGCGGGCATGTAAAGAAGGTTGGAATAGATAAGCTAAAGCTGGCACTGCCATTGCAAATATCCGGTAGGTAACATGACCCAATGAAAGGGACCTGCTCAGACTAGAGGGCTCTTGCCCCACCTAGACAGAGCAACATCTACTTACCTTCAGCTGGTTATTGTCTGACCTTTGGGGAGCCAGCCCTGGTATACTATAATTCCTGATTTTTTTGAGAGATGTCATATATGCAAATTTTTTTGTGAAAATTCACAATGTTAAACTTTAGCACAATAGAAAAGAGGGAGGAAAAAGCACTATCTGGGCCAAATAAAACACATCTTTAGGTCGAACTCGACATGCAAGACACAAGTCTAGAGATATCTGAAAGCCCTTTGATCTTTGTTTCAAAACAGTTTTTTCTTCCTCATGTGAACCTATCCTCTCTCCATACAGGCAGATAGCTTCTGATTTGGCAAAGCTGATGCCCCGGAAAAAGAAATTTTGGCTGTAAGGAGCTGAGTCAAGACTATTTGTGAAGTTTATTTTTCTGTGTGTTTCATTTCTTATGGGACGTTACACGTCAGTTGAAAAAGAAATAAAAATTCTAACAAAGTTTAAAAGTCTTCAAATTAAGTTTAATTAGTTAGAATGTAAAGTAAATGATAACTAATAAGATGACTAATCAAATCTAAGTTGATTTAAATTTTTTATAATATTTTGAACTGTTAGATAGCATCATTTCTCATTTTTAAGGGCCTGGTATGATTTTTTTTAATAAGATTTAGAAGTGCATTGCTTCATTTAAATACAAAGTAGCTTCTCATCCAGTTTTCAGAACTATTTAACAAAACCCACAAAAGTTAAACCATAGATAACCCAGAATAAATAGAATATTTATAACTTGGTGACAGGAGAACACCATTTCCGTAGTTAATCACAGTTATTTTTTAGTGTTGTCTAAAAGGCAGCAAGATGTTTGTTAATTTATAAGAATGTAAGAGTCTAAAATTGAAAATAAACTTAAATGAGAAAATCTGAATAAGAAAATTCATATTTAGCTATATAACAGAATGTTTTTACACCGTCAGTGAAATGTGATAGAGATTACATTTCCAAATGTATGACTAACAATTGTCATCTTCTGAATTTCCAAATTTATAACCAACAATTGTCATCTTCTGACTTGCCACATTATGCTTTCACCTCTGAATAGCCAGTCAATGAAATAATTTTAAGATTACAAACTGAAATATCTTTAGGGCCAAGCAAGTAGCATAAACTAATGAAGACACCACAACTTGAACCAAAGGCTTTCAAACTCAAAATTTTAAAAACACCATTCTAGCCAAACAAAAAATACCTGGGTGAAATTGTGTCAGCTACTTGTTTGTAAGCCCTGCTTTAGACTCACTGTAGAACGCAAGTAGTACATATGAAGTCAATATTGTCCTTGAACAGGTCCTTGAAGCATAGGTGGAAGGGCGCTATCAGAGTTCTAGGTACACTTTGGCTATCTTGGAAAGCGTGGATCTTCCAAGACTGGTTTCAACAAAGCAGTCAGGCAGGAGATTGGGGGACTCAGAATAGGAAAGGGCAGCAGGAGTGGAAAGAAGCTCAGATTCACAGTCAAGAGCTGCAAAACGGTTCTCTTTAATGCATCCAGAATCTAATCAGGGTTTCCTTGTCCATTCTCATAGCAAGACTGTTGTCCAGTTACACACACATGAGAGAAATAAGAAATGGTGAGGTTTCAATAGAGCCTATTGTGTGCATGATCAAGTAATTGGAAAGATCTAAGATCACCTTGCCTTATGCAGAGCTAAATCTTTAAACTGGTTAACTGATTAGTTCATTTCAATACCTGGGTGTTGCTGTATTTTGGCCCTCATTTGTCTATGCAATTTGAAGAAATTACTCTTCCAAAAGGTTTTTTTCTTCTTTCTTATTTTTTTTCCTGAATGAAGTAAGCCTCAAAATAGCTCATACTGCCAACTGAGCCTATGTTCTCTGACCTTTGCTTCATGGTTAGTGTAGTCACCTTTGTTTCGGTGCAGGTGCATGTTAGTATTATGGCTGGCAATGGGTTTCAAGGGCTATGGCAGCATACTCCTCTAAAACAGACAAGAATAACACTCATGATAGGGACTGCTTAGGTAGGTTTGTAAATTGGATCATTGCTTCCACGATCAACCCCACAAAATTCCACAAATCATGAGTACTTAGAGGACAATGTTCAGCCAGACCCCAACAGCAAAGATCACAATAAAATTTTTTAAAAATCAAGCACTTGGTGAAAATTTTGAATGCTCTGTAAAAGTCTAAATTGGATCTGTGTTCAATTTTCCTGTTGAAAGCATAAACAGTCATAGATGTCAAGTAAACATACTAATGTTTTAGTTTCTATTCATGACAATTATTTCAACTCCAATTAAAAGTTTATCGTAAGTACATTAAGTCTAAGGATGGGTGATGAATAAAAGAGACATTATAAATTTAACCAGATAGAAATACTTGCACCTTGATTTGTTACCAAAGAAAGTCCTTTAATAACTTGTGTATGCCAAAGGAGACAAGACATAGCAAATAGGTCAAAGTGTGCAGAACAGAGTTTAAAGTAAGTTAAAATCAGGTGGGAGTTCCATAATGTCAACTGAAAAAAAAATCTCATTTGAGATTGACAACCCACAGAAATGCATCTATAGGAAGAGACAGTGACGGTCTTTTATTTAACAGGGCAATTTTAGACACCGTGTACAATATTTGTGAAAAAATATATGATACATGATGCTAATACTAGTCTTGAGGGTGAAGAGGTGCTGGTGGCGACAATGATGATGTCCAGGAAGAGGATGGCTGAGCCTGGCCTAGCCCAGAATAAGAATGCTACCTTGCTTGAATGTTAGCTCCAGGAGGACAGAGAATCTTTTTGCTCAGTATCTCCAGCTTTCAAAGCAGTCTCTGACATACAGTGGGTGCCAATCAATATCTGTTGAATGAATGAAAGAACGAACTAACGAATGAATGGAGAAAGTAGTTCACCTGCTGGCCCACTTTCCACTTTGGGGACTCTTAAAAGGACACAAACAGAGGCATGGCTGGGATGATGAGCAGGAAACTTCAATGCAGGGACCTCAGGACACACCATCAGAGTAAAATTTCCAAGGATTTTTGTTATGTAAGATAGAGGATACTAGGGTAGTAAAAAACAGTTACAATGTTCCCTTACATATAGGGCTTTATTACCCCAAAAGTGTTGTAGATGAGAATTATAAGGATGTCACATTAATAATCTGTGTCAAAGTAAAAGATTATTCATTAGTATTTTCAAGACAGGAAAGAAAATGTCTTCTTTCTTTCTTTCTTTTCTTTTTCTTTTTTTTTTTTAACCTATGATATTAAAAGCATGGAAGTTAAGGATAGCACATCCAGGAATGTAAACTTTTTTCCTGTCTATTTGATCATGTGCTATTGGCATTAACACTGTCAATAATTCATGGTAAAAGAAGAAGTTGCCAGGAAAGGTTACCCATTGTCAGGCTATGATCAATAGGTAAGACCACAGTGGGTGATGTATTGTGAAGTATCAGCCAGATTCACTCTCTCATGGATTTTAAAAATAGTCATACTTACATTCAGCTTGTCTAACTTGAGCTAAGCTTATTTGTTCATTATCCTTTCACTGCTGGTATAGACCATGCCTCGAATACGTTTTATTTAAGTACAGAATATCAGCTCCTGTTATTTAATTCCTGCGATCTGGCAGTGGGCCTCTAGGATTTGCCCCTATGTTTTGATGTTGACATTTATATTTGAGCAAACAAAACTGTCACTTTGTTTTCCTGTCTTCCTATATTGGGTCACTTTGTGCTACATGATATGATCTAAGACAATTCAATGCAAGGAGACACATGTCCCTTCTCATTGGAAATATGAAGACTGCAGCTTCCTTTTACCCTGTGGGAAAGAAAGCAGGTCAGGTGTCCAAAAGTAGTAGAGGAAAGTTAGTGTCATCACTATTTTCTTTCTCCACAGAAATAATATAAGATCATGAGGCAAGAACAGCATTGGTTTCTTCATGAAGGGATAAAAAGAAAAAGTACCTTGGTTGTTTATGTTATGGTATTGTGGAAGGGCACTCATATAAAAACAAGACTACCATTTCTGAACACTTTCAAACACATTCTTAATCTAACATCATCTTGGAATCTCAGGAAAAAACGTTCACTTAATGAAATCACCTCCTAAGGGATAATAAAAATGATACATTAGTAGTCATTTGGTTTCTTTGTTTGACTTAGGAAGTAAAATCACCTGGTTTATTTCCTTTTGGTTTTCAGAGTCAGATCTCTAAAATATTTTGATACTGAAATACTCGAATTTGGTTTTGGTTCATTTTATGTCACCTTTTTATTTCACCCAAATGCTGATATATAAAATAAATTTGGACATAAATGAATGAGAGGTCTGTGTCGGCCAGTGTAATTCTTGTTATCAAAGGCATTTGCATGTGGAAAATGCACCATATAATGGTGAGTGTTGACCACTAGGAGCAAAATGCTGGTACTTCTCAAGACAAAATAGAATGCAATGTAATAATAATAATAATAATGTGGAAGAGGAAAAAGAGAAAGAATAAAGTAATTGAATTTCCTCTGGGTTTTTTCACCTTCCCACGAAGATTCTTTCTATCCTCGTTTTTTGAGTATATGCTTTTTCTTTTACTTTAGCACTTGCTTAAACCTGCTTGACATATAACAACCATACATCCTGATACAACTCAAATCCCATATTTCCTCCTAATAAACTTATTGCTAGTGTCTTGGAAGTGAATGGGGATCATAAAAATCCATCACCTCAAAGGAGAAGCATAGAGATTGTGTGTAAAGAACATGGCATCATTTCTGGGAAAGAGTGCTACATTGTTGTACATTTGTTAATTACTTGAAACACATTAATATGAAAAGCAATACCTTTTCCTTACATGGCATTGTTTGGAGATGGTTCTGCTTATCAGTTTTTAATATGCTCTTTGAAAACTGACATGTACTTTACCCCCATCTCTTTAGGAACACAGGGATTCAAAGGCTGGATAGAATACTTTCATACCTCCCAACACAAACCTGAGAGGGTAATTAAACAGATGGTAACAATAAACTGAATCTGAACACATCAGGGACTGGAGTCCCTTATTAAAAGCCTTACACACTGAAGGGAGGGGGCAAAAACCAACTCTGGGGAAGTGTTTTAGCAGCCAACACCTTTATATCCACCTTGACCTCAGAAGCAGAAGCTAATCAACCATTTAGGGACGGGTTTCCTAGCACCTAGGAGAGGGCACGCAAGAGGTCTTCTGCACACTCTGAGGAGCAGGAATGCAAAGCAGATTGTATGACTCTAAAAGAACGCTACTGTTCCTCAGGATTGCCTTCAAAGAAGTCAGTTTTAGACATACCAATTTTGTAACTGTAAATCCACCACCGCCCCACCTCTCCTACACACACATACCCACATATCAAATCCTTCTAAGTTGGAGGACTTATGCTTGAAGCACAGAGCTATTTTCTTCAACATGAGGCCAAAAACCAGGAATTAGAGATTTATGTGATGACCCAGGTATTCTGATATTTTCAACCTCATCTTGGCAACAGAATTATCTCCTATTTATTCCATCCTTGAAACATATGGGAATTCTACTCATTTCTCAGATCTTAACATTGTCAGTTTGTCCTGAGTTAAAGGTACAAAAGAGGAATATTAAAGCAATCTTGATATTTCATCTTTCAAATATATGTAGTTATTTTTCCTAGAATATATTTTATATTCTAGGAAATAAAATAATAAAATAAAGGAAATAAAATAAAATATTGAAGTATATAAATATTACATACATATACATCTCTCTATGTGTATCCATATCTACATGTATATCTATATGTATATCTATATCTACATAGAGAGATGTATATATATGTGTGTATGTGTGTATACACATACAGAAAGAATCCATTATATGCAAGAAAGGATCTTTTTACTGTGGAGGTTTGCAATGTTATTGTGCTGTCATGCCTGAGAAGATGCTATTTTGCTGTGACGTAAGGCACTTACAACCTGGGGAATAATTGAGTCATTGTTTGTTCTTCTGTTTCTCAATCTGCTTCATTCTCTGCTTTGCTGGGCAAGTTCTTTGAGTATCCTTTATTAGAAATATTCAGCATCAGTATAACGACGATTTAGTTTAAGTAAGTGCTAGCAAGCAAAGGACTATGTTCAACATACTGAGTTTTAGATTAATTAAGGTTATAACGATGATCTATTGAAAAACATTTTTGAAAACTGAGGTAAGCATTAAAAGGGAAAAATGTACAAGATATGGACAAATGGAAATCAAATGACAAATGTCATTTTCCAGCCTGCATTTTACCTCTTTGTAGGTGCACATCACCATATAACACTGTCCAATTTTAATTTTGGAGTTTTGATACTTAATAAGTATAAAAAGACTGTTCCTATCTTGTGATATAATTGTCCTAAAGTGACACACATCACCTTAGGAATTTGCGATAAAACTCTCAATATTATTGACTATGGTTCCAAAGTTATTTTAAGGGTGAAGAATATTATATGAATTAAATAAGAGATGTGGCAAGTAATTTAGTGGAAAAGCATGGTTGCTGCCACACAGAGTATTAGGTAACCTTTTTTAATTAGAATGTACACTTTTAGATTACTGATTATGAACATCAGGGGACCCTAGATTTTCATTCATCAGTAATTCTCCTTTATGTCTATGCTAAGACGTGAAAATGAGACCTCTGGCTCTAACTTGATATTTCAGAGCCTATGCATGCTGGTGCAGACTCTGTTTTACCTGTAATCTCTAGTACTGCTCTGCCCCCTTGTGCTGCTACAGTGAACACAACAGAGGAACAGTTTGCCTTCATCTTTGTACGTGAACTACAGAAAAACCCCACTGTCACTTCTCACTTTTCTGGCAAGTTCAAGGTCAGTGTCTAGCTATTTTCAGCTCATCTCTTCTTGATCCATGCAGAGAAATGACAAGGTAACGTGATTCAGGGTCAGCTGTATTACAGGAACTGTTACATAAACGGAGAAAGTGAAAATCAATCCTAGCTGACAGTGACTTCGGGATAATCAACGCTCACTGGGAGCCTCTGTCAGCTCGCCTGTATCAAACACCGTGTGACTCCTGTCAGATCTTTTTAATAAAACTATATTCTCACTTTCAGCAACCTAAATAAATGTTTCACTTCAGCTGAATTTTTTAGACTATGTTAGCCTTCCAGATTAGTAAACTATGCCAATAAATCCTTGACAAATTTCATCCGTGATACATTATCCTGCGGTTTGATATTGACCTAAGATGGAAGGTACTGCTGTAAAACACGCCCTTCTTTTTGGGTGATCTGTGGGAGCTTTTCTACAGACTGTTGCATCTTCTGCGTTGAACTCTACACCGTTACCCAAATCATCCTCAGTCCTAACTCTTCTCTCCTCCTTCGTGGTAAGAGAACCCCTTAATCAATCATTTCTTGTTGAGATATTAGGTTCCTTTCTCCTTTTTAGACGTTCATTGTTGCTTTCTCTTTTATCTCTGTGTTTTCTACTAGGACATTTTCCCCTAATACAGAATTGGAAGCGCAGTATTTAACAAGATGTTCTGCGTTAGAGGCATTCCCACTGACAGCACCTGATATGTCAGCTTACGGAAGGAGCTATTTCATCCCACCCACCTTGTGCTCCCTTGAAACTGTGAGGCAGGCTGTACTCCATTGAAGTACAATTTACCGTAATATTAGTTGTCAGTAAATTCAAAGACGGAACTCCTAAAGCTATAAAATGGATTAGAAGCAATTTAAAAAAGAATTAACAAACTAGAGTAAGAGTATACTGTCAACAAACAAATGCTCCATCATAGGACTGTAATTTGGAATTTTAATTACCCCTCTGCTTCTGTAACAAAACAATGTCTGAACTGGCAGCGATTTGAATCTCTCACAGGTCATTGAGCATTCTAGTTAATTACTCTATGAATAGCCTGTTTTTCTCCCCTCTGGAAACACGTTTCTAATGGCAGTCAAGGTCTGACAAATGTGTCATCTACATAATTAGCTAGGAAGCAACACAAAACATTAAACATGCTTTGTGCCGACAACTATCAAAACATTTCATTTGTTGTCAATTATTCATTACTTTGTAGGTTCTGAAGGGGTTGTTATTATGGAAATAAGTCCAGATGCTAACAAGGTTAGAGTTTTGGATTCAAATTAGTAATCAGAGGACTAACTTTTAAAAAAATGTATCTCATGTACATTCAGCGCCATGTTCAATCAGTAGGAGATTATAAACAAATTTAGCTATGCGCAAGCGAAAATGGAAACGACGCAGCCACGTATGTGAATCCAAGAGCGCCGGCTCATTCTTTGAAGCGTGGACTCGACGCTGTCGCAAACTTTCTGAACCTTTTGGCAAGTCCAATTTGTGCTTGGTAAACAGAGTTAGAGATTTTCACAGCATGAGATGACATGAGATGGCAAGTTCAAGGAAAAAAAATCTCTGGTGGTTTTTGATTTCTTCTTCCACCCCCTGCCCCTCAGGGCATATTATGTAAAAGTCAAAATTCTAGCTAATAACTTTTTCGTCTGCTCTACAGCAGACTAGCTACCTTACATAACCCCTGAATTTCATGATTTTTTTGGTTGTTGCTATTTCTGCAATCTTGTTTCTTTTACTATTGTTTTAATATCGTATGTAAAGCCAAGTATTGTCCTGAAAGCAGCACTCCTAATATATATAGAGGATATAAAAAGATTTCTCAACAAAATTGACCTCTCAGTGGCAAAGAAAATTGCAGTGGAAGACACATTATTGCGTAGTCATATCTGAGGCTTGGATCTATGGAAGAGTCTCACTCCACTGTCCTCCAGCTTTTCCTTATAAACCAAAATGGCTTACAAATGTCACCCACAATAGTCCAATAAAGATTAGGAACAAAACACTGTCCTTACATTGATGAGATAAGAAAGATTTAACTGCAGAATGCTGTGTATAAGAACAGTTCATAAGGCTTGTTCTGGAATCAGAAAAATAGAATTCAAATTATATTTGTGCCTAGAATTTAATTGAGATTATCAGTTTATTTTCTACATGATGTTTGATCAGATACCTGTACTACACAGCTAGATAAAAAGAAAAGAAAGAAAACAAATTCTATCAGGAGAAATCAAGAAGACCCGTTATCTACAGGGTATGCAAAATACATCAGGAAATAATTCTACCCTGAGCGCTGAAAATGCCCAGTTAATAAAAAAAGATCAGCCTCTTGCTAAGAGAAAATAATTGTCTGTATCTATATTTTTCAAAGCAAAAAGGCAGTCACATGTTACAGTAAATAGGATACATTAAAATAAGCTTTAATAATCTTTATGCAGAAGGAAACTAATCCATTTTCAGATCATATGATCCACAGCAATAAAAGGAAATCATCAAACTAAAAACAATTTTAGAAATGGCTGCAGACTCTCATTTAATTAACATGCAACAGATCATATATTTATGAAGAAGTCAAAATATTTAGGAAGCCTATAATCCTGTAAGCCTTAATGTGGTATAAAAACAACAAATAAATGCAAAGTGTTACTGTTATACATGCCTGCCTGATCAATGGTTTTCACATATTGATCTATAAATGGAGTTGACAGTCTGTGTTGGCTGCATATTTTCCAAGCAGCGTTATTTTTGCACAAAACCAATACGGGCAATTACCTTTGTTTGAGATGCCAAGTCTTATCAATTCAATGTGATTTAGTGTCATTTTAATTAAATATCAGGATCCACTTCAGGACAATTTATACAAACAAAGCCTCAAAGCTAACTATAAGCTTGATATGAAGTAAACATGGACAAGTCCTATAGTCTCATAATATTTCTCAAAAACTCTGCTAAACAGAAGGCTTATATTTTTAGTAGCAATTTTTATGTCTGCCTTTTTGGCTAGCCACAACTTTGGCAAGTATCCTATAATCACAGAAGTAAGAAACAAAAGAAAATTGTTTCCTCTTTTCCTTTATAATATATTAAAAAGAAAAATGAACGAGCACAGTCTAACGGAAGCAAAAGGAGTCTGGTATGCTAACATGTAGAAATGGCTTGACCTGAGTCTTTATCTGAACAGTAATAAGACAGTTCCTTCTCTATGATGGCCATGAAGGAGGCATTGCACTGCTGCAGGCTTTACAAGATGGAAATGGTGAATATTCATACATGTTGCTGCCTAAGACACCAGCATTAAATGCAGAAACTTCTCTTGCCTTCAAGTCCTGTCTGCAGTTTTCTTGATTTGGGCTAAACTCTTCATTAATATCTATTCTAACCTGTCTAGTAGGCTGGAGTGTCCCTCTTGTAAATCACATCAAAGCCACATTAAACCTTTTGCTTTTGCTCTTTGCTGGATTGCACATTAGCCTTTTCATCACTTACAGAGGCACACTTCACTTGCCCCCATTTACACTCACTAAGCTGTCTGCTTCTGCGGTTAGCACATTCGGGTAAATAAGCAGTCCACCTTTCAGAGGTCTCACTCCAGTGCTCAGGATGAGACAACAAATCGCTGAGACCAAAGAGCTGTTTCTTCCCGACCAGGCAGAAATCTGAGACCTCTCTCATGGATAAGCAATTTTCTTGCTAACCACATCCTCCTACGTCCAAACTTCCCACCTCTCCAGCATTTCCCAGGTAGCAAAGCGGGAAATCAAACTCTGAATTTGGAAAAGGCATCGATCTCATTAACAACATAAAAATGATTATTTGGTGTTTAAAGAAAATGATGCACACCACCAATAAAATACTAACGGAGTATTGATACCTGTTTTACTGAAATGCTTCCCTGCAGCTCTTAGGTAATCAAAACGTTTAATTTAACAAGTAAATTCACCTATGTTTGCATAGCTTAGGGTCAAATAAATGTTTATATTGGCATTTCAAAACACTCCTTGATTTAGGATACCAAGAATATAGGCTCTTATTTTATAGGAGAATTTTATATTGTGTTCTGAGGTCACAGTCATATTAAACACATTTTAAATTAAACAAAATAATAAAAGAGGAATTTATGAATTAATGACAAAACTATATAATTGATTTCACCCTAGAAACTTTTATCGTTTTCTGTAATAAGTTAAATCATTATGAACGTAATATCAGATTCTTGCATTAATATATCCTCCAGTCAGTCCACATGAGATTTGTATAATATATATATGCCGTATATACTAAATAGGATGCATAACATATATATATAGTCTCCAAGTACTCTTAGTTTTTTCTGTACAGATTAAATGTATGTGTCTCTGTTACAACAAACCATGCTACATGTGCACACATTTTTAGTATTCACCTCCTCCCACTTCTTCTAAGTTCAAAATCTTCCCCCTTGACCTCACCCCACCCTCCAACTTCTGAAAAATCAAGTTCTTAGTTTAGCTTGAGCAGATATCTTTAACAGGCTTGTTTGAATAAATATGCCAAAATACTTTACATTCTGTCAGTATCTAGTCAGAAAATTGTGCATGGAAAAAAGAGATGAAAAGAACTGAGACAGAAAGAAAATTAGTGCCATGGCAAGCTTTCAATACAGTAGCTCGGAGCCAAGTTTTCTCGGTGAAATGACATATCCTCACTAAAATACTCCTTTTATATAATTATGCACTGAGCACACATAACCAAAAGTAACTTTTATTTTTGTTCCTTATCGAGGAATACATATTGCCCAGGCTAAGAATTCGGAAACAAAAGCTGGGATAATTATAGCTAATTTAACTCTGGAAAACTCTTCTTCTTTAGCAGTCCAGCATATAACCCCCCAAACTAAAGTTATGTAACAAGGTAATATCAACAATGAGAAACTGCATGATAAAATCCTGCCCAAAAGTGAAAAATGCTAATTTTGTCTCATTTAGCAGCTGGATACAGAAATGCTCATTAGTTTTAAGAGGGTTAATCCTTTTAACTTTTGCATATTGATATGCCAATTATGCCTAATTGTACAAGAGGCATCAGTCAAGGTAATAGTGCATAAACACATGAAAGTTATTAAGTACATCCCAACATGTAATAAAGTAGGTGTTAATTGGTAGCTGAGTTCTGCGGGCTATTGAGGTGGATAATTCATTGAGAGATGGATCACTTGTAATTTCTCTCCATAATTCCTTTTGCAGTCTCATGCTGTGATGTTTTCATGCTTGTCAAAAACAACTGCGGCATAGTGCCTTTTGTTAAACACAGCCAATAAAATATGTTAGGCATCATTAAATATACTTAACTTTTAAACTTTTTCAAAGGTACAGTTCTTACTGATAATACATTATAGAGATTCCAATAATTTACTCTAACCACTGTCTCAAGTTCATAGTTGAGGAGCATTTTAGCTGGTTTAAAAGCAAAGTCAGGCTGGCAGTGTTGTGCCTCCCAGCAGACAATACCTTTAAATGAGAAAGTAAATAAAGAAAAATGCATCTCTCGGTGCCTTATCTAATGATGTATTTCTCACTCCCAAAATATAATCACTGCTTCCTCATACTACATTTGTCTATCATACCTGAAGAAAGAATGATGAAAATCATATATTTCTCAGGCTCCTGAGATTGTTGTGGGTTAATTTTGCACTTGAAATTCGAGTGAAAAACAGGGAATAAATATAATCAGTAACATGCTACTCAGCAAGTTTATCTCATTTAATAACTCAGTTAGGGAGCTGAATATTTCATAGGCCCCCACGATATTAACAGAACACTCAATTAATAGCTCACATGTTTCTGCAGGGTGACTGGGACTCACAGCCTGTCCCCAGCTAACCTATTTCTTGCTGTTGCTCTCACTGTGAGAAACAAAATAGATCCAGGGTCCAAAAGAGTGGCTAACATTGCATAAATAATTTTGTAACATCCTATGGCCTCAGCTGCAAGTTACCACCATTATGGAAGAAAATTAACCAGAGGAGACTCATCGCAATCAGTGTGTTTAGTGGCTCAGGATGCGTGCAGGGGCAGGGACACAATTGGCAGTAGAGTTCATCTCTAACTATTTTGTTTCAAATCTTCCTAATGACACATTATCGAAACAAAATGGCTTCCTCTCCAAACCTTAAATCGCCACACCATTTCAATCGTTTAAGCTCATTCCAAATCAGATTGTAATTTCCAATATCGTATATTGTTGGAAGATTTTAAGGAAGAGATTTTCACAGTTTATTTTAAAGATTTTTTTTTCTCAGTTCATTCTTAGCTAATTTTAGCCTCTGGCTTTTCAAAGTGATGTACTGTATTTGGAAGTACAAACACCACATGCTAGCATAACCTCATTATTTTTATGACACTGAAGCATGATAGTGGAGGCCCTTAAAATGAGTCAAAGGTGCTCGTCAGTCTAGCTCCAAATCCACTTTATCACCCTGGATTAATCCCAGCTCTTCTCTCACAACTGGGGATATTATTATGACTATAAGTAGGCAAGATAAAATGCATTACAAAAACAGTTTTCTCATGCACTTTAGGAAAACAAATAAAACAAGGCCAATATGCTTTTTTTTTACACAATTCTATATCAGGGAACTTGAGGTATTTGAGATATTTGACTTACGGGTTCAGTGACCTTCCCAACATCGGTGAGGATCATGGATTTACTTTGGCTCAGCCTGTCGTGGTGGCTGTTGGCATTTTTTATTCTCATTTGCACAGCTCCGGTGCCTTGGCGGGGGGAATTCAGTGTTTCCATAGAGGTATCAGAATTTGTAGATTTCTGCATATTACAGTGTTATCCTGATAAAATATAAAAGCATTATGTTATTCTAAATATATGCTTTTCCATGAAAAACTCTTGGTGGAGTGCACATCTCTGTTAATCGTTAAGGTACAAAAATGAAATAGAGTCTCCACCTCTCTGAGTAGTGAAGAAGGAGGTAATTGCTGCGTAGTTGTTTCTATCTGTACATGCCAGAGGACTTCCAGGTTCATAGGCAGCACACTCACACTGTGTAGTTCCTAATTCCATTAAGGACCTCCTAATGGCAATACGACACAGTCTTCCTTATATAGAAATGATGTTGTCAACTAAGCGTCTTTGGGGTATACACTCTTTTCATTCACAACGTCACTGATCTGTTACCCACTCCATCCCACCCCACCTCCATACACTACCACCAGCACCCTTTTTTAGTAAACAAAAACCTATGTGAATAAGGTCAAATTTAAGGGAGAAGAATTGGTGTTAGAACAAACCACGCCAGTTCCATAGACTATCAAACATGTTGGCTTAGCCTTATTAGCAGGGTGCTCAGTTCTAGCCCCCACCTCCACTCTCGATAGCCACAGGAGAAATTAACATTCCTTTGTCCCCCACTATCTGCCAACTGAACTAGATTCAGTAGCTTAGTTGGACATAATATTTATGAGAAATAGGAAGAAAGAGGAAATCAACACCATTTATTTACTTATTTATATTTATTTTAATGAAAGGAGTCTGATTTTAGGCTGGAAAATTCAGTGTGGGCATGTTTTACAGGAGCATGAGTGAGGAAACAATATATTATTTGGCAAAAGTAAATGAAGAGAACTAAACTGTGGCAGCGTCGGTGGGTGGACTGGGAGGGCTTTAGTTGCCTCCTCAAATTCACAATCCTTTTCAATTTCTCCTCCCCATGAGCTCCTCAAATGAACATATCATCTCATTTCAAATAGAATATTTGCAATGCAAACACAGCTTCTAAGCTTCTAGAAGCAGATCCCCTTCCACCCTGATTATTGTCTCTATGTCTCCTCTATATAGACATTTCATCGCCACTCTGGACACGTGTGTACATTAGAAAAAATTGTCACTCGTCAGTTATAGAAGTCAATATAATCCAAAAGAAGGATTATATTTTAAGGAGCTAACTGTCTTGGTACCCCTATTTTAGTTGGACAGGCAATGAGGCTGGAATCTGGTACTGTTCAATTTAAGTGGACACTAAAATCATTAGAAAAGAATGAAAGCATTTTAATAGGAGACAAAGTGTTACCTCAGAATTGACATCAGTAAGGCAATTGAACGATAACTTAGAAAAAAAGTTAATATTGATTATTTACTATGTGCCAGGCAATGCGCTCAGTGGTTTCATCATTACAAACACTCCTGTGAGATAGACATTAAACTCATATTTTTATCAAGGAGAAAAATGAGGATCAGAGAGACTAATAATTTCCCAAGGACACTGGGCAGAAAGAAGTGGAAGAGTATGTATTTTATTCCAAAAAAAGACCCAGATGTCCATCAACCAGTGAAAAGATAAACAAATTCTAGTTTATCTACACCATGAAGTATTGCTCAACAATAAAAAAGAATGGACTTTTGATGCATGCAACCATATGGATGAATTGCAAATTCATTATGCTGAGTGAAAAAAGCCAGGCCCCCCAAAAAATATGCTTATTGAGTACTAATGATTTCACGTATAATATTCTAGAAAATGCAGACTGATATACAGTGACAGAAAGCTGATCAGCGATTGCCTACGGACAGGATGGAGGGAAGAATGGATTATACTGGATACAAAGAAACTTTTGGAGGTGATGGATATGTTTGTTATCTTGATTGTGCTATTGGTTTAACAATCATATACATATATTAAAAATGATCAAATTGTATACTTTAAATACTTGCACTTTATTCTACTTCAGTTATACCTCACAAAATTGTTTATAGGAAAGTTTAGTAATTCATTAACCAATTTATTTTGCTCATGTTTTCATTTTAATATTCCTATATGAGTGATGTATTATAAAAATTTATCTAATGAGAATAAAAGAACTCTTTCAATAAGATTTGAAATAAAAATTTGAAGTAATAACAGAAAAAAGTCTTATCCCTACTATTCCATAGAAATATAATGACAGCTAGTTTGATGAGAAGGATTTTAAAATGTATCAAATCTGGCCATTAATGTAGACATAAGGGATCTTACCTTTATATCTAACTAGAATAAGATACAGAGTATTATGTATTTTTTAAAAAGTAAATACAATCACATACAGATGATATAAATAGTTATTTCTCCATATTCCCCTGTGTAGGATAATAAGTTTTTGGTTTTATTCTGTGTATCATTTGTCGTTGAGGACATTAATTTTTCTTAGCCAAGTAGAAACTACTTCAAAACAACAAAGTGAATTTATGACATTTATGAAGATGCTACTACTAAAAGCATGAGTTTTTTCAGAGTATATTTCAGTGAATGAAGTAAGGATGAATGAAGGAATGAAAATCTAGGGATTGTCATTGTAATGGAGGCCTTAGATTCGTAGTAATTAGACTGGTTGCACAAAAAGATCCCGCAGTGACTTCTAATGGCGGCACTGTCTCTAATGGTCACCTTTGTCATCCTGTACAAGTCAATGGAAAAAACTGATAGCGAGAGGGCAGGAGCAGCCAAGAGGATTGCTGTGATCTGTAAGGTCCTTTTCACTTCCGATACTGAGGTGCTAAAAGACTGGGAGCTCAAGAAGTATGACTGCAGAGTTACAGAGCTCAGTAGTTTTAGGCAGATAAGCAACAATGTAAATGCTCTGGTATGAATTGATGCCCAAAGGATTTGGGTGGGGGTTGGGGGGCATCTATAACTAAACATATAAGTCTTTTCTAGAAAAAATCTGGGTTCTCCTTTGAGTGCATTCAAGGCTTGATCTTACATATTACTCTTTAGATTCAAACTCTCAAGATGGTATGTTTGTAATAGTGGTGAGGAAAATCACTCAGGCCAAAGCTGCTATCTTCTGACTAAGAGCATGAAGCCACTGTATTTACATAGCCCTGCCACCTGCCATTTATAGGACACGTTGCTTCCTCAGAGTCTACGCAAATTTCAGTGTCAAAGCAACATTTGCATTCTTGTACTGATTTCACAATCAACTCATAATTCGCCCAGTGATGTGTTACTGTCAAAAGGCTGGATTACTTAAAAAACCTCTTATCTGGCTTCCCCACTTGTTTTCTTGGGGACAGCCTGCAGGAAAATATTTAAAAATCTTCCTTCTTCAGATCTTTCCATTAGAGTGATCTTTCCCACTACCACAGTGTAAATATTATTTCTTTCCTCACTCTTTCTCTCCTCTAGCCATCACTTCCTTTCCCATCTGACCCCACCCTCACATTTTGTTGATATCCCACTGCACTCTATTTGTTCTCTTTACTCAGCTTCCCTTGTAATTTGTTCTACAATGGTATTCCCTTGATACTATTTCATAATTGTTTTAATATTTGAAAATATTTGATGGTTTCTAATTTTGCAGAGCACTGTATTGCTCCGAGAACAATACAGAAAATGCCATAAAACCTCTCCTTGAAGATTCCTACCAGCAGAAAATAAATTATCCATTCAACTTTTATTGAGATTCTCCTAAGTGGCAGATACTTTTTTTTCTTATTTACCAAGTGCCTTACAGTTTGGTGACGGTGATCAATAATCAAATGAGAATAGAGTTGTGCCCGGGTGGGGAGAGAAGCAACAGCATCAAACTCAGGTGGACCTGGGAGGTGGAGAGAAAGTTTGCAAAGGATCAGCTGATGCTGTAGCTAAGCCAGGGCAAGTTGGGCATTTCAGGCAAAAGGCTCAGTAATGCAAAGGTATGCAAAAAATTGTGAGCTCGTAAGGTAGATACTGAAATGTGTCATGAAGGAAATATTTAGTACCAAGGAAGTTCAAGGAAAAGAGAAATGATGGGTTTCATGAAGAAAATGGCACTTATCCTCGGCATGGGTGAGTCTGATCGTCTTGCTAGCTTCTCATGGGGCTGAAGGATTGACTGAGAGCCCATCCTTTCTTACAGTGCTGTAAGGGGTTGGTATTCTAGACTCTCTGAGGAAGAGAATGTGGGAAGAAGGTTTTCCTTGGCATAATACACAAATATCTTGTATGGATGAATTGAGTGCCAGACAGAGGGAAGCAGGAGCCCCCTGCTGAGGGAGGTGCAGGAGGAATGAGGGAGGACAGAGGAGGAAGGAAATTTGATGGACTGAAATGACAGTTGTACTAGTGGCTGTAGAACTTGTAACAGCTGTACTTGTGGGTCCAGAGATGATTTATGCTCATTCAACCTCTCACAGCAAGTGGATGAGGCGTTTCTAGCCCAAATTTTGCAAGTTGCATTTGGTTCTCTCAGCCCTTTCTCTTTACCCTCTTTCAACTTCCCATTTTGCCCTCGCCTACATCCTAATACTCTTTAGTTTCCCCTACCAGGCACCCTATGATCCTTTTCATGTTTTAGATGCCAAAGCCCCTCACTGCAGCACCTACTCAGGGCTCATCTCATCTACAGAATCAACGTTTCTGAAATTCCATCATCCATTCCTCCTTACCTACATCCTTCAAACATACTCATTCTCTCAGTGAACCACTTAGATGCATATGGGAGGTGAATGATTAAACTAATTACCACAATGTCGTAAATGATTCCCCTTAACTCTCAGGGAAGCACTTACCTGCATCTCAAAACTGGAAACTCTTCTGGTTATATGGAAGAAATATCTTGGAGTAGAAGAGCTGTGACCAGTCTGCTCTGTGTATGACCTTAAGTAAATTCAGGAGGAGGTAGCATTTGTGACTAGGTAAAGGATACTGCATTGCATTCCAGCAGATGGTGCCTCTTGGAGTTGGGCAATGTGATAGCCTTGCGATAGTGGTCTTATTTTTGAGTCTTTATGAAAGAAGATTCAATGGGAAAAAAGTCCATTACAAAGCCTGCCCAGTGTCAAGTCAAAAGGAACCCTTATGCCCCAGGGTCTCTCATGACTTGGCTTCTAGCATCTGGAAGTGGATGTGCTTTCAGGACAATATATACCACTTTCAGAAAATACTCCTACAGGCAATGAAGAACTCCAATTTATGAGTCTTTCTGTGTTATTATTCCAGGTATATTCACAGGGATTTGAAATCATATTCTGTGGTTCCATCCGTGTTTTCATTTCTCATTGACCTCGATTTTCTAGATTTGATAGAGTACATTGTAAAGTCAATAATATTTGTCTATGCTTATTTCTATGCAACTTAGTAACATCAAGCATTTTGTTAACTATAAGTCACATTAACTTTGTTTCATGTGATCTATATACCTATTCAGTATTCCCTTTGTTCTTCCTGTAACATATCATCTATTCATCATCATCATTATTAAATTTTGTTAGAGAAAACATTGATGCTTTATGCATTTATTTTCTTATAGGAGGCCTTGGTGAGTGACTAATGAAAATATTGAAGAATTGGTTCATTTTGCATGAATCTAAAATATATACTGATTTAACAAAATTCTCCAAATAAATATCCCTGAGTTAGACAATGAAATGTAAATCAGTTAAGACTGGCTTCACAATTTCTCTAGACTTCCTGATTTTATATGTACCAAGAGAAGAGCAAGAATAGTTTGTGATATTGCACTAGTTCCACTTTCAATACTGTTTTAAAAACAGGAAGCAGTGATGAGAATGCACTTCATAAGAGCCAAACAAACTTTGGCTCTGCTCAACAGACTTGGTTCAGTAGTATTCTTGGCCTGATTTTCCCACACATACTGCAAATACCCAAATACGAGTGAATGTGATATTTCATCTAATCATAAATTTCATAGCTGCTCTGTCAATTATTTCTTGCACTCTGTTAATTACACTAAGGCTCACTAGCTTGCCCTTTTGAGTTAAAAAGTGTATTTTTGACATCTCTTTCCCATCAGCAGCATTAAAAGTAAAAGCATATTAAGAATTTTTTGAGCTAGGAGAGATTGAACAGGCACTATGATATAATCTCCATGCTTCAGAGCAGAGAACATTGAAGTTCAGCGATACCAAGCATCTTCCCCATGGGACCACAGCATGTTCAAAGCAGTCCCAGGACAGCACCCAAGGCCTGCATCCCCAAACATCCTTGCTTGAGTCATAGACCCCCAAATCAAATGGAAACTATGGATGGAAAAATAAGGTAACAAGAATTCCAAAGAAAATCTGACAGAGATTAAGGAGATAAAATGATCATAGTGCAGCCAATATGCATCATGTAACTCTATTTAATTATTTAGAAATGTTCCTGTGCTTCCTGACAAAATAGTAGAGAACACAAACCTTTGTTCAATATATACATGGAAAACAAATATGGAAACTAGGTAATGTCAGTGTATATAGCCAAGCAAAGCATTATCAACAGGAAACTGTCTTTGACAGAGTTTATTTCTTGTTTGAAATATGTATAACTCACTTTGGTCATTGTTTCTAAGGGCCAATGAACTATGGATATTTCATGATAAGTTAGATGCAGAAAAAAAAACAATGCTTTTCATACCTTCCGAGGGTAGCATTAAAGTATACTTGGAGATTTAGGTGAATTATTAAAAATATGAAGAATACTATATTTCCATTTCAGAATGACCCTTTTGTTTCTTTCTCATGAAGAATGACATTTATCATCGTCTTAGAATTTAGCAGGGTTATTTTTTCTGACAATACAGAAAGTCTCCCTTGAATTTCAAATTTCTTTAGTGTTTGATATTCTTTCTCCAAAAAGAAGGATTTTCTTGGCTGACATGGGTTACCGCTGAGGATTTTGTGAGGAAACCCATCCCAGAGGCAAGCATTGTGTGTACCCCAGGGGATTCCCATTCCATGGGTGTTACCCTGGGTTTTCACTGTGTGGCACATTAGCTGTCTGGTCACCCCAACCACCAAGAGCTACAGTTCCCACTGCCTAAACATCAGGAGTCCTCTGTGGTGATATGACCCCGCTGCTTTCCTGGAATGTGTGGGAAGAGCTGTTTCTCCAGGTCTGCTGAGAGCTCACGGCAACTCTACAAATATTGCTTCTCTGAGAAATTCATTTCTATCCCCTGGAAAGATCTTATGTTGATCTGTGGTAGAGCACGGTCTGTTTGTTCCCCTGTGGAAATGACTTGTGGCTGTGGTAGCTCCAGTAATGTGTGGCACAACCTTTGTGCTACACTTTCCTGACAGGTCAGTAATTAACTTGCATTGCAATTGTTTGTCATCTCCACCACAGCAGCCATTTACCAAAATAACATTTTAATTTCAGTTTCCTTCCAGTTCACTTTCTTTTTCTTTTTTCCCTGTGGCTTCTACATCTCTATTAAGTCTAATTTCCCCAGACCACTTCCATAAGTGGAGAGAGTGCAATAAAACTCAGTTTCAAAAATGTCAAATATAATGAGAAAGGAAGATCACAGTAAAGGAATTTGACCATAGGTACCCCATTGGGTAACATTGTCTTTGACTGAGCAGGTGTTATATATAGGAAATGTGATAATAAGCCTTTGCATTTATTTAACTTAAATCAGGGAATCTGGGCAATATGCTGCACTTACTGACAAAGTCTGGCAAGTCAGCTGCATGGATAAATTGTAATACAGTTATTATCATTGAATGTGGGCATCCTAAACAGTGAAAATTACAACTAAAATGTATTTTTTAAGTAGAATAAGTCCCGGGCAAAATTGTGTGGTAGGCAACCTTAATCACTTTTTTAGATCTTGGTAGTCTGTTGCCATCTCTCAGCCCCTGGGCACCTTAGTCTTTTAGTCTCCATCCTACAGGAAGCAAAGCAACTGATTTTACATTTCAAATACTTATTGAGCCTCTACTCTGAATAGACTTGCTAGGTTCCACAGTTTTGACAAAAATTATTAAGAATCCTGGGGTAGAGTTAGACACTAACTTGCCTACCATGGAGTCTGATAAGAGAGCAATGGAGGATGGGACTGAGGACAATTTCAAGGTGAAGGTGACATACAACCTCGATGTTGTATGATAAATAGAACTCCAAAAGGCGGAGAAGGGATGTCAAGAGCAGTGCATGCTAAGATCACAAGGTTTAAGGAAAAGAGGAGTGAACATCCACATCAAATGATAGAGTGTGTGTGGTTAAGTGGGAAAGCAAGTGAGACAGAGTTGGTTAGGGTTGGATTAAGAGAACCTTGCAGTTCATATTAAAGAATTTGGGTTCTGTCTAACAGATCCCGGGAAACTTGGATGACGTTGTTTAAGGCATAATCCCTGCCCAAAAGACTTAGTGAAGAGAGACCCAGAAGAATGGATCTGAAGCCACTGAGGCTGCACAATGAATGATAGCATTCTCACGGGATGCTTTTTAATTAACTTTAAATCAGAATAAATATCACAGAATCTATTTGTAAACACTAATCTTATGATAAAAGCACCCAGTAATCTGGGGAAAAAAAATACTCCAAAACTTTAGGAACCTCACTTTGAACTTCCAGGTACATGTTTAATGCTTATGGTTGCCAATCAAATGAAGAGAAAGATAAAGACTTCACAGGAATGACAAAATGAAGCATTTACAGAGGAGAGGTTCAACGGTACAATTACATCTTATGAAAGATAAAGAAGAAAAATAAAGTTAAGATTAAAGGAGCTAATCAGAAGGAACAGATTCAGAAGGAACTGCTTGTGAATTTCCCTCTGGTGATCAGGTAAGTAGGAAAAAATTGAAAAGCAAATAGGAACAAAATGCCTGAGCCATTGTAATTATGTTTAGGCAGCATCAGAAATTTTATGAAATGGCAATCTCCTTAGATACACAGGAGAACCATAAGGGGCATAAGTAATGCAATCTTCTCTCTGTTTCCTCTGTCAGTTTTGACCTAATCTAGCAAGAAATGCTGAGCCATTTTCCACCTCTTGCGTACAAGTATCAATTAAGGGAAAACGGGTGACTATCTTTGGGCACTAGATGATGAAATATCACTTCAGGAGAAAACACTGGCTGTAGAATAAGTTGCTCAGTAGCCGCAGTATTAGAAAACTAGCTAAACAAGCAGTCTCAGACGTTCTCTGGGACAGGACTGATTCTCTGATCTTTTTTGAAAGAGTATCAAGTGCAAAAAGTATATTTCAACCTGTGATTGCTTGTTTTCTGGGATTTCATGTTCTATAGTATTTTTTTACTAAAGTGACTCAGTTGCAAAGCCCTTTAATCAAGCAGATTAAATCTAATCACGTACTGGTTGCAGTACACCAGGCTCTCTCTATCTCTAGCTTGGCCTGCCCAGGTTTAAATATGGGGAAGCCGCATATTGCATAATTAGTGTCTGACAGTAATTAGCAGAGTCAGTAATTGACGGTAGTCAAATATGGCTGACATTTGTTTTATTTAGCAAATTTGTATTTGTATCCGATTAGTTTTTCCCTAATGCTCATGTCTTCAAACTCTGAACTGATTGGATTGGATTTCAGTGCCAAAACGACATGTCTGAGAATGGGACAGTAATGTCATAGTCCATTGTTGTGACAATGAAAACACCATTAAAATAAAATATTTCAGAATATCTCCTTTAATGCATTTAAAAATCAGTTTCTCTCCCTCTCAATTATGTAAGCATAAAAAACATTTTAAATAGTACATGGATGTTTATATGTGTGTGTGTACGCCTGTTTTTGTGTATGAAATTTAATGAATTGCCACTAACTGAACACAGTTGTGTAACCACGTTCAGACGAAGAAACTCAACATTATCAGCACTCCAGAAGTCCCCTGAAGCTCCTTCCAGTCACTATCTACCCCCCCACACCAAGCATAATCATTATTCTGTCTTCTTAGTTTTGCCTATTTTTGAACTTTATATAAACAGAAACCTAGAGTATGTACTTTTACTTGCTGGGCTTATTTCATTCAAACTTTTATTTGTGTTGCTGACTGCTGTGCCATATTCTTTTGTGAAGTGCCTAGGCAAAACTTTTGTTAGTTCTTCAATTAGGTTGTTTGTCTTTTTCTTACTGATTTGTAGGAGTGGTTGTATATTCAGGAGTGTCATTTTTAAATATATATATGTTGCAATATGACCTTTTCCCACTTGTGAGTTTCTTTTTATATTGTCCAATTTATCATGTATCATTTATTTTCTTGTATTATTTATTTCTTTTTATTATTAGTGCTTTTTTGTCTTCTTAGGAAATCCTTGCCTAATCCAAGGCCACAAAGACTATTTCTAAGTTTTCCTCTAAAAAGATTTATTGTTTCAACTTTTATTTTTAGAATTGTGATTCTTCTGGAAATAATTTCTGTGTTTGGTGTGAGGTAGAGATAAATTTCTTTCTAAATGGATAATTCTTGTTTTTTTTTTTTTTTAATTTAGAAGTACAAGTCATCTCTCACGATTTATCACGGTGAGAAAGGACCAGGATCTGGCTCTCCATCTGAAGTGAACAGATGCTGGAGAACTCTCATCTACAAATGTTGACAAGAGGCACAGTTGTGTCTAATAATTACATAAATCTCTGGTCACAGTCTCGGTAAACATTGGATCTGGGGATCCAAGTTGAAGAGAAAGATTTATCCAACAGGTGGGAAGAAATCTGAAAGACCATTGGTAATCTGAGAGGGGCAATACTCAGAAGTTCAGATTTGCAGATTGTTATCAACTAGGAGGTTTGCTACTAAATGTCATAGCTCTGATTACAGGGGGTTTTGTTCAGAGCTAGTTGAATTACCCACAAGGGAGACTGGCAGTAGAAAGGTAGGACTTCAATCTTAGCAAGGGAATGAGGCAATAAATGCCCAGGTCACCAGTAGAGGAAGTTGTGGTCAGGGACAAAGCAAATACCTAATGAGGAAGGCGTGACTTGCTGAGCTAGTGGGACTTGTAAATAAGGCGGGGCACACTTAATGTGTACACCACAAGTGCAGACCAAAACCCATGATCTCCTGTTATAATTTCTTATTGAGCTCACAGAATTCCACTCCCCTAGAATTAGTTAAAGATTACCTGCCTTAAGCTAAGATTTCTCCTAGGAGATAGGGTCAGAAATAACTCAACTTTGGTGGAAAAGTAACAAATGGGTCAACGTGAGGACGTTCACAAACATGCAGATTTCACTGCACCTTCCACAGATATTCTCGTTCAGCAAGACTAAGGAGGGGCCTAGAAACTACCTGTTTGGCTATTACCCCTGGTGATTCAGATGCACGCTGAACTTGGATGAGAAACAAGTCTACAGAATTATATAAAGTTATTTTTTATTTTATATCTGCATTGTTCTAAAATTGTTACTACTTACTGTAATATCTTCTTATTTTTAAAGCCCATTGCTACTCAGTTCATATTTGTTAATATTGTTGCTCTAATTAAGTTTTCTGGGAATAAATTTCACTTTGGAATATGCTGGTGGTTGAGGGGAGTGGTATGGATCGTAGTTGGGAATAGTGAGAAGAGAAGTGAGTAGGTAGCTAGGTAGGTGGGTATGCAGATCGATACGTAGACACATAGGTACATTAAAGTAATACTATGAATATCCTATTTCAGATTAATTAAAATATGATGTTTAGCTATCCAGAACACATATCCAGTCCTAACTAATGCTGTAAAATGAATTCTGTTACATAAAAGAAAAACCCAAAAGGATCACACCACAAGCAATCTGGGTCTATTTTATGACTTTCAGCATGTTTTTTTTTGTTGTTGTTTAATGTTTATATCATAAACTTAAGTGTGACTAAAGCAACATCAATTCAAACACTTGGAAAACAGTTCTCTTGCTTGTTAAATATCAAAGGATGCTTGGTGTGAGAACAAAACAAATTCCACAAGGTATTGTTGTTTTCACTCAAATTTAATCTGAAATCTTGGGGCAGTGAGGCTTCCCTTAGTGAAGCCAAGAATATAAAAAACAGCAAAAAATATTTACCAGTCCACATTATTTGAACGGAAAGTTTTTGACTGAGTTTTTCAATCTTTGTCTTTGAAAATCCCTCAATATGCTACATATATTGTACATCTTAAAACGAATCCTTTTCTTTCTAGGCTGATTAATTAAAGGCGTTTTTGATTTCTTAATCTCTTGAAGAGCTCAGCTGCGTTACCAAGAAACTCAACCCAGGAGTTGTTTGAGGACTAAAGCACCTTAAGCAACTTAAACAAATTGTGTTCTGCTTCTTTTTCCTCAAAGTAGGGTTCAGAGACCTCTCCTCAGGAGGTGGGAGTTAGAGAGATGGTTAGACACGTTGTCTAGCTAACTAGGTTCTGGTCAATTGAATGTTACTGTAATTTGAAGTAGTGTAGCCAAATTTCTATCTTACTTCAGGCTCCTTAAAAAGCAAAATATAGAATTTTGGCTTGGGCACATTGAAGTCAAAAGGAAATGCATAAATATTTAGAGTTTTAAAATGGCTGTCAGGATTGTCTATTTAATTTAAAAGTTATTGAACAGTAATTCTTTTTCTCTCTACCTTCCCTTTATTTGCTTACACATTTTGTCATGACTCTTCTGAGGCTTAGAGATTCTGATCTATGAATAGATAACACTGTGTAATGAAATGGGTTATACGACTACACCCAGGCTACATTTTCCCATTTTGTGCACAGTGGATTTCACATGCGTATGTGTGTGTATGTGAGCGTGTTTAAATTGTTGTCACTATTATTCTCACCACCCAAGGTATACAAACCTCTCTTTTATCTCCCCTACAACAATGCATCCATACAAGTGTAGATGTTCTGGTCCAAAACCTATATCATGTCACTTTGAAAATATCAGGCAACCTAAGGATTACTGTATTTACTATTATTTAGAAAAGTAAACTTTTTGGAGACATCTTTTAATCGTTAAAAAAATGCTTTAAAGAGGGTTGGCAGCTGACGAAAGTTTGTTCTTTCAAGTTAGGAAAATGAACCCAGTCATAAAAGTTAGACAAACAAAACAAGGACATAAATGAAAAAGCTACACATAAATGGATGTTTTTTCATAGAATAATGTAACGTGCTGGTCCATCTCTAAACATTTATTAGGATTTATTGTATATACAGAAGTTCTTTGGAGAACTCCAGTTCTGTCTAATCATTGCAGTCTGGTCCCGCTTTCTTAGAAGCAGCTATAAATTCAAGAAGAGGTGGAAAACCGGCAGACTGCCAACCAAATTCAACCCACAGACATATGTTGTTGGGCCTAGACAATGTTTTGAATCAGTTTCCAATGAAAAAAATGAAGATTTTTACCTTAAAAAAAGGTGTATATCTGTGTGCCTTCTCTAGAAAAATCAGAAGATGTGGAAAACCGGTTGAAGTGTATATGGTAACTGTCAGCTGGGAAAGGGCAGCTTCTACATCCTGTACACAGGGCAAGTCCTCTCTGATACAGAAGTTCTCTCCCTCGCCACTTGATTTGCATAGATATCCTGATTGGTCTGGGAACATTTGTGATTGTGACCCCTGGTGTCGATCACCTCTAGGAGCATTGCTCCTCTGATGTGTGGATTGAGCAGAGTTTCTACTGCATATTAATCAATATCATTTTCTATATTTTATTATTTTTAAATCCAAGTTGATAGGATTGGAAATGGAGAACAAAACCAAGAGACTGCGTTTATATCACTGCTTTAGAAAGAGGTTCACTGGAGATTAACATTATTTCATTTACTCATATAATTTTTTCAACATGATCTCAAATGACCAAGAGTAGGATATTGTGCTGTGCTCCTTGCTATTGCTAAGCAATTTCCCCTCTTCCGCCTCTCTGCTCTGACCTCCTTTACTGTTCCTATTATATTTTGGCAGATAATCATATCCTGACTTCTATTGTTTTCTGTTCTCTATTTGAGTTGTGTGTCTCTTCTGCCCAAATTGACTGTGGGCTCTATTTGTCAGTGTTGTTGCTCTGTATTGTATTGAGAACATTACAGGCGCTTGGTGCCTGTCTGAAAACCTGTCTCTAATTCCCCCAGTATTATGAGCCTTTCTAAAAGTTCCGGTTTGTCGCCATGTTGTGATTGAATGGTTGTGACTCCCAGTCTCAAGTGTCACTGGATTCTCGTGTTTCTTTCCTACTTCTCCACATCAAAAGCTGCCAAGTGGACCTGGGATACAGTGCAGCATGGTCAGGGGGAGTCAGAACAAGGACTGCATCTTGCCTCCCCCCATCCCTGCCTCAAGTCATACACTCTACCCATCTGCCATGCTAACTAGCCTCTAGTTTTCCATTCAAGCTGATTTTCCACCCACTACAGCCAACTTGCTAATCCCCTTTCTTATAGCCAGGCTTCTAACCTAAAGCCCTCTGGCCTATAGGATAGAGCTAGTTCTCCAAGGACAGTGCCACAGCTACTTATCTCCCTAGAATTCTGTCAGTCACTTCCCACTGCCACACCTGCTCTCATTAATTGGATGCCCTAATACCAACTGCTTTCAGAATTAGGACTGAGATTGGTGTCACTCAGCCTCCGTACATGGAATCCTCAGTGGGTTTCTGCAGGGGGAAAACAAAACCAAACAAAAAGACTTCTCTAACTGGATCAGCAACCTAGACCCTGGATCTCCCAACTTCATGTCTTATTTTTCCTTCTCAGAATCGTTTTTCCAGAACCCCAGCATATCTGACTCATGAACCATCTATGTCACCACCTGACCAACCTAGGCAAAAATCAGATACAAAATAAAAGTGGGTGAAGAGAATTCTACTTTTTTTCCTGTCTCCTCGTCTCTGCAGGTTTTCTTCGCTTCATTTTAATGTCACGTCCAAGAGTCAAGGGCTGCCTAACACTTTGTGAATTGCTCTATGTGATAAATATTAATTCTTCAAAATTAAAGGGTATTTTTAGTGAGATCATATCTTGAGCTGCTCGAAGGAAAATTTCCATATCAACCCAAAATTTGTAAACAAACAAGAAAAGAGTGAGCCTTCTTCCTTCTCCCCTACACAGCTATACTTCACTCCCCCACACAGCTGTACTGAGAAAATGAAACTAATAGCAAGAAATTGTTTTGATGAGTTTCATAATCTTATCATAACTTCTAGCATTGAAATAAACCAAAATTATCCTGGCGTGATTTTTATATCATAATGAAGGAAAAAAGTGGTCATCATTTGATTCAATGTAACCTGATAAAACAATTACTACTATGGCTACTAGTCACACAACATTTAACCTTTTTAAATGTGCCACAAACTAGGCATAGTTCTTTTTTTACATTGTGAGGAATCGCCTCCTTTTTATAGAAGAGGAAACTCAGGCTCAGAGAGATTAGGTAACTTGTACAAAATAACGTAACTTAATATCCAGTAAGTGGTGGAACACAGGGCTGAACTTTGTTTTTTCTGACTCCCCAGGCTGTGCTCTTAGTATTTTTACTATCTCTGTAAGGAATAAAAAAGTTGTGGACTAGAATTTGGGAGAAGTATGTTCTCAGCATGTCCTGAAACAATTCGGTTTCTCCATGCTTCATTGTCTTCTTCTATTAAATCTATTAAAATACCTTGCTTTTTCTCACTAGCGTGCTAGAATGATTATGTAAAATAATGTAGGCAAAGTCACTTTTAAAACTCTAAATAGAATATAAATAGATAGTAGACATTCTTGTATCAATTAATTTGAACCCAATCATCACCCTGAAGACATAAAATAAATCTGAAATAGACAAAGAGGTCAGAGAGATAAGAGTATGAAAGCAAGTAAGACCCCTTTGCCATAGTCTACTTAATGGATGACCAAATTAGTAACTATGACAGTAAGTAAAAATGGAAAGAAGAGAATGGATGCCCCTAGAAGATGGCAATTGGTTGAATATATGAAATAAGTGATATACAGGAGTCCACAGAGATTCCAAGATTACTTATTTAGGTGATTTGAGGAATAGTGGTATCTTAACTGAAATTAGAAGAACGACAAGGATTCTGTGGGGAAATTGATTATGGGTTTAACTTGGGACATATTCAGTTTGAACTGCTGATGGGACATCATAGAAGAGGTATCAAGTGACAATCAGAAATGAGGAACAATATTGGGAAAAAGGCCAAGGTCAAAACATAGAAATTTAAGGACTGTATTTGAGGAATTAAATTTAAATCATAAGAATGGGTAAAAATGTCAAAAGAGTCTTGTGGGAAGAGAAGATGGTCTAGAGCTGTGCCACCCACTAGAAATGTAATGTGAGTCACACATGTAATTTAAAAGTTTCTGGTGGCCACATTGGATGAGTAAATTTAAATAGGTGAAATTAATTTTAGTAGTATATTTTATTTAACCCAATATATCAAAATTTTGTAATTTCAGCAGATAATCAACGTAAAAATATTGAGATATTTTACATTTTCTTTATTTGTACTAAATCTTCAAAATCTGGTGTTTATTATACACTCAATTTAGACTAGCCACATTTCCAGTGCTGAATAGCCATTTGTAGCTAGCTATTATCATAAAGGACGGCATGGCCTAAGAAGGAATGTTGGGATTTAAGGGCTGAGGGGGACATAGGCCCAGAGGAGACAGAAAAAGAGAAATAGAAAAGGTACTTGCAGTATGATGGAAAAAGGGAAAAAATGTTTTCTTCCTCACATATTTTACAACACCTCTGCATAAGGCAATGTATGTAGTGTACAAGCAGCAGGTTTTTCACAGATGGCATTGTTTTAGAGATCAAACAAAGCAGGATCCTTTTAGACTCCAGGGCCTCATGAATGAAGTCCAACATTGCTTAACTGCTAACGCTTAACAGGCTTAAAAATTGTAGCATGGCATAGTGAAAATCACATGGATTTTCCATTACCCAGATCTCTACACAAATCATGACACAGCCTACAAAATAGCTCTGTAAATTTGGGCACTTAACTACTTAAGCTTAACTTCCTTATCTTTAAAATATGGATACTAATTCCCTCACATGATTTTTGTGGATATCGAATGCTATTAGGTATGAAGAACACTTGATACATAATATGCATTATACACAATAGCATCGTCATAGCTATGATGATGATTATTAAAAATCCCACCCTAATAATTTATATTGATGAAAGTCTCATGGTCCTGCAAGTATCTTAAGATTAAAGCAATATTGTCTATTTTTTATAACACCATAGTACCTACTATAGTGTTGGAGACACCACTGGCGTAATCAACATTCATTTTCCCTCCTAAATTCCACTTCCTTTAGGAGAATTATCAAGGTATGAATAGGTGATACTATACGGAGTCTCAGATTACTTGATTTCTCAGAACATTTAGCAGAAAAATGAATATGGGCTCCACTTCTCAGTTTCTAGCCCTTAAAATTCTGATATGAAGTCAATTAAAGCAGAAAGATAAATTAACAGAAACAAAAATTTCCCTTGACGCAGCACTCAGTTTCCTGAGCATTTTACCTTTCACAGCTCTTTTAAAGAGATATCTCATTTTGACTCTAAGCTTGGCATTACATCAGTAGAGACTAGAACAAAAAGTTCTCTAAGTTTTTAGAAAATGAATTTAAAGTAAAAATTATTCCACGGTTTTAGCAAAATAGCTTCAACTTTAAATGCTTAGAGGTGGTTGGTGTTTTTCATTAGTTTATGGTAATATGTTTTCAGATGCTGGGTTATTTGTTCTGAGTTTAGGACAGTCACCATAGTATATAATACATCCAGGATTCTAATCCAACCTTTCATCACCACCACGTTACTCAAAATGTGCCATAAAGTGTCACTTGTTTAAAACATGTTTCCAGCTTCTCTTCCCCTAAATTTACCCTGTGTTTTAGACCCAGGAGAAGTCACAAGTCTCTGTAAAGCCCTCCCTGATTCTACAGCCCACAGACAACTCTTATATTAGTTATTCTTTCACTAACCAAATATTCATTGAGTGTTTATTATATGCCTATCATTGTTCGAGGTTCTAGGCATTCAATAGTAAAAAAACAGACAAAGTCAATACTCTCATGGACCATTCAGTCCAAGGTGAAGATAGGTGCTAAACAATTTGGAAAAAAAAAAAAGAAAACCCATAATTCTCTATATCCAAAAGGCTATTTAGGAAAACAAAAAAAGAGTAACGAGATAGAGAGAAACTTGCCCATCATGAAAGGAGATTGAATTAATTTGAAGTATAACATAAAGTCACTTGGAATGTTTTAGCAAGAAAGTTGTATGATTTAAGTCTTAAGAAAGTCAATCTGGCTACTCCTTGGAGAATGACTATGGCATGAAAAGCAGAAGCAGGGAAACAAATTAGGAGAATTCTGCAGTAACAATGGTAGAAGTGGTAAGAAGTGATTGAATTTGGGACATTTTGATGTACATTTACCCCTGGCTTAATGTCTAATTCATTCCTGCTAAAAGAAAATCTATTAAATAAAACCCAAGATACCCAATCAATATTTATAAGTATAAAAATATAAGAATAGATTTTAAAAAATGGGTTCAGGTAAGTAATAGCAACAATTTGAAAAAAATTATACAAAAATGTTATATAAAAAGCTTTATTTTATTTATTAAATTTCCTTTTTTTCTGCATCTTGTTCTTCACAATATTTTCAATGATTGTGGGAGTTACAATTTGCTTGCCCTCAGAGTGTACTTAATAAATTACAGCTCAGAAAAACACCTTTAGGCCAAAAAAACCTGACTGGAAGATTCTAGAGGTTGCTACCTCCTCAACCTTCTTGAGTTCATCCAAAATGAACAAATCAACATTGCTCCATATATTTTGTATAATTTTTCTCTAACTTGAAATTAGAAAGTGAATTGGTAAGTGTGGTGTTATCTAAAAGTATGATGTCATCAAAATGTCACATATAGTAGTATGTTCGTTTAGCAAGTTTTTTGGGGAAAAGTCATTATACCAACAACAAAAAAAAATTAACAAAAAATAAAAAGAGCCATTAGTCTAAAAAAAAGATATAACTTTTCAAAAGCCATTATTGAGAAAAGTAAACAGGATAATGGGAGGTAAGTCAATATTTTGCAGGCTCTGCTTATTGCTGATGAATTGGATGTGCTTTGGATCAGGAAGTGTGAGGGAAAGAGCGGAATTGAGGGTAATTCTTAGTTTATTGTCCTGAACAGATAGATAAATGAATGGTGGTGCTGTTAACTGAGATGGATGAAAATAGGAAAGAAGCAGATTAGGTTGGGAGCAGGTGGGGAGCAATTAAGAGCTTAGTTTGAACATACTCATTTTGATGTCTCTATGAGACATTCAAATGGAGATGATGAGTAGGCAATTGCATTTGTAGTTTTAATGCTAATAAGAAAGGTTTGGTCGTGAGACCAAGTTAGAATATAGATAGTATTTAAACTCATGACACTAAATAAGGTCAGCTAAGAATAAATTCAGAAGAGCTAAGACTGGAAAGGCGTAAATCTGAAGATTGAGTGCAGGGCAATCCAACATTTAGAGTGTTGGATGATGAAGAAGAGTTAGCAAAGGAGGCAGAGAAGGAGCATCCAGCATAGCCTGGAGAAAAACTAGGAGAATGAAATATCCCAGAAGTCAAATAAAGAGAGAGGTTCAAGAGGGAAGGAGTGTTCAATTGCATCAAATGCAGCTCAGATCATGGATAATATGAAGAATGGCACAAATGGCAATTGGATTTGGCAAAATGAAACCACTGGAACTCTGACAATAGCATGTTCTGTAATATTTCTACAGCCATCGCATTTATAGATATAAATTTATATTTAAATTCTTATGTTTGTGCATTAAGCTGCCTAAAGTTTTCACTGGCTAGATAGCACATTGATTCTTTGCGTCCCCAGTAATTCCTAGTACAACACGGAGTACTTATTTCAAGATCAAAATCATTTATGGAATTGGATTGAACTGGGCTGATGCCCACCAAAAGAGAAAAAACAATTTTAAAATCCACGATTGCACTGTGTGTTATTGACAAGACCAATTTTTAAAATAAGGTATTCTTCCCATTCTTCAGCATCCCGTAAATACTCCCTCTCGTCAGACGAGCTTTCCTACCATTTCAGAGAAGATAGAAACCATGAAGCCTGTATTCCCTCGACTTCCTCTCCTCACTTCATCTTATCCACATCCAGTTCACCTGCATATACACTCACTGAAGTGCTCTCCCTGCCGTTTCAGGTTAATTGATCTACCTGAGCTAGGGATTACAACCATCTGCCTTCGTATCCTCTGAGACCTTATTGGGTCTCTGGATATATTTTCTTTATTTTCATTCCTTTTCTCCTCTCCTTCACTTCAACATTCATGTTTCATTCCTTTTCTAGTTATTGATTATTTCAAGTTTTACAAAAAGAGTATTTTACGTATGCTGGTCCCAATTCCTTACATCTTTTAACATCTCTAATGCTTGAACTTATCAATGCTTTTGGTCCTTTATTATACAGCTGAGAAAGGATACATTATCTTATTAAGAAAAACAAATAGACCTTTAATCTTTTGAAAACAAGCTCAACTTCAATCATAGTAACAGAAATATCGGATAAAATTATATTGAGATAGAATTTTCTATGGATTGGCAAAAGCTGCAAAGTTTGGTAACACAATCTGTTGGAATGGCTATGGAGCTTCCACCAGCATTCTCATTAAGTGCTAGTGGAAGTTCAAAAAGTTGCAACTAACGTGAAAGATAGTTTGGCAATAACTATCAGAATTATTTCATCTCTTGGCTTTTAAATAAATAGTACTTCTGGGAATTCATTCCAAAGCCATATTTTCAAATTTACATGATTACATTAAAACATTCATTGTTTTAGCAAAAAATTGAAAATACCCATGACCCTTTTAATAAGAGACTGGTTAAATTAAGTATAATGCATCCACACAGTGGAATACTGTATGGCTATAAAAAAAGAGAATTAGACAGTTTCTTATTTTTATTATGGAACTATCTCCAAGATATTACTAAAAGAAAAAAAGCAAAGTGGAGAGGTATGTACACTATGCTTCCTTTAATATAATAAAGGAGGATATATACATACACGTATGTATGTGCATATACGCTTTTTGCATAAAGAAATTGTGAAGGATTTAAAAAATCAGCTATGAAAAGTGGTTGTTTGTTCTGTTAAGATGGGGGTGACAGAGGGTATATGGAAACAGGAATATGAGCAAGATTTTCTCTAAAAATTTTATATTTAGGTTTGATTTTGATTTTGAGCCATCTTGCTGTATCACCTATTCTCAAATTAAAAACAAAAAAACAAGGGGCCGGCCCAGTGGCACAAGCGGTTAAGTGCACGCGCTCCGCTGCCGAGGCCCGGGGATCGCTGGTTCGGATGCCAGGCGTGCACCGACGCATCGCTTGTCAGGCCATGCTGTGGAGGCGTCCCATATAAAGTGGAGGAAGATGGGCACGGATGTTAGCCCAGGGCCTCAGCAAAAAGAAGCCCAGTCTTCCTCAGCAAAAAGAGGACGACTGGCAGATGTTAGCTCAGGGCTGATCTTCCTCACAAAACAAACAAACAAACAACAAAACAAACAAACAAAAAAGACTTTCATAAAATGAAAGTAAAAAGATTATTATAACCACAGCCTATATAAGAACCCCAAGGCACCGGGGGAGGTGAGCCAGTGCCTGGTCTTACAGGAATACCTCCCTTCATTGACTGGGACCATTTCTGCAAACCACTCTGAAGGGTATGTCACCAATGGTGAGGAGTATGGAAGAAGCAAATAAATCCTGACACTAGATAGCTCATCAAGATGCAAAATGCAGACATCCAGTTACGTATTTCCTCTGCTCAACAATCCTGTTTACTTATAACCCTTAGTCATAATCTGCTCAGCAGGTCTACTCTATTAGGATCTCAAATCTGGCCTTTCCTCCTACCACTATACTTCTAGCTAACAAAACTAGACAACTCACTCTTCCTTGGAAATTCTCTGATATTCCATGTTTTGCTGCCTTGACGTATCCCCTTCCTGTTCCTTGGAATATTTCTCATCTCCCCAGTCCTAGCTTTCTCTAAATACTACTACTAACATTTTCTCCAAAACTGTCCTGATTTCTCTGATAGGATATGATCAAATGATATAACACCTGCAAAATTCTCTAGTTTATTGCCTGGCACATAAAAGGAATACAAAAATATTCGATGACTTTCTGCACCCTAATACAGCATTGCTTTTATCTGTTTATGGTACTTGACAAATTTTATTTGCAAATAATTATTAACATAATAGTCATACTAGGTTATAAGCTTTTAGAAGACAAGTATTGTGGAGAGGGTTCATACATGAAATAGCTGCTGAAAAATATTTTAAAATTCAGTTTAATTGAAACACGTTTTACTCAGACCTACCCTTAAACTGACACCATATTTCTTTCTGATTATAGAGTTTGGAGAATTTGAATAAGTAATATTTTAAATGTGACCATATGTGGCTGTGTAGTAGCATTCTGTGGCTTTTCCCTATGAGAAGCGAAGTCACCTTTCATCCGGGGAAAGTATTTTAATTTCTACATGTGGAAAACCCTCTTTTCAGCTGAGATTCCGTGTGTCGTGGATGCAGGCAGCTCCTCAATGCTAGAGTTGGCCTGCAACTGAGGCCTGGTCACTTGGGGGGTCTGTGCCTCAGAGTGAATGATCAGCTCAGATACGGTCACGTGACCCAATTCAGTCCAATCAGATCTCAGTCTGAGACTTTGGCTGTGGTGACAGGGGAAAGGTATTCTTTTGCAATAGAGTTTGCTGAAAGGGTCAGATGTAAACCTAAAGCTTTCTTGCTAAATCCGTTTGAGCTTCTGTCGGAGACTTCTTATAGCACAGTGAAAAAAAGAGTGAGGGAATAAAGAAAACATGACCTAATTCTGATAAACCTGTGTGAGCTTCTTGATCCAGCCATGCCTGACTTTGCTTTCTTTGGATTTTTCAGTTACACAAATCAATGCCTATCTCTATTGCCTAGGCTAATTTTAACTCATTTTCTATCATTTGAAAACAAAGAAATTTTGTCTACTATAAGCTGAAATTTAGAATACTTATAAGTACATTTTAAAGTCTAGCTATATAACATTTTTTGCAGTGTAAAAAATATGCTTCTGGTATCCAAAGTTTTAAATTCAGGATATTAAATGATTTTTAAAATTTGTATGTAACACAGTTGATTCTGTTAAATATTTTCTAAGTGTATGAGAATACCAAAATAGTCTGAAGATATAGTGCAATTAGTTTTCATCTACTACAAGAAAGATGTATATTTCCTCAGGAATATCTTAGAGAAATGAACACATCTCTGTGATGGACTCTCCATATAAGACATTCTCTGAAATTCTGTGTTTAAATACGACAGACAGAACCAATTGTTCACAAAACACTCTTTGTGCTGAAAATATTTCCCCCTAACTATTTGCCATGCCATCAGTCTCCTCACTTGAGACAGAAGTCCTCAACATTTAGCTGTTCTTTTCGATCCTGTCTGCTGAGAGACCATATTAAAATTCTCCTGGGAGGAGGAGGGGAGGCCTGGCTAAGAAGTTAAAAGAAACAAAGTTCTGTAGCCTTCTCCTGTGAGCATAGATTACTTTTATTAGCTGCCCTAATTGCTGAGAAGTAGGATGAGTAAGTTTTAAGGACAATGGCAGTGGGATGGAAGGAGTGAAGTAGGGTCTATCCCTCCATGTACCGAGGCTGAGGGACCTTAAATTAGGGACAGAGGAGGCCACTCCAGAACAGAGCATTAAAAAAGAACAAGAGGAAGAATATCAAGGAAAACAATGTCTCCTTTCTGAGTTTTGCAGAATGCTGGCCCCAAGTGGAAAAACATGATATTCTTTTAATAAATCAGCTTTTAAATGATTCTCCAAATCAGATCCTCTGCATTGTTTTAATTTCACCAAAATTTGTTTCTTATTTATTCACTTAAAATATATAAATATATAATCATTTGTAATTTGAGTCTCTTAAGATTTGGTCTATACATTCAAGAGGTAATGCATTACTTGTTTTTAGAAACAATTCTGAGGATATCTTAGTTTACATGTCTATCATCTCTACTTTTTGCTCTTTATAAATCCATACTAAGCTATGTCTAATTAATTCTTAATTTTACACACACTCCATAAAATATCTGTATTTTCATTTGATAGTTTCTACAAGAACAATTATTTTACAAAGAATTTGGCTTTTAGAAGTATCAAATGGTTTAAAAAACTATAGTGGACTTTTTGTCAGTGCCAAATGCTTATGTGGCCATTCATTCTTGCTAATGTGTAAGTAGTACATCTGTTTATTCATGTGACGTTCTTTTATAATGAAATGAAATAAACTAATAACATATCAACCAAAACTATCTGAATTATACAGCTTCTATAGATGCAGAGGTTCAGAACCACAATATTGAAGACAGATTTAAATAATGCTTTCCATTGTGAGAAAATGCAACAAATTGAAAAGCTAATCAGAATATCAAAGCAAATACATATTACTGGGGTCTTTTTACACTCTAACAGTAAAAACTGTATTGAACACCAAGTCCTAATCTCTATTTTTTCATGATCATTTTAATAGTCAACAAGTAGCTCGCTTCAGTGCTGACAACTGAAGAGGTCTTAAAACAGAGTATAGCAGTATGCCTAATAATTTCCCACTAAATTGACCACATCAAAAAACATTTATATGTGTCTTCCAATAGAAGACAATAAAAGAAAAGAAAAATGTTGCCACTTATCAACCCTGTAACAATTTTCTAATAACAAAAAGATAGGTGTTGTGGGGGCCATCACTTCCCCCATCCAACAGAACAATAAAAATAATATTAGAGAAGAGTGGATCATATCTGGATCTTTTATTAAAATGCTTTCAAAAACCTACGGTCAGATTTATTTTAGGGATTTGTCTCCAAGATTAGCAATACTTTTATATTTTCTGTACATATGTTACAGCACACAAAGACATTTTGTAAAAGCAAGAAGTCAATCGCAAAGAAAAGCTCTTGTCACTTTATGATTGACAAGTCCTTTTCATTTCTAAGGTTACTATTTTGGAAAATCTCAAAGAAGGAAAATTATATAATTACATAAATAACAAAAATATATCTCTAATTTGCCTCTTTTCCCAGAAGTAGCCTTCAGTGAAGTGAGCTGTGACTTCTCGTTTAAACACAGAGTTTTGCTTATGAAACAGAAACTTGTCTTCACCTCACATCATATCTTAGATAAAATTTAGGAGAAAAATATTCAAATGTCATAATAGAGAGCTTTCTTTTGCATTTTAAAACTTTGCGGCTTTTTAATAGCTATTTAATAAATTACACCTTTATGAGGGTTTCTAATGGTGACTTTAATATAACACTTGACTGTGCGTATCTTGCACACTGCAATTCAGACGTTGTTTCTTATTGTTGCACACTGCCTTTTCCTCTTTCATTATCTGGATCTTGAATAGTAGATATTTTTATAAAACAATCAATTAAAGATGCAAAGTGCCACATTTTCTCTAGTAGTTATTTTTAAAAGCACTTTCAAACTAAAACTGTACCTTATCTGTCTTTAACATTTTAGTATAAAATCTTAGCAAATGATCCTAGTATAATATCTTTGAAAGGACTTTAGAATTTGACAGTTGTACCAAAGGAAATAAACTGATGTTTCAATCACAGGTGAAAACATTTAGAAATGTTTATATGTTCCTACCAAAGCAGAAGATACTCTGCCAAACATTTTCAAGTTTAAATTTCGCGTTCAATATAAAGTTAAAACTCACCTTTTCTCGGTGATGACTTGTTGTTGAAACGGCCATCAACTTCTAACTCTTAATGACTCTTTCAACAAAAACGGAAAACAGTAAAGTAGTCACATGTCGCAAGAGTAGGCCTCTGTTGGATGCTGCTTAATTTCAGTACCGGAGAAAAAAAGGCGGGGGTAGGGGTGAGCACAAAAACTTTTAAATAAAACCACTTCCTGCGTAGATACGGTTAACCACACACATCACATCATTACTCGATTTGAAGAAATTGCCTTGTATAGTCAACAACATCACTATTTTTCAATGTGATTTTCAATTTTCAAACACACACATAGGTTTCATCAATTCTGATTTAATGGGGAAAATGTGCGGTTAAAAATTAGCAGGGGGAGGAGCAGGCTGTTAAGCCCTGAGGAAACTTCCTCTTTCTCTGCCTTCTAGCAAGGGCTTAAAACCTCAGTCTCTACTATCTTGTGGTCGGCTTGAGCATGTTCACATGCCATCAGGAGGCTCTGCTTACTAACTTGGGAAACAAGAAGCCACCTCCAAGTCACAAAGCTGGTGCTTCTGTCTCACTCATGGATGGACCCACAAAGAGGCGCTCCAGGTACTAAGATCAGGCGGCCTTGGACAAGTTGCAATAGAACTTCAGAGAACACAGCCCAGGACCCTGATGCCACCTTGGGGAAAGGAGGGTGCTCATCTAGCACATGCTGTGACATTTTCTCTGGTGGTGGCTCTCACACTGGTGTGCCCTCTCTGGCAGTTTCCTAAGCAGTTCTGAAATCTGCTCTAGCTTTTGCTCTAGAGCCTTTGCTCTAGCTGAATGATTCTTTGTGTGACCTGCTTTAAGAAGAAAAATAAAATAAAGGATCCAAAGAGTATTATTTTTGTCATGCTGCTGTGTGCCCATCCATGTCAAACTTCAACCAATCCAAGAAAATAGGATGTGCATCTTTATTGAACCACGGAGTTCAAGAGATAAGCTCCTGGATGTCCGAGGCTTGGCTGGTTTTGTGAGATTTGCAGGATATTCACAAAAGGAAAAGCTTCCCTTCCAAATATATGAGAAAGTTAAATCGCAATCTCGTGTCGTACAAACCACTTAGACTAGCTATCTGTGTAATAGCTCCCAGTGGTGTGGAATGTTTGGCACACATAAAGACAATCTTTAAAAATATATTTGATATATATGGCCCAAGTTAAGGATGGCATGTCCCCGCAAGTTAATCTAATTTCTCCAGGACCCTCCTTTTTAAAATGGTATTCCAGATTGACCCTAGGACTCACTATCAATTGTCTTTCCAGGATGCGCCTTTTTAAATGTTCAGAGCCCTGAAGGTTTGTAGTCAATGTTCCTCCTTAACACTGAGGAGAAAATGGAAAAAACGTGATACTGAAAGTGAAGATCAGAATTCAGTCCTCAATTCTGACACTGCTACTTATTTAACCTTGCCCAAATTACTCAAGTTCTCTGAGACTCAGATTATTTATCCATATAATAGAACACACAAATAAAAAACACAACTATCTCAGGAATAAAATTGTTGATTAGCGAATCTGGGAGCTAGTGAAATCTGGAACTGGCCCCTATACACAGAGGGCAAGGAGAGATGGAAGAAAGAGGCAGGCCCCTCCAGGTTGGTAGGCAGCAGGTTTAATAAACAAGGGAACTTACATCTGAGACTTGTCTTGGGCAGCAGCAAGATGAGTAGATCTCCGCACTCGCTTGTCAGAATCTTAAAGGTTTATATACAGGTCTTAACTAGGTTCAGTCACATATACCATCCCGATGGTCTCAACAACACATTGCTCTCTCAAGGCTGCATCCTTGAAAATGGCTCCCACCGTAGAACAGTGGACGGAATGTACATTCCTAGGAGAGGGGCGGAGGGACAGAGCCTCTGATTGCCTGAGTCCAGCTTGTGGGTCAACTGGGGGTCACGTCCTCTTGAAGACCTCCTCCAACACTCCACCCCTCCTCGTGACTGGCACTTACAATCTTATATGACCCCTCTTTTGTAATGTGCCCTGAGAGGCCAGCAAGGGGTTTTGTTAGCATAGAGGTGGCTCATTTGGCAGCTATCTGGCTGCACTGGAGGCAGATACCACAGCAACAATATAGGCACATGCAAGAGAAAACACGGATTAAGATAATGATTTTCAAAATAAGTTACAATTTTTTTAATCAAGAGCCCCATGATCTGAACCATTGATTTATTATGTCCCCTAGGCTAGGGGTCGGATCACTCGGGGTGTTCACTTGTGTTTTTAGGTGGTTTAACAAAGATGATACATTAGCAGACTCATCAGGTATGAGCGTATACATTTTATTTGGATAATGGCACAGGTACCTCCTTTCGAGGCACTAATAATATCCAAGGCCATCTTATTTTGGAGGATAGCTTTTCTTATTAGAGACATTTCAGTGTTCAGTAAAGACAAGCTTTGCCAGCTATCATTTAAGGATTGTTGGGCGAATTATTACGGATTTCTATGTGTGCCATAAAGTCTCCAGGACAATGGAGAGGAGGACAAAGACAGTAGCCAAATGATCTTACCAATGGAAAACAGAATGTGCCCATCTGGCCTTAAGGAGAGGGAGGTTGGCAATATTTGTTACAGTGGGGAGGACTCTCCCCATGTGCAGGGAAAACCCAGAGTGTAGTGGCCCAACCATCCAAGTGGAAGGCATGGCCAAAGATTTGTGCCACACAAACATTGGGTCCCATTCGGGGCTACCCAATAAATACCTGGGTGGTGCAACAAGTCAGTGCCAACCAGTCGCTATCCTTTAATGTGACAGAATGACTATATATTTCTGGTGATATTCATCCCATAGCCCTGGTGTAATTGCATTGGTTTTGTTTAGAGTGATTGTTCTGTTCTCAACATAGGGGTTCCCAGATGCTCAAATGTCCATAACCCAGGGTGAGCCACATGAACCTGACCCAAATCTGAGCATATCCACCCATGGCTCTATGGTGGTATTTTTAGGATCCTTCCAGTCAGCAGTTTGATAGGCTGCCTGTATAATTTGATTGACAGAAAAAAAAAATACCTGCCCAGTATTATTGATAGTGTGTGCCACAGGCCGAGTTTCTGGATCAGTATTGGTAATAGCAGACGAATTAAGAATACTAATCCTAGCTTGTTCTTCCTTAATATATTGTTTTAGGGCCTTTTAACTTCCTTTCTGGAGTGGTTATACCCACCTTGGTAATCCTGATGAGTTAAAGAGAGGCAGCTGGCTATATACCCAACAGCTGGATTGATTCCTTTGTTGGGCATAGAGTGGGCCCACTGTAGAAAGCATTTGCATACCATATATGTTGTCAGAGGGAGGCAGTACTGTCAGTAGTGAGGAGATGAACTGGGGGTGGAATATGCCAGTCCAGGACTCCCACCTTCTCTCCTCTTGTAGTGGTGTGCATTTCATTTTAAGTATAGTGCATTTTCATAGGTCTGGCTTGCAGCAGGACAAGGGGATCCCACTGGAGACTGAGTAGTTCCCCCATTGAGTAGCAGGGGTGTGAAGTAACTCACCCACCCAGGTGGGATGTTCCATTTTTAAATTCCAGTAGATAATGCCTTTTCCAGGTGTGATGGGTCTTGGTGTTCTCAGCAGCATAGCGCGTTGATCCACAGTGAGAATCAGGGCAATGACTATCTCTTGAGACTTCCATATCTTTATTGTGTTGGGTGTCTTGGCAGGAGTCCCTAGTCAGGTGTATGGGGCAACAGGCCCTACTGGTGGAATATTTAAATGCATTGAAGCCTGGGACAGAATTTCAGTCCACCTGGCCAAGGTGGTTTTGCCTGTTAGTAATTTAATCTTTTGCTTTAATATTACATTTTTCCTTTCTACTAACACTGCTGCTTGAAGGTTATGGGAGAAATGGAACCTCCATTCAATGTCATGATCTTCTGCCCAGCCTTACATATCATGATCCTTAAAATGTGACCCCTAATCACTGTTTTTTCTATGGGGGAATCCATGCTTGGTACTCAGCTTCTCTAATCCCCTAATGATGGCAGCCTGGTTTGCACAGCAACAGGCGAAAGCTCGGGTTAGGCCAGACTTGGTGTGCATATAAACCAAAGCATATTTAGACCCCTCGCTTGGAGGCAGGGGGCCAATATAATCAATTTGCCCATCCCTCACTGGCTGGGAACTCTGGTGGATGGCCCCAGACTCCTTTGGCATTTGCCTTGGGCATTGTGTAGAACACATACGACTTGCTGTTACTGCATTAACCAACCAAACCACTGCATTTCAAGAGCAATCTGGCATCCTCGGCAATATACCATCTCACCTTGGTACTGCAGTGACCTAATATTATTCACTCAATCTGCTGTGTCTACTGAAGGGTCAGTTGCTGGTGCTCATATCTGAGCTAGGACATCAACTTCCTGACTGCCAGGGGTGTCAGTGCCTTACGATCCAGGATGTGGAAGACAGTGAAGACTACGTCAGGATCTTGCAGGCAGAACCAAATGTCTTCCCATATATCGTGACCCACCAAGGGCTTATTCCTGATCATCTGTCCCTTGGCTTCCCATTGTCCTGTTCATAGGGTTAAACTCTTTAGAACAGCCCAACTGTCGGTGCAAAGGGTTAGTAGCCAGAGCTGATGAGCAGTCGCCAGCCTAACCATTCTGGATTCAGCCCACTGGCTGTTGCAGTTCATTCCTGTTTCCATCCAGATGGTGTCAGTGTTGAGCTGAATAGCAACTGCAATCCATGTGGGTGGATTGCCCCAGATAGATCCATCTGTATACCAGGCATCGGCAAAAAATTTTTTCATTCCATCTCTACAGACCATAGAGGCCACCAGGAGTAGGGATGGGGGCATTTGGAGGGTTTATACGTTCTACAGGGCCTAGTAGCACTCACAGTTTTAGAGACAGTGGGCTAGTGGACACAGTGCTCCTCTGCTGCAAATAGATATTGCCACTTACTCAAAGTGGGAGTTTGAGCCATGGCAGAGGTGGGTCAGTGAAACATATTTTCAACCCCCCCCCCTTGACAGGAAAGAAAGTTCTTACTATGATATGCTGTTCCTTCACGAGAAGCTTTACCTGGAGGAGGACTGTGTACATTGTTAGGAGCTATTGCTGTATGGGTGTATATTGGGTTTTTACCACCTTCGAGAGCTGGGACCAAAATCCTAGGGGTACTCTCTCCTGTTGTCTTTGCCACAGTTTCCACCCATACCTTTTGGAGTCACAGACACATCTAACTCAAATGTTAGACCTGCTTGGGAGATGCCCAGAGCTTTAATCTGCTTCGCTAGTATTTTCGCCTTCTCAAAGGCAGCTTGCTATTCTGATCCTCTGTCATGTGTCCTTTCTTTACCAGGCGGTATAAAGGATGGAGGCACTGTGCTAGGTAAGGAATAAAAGTCCTCCAAATATCTCAAAATACCTACAAAGGCTTGAATCTCTTTTATGTTCTTAGGCGTTAGATAGGCTTACAGTTTATCAGTCACAGCTTGTGGGACAATGCACATCTTACCCGACCAAATGAATCCCAAAAACTTTACAGTGGTGCCTGGGCCTTGAATTATCTGTGGGTTTACCACTTATCCTCTCCCTCACAGATGTTCCAGCTAAGTCTGCAGAGTGTCCTGTAGCAGAGGCAAGTCTTCACATCTAAACGTTATATTATCGTTATGGACCCATTTTACCAATGTGGGGAAGGAGAACAGGGACAGGCCTCATCCCATGACATATTATGGGGCTATGTAGGTAACCTTAGGGAAGCACTCGAAAGCTGCATTGCTGCCCCTCCCCCACGAAGGCAAATTGATCTTGTGACTCAGCTGCCGAGGGTACACTGAAAAAAGCATTTGCTAAGTCCAGTACAGCATGGTACATTCCTAGGATTACGGCCAAGGTATACAAGATGGTGGCAACGTTGGACACAGCCACATGGAAGGGAGGCAAAACTTTGTTCAATTCTCAGTAGTCTAGTCATTTTCCATGAACCATCTAACTTTTTTACTAGCCATACTGGGCTGTTGAAAGCACTATGGCAGGGTATATAATACTCACTCAGTGCAGTTCTTGGATAGTTTCTCTTATTTTCTTACACCCCTCAGGCAATGTATGTTGTTTGGTGGTTATCACTCTTTGTGGGGGTAGCAGATTTACTGGTTCCAGTTTGGAATTTTCCCTCAGCACTGGTTTGATTAGCTGGGAGGTGGAATTCACTGATAGATGTTTGCAGAGTTTGACCTTGTAGGATATCAATGCCCAACGTGTTCTCTGCTTTGAAGAGATAAAAACTTCATATTCTCATGGGGGAGAACATCCAATTCGTAGTGTTGGAGAGACCTTCCTGATGATAACCATTGCCCTCTGTAACCATTGATAGTGCTGAGGGGTCCAGAAAACTTCTGAGGGTTACCATGTATTAGAGTACATTTGGCTCCAGTCTCAACTGGAGCCATCACCTTGTGTTTATTTCTGGGGGACCAGTGAATAGTGAGCTCAACATGAGGACTTCGATCACCCCCAGTGGCCCTCACCTGGAGGCAATCTTGGCTTGCTTCCTTTATGCAGGGTGTGGGAGGCACCCATCCTGAATAGAACTGTATCCCTGAGACCTCTGCTGGAGCAGGCCGGGTGTCAGGGATGGTAGAGGCAGGTTAGGCAGGTCTGAACTGTTGTTTAGGTTTTAAACCTTTACACAGATGGACCAACAGAGTGTTGGGTTGCCAGTCTTTCTTTTCAGATGGTGTCCCGCAGCAAGGAAGTCAAACCACATTCGTTTCCAGATTACTTTTATTGGACTCTTTATAGCTGATTGGGGTAGCTTTTTGGCTTTTTGAGTTCCCTCTCTGTCTGACACCTTTCCTACAGCCTGTACCTATTCTCAGGATTTGTCAGTTTCCCCAGATCAGTAATGGATTGTCCAACATTGTAAATGTTTTGTCCCACAACTGGGCTCACCATGGATATCAGCAAACCATATTAGGTGCTGGGGCGAACTAGAGTAGCTCGGACCTCATTCCTGCAGTGAATGACTGTAAAGACAGGGGTATAGATGGCATGTCTCATTTCCAAATCCCTAAGAATTTTTTGTACCTCCTCTATAGATTTTCAGGGTCCCATGTGCCCAGGGAGATCCTCATCATTGGGCCAAGCCTCCTGGCAGGCTAGAATAATCCAGTCTATAAGGGAGAGAGTACCTAGAGAGAATACCAGGCAGGCACTGTCAGATGGCAGGACATGTGGTGACGTTGCTCATTTTCTCTGCCTCCTGCCGCGTCAGAGAGATGCCCTGGGCCGCTGTATCCCATAGCTGCACTGACCATGTCTGGACACTTTCCTTGGCCTTTGCTGGAACTTGGCAGCTTTATCAGTGAGCTCAGTGGGAGTATATTCTCTCATCATGAACTTTTCCTGAATTGGGGGCTGTCCTGCTGACTGGGGTTGTTGTTGCTGTGCGTCTGTTTTCCTTTGTATTAGGGATCAGAGGGCAGAGGGCCTTTTATCTGTTTTACTGTCAATCACCACAACATCCTCCTCTTAGTTCTCCTCATTTCCCAGAGATTCCACATCTTAGCGTCCCAATCAGGCTTTGTCACAAGCGCTCAGACTTTGATCCGCTGCAGCTTGCACCCTCCTAGCTTTGCAAAACGGCACGCTAAGGTCTCCAACCTGTTATCTTGCTTTCCCACCTCCTCTGCCAGCCCCGAAGCTAGCAGAGTAGTGGTCAACCTCATGTCCTTTTCTAACCTCAACTCTTCTTCCAACTTTCTAACTTGAGCTTCAGCCTCTAGTTGGGCATCAGCGGCCAGCTGACCTGCCCACAGGAGAGGCCAGCCCATTGCAGCAGTCGTTCGTTTCCCTTCTTTGCCGCAGTGTACTCTGCGCAGTTCCTCAAACAAGCTCAGTAGACCAGCTGGCATTTTGGGGGCATCCCTGTGCTCATGCAGCGGTCCACAAGCATCTAACATTCGAGCCACCCTTCCCCACATAGACGTCGATGGCCAGCTCAGGATTTCCTCCGCTGATGTCGCTTTCCCAAGGCCCATTTCTTCGGTTTCCGGCTGGTTCACCAATTGTTGGTTCACAATCTTAGGAGCTTTCCAGGTGAAATCTGAAACTGGCCCCCATACATGAAGGTCAAGGAGAGATCAAAGAAAGAGTCAGGCCACTCCAGATTGGTAGATGGCAGGTTTAATAAGCTAGGGAACTTACATACACGGCCTGTCTTGGGTGGCAGCAAGGTGAGTAGATCTCTATACCCACCCGCCAGAATCTTGAAAGTTTATACAGAGGTCTTAAATGGTTTCAGTCACTTATACCATCCAGATGGTCTCAACAACATTGAAGAAATTAGAAGAATATCAGGATAAATGGAAATATACGATATACATAGATAAAACTAACAGTGGAAATGCTGTCAATATGTCCAAGTCAACCAGCAAATAGATTCAATAAAATCCCAATTATAATTGCAGCTTAATTTTTAAGGAATGCAACAAGCTCTTTCCAGAATTTCCATAGAAGAACAAATTTCAAAAAATGCCTAAGTTTATTTTGAAACAGAAGAGCAAGAATTGATGACTTGCCCTATCAGATATTGACATAATCCAAAATCACAGTATTAAAACATTTCAGTTCTGGCCCAGGAACAGCTTAGAAAAAAACTGTATTTATTTGAATACTTGATATATGACAAAGATGGTATCATAAGGTAAACAAAAAGGAACAGATTGTTTAGTAGATGGTGTTGGCAAGGCATGCTCACTAAATCAAGAAAAATAGAGCAAGGCCCCACATTGGACCATGTGCAAAGCTGGACTCCAGATAGACTAAAATCTACCTTTTATTTGAAAGGTAAAACCAAGATGCTGATACAATAAAATGAAGGAAAACATTTTGCAAAATGGAACTTTCTTAAAAGGTATCCTTAAATTAAAAGGAAAAGAGCAAAAATATACGAATTTGATTATATAATAATTACAGATTTATGTTAATTATAAAACACTACAGACAAATTATAGAAAAATAACAGACTAGTAGAAAATACATAGATTCACAAAAGATGTATGCAAATCAATAGGAAAACAATAGCCAACCCAATTGGAAAATAAGAAAATAATTTAAATAAACAATTCATGAAAAGGAATGCATTAATATCTGACCATTATGCAAAGAGATGCATGAACTTTCCAGGAATCACAGTTAAAACAAGTTAAATTAGCTTGTATTGAAATGGCAAAATTCTGGACGAGAATTTACAGAGAGAGGAACTCTCATACATTACTAGAACTGTAAACTGAAGCCATTCTGACAAGCAATCCTGCAAAAATTAACAAAATAAAATATATGCATGCACTATGTTCCAGTAACCCAACTTTGGTGTAAATATACGGTCCGGAGAAATTCCTCGCAAAAGTTGTTTTCTTTCCTTTATCACAACAAGTTAACTGATTTGGGTCTTGATTCTTGTGGCGCAGGTAATATTTACTTGTGTGGTGTCTCCATGTTTGTGTATGATTAGCCAGAAAACCAGAAGTTTCTAGGCCCTCTGAACAGATGTTGTGAGATGGACACTAAAAGAGAGTAGACAAGGGAGGAAAGACTTGACTTAGACTTAGAAACAGTTAGATTCCAGGTAACTAGGATGAGAGAGAGAGGTGGGTTTCCCTCACTGGAGGAGAGCTGTACTCTACTCCCAAGCAGATGCCCAGCATTGGTGAATGCTGTCATCTGGAGGTAACATTTACTCATTTATTGAACACTTACTATGTGCCAGACAATATAGTAAGCTTTAAGTATACTGTATATTAGCTAGGAAAAAAAAGATAAATAATGAAAATATATATTAAACAGTAATCACTGAAAAGGAGAAAAAAAAATGAAAGCAGTGAAATGCCACATGAAATATTGAGGAGGTATAAAATTTTAAGTCAGACAAGAAGAGAGGTCTCACCAAGGAAGGTAAAGACCTAAAGAAAACGAGGGAGCTAGTCACGTGGATTTAGGGTGGGAGATGGGCATTCCAGGCAGAGGGAAGAGCAAGTGCAAAAACTCTGGACGAGGATTGTGTCTAGAATGGTTGAAAAACTGCGTGGAGGTCAGTGTGACTGTAGTGTATTGAGAGAGAGAGGAGTATAAAGGACAATGTCAAAGAAGTAATACAGGCCTAGACCAAGTGGGTCCCGCTGCCCTTTTTGAAAATCTGAGTGAGAAGGGGAAACGTTAAGATGATTTGACTCACAGTTTTACAAGATCACTGTTTGCTGTATGAATAGTTGACTGAAGGAGGTAGGAGTAGAACCAGGGAGACCAATTAGCAAGCTGTCGCTGTAATCTATAGCAGAAATGATTGGGACTTGGACCAAGGTGGTGGTAGCAGGTATAATGGAGAAACGGTCAAATTCTGGATGTGTTTTGAAAGTGGATCCAATAGGATTTCCTCTTGAGTGGCAAGGGCAAATCAAGTATATCTCCTGAACAACTGAGGAATGGAGTTGCTATTAACTGAGATGGGAAAGAATTTAGAAGAGCTGGTTTTGGTGCATTGGGCCTCATTGGGTTATAGTACATGTTAACTTTGAGCTGCTTCTTTGTTATCTCAGTGGAGCTGACCAATATGCAGTTAGATATGAAGATCTGGAGGTCAAGAAAGGTGTCCAGGTTAGATATAACATTGGAAGTCATCAGCATAAAAATGGCATTTAATACCATGAGACTGGATATGATAGCTTATGCGGTGAGTATATAGAGAAAAGAGAAAGTTTCGAGGACTGAGCCCAGTGCTGCATTTAAAGATTGAGGGAGAGAAAAAAATAGCAAAAGAGACTTAAAAAGGGCAACCAGGAATGACAGAGGAAAAAACAGGTGAATTTGATGTCCTGAATACATTTTTCAAAAATGAGAAGTTTGTGAGTTGTCAAATGCTTCTGATAACTCAAGTAAAATGAAAGGGGCAAAATTACCTTTAGATATAGCAATATGAAGGTCATTACAACCTTGATAAAAGCAGTTTTAGAGGGATATGAGTGAGAAAATCTTATTTTAATAGACTGAGGACAGCAGGTTCAGATATATTTTTGGAATTTTACTCTATAGGAAAGAATAGAAGAGAAGAAATAGTGTGGCTACTTGAGGGAGAGAGGGAATCAGAGAGTTTTGTTTTTGTTCTTTATTTGTTTTTAGATAGGAGAATAGCAGCATGTGTGTATGCCACTGGGAGATGATCCTATAGAAGGAAAAATTGGTGTTGCCAGATAAAAAGGAAAGTATTGTGGGACACTGTCCTCAAGCAGAGGATCGAGAATAGGATCTTAGGCACAGGTAGCTTTATTGGCCTCAGCCTTGGCTAGAAGCATGGGCAGCTCCTTCATTGTAACAGGAATGCAGCCAGAGCACATGGCAAGGTGCACATACGCAGGTAGGTGTGGTATTTGGAGTAGATAGAAGTTCTCTTCTGATTGCAACAATTTTCTCAGTTAAGTAGTGTGGGAGATGAAGATTTGGCCACCCTGGAATCTATCTCTTTACCTTGGTTGTTTTCTCTGAGGACATTTGACCTCCCCCACTAACTGCCTAAAGAATTTAAAACAAAAGATCTGTTTCAAGAAAGAGTTATTATCATGATGGCTGTAAATATAACGTAAAATAGATATTAGAATAGGAAAGGCACCAACAAGGCCATCTTATCCGAAATTCTGTCTCTGGCCACATTCTTTAGATGGCCCTGCAAAGAGTTGCTAGACAGACATTTACATTTATAAGGGAAATCTCCATTTGTAAAGGTATCTCCCTCTCTGTATTGGGAAGAGGCGAGATGACCTCATTTCTAGAAACTTATCAATGTAAAAAGTGAGGCCTTAAATCTGCATAATAACCTTACTCTTGTTTACTGTGCTTGAGTGGTAATCTCCTGTAACTGACTCCCCTTACCCCCAACATCCTCCTTGGTCATTGGCTAAACATGGTATTTAAGACTAGAATTCCTGCTATTGTGTTGAGAAATGCAGTGTCCCTGCTTTGTCCCATGTATACATGTTATTAAACTTGGTATTATTTTCTCCTGCTAACCTGTCTTGTTAATTATTTGGCCAGCCATAAGAACCTTAAGGAAAAGGGCAGAGGGAGATTCTCCCTCTCCCCCCAGAAAAGGGCAGAGGGAGATTCTCCCTCTTCCCCCACAGTAGGAAGATGAGAATGATAATTAGAATGAGGGAAAATGGGACAAAGAATTAGAGGTTTTAGGAGAGAGAAGAAAATGTGAAACAGTCCACCACTGTGAGGATTCTGGGATGGAGGATGGACACATCTCTATACCCCACATTTTTCCAGGAGCATCAGAACCATCTGTTTCAAATTAAACCCCTGTACTTGAACAAGTAATGATCTGAGGAGGTTCCCTGAGGACCGTGGAAGTAACTGGAAATCCTGTATAGTTTCAAGGGCTGAAAATTGGATGTAGAATTGGGCAGCAAAGTGTGATGGAAATTTAATTTCTCACCAAAGAAAGTGGTTGAGGACAAGACCAGATTTAGATTATTTATAAATAAACAAGAGAAATAAAAGAAATGTGACATTTCTTGCAACCAAGTATTATACTGTTATAGGAAAAAAAATTGTGTGCACTCAGTCATTTGGTTACTCATTCATTCAGCAAATATATACGGGGAATTTACTTTATTCTAGACACCACACAAGGTCCAAGAGTACAATTTTTTGGTGATTTTTAATGTCATTGGGTGTGGTGTGACAGACAATAAACAAATAAGAATATAAAATACATTAATAAATAATATGTCTAAGAGTAGTAAGAACAATGAAGAAAGTAAAGCAAGATCAGCAAATAGTAAGTATATGCAACTCTTCCAAGAAATCACAGTCTAAAGAGAAGTGTTGGGGGAAGAGGAAGAATCTCCCTCTGCCCTTTCCCTTAAGGTTCTTCTGGCTGGCCAAATAATCAACAAGACAGGTTAGCAGGAGAAAATAATACCAAGTTTAATAACATGTATACATGGGAGAAACTCAGAAATGAGCAACTCGTCCCTCTGTCTAAGCTGCTTGCTTAAGTATTGCAGCTAAAGGCGAGGAACGTGTTGGGGGTGGGTAGTGGCCTGGGACTTCAGAGGGCAGGAGGACAATTCTTTTCAGGGTCATCTATAGATAATGTGGTTTGGGAGAGACAGAGTTTTTGACAAAAGAGGCTTGGTGCCATTGCTATTGTAACCTCTATCCTACATTATCTTTTATAGCCATCATGATAGAAGATCTGTTCCAGGAAGGAGCCACCATGTCAAATTCTTTAGGCAGTTAGTGGGGGAGGTCAAATGTCCTTCAGAGAAAACAATCAAGGTAAAGAGATATATTTCAGGGTGGCCAAATCTTGATCTCCCACAGTCCCGCCTTTGAAACTAAAAGTTTCACAGTCTTTTTGAAACTTAAAGAAGTTTCATAGTCCAGAAACTGAGTTGGTAGATTGTTTCATCTCACTGAACACATTTCTTAGTCTTGATAATAGATCAGTTCAATTAAGTTCTTTTTGGAAGGTGGTGATGCAGGTGGGCTCTCAAGGTTACGCCTATATTGTGGAAGCAAGCAATCAAGTATTTAATAGAAGCATTTCTATGTAAACAAAGGAAAAACAAGGTTAATGGTTGGAGCAAATTGTAAACCAGTTTCTGAGGTCAGAGGACAGCCAGTTAAGACGATTTTTAGATGTCAGCGTCAAAGTATCTTTTGCAGCTTAAAATGTCTCTGCTGGTGTTGTCAGGTCATCTCTTAAGTTTATATCAAGTCCATCAGCTTCAGTTTGTAAGGCTTCAGGAAAAAGGGCAGGTTTAGTTTTCAGTGATTCCAAATGAAAATGATGGAAAAAAATGAAAAACATTAGTTTGGAGATATGTAGCCAGATATTTTAGGAGACTAGAAGAAATCAGGATCCAGTCCAGTCAACAGATATAAAACAAAAAACTCAAAAGACAATTAACAAAACTAGGATCTAATATCTGCAAATGTATACTATAGTTTTTACTGAAATATAATTTTTCTCTCTAAAATCACCCTCATTTTTATTAAGATAGCAAAATTAAAACTAACTAGTTTGCAAAATAAGTCTAGTTCCAATAGAGTTGGCCCAATTATTTACATAAGTACAGCAAGAATAGCAATTGATCACATAGACTCTTTTAAATCTGCTTTGCTGGAACTTTTTATAAGGAATCTCAGATTGAACTTCAAAGGCCTCTGGAGGCCAGGAAAGCCAAGCCAAGGATTTCGTCATCCGACTTTGCCTGCAATACCTACATATTTGGGTGAATTCCTCTCCTCCGAGGTTCCCCCCAAATATTTCGAGGTTCCTTGTACCTGCCAGATAAGTGACATTCTTTACTTATCCTGGTAAGTGCTGCTTGGAACATAAGATATCAGGCCAATATTTCCACGTGGCTTTATTCCATAAAGTCGAATCTTCATTCCTCAAAAGCTGTATGGTTATATCGCAAATATGATATTCCCATCACAGCCTTGGTAATATAACCAGTGTTTCCAATTGTGTCCTGTTATAAGGAGAACAGATTCTTATTGAACTTATGCAAATAACTATATTGCCATGAAAACAACAATACTCTCTCACTAAGAGTTTCCAAATTTGAGGGATCAGATAGATAGAAAAAGATAAATATTTCAATTTTACTTACAAAAGTATCATTTACCAAATTGCTATACGTCACAGCTAGCTCAGGAGAAAAGAGAAAAAGTTTTCCTTAAATCTGAAAAAACAAAACATTAAAAATTCAGCAATACTTCAAATGAAAAATCATAAAAATTATAATCATCCTTATCAGTTCATTCAGTCCTGTATAATCCATTGTTGATCCCAACCTTTTAGTTAGCAGCTTCATGAAGTCAGTTTCTCCATCAGATTTCTGTAATTTCTTACCAAGTTCAGTTTTATGATCAGAAAGTTTGTCAGAAACCTGTATTCCAGTGTAAATATCAGAGTCCTTTCCACGAATTTTTCTGAAGTTGAAACATATTTTGCAAAAGCATTAGAGCAAAGAGATAAGTCTGTAAATAACAAGACCTCAAAATGGAAACTGACAGAAAAATTTGGTTAATTTTGTGACATACAACACTTTAAAATAATAATAACCAGAATTATGACTGATAACCAGGACAGATCAGAATTTCAGTAATGTTATACAATTTTAAAACGCCTATATCAATAACATTAACCCACAAAATACCACCTAAGCAGGCTTATCATCACTTGTCTGACAATGCTTTCCATGTAATTTAACATACTGAACAAGCCTAATAAGTTTAGTATCTTTTCCCTTATAGGAAGAGAGCAAAGAAGAGAGCAAATTTCTTTGAGAAGTTCCAGGGCCCTTTGAAAATTCTCAAAGGAAAAAAGACTTATTTTAAGATATGAATTTTGGTGGAGCTTGTCAAAAATATAAACAATCAAAGCAAACAGAGCATTAACAGTCCAAAAAGCCTTAATAGAGAGACCTCAGTCTTTTGAACGTAGGAAATTATTTTAACAGTTTTTTTTTTTTCTGTCTTTTAGGTAGACTTACTCAAAGGTAAAGAAAAATCTTTTGTAACTTCTTTATCAAGTTTAAGAAAATCATCCTTTTAAGAGAAATAAGACCAAATTATAATTTTGCACCAGCTTACTTCTGCTATTAAAACTCACTTACTTAATTAAATTCATTTCAATCTTAGCCAACTTGACCATGCAAAACCTCCTTTTCCAGAATTACTTCCACAAACCTTCTATAGCTTTCTTTTTACATTCAGAATTTGTCCCATGTCTTTCTTTTCCCTCCTAGTACTTGAGGACAAATTTATCTTTCTTAATCGACCAAACAAAACATTTCCATTCTTTGTGCCTTTATACATCTTACTTTCCTTGTACACAGACATATTTTTCTTAATTTTTAGTAGCTTCAATCACATGTATTAATTAGAAATTTTAACCTTTAGAAACCTTAATTTCTAAGTAAAAACTAAGTAAACAATTATAAACTTTCTTTTACATTAGTATCTTGTGGCTTGGAAAATTTATAAACACTTCATCACTTTTAGAAATATGTTACTTTATAGTACAATCTTTTAATAAAACACATGTTTACCAATAGACCCAAAACACCTTTTAGTTTTCCTGTAATGAAAAGCCAAAAGTAGACAAACGTACATTTAGCAATCAATATCTAATACCTTATGTTATTTGGAAATGATGATACTCAGAATTTTTATCATAAAACTTAGCAAAACTCTCAAGTTTTAAGTCACCAAAAAGAGTTTGGAAGCTGTAACCACCATAACACATAATTATTGTTTAAAGTTCATCCAACATTCATCTTTTTCACAACTATTTAGTTACTTATTCCCAATAATTATTTAGATTGCCTACAAGACTTCATAAGACTTCAGATAAAATTAGCCATCATTTAAATTACTATTTTTGTTAACCAGTTCTGTAATAGAAATAACATCAGTTTTTTCCTACAAAATTTCATGTAAATTTCATCACTTCTTATACCTTTAAACATAGTTATCATTAAGATTTTTATCAATAGGTCTTGGTCTTCTAATTTTGGACAAGGGAAGCATTCCCAGTCAGACATTTTAAAACATACTCAGGCAAAGTTGATGTAACCTCTTTATATAAAATTAGCTCAAACATTCCAACCTTTATAATCTTATCAACACTTACACTTTTACATGTTCTCAATTCAATTGTAACCTGAGTCAAGGTCTTAAGGTTAGTCAAATTTTTCCCTTCCTTTTTCTGGCCTTAATTCTTAGGTACCAATTAAGCAATTATGTGAGAGCTCTCAAAACATTTTTTTTCCCCCAATTTATAAGTTTTTCTAATTCAAAGGATCCGTCGTCTGGCCATTAACGAGTAGGATCTTCATTTGTATATTTATTCCAATAGTGACTCGAACCAATAAGCCTTTTTAAGGAAAGACCCGGAGGTAACTTTCCACGCTTAGAATAAATCTACCATGGATGCAAGAGGCGTCCCTGGTGAGGGCGCAGATGATGTAGCCCCCATGATCCACAGAATTCACTCCCAAAGATATTCAGAGAAAGTAAAGACCTTTGTTGCACAGGCGGTAAGGATGGTGTAGTGAAAACGGTGTCTCCGGTCTCCCACAATAGTGTGGGACGCCTCCAGTCACAGACCCGCTAATCTGTGACATCGGGCAGGTGATACTGGAATGGGATTTTTCCAGCACTAACAAGCAACAAAGGTTAAGACGACAAAAGCCCGTATGGACTGGGCCCTTTATGACAAACTCCCCTGAGAGCTTGGCACAGCCGGACAAAGAGACAGTTCGGAACCCCAGTCTACTCGACTGGCCACCAAGGTGCACTCTGGTAAATGCACCTTCCGTATGGTGGAGACCAAGGAGAATATTCTCACTGGTCACAAAGCCAAGTTCTCAGGACACAGAACAAGACAGAGACTACTCTGGGAGGAAAAGGGATCAAGATCAAAACCAAGAGTACTCTACCAAATTTAAACCAAGAGTCACTAAAAGCCCAAGAAACTAGTTTCCCAAATATTTTCTCCTGCCACTCTAAATTTAGAAAGAGAAAAAATTCTCACCATTTCCTTCCGCCGGACTCCACAGGTAGAGATTCCGGGAGGCTGACGTGGTAAGAAGTCTTACCTTTTTGCCGGCTTTCGTCAGGCGTTCCCGTATCTCATCATCTGCAGTAGTCCAGGGAGAAGGCAGGTCTTCCAGCCAGAGAAGGCAACTTGCCAGCCAGTGTGGCTCCTGGCGACTACGCCAAAACTGTCGGGGGAAGGGGAAGAATCTCCCTCTGCCCTTTCCCTTAAGGTTCTTCTGGCTGGCCAAATAATCAACAAGACAGGTTAGCAGGAGAAAATAATACCAAGTTTAATAACATGTATACATGGGAGAAACTCAGAAATGAGCAACTCGTCCCTCTGTCTAAGCTGCTTGCTTAAGTATTGCAGCTAAAGGCAAGGAACGTGTTGGGGGTGGGTAGTGGCCTGGGACTTCAGAGGGCAGGAGGACAATTCTTTTCGGGGTCATCTATAGATAATGTGATCAGGGAGAGACAGAGTTTTTGACAAAAGAGGCTTGGTGCCTTTGCTATTGTAACCTCTATCCTACATTATCTTTTATAGCCATCATGATAGAAGATCTGTTCCAGGAAGGAGCCACCATGTCAAATTCTTTAGGCAGTTAGTGGGGGAGGTCAAATGTCCTTCAGAGAAAACAGTCAAGGTAAAGAGATATATTTCAGGGTGGCCAAATCTTGATCTCCCACAGAAGTCAGATATGTGTTAGATACGCAGTGCCCCGAGGAGAAAGAGGGGACAAGAGGTTTTGTTTTGTTTTTGGGATGGGAGAATAATAGCTCGATTCTATGCTGATTGGAATGATGCAGCACAGAGGGAAAATCTGTTGATGTAACACATAAAAGGGATGCTCGCTGAAGCAATGACCCTGAGTAGGTGAAAGGAGAAATATTGGCCTTAGCACCAAGTCATAGATAATTCGTAGAAACAGGAGAAAAAGGAGATCATCCAAATGAAGGTGGATAGCTATGAGGGTTTTCAGTAGTGACATATCTGACAAGGTGACTTTTGATGCAAGATATGAAAAATGTCAAAGAGGGAGCCTGGTGTATATCTGGAGAACAGTAGTCCAGACAGAAGAAACAGTAAATGCAAAGTTAGACCATGCTTGACAATTTGAAGAACAACAAAGAGACATGTGTCCCTAGAAAGCAAGCAGTGACGGTGAGATTCTATAGGGCATTGGATGCCAAGTAAGAACAGTAGTTTTTTGTACATTGTGCAAGTCACTGTGCTAGGTAGAGAGAATTTAGAGACAAAAGTCTTCACCTCCTTTCTGTCCCCTTCACCTCTATCAAGCCTCTGTCAACACACCTTGGGTTATTCTGTTCACATTAACACATTTGGATATTGTAACAGGTATAAGGGCAGTCTTTCCTTCGTGGCCACAAGGAGTAGCTTGACTTAAATGGCCACAAGGAGAAGTCTTAAGGCTCCCGGCTCAGGAATGTCCTTCTGGAGCCCCAAGGTTCTGGATACCTGTACCTAGCCAGGTCCCAGGCCTTACTTCCTGGCCTCCAGCTCTACTTTGTGAGTCTCGAAGTGTATCACTCTAATGAAAGAAAGAGGAAAGGAAACAAGTCACTTATAAAACATTGCAGTTCACGCTATAGAAGTATGTGCAAGCTGTAATGGAAAGACTTCCTGTTCTAGCAACATTGCCTACTGAGCTGATATGGATCTGCCATATCACGGCAAACACTTAGAAATGCAAAAACTACTATGAATTAGAAATATTTAATACATAGCTAAGCCTCCCAGAAAAGAAAGTAAACTCATTGAAAGACAGGATTAAAAAGGAAATCTTAAGCTAAAGGAATAAAACTGCAGGCTGCTGCTATGGCAGATCAAGGAGGCATGTAGTTCCTGGGATCAGAGATTTTCATGCTCATTGAGGAAATGAAGAAATGGCACTGGGCTTGCCCAAAACCAGGAGTTAGAACTGATTCCCACTTAAAGATAAGTCCCTAAAATTGATATGACTGCCACAAAAGAGGAACTAAAGTCGATAAAAACAAGAAACCTTGTCAACACTAGGGTTCGGGGTGTGAAAAAAAAAAAAAGGTGTTTCTGAGAAATTGAAAACTGATTTATGTTGAGGATCCAGATGCAAAATATCTTCTCTGATACTGGAAACTCCAAGCCTACAAATTCACGTAAACCTGCTTTTATACCAGTGAAACCAGATGGCCTTTGGAAGAAGCAAATGCAAAACTACTATGTAGCAAATACTTTCTCAACCGAGAATGCATGGAAATCCAGCTCCATCCACATACTTCTATTCCCTGCATAAGGTGCTTTTGCAATGAAAATGACACTGAAAATCAAGAAATGATCAACCATTTGCAATAGTGAGCATTAAAAAAAAGGACAAATAGATTCCTCAGAATTTGAGATTATAGGAAGTTTGAAACAATCTACAAAGTAAGAATATTTAAGATGACTACAACAATTAGAAATAAAATAGATTACACCAGGAAAGCCAGAGCACCATAAAAAAATGACTGGCATATTTTTATAAGAACCAAATATAAATTTTTAAAAATGCATATTAAGGACTTACATCATATTATGTTCTTGAGTAACAGAGGTTTTTCTAGCAATGGATAGAAGACTCTTCCAATTGTACCATAGTGAGTGTACTTATTTTGGATCATGAATTAGAATGGAAGTCCTGTATTATGATGCCTTCTAACTGAAATATTCTACCATTATATGATTTTCCTTGATAAATATCCAAGCAGATCATTATGAATCAAAAGTTTTATCATTCACATAATTCTTTTCCAGATGTAACTCTCAGAGATTAGATTTGACCAAGCAATGAATATTCTTGAGTTCCTAATGAAACAACATAACCTAAAAAATAATTTACTTCGAATAAATTTGTCACTCTTGAAATATAATAGAAGGATCACTTGCATCAACATAGAGACAACGTACTTTCTTTTTCTAGCTGAAAAATAAACAATACTGTGAATTAGTGAGGTTATAATTTTCATTGTTCTTCTTCATTTCCTTTCTGTAGAAATGAACTAGAAAGTAAAGATGACTTCTGTGTAAAACTGCTTATGGAAAAAATAAATATGTCTTATGGGATGTATCAGCAACTTGTATTTCACATCTTTAGAATCGAAATAACCTTAAAATGTATATCTACTTTCTAAAGAGTAGATGACAAATACTGAAACTTTAGTAGCATTGTAGGTGGTAAGCTTTTTCTTTTAATTTCTAAAAGTAATGCAGATGTAAAATGTCTAACAATTCCACTTTATCACTTTATGTCAATTGTGTTGTAATAGACACCAATTATCCTGAAATCTCAGCCAAAAATTGTAGTTTTCTACTTTCTTTTTTCTCAAGTAAAATTTGGTACTAAGACAAAAAAATACATAGTAAGATTAAAAATTCAAAAGATGCATTAAAATCAATATAGGTGAAGAAAGAATTAGCAAACTTGAGGATAGACATGAAGAAAACTCATATAATGTGGCAAAAGTGCTGAAAAGATGTAAAATATGAAATAATAAGAGACATGAAAGATAGACTGTATCTCAAAGGAGTTCCAGATGAACGGAATAGAGAAAATGAGAGAGAGCAAAATATAAAGAGATGAAGCCTGAGAACTTCCTTGGCTTGATAAAAAGACTTGAAGATTTAATGGGAAGACATAGACTAGAGGGTGGTGGATTATGAGGAGAAGTAGATTCAGGTGTGACTTTCATGAGCTGAGATTTTTCTGAGCTGAGTTTTGAAGAAACATGCTGGCGAGTTATCAGGATGTGTATGTATGCACATGGTGGAAGGTATTGACTGATGGAGCTGTGCCTTCTATTTTGATAAATAGGGTAACTTATAAATCCCACCTTCGCCAATAGGAGATGACTGTAATTATTCTCTCTGTGATGACCTGGCTGTCATTATACCTGGGTAAAAATTTTATTTTGCCTAAAACAAATCAAATTGTAGCCTTCCTATTTTCCAACACACCATATTACAAATGGAAAGGGTAAGTAATTGATGAAGTTATCCAGTAGCGTACTGGAGCAGCCCCAAACCAACTCAAAAGAGCCAATGTGCACACATCTTCTCAACCCTGTGTTCAGTGACATCATGTTGGTAGCTTGCAATTGGCCATTATGGGGGTATTTCCACCACAGAAATTGGCAAATGCTACAACTTGGGGTTTTAGCTTTCAGAAAGTCAGTTATTAAATAATTTATCACATACCATTGAAGCTATCCTCTGTTGATGGAATGAAGCAACCCCAAGCCTCAAAGCAACAATACAAAGTTTGCATCTAAAAAATTATTTTCTTAACTAAAAACAAAAACAGAAAACCTCAAAAAAATAAGTTACATAACTTAGAAATAGTTTGAGTTATTATTATAAGATTTTAAATACAATTAATCATTACTGTGATTCATGCTGAAACACAGTAGAAGCATTTCTATCTTGTTAGGTTCAAATGTACTATTACAGTCTCTGTGAAAGAACACAGAAATGAGGCTGAAGAGGCTTGTTTTTGTTCCCTACCAGAAATGAGAATGATTAGGACACAGAGAAAATTATAAATAGCAGCTTAAAGCTGCTAGACTTGGCAAACACCACAATGATATATTTTCCTCTACGACAGGGACAACAATAAGAATAAATAAAAGTAATTAGATAGAATCCTTTATGATCACTTTTAAAACATGTATGGCGAAAATACCTAAAAATTTTGTCCCAAAACTGTCTTTATAAGTCTCTCATGAGTCTTATATACCTGTGTGTCTTATAAACTGGCCAAGATATGTCTGCTTGTTTTGTTCAGGAAGGATTCAGCTGAGTAGAGTTTTAAAAATATCATGTGGAAGAATGACTTGTGGCAATAAAATTTTGCTCTAATAAAAAGGCCTATATAAAGTGGCACAGTATCTTTATAAAGATATAAAGTGGCACAACGTTGCAAGAATGCTAGTTGAAACGCTATATTTTCTACACCCTCTTGGAAGATAACTTGCCGTGGGTCTCTTGCATTTCTGGTCATCTATGAGCCAGAAGCATTAATGGCTTTGTTCTGGAGTAGGTTTTCAAGGATTTGGTATAGCAAACAGCCTTGGAAGTTACAGTGTCTTCCTCTGTAACAGAGGAGAGTTTTATTCATTGCTCAGGGTTAGGAAGATTATGTCTCCCTTTGGGGCAAAGGTTGGTTGAGCAAGTATGCCCTGATACATGATTGGGGTTTCCTAATTTCAAGGTCCCTCAGCTGTGACACAAACCCACTGTGTGCACTTTATCTACCTGAGCCCATCTCCATATTGCCTCCACAGGACCTGCAGAACAAGGGAAACTGACGTGGACATGAAGCACACGCTGCCTGCTGTGCTGTGAGTAAAAGTCTTTTATCTCTGACCCAGGAATCTCCTGTCTTCTGCCACCATCTATGAAACTTCAGCAGACTAATTTGTTAGCTTGTAAGTAGTGCAAAATCTCAGACCCTTCCCAGTTCTTGACACATCCAATCCTTCTAGTTTTGACTTTTCCTCCTTGCACTGTTCATCACTTCACTCACTGATCATTTCATCCTTTCCTCCCTATTTCTACGCTTTATCACCTTATTTCTCACTATTCTTTATTTACTCAACCTGATCTCATCCTCTGTATATGGACACAAGACCTGGTACAGAACTTGACACATAATATATATTCGCTGAACGAACCAACGAACCAACGCATTTAAAAGTTTCTTTCTCTAAAGAGCATTTCTCCCTTCATCATTGATAATTTGAATTAGATGTGCATAATGTTAGTTAATTCAATTTCGAATTTCAATTGTTAATTTCCTTTTAAATTGTAGGATATTGGATTGATTATAGTAATTTTATGAACCATATTTTTCAAGAGTTTGCTGCACCATTTCATTCTTTCTAGGGGATTTTTCTCTCTCTCTCTTCCTCTTGATATGCAGGGCCATTTTTAAGTCCTCCATGCATTTCTGGAAAACTAAAACCCCAAATCTAAGTCTGTTGAACCTCTTGTCACACAAGTATTTGAAAGAACGATACTTAAGGGAAATAGAAAAGGACACTTTTTCCCTCATCTTTTGAAGACGAAATTATCCACCCCCCTTCAGTTCTTCTAAGAGATTCCCAGCTCATTTTCCTTAGCAAGAGCTTTAAAGTGTAAAAAACTCATCAAACATCTTTTCCTCTGAGACAATGTCTTCTGAGTTCAAAGGATGTACACAGCTCTGCAAAACTGCTGTCTTGTTTCAGTGATAAGGCCTTGGCTTTCATTTTATGTTTGATTCCAAGAAAATCAAATCTGTTTTTCTGTACACTATGACTATAACTAAATCAGAAAATTAGGAGAAATAATCTATTTCTGCAGACAGCTAGGGGCAGAAGTTTCCAGTTAAAAAAAAATCTTATAATGACTCTTCAGCTAGGTTACATTTTCACTCTGAAGATATGCTCGGTTATTAAAATTGAAAACATACATTTATCCTTCCACACAATGAACAGAACTTATGCTGTTGCTCTTGGGAAACAATACTGTCCTCTTCCTATGATTAACTCTATGGAAAACTAGCTACCTAGAAGATTGAGGGCAATACTTGTTTGTTTGCTTAGTTTTCCCCAAATGTGGTCAAAACTCCTGTACCATAATGATTAGGGATTTTTTTTTTTTAACAAAAATTTCAATGTCCATCTAGTGACCTACTGAATCTGAGTTTCTGGGCATGCATCACAGAAAATCTTCATTTTTAAAAAACATCCTAGAACAGGCAATTTTATCTCAGCATATTCTGATTCATTCAATATAGTAATACTCATTACAATGCTTGAGCTATAATATATTAATTTTCTTACACATTATAAAGTAATCTGCAGATATTATGAAATAAACTGTATCTCAATAATACTCAGAAGATGAAGAATAAACAACCTCCTCGCTCAAATTCTGTTACAAACATTCAGCTGTGGAAACTGGGCAGATTAGTTTACTTCTGAAGTGAAGACGCAGTTGTAAATATGTTTTTTCTCTTCAAGTTCATATATATCTTGAGAGAACTAAAAATATTAGGATAATTTAAAACCTACAAGTAAAAATATTCACCAAAATGACATGTTAAGAGTAACTTTGTTTTAGATGAAAGATTTTATTCATTTTCAACCTCAAATATCATATTATACAAATATTTAGAAAAATTTACTCTGTATATGTCCTGATCAAATATAAGCAGATACTTTTGGAAAGAAGAAGGTTGACTACTTCACTTTTCAAGAAAGTTCTTTCTCCTCTTTTTTTTTTTTTGCTGAGGAACATTGGCCCTGGGCTAACGCCTGTGCCCATCTTCCTCTATTTTACATGTGGGACACTTGCTACAGCATGGCTTGATAAGCGGTGCGTTGGTCCATGTCCAGGATCTGAACCAACAAACCTCAAAGCGGAGCATATGAACTTAACCACTATGCCACCAGGCCAGCCCCTGTTCCTCTCTTTTCAACAAACTTTATTAAAACTCTTTTAGTATCTGATGGGGCATGACCATGCATAGAGCAGAATGTAAAAAATTAATTTGATTACTTCTGTTACTTTAATGCCTTTCAATTTCATTTACAGATTCTGATAAGTTTTGTGAACACTCAATTTACACAAACAACACTCAAAAAGTCAATTGAACTCTGAATAATATTATAATATTATCAATGAGGTCTTTTACTGTTATCTAATTATATTTTAGTTCATAATAAGGAAAGTATTGTCACTAAACCATAAGTTATAAAGTTTAAAAATTGAGCTATTTTAGTATATGTTATTTTTTATATTTTAGTTGTTTTAATTATCATTGATTAATTGTACTGATAAAATTATTTCAATAGTTATTTCAAATATATCAATAGTTATAACATTTATTTGTTTGTTCAGCAAATATTTCTTGATCATTTATGACATTGTTAGCACGTCTCCTTTATGTGTTACTCTATCCCCACTCATCTTCCAGTTCCTTGAATGTGCCGAGTTCTTTCCTTCTTGAGGCTTTTATTCCAGTTGTCTGCTCTGATTCAGAGGCTCTGCATCCCCTTCCCAAGCCCACCTCCCACTGTCTCCATAGCTAGTTCCTAGAGATCTCAGCTTCAAATGCCATTTCTCTGTTCACCTTATCTATGAAGCACCCTATCCTGTTCCACATTTTCTATCTTGGACCCTATTTCTTTTTATCATACCGAATTATTTCATTTATTTTTCTATTTATTCATTTCACCTCTTCTTCAAGAATGTGAAGTTAGTTTAAGTAAGCTTTTGTGTGGCCTGTAATATGTATCCCCAGCACCTGGTTCAGCACCTGGCATTTAGTAAATGCCTAATAAATAATGACTAAATTACTTGCATTTTTGCAATACTCAAATAAGATAACGTTTGTGAACCCAGTTTATAAATAGTAAAAAGCTAAGCAAAATATTAGTTCAATACATTTCAATAAACACTTAGTATCAACTTTTGTTGAGTTTTAGAGCGTCTATTTGTTCAAGATGGGTATATAAAGATGATTAATATTTAGTCTCTATATTAATTAAAATTAGATTCAGTTATGTATAAAAGAAAACTCCAAATAGCAGTGGCTTGAATACATAAAGGTTACTTTTTCTCACATAATGAAAAATGAAATAGGCAGTTTCTGGCACTGATTCAGGATGGTGACTCTTTTAGCTTTGTCCTTATACTTTCAAGATGGCTGCCTTAGCTCCTGCCTTCATGTCCGAGTTCCATGCAGCACGAAAGACAGATGAACAAAAAAGCACTCACTCAAATGTTCCACCTAACAATTTTGCTTAATCTTATTGGCCACTATTGGCCAGAAAAAAAAAGTTTGTAAATGTGGTCTTTCAGCTGGGCACATTGACAGTCAAAAAAAATTGGGATTCTGTTACTTAGGAAAAAGGGAAAAATGTTCATTAGATAAACCATTGTTTCTAGTCTCTAAAATCAGAGTTTAGCTAAAGATCTTTTTAAACAATTGATATGATTGCTTTTATTTTTACTTTACAGATAAAAAAATCTAGCAAAACACAAAATCTAGTAAGATACTTTATCTTCAGCTATAAATAAATAAATCCTACATAATTAACAAAAACAATAGTTCCATGTATCTAGAGTTTATATATATGTATATATATATAAACATAAATATATATGTGTTTCTGTGTGTGTCTATACACACACACACAGACACAGACACATATCAAGAAGTCAAAGGAAAGTTAAGTCCTACGATTAGGCCAGGGTCCAGTTTGAGAGCATGTTATCCTAGATGCTCATCCTTTATTCTTAAATCAAAGGGGAGCTATCAAAGATTTGTTGTACAATCTGTGTTAACAAATATCATTCTGGTGGATGGATTGCAGCTACTTTTATTATTCCACTTGATTCAGGGAATTACCTCTTGAGATATTGGCTGATACATGGCAATGTCACACAGTAAGAAAGTGCTGCCAATATGGGAAGACATAACTGAGTCCTTCCCTTTGTAGAATTGCACATAGGCGTCCTTCACAGTTGGCAGACTGTGCCATCCAAACTCAAACTTGCTCTATCTCTTCCACTTCTTGTTATGCAAAACTTTACTATTTGGCTTTGCTAATTGACTGGTGTCTTCATCTCCTCTCCTTGTTTTATTTATTTGTAGAGTAACATCCCTCTAAGTCAAAATAAATGGGATCAAAACAATAATAAATCATGCCAAACCTAGCGTTGTATTATTATGAGGTTAATGAAACGACAGGAGCTCTCCCGTCATCCAGCCAGCTGCAAGTTCTGAGACACATTTACTGACAGAATCCCAATCGGTGTAGCTTTCATCTGTGATTTGGTGCCACCTCGTGGCACTTGTTTACTTCAGCTTAAATATAGATGGGGACCATTCTGTTGTGTGGCTGCCTGGGACTTCCTGTTTGGAGGCACAAACTCAGAAATCTCACAGTTACATGGCTCTATAGTTAGCTGGAGACAGAGTTAGTTCCATCAGCCAAATTTGGTGAGATTTGGGCAGGAAATTACTGGAAATGTGGAACACACCCTGCCTCCTGAGTCAGGGCTGCCTGTGCTTGCCCTCTGCCCACCCTCCCCCAAAGATGAAAGAAAGCTCACTTCCTAATGAAAGGCTAAATAGTGGAGGACCAATACCATTCTTTTGATATCTGATTCTGATTTATTGCAAGATTTTACTATATTTAAAATATACTTCTCATTTTCTGGTGTACGGCTTGTTTGAGATTATGTTTTAGGCAACTTCTTTGATTTATCTCAAAGACAATGAGCAGATCCAACACGCGACGATAATACTCAAAATATTTAAATAGTGGTAAGGCATAGAAATTGACCAGATGACTATTAACATCAATAGATATTGCCCATAAATAACAAATATGGCCTTGTACCCTTACTGGCTGGGTACCAGCCATACCCAAAGGCCATGCTCCAGGTTCAGACTGACAGAACAATATAGAGCCAACACCTCGCCCTATTAGCAGGCTATTGGCAACTATAGTCATGATGAAAAGTTATTACTGAGAGATTTCAAATTTTATGAAAAATTCCTGGAAGCTAAAAGACTCCTGGGTTTATTTTCCTTTGTTTTTATGTTTTTATATGTAATTTCATTAACCAGTGTTGCAAGGATAGTGTGCTCTCTCATTTTCTTCTCAGTAGTATTTCAACTATATCGTAAACTAAGCAGGCTTTTGCTGACCCATCTGACAACAGAATTCCAAGTTTGAAACAAACACATTACAAATAGATCTTGAAAATGCAAAGCTGGTGACCTCATTTGTTTCAGAAGTTGGGAGCCATTTCAATCCTACTGAGGGATTAGTATCATCAACCACTCACATGTTAATACGAATGACCTTAGGTTCTTCTACTCTGACTCGCAGCTGAGACCAGAGGAGATCCTGCCTTGAGATGAGACCCACATTTCAGAGGCCTTGCCCGGGTTCTCTTGAAGTGGTGCTCCACCCCACAAGTGAGGAGTCCACAGGACCAGAGGACATGTGCCCAGCTGGAGTCATGTCTTTAGCCCCATAGATGTCTGCAGATACTGAAGATTTGGGAATTTCCTGCCCAAAGATCCCAAGTCTGCTTCCCTGCTTCCATCTTTCCAAGGGTTGGCCACACTGTCAGGTGTGTGCACCACTAGGCCTCAGGCTTGGCTAAGGAAGAGCTGTTTTGGAGAAGGGGGTTGGATGAATCCAGACATGCATGCCGGGGAGGTCCTTCCAGATGTGGGATGGAGCCCAGGGTGGGAAGAGAGAGCGGGGCTCAAACTGAAGACCAAGGGCAAGGGGTTGGCTCCCCTCACCCTCATTTCAGGGTGGCCTCCAAGAAGCACAAGAATTCTAACTTTGAATTTGTTTTTCTGGGTCATTATAAAGGAAAATAAGTCAAGGTAAGAAGATAGAACTAGATGTTATTTAAGAGTTTGTTAATTTGTTTTATAACTTTTAAATATTTAGCAGTATAATTTGCAAGTCTCTATTTGTACTTCTGCCCTGGGCCTTGCAAATATTAGGGGAGGATCTAGGAAGAAGTGGGGAAAAGCAGTATTATTTTGGCACTGGAGCACTGAGGTTAAGGAGGTAGTTCAATGGAGGGTTTTGGAAATATAAAGGCCTATGCACCACAGTTGAAAGATGGGAGAAAGTGTCCAGAGCCCAAAAGTTGGGTTCAGAAAGTAAGATGTGAACATGTCATGGGCATAGTTTTCTTTGCAACATTTTTCTAGATCTGATACCAGGTATCATCTTGTGCATTTGAGCACAGAGAGACAAATGAGCTTGATATATTTCCGTAGAGTGCTTCTTTGTCTTCCTTCTTGTCATCTCTAGACCCCATCAATTGCTGCCAGTATCTACTCCTAAGTGCCTGATCCTTTTTTTAAGGAATGAAACTCAAAAGAGAGAAATTGGCAAATGGAGATTTGAGTCACAATAATTTGAGACAAGGGATTAGAATTTATTGATCAATTTGATGAAGCTTGACCAAATTCAATTGAAAGATAAAAAGATAAAATGTACCAAACAAAGCTCTCCTTAACTCAGGCAGGAATCAAAAACTATTGAAGAGAGACAGGACGAGAAAGGATGAAATGAAACATGAAAATATTTTCTGATAATAACTAGCGATCAGTTAGGTTTATATGTATATAGGTTTTATCATGGTATGTTATAAAATACATATTTTTTAAATTGTAGACTCATCCTCAAGATCCAAAAAGACCTTGATGATCTCTTCAATAGTCTGCAACATGAGGAGAAGTTGACTGGGTGCATAGATTGAGCACTCAGTCTCATTTCTCCCCTAGAGCCCAAACGACAGATGACATTTGAGTAAACAGCGTTAAGATGTAAACAAGCAAGGTTTTAGAGTTTCAAGAGATTCCACTAGCATAGAAAGCATCTATGCATTTAGAGAAATAACAGATTTGTTGCCTGACTCGGAGGTAATTCATTCGTAGTGTGCTATGATCTTTTATAGAAGAAATATCTAATGATGTTTTCCCCATTAGACTAAAAACTTATATTTACTGGATTTTCTAACTTCACCAAATTTAGTGCTAGTACAAAATATAATTTTTATAACATATAGAATGTTTTATTCCATATAATTTCATTCTTAAAGAATGGTATTGACTTAGTAGTAGTATCAACTTGCTTCAATAAATGGCTAAAGAAAATCCCCATTAAAAAGACGTCTTTCTGTAATTTCAAACGGGAACCATTTTCATGTTCATGTTATTCATTGTAATCCTTTATAAATATTCCCTCTTATGTATGTATTTTTTTAGGTGCTCTAAATTATGCTAAGTATGCGTTTCATGTTTTCATTTATTCTGTTTACTTTGCATCTCATGCCACTGCATCTTGAGGTCTTGAGAAAAATTTGATGCCACATTGGTAGAAATAGAGTGTCTTAGTCAAGAAATGAAAGTGTTGTACATATAAATCAGCCACTGCAAAATATATTAACCATATTTAATGAAATTTCAAATGCAGGATTTGTTTTTTACTTTGAGCCTTTGCATATTGATTCATTACTTAAAACTGAATACAAAGACAAAAAGAACTTTGAAATGCCTACCTCGGAGTATTAACAAGTACTCAGCTCTTGATGTAATTGTCAGAGAAAAAAGAAAAAGATCTGATGAACTCTCTATTGGTGAAATACTGAACTGTTGCTGAATAGAATTACAAATGTCACTGAGATAATGCTTCATCCTGAAGCAAAACAATTGTAGTGTCGTTTACTTGTTATGTGAATTTTGGCTCAATAGTTATAAAATATTGCTCCAGAAGTAATTTGGGAAGGTGGGGCCACTATGTAACTGTCCAGTTCACTCTTATGTCATAATGTCTTAAGTTAGAAATTGTCCAGGAAATAATAGTGTTTTAACCATTGGTGTCTTCCCCCCCCCCCCCAGCAAATTACAACACCATAAGTTTTCATTTTCCCCAATGTCTTTTCTGCTGTAATAATGGCTTGAGGATTTAAATCCTGTGCTGTCATTGTGACTTCAAAGCCTTAAAACTGCAATTGAATGAGGCAGTTCATCTGTCATTATTCAAATGTGAAGCAATTATGATGAAATAAAGATAAAATTCCATTGAGAAATACTCCAATCAATTTTCACTTATATTTAACTAGAAACATAAAATAATGCTTAGAAGGGTAAGTTTAGGTAACAAAATTGAAGAATAAAAAGCATGAATTACTGATCTATAACTGAGTCATTTGTGGAGGTTTCAGGGCATGTAAATAAAATATGTCACCAACATTGAGTGAAAGTTTGGTGCATGATAAAAACAAAAGCCAAGAAAAACCACACTAAAAACAAAAACCCACCTATTAGTTAGGTGGTCAAAACAGTAGCTAAATTTATGTTACCCACAAGAAGTCTTGTAGAGTGTTTTTAACCATTGTATCCCACCTACTCAATATAAAATTCAATGAATCTATGTAACTATGTGTTTTTTTTTTGTTTGTTGTGAGGAGGACTAGCCCTGAGCCAACCTCTGAAGCCAATCCTCCCCTTTTGTCTTGAGGAAGATTGACCTCGAACTAATATCCGTGGCCATCTTCCTCTACTTTATATGGGACGCTGCCACAGCATGGCTTAACAAGCGGTGCATCGGTGCGCACCCGGGATCCAAACCTGCAAACCCCAGGCCGCCGCAGCGGAGTGAGTGCACTTAACCACTTGCGCCACCGGGCCGGCCCCTGTAGCTATACGTTTTTTAAGAAAAGATGTTAAAGGCAGTGAAAGACACATGCCACAATTTCAAACAAACTTTTTATTTCTTTATTTTGACTGAACATTTTATATTCCTCACTTGTACCAACTTCGTTGTTTTATAACTCTCCGTTACCTTTAACTTTAATATTTTCTTTTATAACATCTAAATTTCAGTATCACCTTTGTTTAAATTAATCAAATTGACCCAAAGGACCACGCAATAGAATACTCAACTGTGTTCAGAAAAGAACTAGAGATAGAAGAAAAGTAAGATATGCAGCATTGTGTCATATAAGAATTTTATAAGTATGTTTTTCATTAACTATTCTTCCATTAATCTAGCATACTTTATTAAAAACACTTATACATTAATCTTATGTCTTCATGCAATTCAAATTCATATAGGCATAATGTTCTACTTTTAGTTAGCATGATTTACTATTTTCTCATATTTTGCTTTTACACATATAATTTCTAATATAGGAAGGACCTATTAAAAATTTGTGTCTGAAGTTTCTGTTATCTGATGTTTCCTATATTACACTAATAATAAATATGAGTAAGTTTAATATTTCAAGTAAACAAGCTTTCTGTGAATGCCTACTGTCTTCCAGATCTCTGTCCAATACTTAGTATATGAAGACCAATACAATGAAGGGGGTTGAAAACAGAGAAGTACAGAATTGCAACAGAAACAAATAAAGGAGTACTTAATTTTGCTATGAGAATATTTAGATAACTCATGTCATGTCTGGTATTTTTGCCGCAAAAGATAAAATAACTGCTTGACAGTTTGGTTCCATTTCTCCATGGATGCAGTTCTCCAATTTTTATATTATGTAAACCTTAGTTCCACATTTCCCATAGAACTTGGGAACATCTATCAACGGACATGTGGCAATACGTCAAGAACAGACAACAGTGTAGAAGGCTTTTCAAATGCAATACAGAGGCCAGTTAAGAAAATGCATGCTAATATTCAGGAGCTGATACCTCTTTTAATGAAGAAAGAAATTTTAGGGAAAAAGAAAAAGTGTGATGGATGCCGAAGGAGATGAATCAACAAGCAAATAATAATAATAATGTGTAATACCATGAACGAAAGACTTCAAAGACAAGTGCTTAGGTACAATCCACAAAATGAAATCAGTTATTTGCGCAGTATTGCCATGAATCTACACATATTTTAAGCGTGTTCAAATATTTCGTATTTCACAATAAAGTCTTTAATTTTGTTATTCACTTTTCATGTTTTATTATGTCCTTTTTAATGTACCTCTTTTATTTTTCACTATTTTATCTTTTACAGCAAAATTGCCTTATGGCCAACTAGTTATGCGGCAAAAATGTTTGCGGCAAAAATGTTTGCGGCAAAATGCTTGCAGCAGGGATGTTTACAAGGGAAAGTACCTAGAACCAGCTCATGTAACCCTGCTATGGGAGGTAAAGATGATACCCATTAGCAAGGATTTCTCTAGCAAGTTAAGGCTTAGCTAAGACTTGAAGGAAGAGTAGAACGTAACCTGGGGACAAGGCATGAGAAATGTCTTCTAAGCAGAGAATGGCAATTACCACAAAGCAAGAGAAAACGTGGCTGAAGAGCTGTTTGGAGGAACAGGTGAATGGTGAAATACGAGGCTTGAAAGGGTATCAGAGCCAGATAGGTATTCTGTCCCCAAATTCCTGGAAATATTTTAAAGTTTAAAAAAGAGATAGTTTAAAAAAGGAATCCAACCAGAACATATTTGCTTGTTAGATGATATTTTTGGTTGGATGAGGTTATATGAGGCCCATTTCATTAATCCAAGGCAAAAAAAGATAGTGACTGAGCTATGATCCTGACAATGGAAATGGAAAATTGAACAAATTCTAGGGGTGGTAGGAAATAGTATCAATAAAATTTGGTGATTGATTAGATGTGGGAGCTTGAGGGAAGGGAGCAGTCAATAAATGACGATCTGGCTTGGGCAAATGAATAGATGGGAAGGTTATTAAATGACATAGAGGATGAAAGAGGAAGAGTAGGAACAAGGTTTATTTGGGGCAGTTGGGAAGACAATGAGTTTAATTTCAACCATGTTGAAAATGAGAGTCAAGTTCCACTATAGACTTGTTTATGAAGGATGGAAAATGTGTCACAGTAAAGTTCTGATACAAGCCCTGCAAGGAGGAAACAGTAAAACAGCAATAAAAGGTCATTTGTGGAAGAAATAGTGAAAGAAATAGTGGACCACCTCTGTAACAAGACCTGGATGGTCCAGTTTACACTGACCACCTCTTTCCGGGTTGCCTAGAGTGCTTAGGTAACCTCTTTTGAAGCCAGTGCTCGCATAGAATAGAGGTTAAAAGAGCCATCTTTGCAGTCCATCAGATCTGGCTTTAAAATCTGGTCCAACGAGTATTAGCAACATAACTAGGAGCATAACTTGGTAATAGGTTATAATTAATTACCAAATTGGGGTCTGAAAGCCCTGGTTCTGAAGTGGAGATTATTATTATCCATCACTTAGCATTGTCTAGACACTTAAGTGGGTGGTATAAAGCCCCTATTGTGATATCTGACCTATAGTGAAAACTCAATAAAAGATAGGTAGTAGTTGTGGTAAAAAAACAGCGACATTAACTTTATTACAAAGAAATTTTAGAAATATAATCCAATTTATCATTCACAACAAACCTGTGAGTTCAATATTATTATTCTTATTTTGTAGCGAGGAAAATAAGGCTTGATGGCATTATTTTCACAGAAGGGAAGCAAGAATTCAAGAGCTTAGGAGAAATGATGGTGTTCAAAGAACGACCTTGGAAATTATAACTGAATACTAATACATAGCCAGGAGAGATACATGAAATTAGTTTGATATTTTCATATCTGCTAAATTTATATGATACTAAGATAATGTGAAAATTCTTGAAACTCGTGAGTCTTTATTTTTTTATTTTTATTTTTTTAAATTTTTGTTTATTGCAGTAACATTGTTTATAACATTGTATAAATTTCAGGTGTACATCATTATACTTCTATTTCTGCAGAGATTACATCATGTCCACCACTCAAATACCAATTACAACCCATCACCACACACATGTGCCAAATTATCCCTTTGGCCCTCCTCCCTCCCCCCTTCCCCTCTGGTAACCACCAATCCAATCTCTGTCTCTATGTGTTTGTTTATTGTTGTTATTATCTACTACTTAATGAAGGAAATCATACGGTATTTGACCTTCTCCCTCTGACTCATTTCACTTTGCATAATACCCTCAATGTCCATCCACATTGTCACAAATGGCTGGATTTCATTGTTTCTTATGGCTGAGTAGTATTCCATTGTGTATATATACCACATCTTCTTTACCCATTCGTCCCTTGATGGGCACTTAGGTTGCTTCCAAGTCTTGGCTATTGTGAATAACGCTGCAATGAACACAGGGGTGCATGTATCTTTATGCATTGGTGTTTTCAAGATCTTTGGATAAATACCCGGCAGTGGAATAGCTGGATCATATGGTAGTTCTATCCTTGATTTTTTGAGGAATCTCCATACTGTTTTCCATAGTGGCTGCACCAGTTTGCACTCCCACCAGCAGTGTATGAGAGTTCCCTTCTCTCCACGTGATCTCCAACACATGTTGTTTCCTGTCTTGTTAATTATAGCCATTCTGACAGGGGTGAGGTGATATCTCTTCGTAGTTTTGATTTGCATTTCCCTGATAGTTAATGATTTTGAACATCTTTTCATGTGTCTGTTGGCCATCACTATATCTTCTATGGAGAAATGTCTGTTCAGGTCTTTTGCCCATTTTTTAATTGGGTTGTTAATTTTTTTTGTTGTTGAGATGCATGATTTCTTTATATATTCTGGAGATTAAGCCCTTATCAGATGTATGGTTTGCAAATATCTTCTCCCAATTATTAGGTTGTCTTTTCGTCTTGTTGATGGTTTCCTTTGCTGTGCAGAAGCTTTTTAGTTTGATGCAGTCCCATTTGTTTATTTTTTCTATTGTTTCTCTTGCCCAGTCAGACATGGTGCTTGAAAATATGTTGCTAAGACCCATGTCGTAGAGCGTACTGCCTATGTTTTCTTCTAGAAGTTTCATAGTTTCGGGTCTTACATTCAAGTCTTTAACCCATTTGGAGTTAATTTTTGCGTATGGTGTAAGGTAAGGGTCTACTTTCATTTTTTTGCACTTGGCTATCCAGTTTTCCCAACACCATTTGATGAAGAGACTTTCTTTTCTCCATTGTATGTTCTTGGCTCCTTTGTCAAAGATTAGCTGTCCATAGATGTGTGGGTTTATTTCTGGGCTTTCGATTCTATTCCATTGATCTGTGTCTCTGTTTTTGTGCCAGTACCATGCTGTTTTGGTTACTATAGCTTTGTAGTATATTTTGAAATCAGGGAGTGTGATGCCTCCAGCTTTGTTCTTTTTTCTCAGGATTACTTTAGCTACTCAGGGTCTTTTGTTGTTCCATATAAATTTTAGGATTCTTTGTTCTATTTCTGTGAAAAATGTTGTTGGAATTTTGATAGGGATTGCATTGAATCTATAGATGGCTTTAAGAAGTATGGACATCTTAACTATGTTAATTCTTCCAATTGAAGAGCATGGAATATCTTTCCATTTCTTTGTGTCTTCTTCAATTTCTTTTAGCAATGTTTTATAGTTTCAGTGTACAGCTCTTTCACCTATTTGGTTAAGTTTATTCCCAGGTATTTTATTCTCTTTGTTGCAATTGTAAATGGGATTGTATTCTTAATTTCTGTTTCTGCTACTTCTTTGTTAGCGTATAGAAATGCAACTGATTTTTGTATGTTGATATTGTATCCTGCAACTTTACCGTATTCATTTATTACTTCTAAAAGTTTTCTGGTGGATTCTTTAGGGTTTTCTATATATAAAATCATGTCATCTGCAAATAGTGAGAGTTTCACTTCTTCCTTTCCAATTTGGATCCCTTTTATTTCTTTTTCTTGCCTGATTGCTCTGGCTAGGACTTCCAGTACTATGTTAAATAGGAGTGGTGAGAGTGGGCATCCTTGTCTGGTTCCTGTTCTTAGAGGGATAAGTTTCAGTTTTTCACCATTGAGGATGATATTAGCTGTGGGTTTCTCATATATGGCCTGTATTATGTTGAGGTACTTTCCTTCTATCCCCATTTTATTCAGAGTTTTTATCATAAATGGATGCTGTATCTTGTCAAATGCTTTCTCTGCATCTATTAAGATGATCATGTGATTTTTATTCTTCATTTTATTAATGTGGTGTATTATGTTGATGGATATGCAAATGTTGAACCATCCCTGCATCCCTGGAATAAATCCCACTTGATCATGGTGTATAATCTTTTTAACATATTGTTGTATGCGATTTGCTAGGATTTTGTTGAGCATTTTTGCATCGATGTTCATCAGTGATATTGGCCTGTAATTTTCTTTTTTTGTGTTGTCCTTGTCTCGTTTTGGTATCAGCGTAATGTCAGCTTCGTAGAATGAGTTAGGGAGCTTCCGCCCCTCCTCAATTTTTTGGAAGAGTTTGAGAAGGATAGGTATCAAGTCTTCTTTGAATGTTTGGTAGAATTCACCAGGGAAGCCATCTGGTCCTGGACTTTTATTTTTGGGGAGATTTTTGATTACAGTTTTGATCTCCTTACTGGTGATTGGTCTATTCAAATTCTCTACTTCTTCTTGATCCAGTTTTGGAAGGTTGTATGATTCTAAGAATTTATCCATTTCTTCCAGATTGTCGAATTGGTTGGCATATAGTTTTTCATAGTATTCTCTTATAATCTTTTGTATTTCTGAGGTGTCTGTTGTAACCTCTCGTCTTTCATTTCTGATTTTACTTATTTGTGCCTTCTCTCTTTTTTTCTGGGTGAGTCTAGCTAAAGGTTTGTCAATTTTGTTTATCTTTTCAAAGAACCAGCTCTTGGTTTTATTAATTTTTTCTATTATTTTTTTAGTCTCTATTTCATTTATTTCTGCTCTGATTTTTATTATTTCCCTTCTTCTACTGATTTTGGGCTTTGTTTGTTCTTCTTTTTCCAGTTTCTTTAGGTGCATTGTTAGATTGTTTATTTGAGATTTTTCTTGTTTGTTGAGATAGGCCTGTATTGCTATAAACTTCCCTCTCAGAACCGCTTTCGCTGTACCCCATAAATTCTGGCATGTCGTATTTTCATTTTCATTTGTCTCCAGGTATTTTTTGATTTCTTCTTTGATTTCTTCGTTGACCCAGTCGTTGTTCAGTAGCATTTTGTTTAATCTCCACGTATTTGTGGGTTGTCTGATTTTCTTCCTATAGTTGGTTTCCAGTTTCATACCATTGTGGTCAGAAGAGATGCTTGGTCTTATGTCAATCTTCTTAAATTTATGGAGACTTGTTTTGTGGCCTAATATGTGATCAATCCTGGAGAATGTTCCATGTGCATTTGAAAAGAACTTGTATTCTTCGGTTTTTGGATGGAACGTTCTGTATATATCTACTAGGTCCATCTGTTCTAGTGTGTCATTTAAGGCCAATGTTTCCTTGTTGATCTTCTGTTTGGATGATCTATCCGTTGGTGTAAGTAGAGTGTTAAAGTCCTCTACTATTATTGTGTTGCTGTCTATTTCTCTTTTTAAGTCTGTTAATAATTGTTTTATATATTTAGGTGCTCCTACATTGGGTGCGTAGATATTTACAATTGTTATATCCTCTTGTTGGATTGTTCCCTTGATCATTACGTAATGCCCTTCTTTGTCTCTTTTTACAGTTTTTGTTTTAAAGTCTATTTTGTCTGATATGAGTACTGCTACCCCAGCTTTCTTTTCATTGCCATTTGTGTGGAGTATCTTTTTCCATCCCTTCACTTTCAGTTTGTGAGTGTCTTTAGGTCTGAAGTGTGTCTCTTGTATGCAGCATATATATGGGTCTTGTTTTTTTATCCAATCAGCCACCCTATGCCTTTTAATTGGAGCATTTAGTCCATTGACGTTTAAAGTAGCTAGTGATAAGTATGTATTTACTGCCATTTTTTAACTTTTTTTTCCTCAGTGTTTTAGTAGTCCTTCTCTGTTCCTTCCTTCTTCTATACAGAATTGATGGTCTATTAGTTTGACCTCTGTCTGAAAGCTCTACTCTTTAACTCCCCTCCTCCCTCCTTTTATGTTTTTGATATCATATCTATCCTCTTTTTTGTGCATTTGTATCCATTACCCTCTAGTCATGTAAATAGATAATTTTTCCTATTTGTGGTCTTCTCTTTTCCCCTTAAATCAGTCCCTTTAACATTTCTTGTAGCACTGGTTTCTTGGTGACAAACTCCTTTAATTTTTGCTTGTCTGGGAAATTGTTGATCTCTCCTTCCATTTTGAATGATAACCTTGCTGAGTAGAGTATTCTTGGTTGTAAGTTTTTTCCTTTTAGCACTTTAAATATATCATGCCACTCTCTTCTAGCCTGTAAGGTTTCTGCTGAGAAGTCAGCTGATAGCCTTATGGGGCTTCCTTTGTATGCAACTTGTTTTTCTCTTGCGGCTTTTAGGATTCTCTCTTTATCTTTAATTCTGGACATTTTGATTATGATGTGTCTTGGTGTGGGCCTCTTTGGGTTTATCTTGTTTGGGGCTCTCTGTGTTTCCTGTACCTGGATGTCTTGTTTCCTTCCTTAGGTTAGGGAAATTTTCATCTATTATTTCTTGAAATAGAGTCTCTGCCCCTTTGTCTCACTCTTCTCCTTCCAGAACACCTATAACACGGATGTTAGTGCGCTTGATGTTGTCCCAGAGGTCCTTTAGACTGTCCTCACTCTTTTTAATTCTTTTCTCTTTTACCTGTACAGCTTGGGTAATTTCCTCTAGTCTTTCGTCCAGCTCGCAGATCCGTTCTTCTGTATCCTCTACTCTGCTTTTGAGTCCCTCTAGTGAATTTCTCATTTCCAGTATTGTATTCTTCATTTCTGATTGGTTCTTTTTTATATCTTCCATTTCTTTGTTGACATTCTCACTGAGTTCATCTATTCTTCTCCCCAGATCAGTGAGCATCCTTAACACTCTTTATTTGAACTCTCTGTCGGGTAGGTTGCTCATTTCTGTTTCACTTAGTTCCTTTTCTGGGGTTTTGTCCTGTTCCCTTACTTGGAATGTATTCCTTTGCCTCTTTATTTTGCCTCTTCCCCTTACTTGTGTCTACATATTAGGTAGGTTAACTACATCTCCTGTTCTTAGATAGGTGACCTTATATAAGTGACGGCTTAGGAGGCCTGCAGTGTGCTTCCCTCAGTTCTCAATGTTCCAGGGGTGACCCCTAAGTGGGCTACGTGGGTCCTTCTGTTGTGGCCTGTTTGCTCTCCCTGTAGGTGCCCAGGGAGGCTGAGTTATGCTCCTGGTCAGCTGTTGTAATGCTGTGCTGTTTGTAGTTGTTGTGGGCCCTTCAGTCTCTTTATCAGGTGTGGGGAGCCCCAGCACAGTTGGCTGCAAGTTCTAATACCACATTTGTGTTGCAGTATTTCTTTTAAGTGAGTGGGCCCCCAGCGTGGCAGGTTGTTAGGCTCAGGGGCTTACAATTGCTGTAAACCTCCAGCCTTTAGGTCTCTTGTCAGCTCTCTGAGGATTGCAGCTGTGTGGGGCTGGCCTCAGGCACAGGAGCACCCAATTGTTTCAGGCTTTGGAAGGTGCGGCAAACCCCCTATGTGGGTCTCTGAGAAGCACAAGTCTTCTGCAGCTGACAAGCCATGCCACCCACAGGTCCACACACACAGTCAACACAGTCCTGCCCCGTGTGTGCACCCTGACCTCTTGATGTGGACCCAGTCTCTCCACAGCGGGAGCCCCACACACTCCACCACCGCCCCACACTCTCCACCCGCTCCTTGTGCATGGCCTGCCCCACTGAAGTGGGTTCAGTTGCCAGGCTGCAGAGAATCCAGTCACCAATCTATACAGGCCCACAAGTTGCCTGAGGGCTTGTTGTTGGGTGAGGCCAGTCTCAAGGGTGGGCCCCCTGCCCTGGCTGAGCTGCCTTAAATCGGTGCTCTAGTTGGTGGGGCAGACCTGGGCTACCAGGCCCCAGGGAGAACTCCAATGGCCTCTGTGTCAGCACGCCCACACTGGGCCACAACAATGGCCACCGCCAATGTCCCAGTCTCTGGAGAGGTCTCACCTCTCACCGAGATGCACTCAGGGCCTATCAGGTGAGTGTCTTTTAACCAAAGCACTGTTCACCTTCTTTCTGGTGATTTTCGGTTGCTTTCTGAAACCGGTGAGTTTGCGCATGGGCCCTTTAAGAGCCGGTTTTCATTTCTTTCTGAACCAGCTTTTCTGGGGGTACTTCCCAATGTTTTAGTAGCAGGCACAGTCGGATACTATGCCAGTCATCTCGATTGTGCTGGGTCCACAAAATACCCACAGCGGGGGTGCTCCCCAGCTCAGGGCCCTGCTCCTCCAGGGAGGGCTGCTACCTTTGGGCTGCTCCCAGGCGGCCGTGAAGCTGGCGGCTTGTGAAGGCGGCGTTTTTTCTCTCCAGAAGGGAGTTTCTGCCTCTTCCACCTCAATTAGGATTGTCCTTTGCTGCGGGAGTTCCTCTTATCCAGTTTTCAGTTCTGTCTCAGGGGTAATTTTTCCACGAGTAGTTGTAAATTGGCTGTGTCCGCGGGAGGAGGTGAGTTCAGAGTCTGCTTATGCCACCATCTTGACTTTCCCCCAAACTGGTGGGTTTTTAGATTTGGAATGGAGACATGTTTCCACAGAAAGAAATACAAAATCTAATCAAATTTAATTCCTCAGTAAGGATTACAGACTCTTGTTTCATTGAAAATTTCGTATGATGTGACTCAAGTCTAAGAACATGGTCCAAATGTCCACCCATTTTGAGTCAAGAAGGCTCTGTTGGATCCTATATATATATATACATGAGAAGTTCTATCAGAATCCCAGATAAGGATCCATTGCTTCTTGGTCAGTATAATCTGGTCTCTAAGAACCAGAAAAGTGAAAGCCAATTCCAAAAATTTCATAGGAAGGTAAACTCAACACTGTGTGGGGTGTCATAATTGTTTCATTATGTGTAGCACTTTTTTAAACCTGAGAAGATTTAGAATTAAATATTAAAATGTTTAAGAGAATCACATCCCCATGATATTATTATTTTGCCATTGTTTTTAAGAAAACTATGCATACCTGGTATTTTAAATATCTGAAAACTTTTGAAGAATTTAGCATATCAAAATAATAGATCAGGCTTGTAACTTCAGCTTAAAACATGTAATTGTGAAATCAATTTCAAATTGAGATCTTAACATGAAATGTCAGTAAGTTTATATGTAGTATTAAAATATCTATTGGTATAGGTTTATTCTATTTTTCAGTTTAATTTAGTAAATTTTATGAGAATTACATAAGTACTGGAAAAATTTTTCAAACAATGTAAACATTTAATAAATGAAATCAAGTATTCACACCTGTAGTTTAAAATGTTTAGAGGATCTTAGGTTTCTAAATAAGACCAAATATTTATGAAATGCTTCCTTTTTGAAGTGTTTTTTCCCCAGAAAATTTAGTTATGTGCATTGATCAGATTTTATTTCCAAATTGTTATAAATTCTAAATTGGACAATTTCAGGCTTTGTCTCTTGTATATATACACATATATATATAAATATACATGCACATACACACCACACATATATAAAAGTGTGGTAAGATATCTTTTTTAAACTATATGCAGAAAGGAGAAAAAAAGCTGTCTGGTAAAAGATCATTGAACTCTTGACTATCATTCAGCTGAGTGGGGTGAAAACTGGTTTCCCAGAAGAGGTCTTAATACCATTAAAAGTTTATCTGAAAATTGCTTAAGCAGTTTATCAGGAATGCTAATTTCTTACCAGAAGGAGGTTGTGAATTAAAAGTTCTGTCCCACACCAGGTTAGGGACAATATTTCCTTTAGAAATCTTTTAAATTATTAAATTTTGTGAACTTATAAGTAAAAAAAGTAAATGTTGTGAGCTGATTCTAGTAGTTACGAAAGAACTGGGTTTTTCATTTTCCTTTTCTTTTAACAAAAACAACTTCAGATTAGAATTTTAGCTACCCCAAAACCACCTGCAAAGACACGCGCTGCCTCAAAAAACCACATGTATTTATCAAGCAAAATTAGCTGTTTACACAGATTTCTGAATATGTATGTGTTTCTCTGTGTGTATATATGTGTATATATATGTATACTCACATATATATATCATGGTTCATTTATATTTTATAACATTTCTACATTAAACGTGAACTTGTGATGGCTTGTCATAAAATACACACATATACCCATGTACTCAGGCTCATTAGATTAAAGATAAAAGATAAGAAACTACTCAGGGAAAGGGAGAGTCAATGTGGCAGGTAGCAGGAAGGAGATCACTACTCCTGTTCCTTTCCTAATAGCTAAGCCCAATATCTCACATAGACCTGTACACACAAACAACAGCAAGTGGAAGTGATTGGATAGGAAATAGTAGGCTAGCTTACCTCCATATCTTAGATCCTATTTTCCTGACTCCAGTCTTTTGTCTTTGTTCTCTGACTTCAATGCCCATTTCTTACCCTTTACCCGTAAAACATTATTTCCTCAAAACACTCATTGCTGGGAGTGTTAGGGACTGACCTTTTTCAGTGAATTTCTGTGCCTAACCTGAGGTCTTGCTTGCCCCTTACCCCTTCCCCACATCCCAGTTTCCTGCATCTATGGAGAGGTTGTTAGAGCCCCATACCAAGGACTTCAGTTGGAGAGCAATTCTGGAAGACCATCTTGCCAAGACTCCCTGTGGGATTGGCTGAGAATTTTGTTGTGACTGTATTAAAGTTCATCTTCTTCCATCAGCACGGTCCTGCTTCCTTCACCATCCCCTCCACACAGACACATGTGGATCTCAAGAGCATTTCCCAATAAACCTCCTACACACAAATCTCCAATTGAGTTGGATTCCTGCAACTCTGAACTTCAAAGAGAACATGGAGGAATGATCTACAAACCTGCCTTCCAAAGAAAAATCTGCCTTTGTTTACTGACAGATAGTAGAAGATGGAGGCAAAGAGTTTCAGGGTAAAAAGAGATCCAGAACTCTACAGGCAGCAAAGGAGAAGTAGGAGGGGAGCAAGGGGAATGGTCAGAAGCCAACTATGGTGCGTAGTCTAATGACCCCCAAAGATGTCCATGCCCTCGTCCCTGGAAACTACAAATACATTACCTTACATGGCAAAAGGGACTTTGCATTTGGGACTAAGATTAAGAACTTTGAATTGGGGAAATTATCCTGAATTATCTGGGTGTGCATAAGCACATGGCTCTTAAAAGCTGACAACGTTCCTGGCTATGGTCAGAGACTCCAGAGCAATGATCAGAGATGCAGTGTTTCTGGCTTTAAAGATGGAAGAAGGGGCCATGAGCCAAGGAATGTGGGCAGCCTCTAGAAATTGGAAGAGGCAAGGAAATGGATTCTCCAGAAACGACAGTGCCCTTTCAGCACCTTGATATTAACCCAGTGAGACCAATGTTGGTCTTCTAACCTACAGAGCTGTAAGATGATAAACTATTTTAAACCACTGAATTTGTAGTAGTTTGTTACAGCAGCAATAGAAAATTAATATGCCAATCTAGGGAAGAACTTGAGGAAAACAAAGGCTCACTGAGGAGGTGCTAAGTTGCAGTAACATAAACCAATGGCCAACCTGGAGGAAGGAACAACAATTTGGAGAAGGACCAGAAGTCAATTCGCATGTAAGTGACATCTCAGAGGTTGGAGAATAACAGTGATTGCTATTAGGTAATCATATTTTTCTCCTTGGCTGCTGCTCATGAAAGATTTGAGATGAATCCTCCACATTTCTGATGCTAGTAGATTATTAAAATACTTAACAAATACCTGGTTCTCCAGTTAGTAGAAAGGGTTATGTCTGGACACAGCAGGTAATCATGTAACCCAAAGGTGCTAAATAGTGTGCACAAACAAAATGAGGCCTTGGAACTCAGTGAAGCCAGTCTAGTCTTATTCTTGAAGGATGACTAAGTACTTAGGGGCCAGAAAACAGATGACCATTTTTTAAAAAAATTATTTTCAATTTTGTTAATCATGAAATCTAAAAAGTGTGTAGCTATTGAGGCAGAAGTAATAGTCCAGTTAAAGTGGACAAATTGCTCCATGGGTATGTCAGGTAGGAGTTGGTTACAGGAGAAGGCATTTTTTGTGTTTTTAATATTAATTGCATTAATTAATAATCTATTATTATAGATTGGATGAAAGTTTGTGGGTAGAGTGAGATTACTCTGTTTCCCCTAATTTCCTGCGTATACATCTGTTTCAAAATTTGCTGGGCTAGCAAAACAACAACAACAACAAAAACAAGACTGTCCAATGCATCCCTAAGGGCTGAGGGACTTTTGACTTAGATAGTTAAGCATCTAGGAAGTACTGGTACTCAGAGAATATCTTCCCTTCTCTGTAGGTTGCAGGAGGTGGGAGTAGGTTAGTATAAAGTATCTTGGATGACAGAATTATTGTTTCCTTCTCTTCAAAGTGTGAGAGCAGTGGAAACAGGTGTGGAGAGAGAACACAGCAATGTTCCCACAGGTGGGACAATCCCTTCCTGGCTAGGGTGGAGGGTAGTGTACGGAAAGGATTGCTCATGTACTTCCTACACATCAATGGATAGATCCCTGCTTTCAATGCTAAATCTCCCGTATTTGAAATAAGCGTGTAGCAATTGAAGCAAGAGAATCCCCTGAAGGTACAATTCTGTTTTCTGACAGGAGAGAAGCAGGTTTACGAGGATGCTTAAGCAGCTAAGGGGATCACCAGTAATCCCAATTTGTTATCTCCACTGAGGGGTTGTGTAGCAATTGGAGAATTGTGGAATCCTCACAGAAACACAGTGCAGAAGAGGGAGGGAAAAGTAACATGCAGAGAGTGAGAACTTAAGATTTCTAGAGCTCGACTGTGTTGGTCCTGAGTTTCTGTATCTGTAAGATGTGGGCTTGTAGAATTTAAGGGCCCCAGTGACCCCTAAGCAAACTACAAATCCACAAAGGAGGCAACATATTGGAGATTTATATAGTTTTATAACTATATACATATATATTTAAACATCTATTTACACGTATAGATTTAAATATTTTTTCCTCCATTATTGGAAAATAGGATGCTTTTGTTGATTTCCAGATAAGGTATCTAGCTTGTATTTTGGAAAAAAATGTTATTAAAAAATAGACTTTACCTTTAAACACCAGAATCCTATTCAGTGTGTCCTGAGAGGCAGCTGGGAAATGAGGAGGAATTTGTGTCAACTTTGTCACGTTCTACTTGGGTCCTCAGCTCATTCAGTGGCATGAGGGCTGCATCAGTCACCCACACAATTTAGGCTGTTCTTTATTTTTAATCTTTTTTGATATTAAGCACCTTTAGTGGAGTTTTTGAAAGTGAGACCTGCAGCAATGGCACCACACTTAGACGACACTGTTTCCTCCTTGACTCGCTTACTCCTTCCCTTAAAGAAAATCCATTAAGTTGGGACTTCCGGAGATGTCCAGCAATTAAAATAGAAAAGTTTTCATTTATCCCTTTAGTTGGGATTAAAACTCTTCTCCTGTCTCTTCACTCTCATAAAAATTTGTAAATGCACCTCTATTTAGTTCATTCTCACTTAGATTTAATGATATTGATGTATATTCCTGGTTCTTGGTTTTTTGGAGTAGGAATCATGTTTTCTCTATTTCAATATCTATTTACAGTGTTAGGTATAGTACATTTAAAAATATTTAAAAATTCTAAAACAGAATTTTTAATGATGGCCTGCAAAACCAGTCTCTTATAGTTGTACATTTAAATTGATTCCAGTTTTCTACTTTTATAAATAATATTTGGATAAGCTTGTCTGAATATAAGTTCTTGTGAATACATCAGCATTTGATTGTTATTCCCATTTTACTGGTGGGGATATTAAGGTACAGAGAGACTAAGTAACTTGCACATGGTCATACGCTAGTAGGTGGTAGAGTTGAAAACTGAACCCAACAGTCTGACTCCTGAAATGATATGTTGAACTGCTGCATAATATAGGCTCTCAACCCTTTATTTGAAACTTTTGGGTCCACTTGTGATTTAGAATCTAGAATCTTTCTGAGTATATACAGTAATATGATCCATATATCATATCATACATAATACTCCCACTGGGGTCTAGGACAGCAGCACTTAAGTGCATTAATATACCTGTAGCAAACTATATGAGTATTCACACTAAGTGTAATAAACAAAAGCAATAAATAGCCTCACGTAAATTCACACCAAATGAGTTTGGGCCAGATCAAGTTTTGCCATCCAATGAGTTAAGAATATCTTTAATTAGCAAGCTTAGTCCCCTCCCTACCCTACTCGCAGTTGCTTCATAGAGCTTCCAAGCTTCCGGAGTGAGGGGATAAGGATGTATATTTTTTGCTTACTTGAGTAGTAATATTTAAATTCTTACTCTTTTACTTTATCATCAAGTTAAAGTTGCATTGCAATTTAAAGCTTTTGATATTCTCCCTATACAGTCCACAACATTGGGGATGGTCCCAATTGTTCTGATTATCTATTCCTGTTTAACAAGTCACCTAAAATTTAGCCACTAAAATCAATACACCTCATGAATTTTTGGTCCAGAATTTGGGAAGGATTGGCTTAGTGATTCTTCAATTGTATGTGACATCAATTGAGGACGCTCAGTGGTATTCAGCTGGCAAATGGACTGGTCTAGAAGGGCCAAAATTTTAGTGTGAATCACGAGATGGCTAGGTTCAACTAAATCTGCTGATGGGAGGCCTACACACTTTCTCCAGGATGACACTCTGAAGGTAGTGGGGCTTCCATGGTAGTCACCTTGCTTTTAAGAGAACAGTCCAGGGAACGAGTATAAACAGCAAGGCTTCTATGATAGCCACAAAAAGCTCACATCCTAATGGTCAAATAAGTCACTGAAGTCAGTTCAGATTCAAGAGGAAGAGAATTAGATTCTACTTCGCAATGGGAATAGAACCAAGACTCTTGACCACCTTCAATCTAATACAATCATTTAAGAAAAGGAAAAACAGATGAACATTTTCTAGCAATTAGTGTTCCAACCTCAATGTTTCCATTTTTACTTTATTCTTCATTACTGGGGTGGAACATTATATTAAATATCTTTTGACCATTGTAATTGTGTGTGTGCATGTGTGTGTCCCCTATTCATGTTTTTTGTCCTTTACTTTATTGGGGTTTATTTCTCCCTTACTGATTTACAAGGGTTCAATATAGTTTTTATAACTTTAGGAATCCTTTTTGCTTATACGTTGCATATAGATATGAAAGCACTGAAAGGAACTCAGACTAAATCATTTTCAGAGATACTTAGAATTACAGAGTAGATTTGATCTTATTTAGATTCTGATTCTTTGGGAAATTACTCCAAGCTTAATGATATAAATACAAATAAAAGGCCTATGAGACACACACAAGACACCCACTCACACACACATACAACACACACATATGAAGTTATAAGATTTTGCATGATTAAATAATTAGAAATAAGAAAATTTCTATTTCTATTTCTTAAAGGCCATATGCTAGTTCTCTTTTATATGTTATATTAACCCATTTATTCAAAACAATTTAAAGATAAAAGAAACTGCAGATGGTGGGGAGGAAGTGCTAACATTTGTGGGTTGTCCATTGAAATGGCCACTTTGACAAGAGGTTTATGAAAAAGTGTTAGGATTTTTAATTCTCAGAACAACCCTTCAGAGTAGAAACTGTATGATTACTCATTCCACCCACAATGTTATAAATTTGAAGGTTAAGGAATAATCTTCACCGTGTTATAAATGATAAGGTTAAGGAAATTGCCCCTTATCACAAGTAGGAAGTCAGACTAAGTATCCTGCCCCCTTCCCTATAATGCCTCCCTGGATTATTCCCACAAAACCACCCTGCCACTAAATGGTCTCTATTTTGAGACTTCATTCAGATCATTATGGAGGACATTTAAAAGACACTTGTTAGTACTATGTTAATATTTATTCCTACCCACAGACTTACAACAAAAATGTAGCAGCAGATATCTAAAAAATGAGGAAGAATTTTAAAAATTTGCTTTGTAGGTATCACAAAGAACATTTCAATAATAAGAAACCAAACAATGATAGAGCAAGCATTATAACAAGAGTTGAAGTTTTCCAGTGAAAATGCTGTCTGTAATAATCCAATGCATTTTTTTCATTGACACACACTTACTGAATAATATGTAAAATACTGACACCTAATGTTAACTTTTTGTATTATAACTTCAGAAAATTTTCAATATCCCAAAATAGAATTTAGGAAGCTACTAAAGAATTAAAGTTAAATTTAAAAAAATCATATAGTTTTTAAAAATAAAGCTATTTGATTGTCTGATGTGTTAATGCGATAATATTTCTGAAAATTAAAGATAGAAAAAGCAGCTCATCTACATTTAAAGCTCACAATAAAGCCACGGGCACACAACTGAATTGAAGATTAGTGGCATGAATGCATTATTGATAACACCTTATCAAACTAATGTTTTCATGCACAGGTCAGTAAATTTTTTCTGTAAAGGACCAGAGAGTAAATATTTTAGGCTGTGTGGATGATAAGGTCTCTGTCACAACTATACAACACTGACCTTACACAGTAAAAGAAGCCACAGACAATATATGAACAAATGAGCATGGCACAGTTTCAAAAAAAAGTTGGCAATGAAATTTGAATTTCATATCATTGACATATGTCACGAAATATTATTCATTTTTTCATTTTTTTTTAACCATTTGAAAATATAAAAACCGTTGTTAGTTTACAGGCTGAACAGAAAGAGGTAGTGGACTGGATTTAGCCAACGGCCCATGGTTTGCTGAACCAGTGGTAATGACTTTTAGTTGAATGGTCAATGTAAGACAAAACAGAGAAACATTTCTCTATCTTTGGGGTGAGAACAGATTAAATAAAAGGAACATTCAAAGATCAAACAGATGTTTTTGTTCATACGATTACTACTCGCCTCAGACTGATGGTGCCCAGTAGGCTGTTTTATATTAACTGGATTGGCTACAGGAACATTAAAACTGTCTTAAAACTACACTACAAATTGATGTTTTCTTTTGTTTCATCTAACTATATATGGTCAAACTGGAAAGGACCTTAGAAAACTTAGAAAAAGTTTCCTAACTTTTAAATAGGAAGTCTTGCCTATTAAATACGTTTCTCAAATGACAGCAGCTCATGTCCACGTGAAGACCTTTTGCACCACACAGACTCCTTCCTTTGTTCAGAATGCTCTTTCCCTGACCCTCTGTTCCCCGTTTCTCATCCTCCAGGCCTCATTTAAACGTTACCTCCTCAGTGGGGCCTTCCCTGAACAACCTGGTGGTAAAAGTTCCTCCCTGTCCATCTCCCCCTGTGCACTCTGTTCTTTTTCTTTACAACTCTTACCCAAACTCGTACTCCTGTAACATCTGCAGTGGGTTTACATTATGGCCATCTCCCCAGAGATTTTGAGCTCCCTATAGCTTGGATGACAGTGCCCTTTTTCTCATTGCTCTGTTCTCTGAGCCTAGCATTGGGCAATGTCTGTAACTAGGGCCCAGTTAATATTTCTGACTGATGAGTATATAAATCAGATGAAATCAGACTGTCTTTGGTTGAAGTGCAGTGATGAGGTCCTGGGCTTTCACCCGCTCTGATTCTTGCCCTTCCCTCAGTGTTTTTAAGGAAACTTCATTTTAACATGAGAAGACTGAAGTCCAATAAATCAACATCTAGTATGCAGTTATTTAAATATCCTTAAAAAATTATGTTTGCTTTTCCTTTTAGGGAGATAGAGTCTGGGAAACTTAGCATAATTAAGACTACAATAAGTAATATAAAGATGACAGTTGAAAAGGTATAAGGCAGAGAAGTAGCAAGATGATTTTACGACAGAAAAGAAACCACTGGATGTCGCTAACCTGTGGCAAAAGGCCTCATGATAGAACTCCAGAGTTTACGAAATGTTTCCTTGTTTATTTTTCTGAGAAGTGAATGGAGAAAGTAGTCATTTTATCTCATCTTACATTTGAGGAAATGGATGTGCAAAGTTAGTATTTTCTGTGTTTACCATGCTTGTTGTGAAAGGTGAGCAAGCTGTGAACAATTAAAGTAAACCAAATTTTCAGTGTGCTCCAAGAGAGGAAATATTACACACTGGTTAAGTATGTGAGCTTTAGAGGCAATCTGCCAGGTTCTGATCCCAACTCTAACATTGTCTGGCTTTTTGATCTTGGGCATATTACTTACCCTCTCCTGCTTTATCTATAATATGAACACAATGATGTTTATCTCATAGGGTTGTAATAAGGATTAAATACAAAGTATTTAGACAAATGCCTGGCACACATTACACAAACAGTTAACTCTAGCCATTATTGAGCTTTATTATTTATCATGATACCTATTAGATGAAACAATGATATTTATTGAAGAAACATTTGAGGTTTTTAACTTCTAAGAACCCAACTGACATGAATAAGAAAGTGACAGAAGTAGTTCTTGGTTGGATAAGAATTTATTGTCACTCATGGAATTCTAATCGTTTCAAATATTCTCCACATCTCAGAGTTTGGTCATCAGTCCTAAAATGATTCATTCATCCATTCATTCATTCATTCACTCAATATGTTAAGCACTGAGTTATGCTTTGAGGATATGAAGATGAATCAGCCATGATTCAAATAGTTACATGAATCCAAATTACCATACAGTGTAATATAAGCATTAATAAAGATATTCCCAAATGAATGAATACAATGTGAAAGATACTCCATAGAAGAGTCAGAGCATCTTCCAGGCAAGTGCAGTTTCTATTGATTCATGAAAGTTCATTGAAATTAACTAAAGAGACAAAGGTAGAAGAGCATTTGAAGCAGAAGGAACAACACAGAGATAGTAGACTGACGGAAGACTAGAGTTGGATACACGCCTAGTGTTAAAAAGGGATGGGGAAAAGTTAATATTCATGGGGAGGAAGAACCGTATATAGAAGAGCTTTGAATTTCATGTCAAGGAAATGGATATTTTCTAAAGGTTGCAGAGTTATTAAAGGAATTTTTAAAGTAAAAATTCATTTACAGGTTTGTATTTTGGAAGTATTTTCAGTTATCTATTTCTGCCTAACTTACCATCCCAAACTTAGTGGCTTCACACAACAACAAGTTATTACTTCCATGATTCTGTGGGCTGACTGAATTGTTCTTCTACTTTACATGGTGGTGACTAAAGTGCTAGACTGGCTAGAAGGTTCAACTTGGCCTCACTTATGTTTGGAGGTTTGTGCTGACTTCTGGCTAGGCACTCACTGTGGCTGTTGTTATGGCTTTAGTTACCTTAGGCTGTTCCACATGGCTGATCAGGTTTCCTCAGAATATGAAAGCCTAATTCAAGAAGGATTGCAAGTGGCAAAAACAGAGCTGCACATCGTTTAAGGTTCAGCCTTAAACTGATGTACAACTGATACAATTCTTGTAGATTTTCTGTGTGTCAAATTATAATCCCCTGCATTAGATAAAAGCAACACCCATAGGTAGCATTCTGTATTGGGCTAAGTGTCATAGTGCTGTGAAAAAACACTGTCAAGATCCTCAGTAGTGATATTGTCTAGTGAGAGGTCTATAAAATCTCCACAAAATATCTTACAGCTGCACCTTTCATCTGATCTTGAGCCTGAGGTCATATTTAATGGAAGAATTTGATCTTTACCTTCAGCTTTTATTTTAATTTGAGAATCTTTTGTTCAGAGTGGAGAGGTCTGTAACTGAGAAGCAGTTTTATTTCTCAAACCTGGAGTTCCTGGGTTAAAAGCGTTTCTTTTATATTCTGATTGAATTTGAACAGTAGTTATTTCTTTAGTTCATCTCTCTATATCCAATTCTTATTATATGAAAAAACAAAAAAGTCAAAACAAAATTGTCACCATTTTTAACATTCTATCTGGAAATCTTAGCTAAATCACCAGTTAATTAGATATTTTTTCTATTTTTCATGTTACCTCATGGAAACCATGTTGCCAAATATTTTGCACCTAACTAACATGGGTCAACTTTTTTCAAGCTTCCAACGTCAACACACCCATTATCCTTCCAATTTCCATTAAGAATCTTTTAAAAACTTCTGGCTCCACTTACTTCCTGGTCCTCAAGCCAATGCCAGCTGTTCTAGGTTTTTGTTACATCAGTATCTCACTTCTAAGTAGCAATTTTTTGTTTCAGGCATCTATAACCATGTGACTACCTCAGAATTTAGTGGCTTAAAACAGCAACATTTTATTATTTTTCACAACTCTATGAGTTGACTTGGTGATTCTTCTGCTTAATATGGTATGAACTGAAGTTGTGGAACAACTTAAAAGTAAAACATGATCTTACTTATATGGCTGGTAATTCTTATATACTAGAACTCAGTTTGAGCCTCAGATCTCCATGCAGTTGCTTGGGTTTCCACACAGTATGGTAACTGGCTTCAAGGAGGAACATTCAATGTGGCAAAAGCAGAAGGTGAAGATCTCTTAAAATGAAACTTTAGAAGTTACACAATGTCACTTCTGCTATATTCTATTGATCAAATCAAGCTACAGAACCAGACCAGATTCTACGGGGGAAGGGACTACATGAGACCCTAAACACCAGCTGGCATGTTCATTAGGGGATATTTTTGGAATCTAGCTGCCAAAGAAATGTATTGGCAGGGATGTGAAGTATGGATTAGAAGGAGATGAGACTGAAACCAGTGAGAATAGGAGTCTATTAGTCTACCCCAGGCAAGAAATGTTTACAGCCCAAACTAAGACATTTGCAAGTGGATGGAGAGAACACCGACACAGAAGGCATTATGAGAGTGGATTGAGAGATTAGAGAGAGTGAGAGAATTCTAGGATAACTTACAAGTTTTGCTAGTGTAGTTCTAACCACAGTGGCCTCATTTAACAAATAGGATGTGAAATAGTTGAACTAGATGCTCAAACCAACCTAGACTTATTCTTTCTTGAAGCTCTGAATGCTCTCAATTATTCACAGGCTTCCTTTTCTCTGAATCATTGTCTGTGTCCCACCAGCACTAATAAGACAGGGTAGTGATAAGCATATTGAGCTACTGTTACCAAACCAAGTGGGCTCACCTCCTGGTGAGTTAAATAAGACTCTACACCAGTGGAAGTTGTCTCACAAAGTAAAGTGTATTTGCAGCAAATAGGAGGCCGTAAGGAACCATTTCCAAAGTCATGGCGTCCCCGAACAAAGGGAAGCAGGAACCTTTATTTCGGTTGGGGGATGAATATTCAAAAGGGAAAGGCGGGTATTCATTTGCACAGGCTCAGTTGGAGGACATGCTTCCACATAATGAGGGCTAAGCTCCCCCTGGAGAGACCTTTGCATTAAAAATAAGGCAAAGGTCACGGACATACCTCTTGTGGTGAGGCTTGGTCAGTTTCAGGATGGCTGGTGGTTATATCTCCCCTGAGTTTCTCACTTTGTCAGTTTCAGGATGGTTGGTGGTTACATCTCCTTAACATACAAAAGGAAAAGAAACAACTTGGAAAAACAATTAATTACTTCCAAACCCACCTTTGAGTTTCTCGAGGCACCTAGTCGGTGACACTACTACTTATTCCTCAATCTAGAAGAATGTTAATGATATTCTCCTTTGCAGTGAGCTCCTATTTTGATCAGCCTCTGAACTGGAATCCGCTATTCCCAACACTATAGACGTTGTATCATTATTCAAGTCCACAAAGGTCTCAGAAATATGCAACTCTCCCTTTCTGCTAAATAAAGAATTCAAAATGTCCTTCTGTTATTTCCAAAGCAGCTTTGACTGAGAAGACAGAAACTTGCTTTAACAGAACTCCCTCACAAAACACTTTGTACACATATTCCTGTCTACCTGGAGCCCAGAGGAGGGAAACCCAAGTCCCAACATTGAGAAGCCTGAAAAAGGCAAATAGACGGTTACCTGCTCCAAGTGCAAGTCAGAGCCTACTGGGAGCCTCCCAGAGGTAGGCCAAGAATTCTATTTCCTGCCAGAGTAATAACCGGACAATTTTTGGCCAGAGCCTGAGTAGAGATTTATACCTGAAGAACTGGATATATAATCCAATCAAATAGAGCCACCATTAGACCTACTAGAAAATTTTAAGTAGTTCCTAATACCATGTCTGTGTGTGGAGACTACAACAGATTATTGATGATACTTGGATAGGCAATTGTAAGTGTGGACCCCTACCCAAAACACAGAGTTTGCCTAATTCACTTGAGTTGCCTACAGTTCTCTACATGACTCAATCTATTCCCTTCTTGCTATCTATTGAATTCTCAGCATGCTCTATAGCTGCAGAAATTTAAATTCTGACAGTGAGATTAGGATCCTCAATTTCATTACTCACCTGTCCACTTGTGGGTTCTTCCAGAACCAGGACCACATGCTAAGCAATAGTGTGCTGGTAAACATTTAATGTAATGTTTAATGGTTAAATGATAATGTTTAATCAATCTGAGTGTACTTCTGGTATGAATGTTGGTTAACTGTTTATTTACAATAATGTGTTAGCTGAAAGTGAAACAACAAAGCTGTAGTTAACTGGTTCCTCAATGATGTGTGACCTTTTGCTCAAACAGATCATAGTTTTTGAATATTGAAAGAATATTTCCTCATTATTTTGTTATTTACAGTGTAAAAGCTACAGACATGATACACTTATAAGTTTTATCAGCATTATTGTTATTTTCTCCTTAAGTCTAGAAAATCAATAAAACAATGAAATCAAACCCCAATTTGTAGGGTTTGCCAATTTCCATGGTTTAAGTACTACCACCATGGCTGATTTCAACCTACCAATGTAGTGTTTATGCATACAGAATTGGAAAGAGATATGTATGCCATTATATAATATTTCTACTCTTCAGATAGAGTGAACATAAATAAACTCAAAACTATAGATAATAGTGAAATAAGTAGGAAGTAATAAGTTTTGAATATTTATTACCATCTTTCTAAAAAACTTTTCATTTTGAAATAATTATAAATGCATAGGAAGTTGCCAAGAAATATACAGGGAGGTCTGACGTATGCTTCACCCACTTCCTCCGATGTTGACATTTTGCATAACTGTAGTACAATAATAAACAAGGAAATTGACATTGATATGATCCATAGAGCTTATTCATATTTTACCAGTTAGTAATATACATACTCTCATGTATATGTGTGTGTGTGTATGTATAGTTCTTTGCAATTTTATCACACATGTGGCATCATATAACTATCACAACAATCAAGACATAGAACTCGTCTATCACCACAAGGCTACCTCATCTTACCCCTTTATAGCCACTTGTCTCTTGATTTTTCAATCCTTAACCCATGGAAACTGCTATTCTGTTCTCTATATCAGTAAATTTGTTATTTCAAGAATGTTAAAAATGTTATATAATTTGAACCACACAGTTTGTAACATTTTGAGATAGACTTTTTCGCTTAATATAATTCCTTTGAGGTCCACCCAAGTTGCTGCAACTATCAAGAGTTTGTTTTTTTATATTTAAGAGTAATATTCCATGGTATGGATGCACCATAGTTTGTTTAACCATTCATCCATTGAAAGACGTTTGAGTTGTTTTCAGTTTTTATCTATTATGAATAAAATTGTTGTGCATTTTTTTACATTAGCATAGTTTTTCTTTTCTCTGGTATAAATTCTCCAAAGTAACATTACTGGGTTGTGTTCCAAGCACATTTTTGGTTTTAGAAGAAACTGCTAAACTATTGCAGAGTGGATATAACATTTTACATTTGAACCAGCAAGATACAAGTGATTCAGTTTCTCTGCATCCTCATCAGCATTTGGTATTATCACTATTTTTTTATTTTAGCCATTCTGCTCATGTTTTTGCATGATGTTAAACCTATGTTAATAGTTACACAGCTTAGGCAGTGGATATATACCAAATATTTTAAAAACACATACTGTATGCAGGATTCTATATTAAGAAATGATTCTCTACTAATTTTCTAAAAGTTGTAAATAAAATGAATTGAATTTTCTTTATGATAAATCTTTCAAAAGGAAAGCAGCAGTTTACCTTCTCAGTTCTACTAATCTGTTTTTCCTTCTTTCCTATACTATTCTTTTCTTTCTTCTTTTTATATCTTGTAAAAAAAACTGTGAATATAATTTTAAAATATTTCCTAAACTGTAAATAACTAATAAATTACTAAATACAATATGAGTTGGATGAACAGAGGCCTATGAAGATAATTTTTTCTTTATCATATAGTTTCCCCGTACTCAAACTTTTTTACTAGAAATGTCTTTAAATGTTATCATACGTCTGGTAGCAATGACGGGATTAAGTTTTGTCCTTTGGATAACTTCTCTCCTTCAGTCACTGCACATACCTATATACACAAACTCACTAGCTTTATTTTTTTCATACAATGTATATTATTCAAAATTTCCAGGATGTACCTAGATTTGCAGAGATAAATATGTCTCATTGTGATTCTTTCTGGAGTTTCTGATTCTCAGAATAAAAACACTTCTGTGTCTGCACTAGATGTGTGATGTTGTACATCGTCATCTGAGAGCTCTCCTCTTTCTCAGATTACCCATGTTAAACACATAAAGGAAGAGCACGTTTCTGTTTACATGACATCATTCCTCCTTGACTTGCTCAAGCCTGGATTACAGTATGTTGTCTAGCTTCTCTAGAAATCTGCCTTTTTCATTTACAATAATAAAAATTCAATTTTTTGTCCACATGTTTAAAATGTTTTAAAGCTGCCATTCACTAACAGCCTTAGTTTAGTTACACACAAACTGTTTGAACGCTATCAGAACTTCTTAAGCTACAGCTTTCTCCCCAGTTATGAGCCATACATTATTGTCTATATCATCTGTCGAATAAACAGCTTTTGTGCTTGCCAAAAGAATATCTGGAGATGTTCTTATTTACATTGTATGTTGAAAATATAAACAAGAACACAAACATGGTTTACTGCATGTTACAATTAATAAAATCACCACAATCAAAACATTACCTGTTTTCTCCCCCACTTAACAGCTTCTCTTTAAACAGTTGATTTTTGAAAAAAAATTGTTTCCTTAATCTCTATTGAGGAGAAAAAAAATCAATATCAATCTTGCTGAAATTTTGGATTAACTATACATGAAAGAGAAGGGACATGCATTAAAATATGTTGAGAATTTAGGATTTTCTTAATATTAAATTGAAACATAGAGGGCATAACTGCTATGATGTGAGCAGATCTAAAGCAGATGTAGGACTAACGTTCAGCAGAACTGAAGAAATATTAGCATAAGTATTAATTAGCCTTCTGACAAACATTAATTATTAGTTTTAAATCAATTTTTCTGTCTTCATTCCTTTCAGTGAATGAGATTCTGATTTTCTAGGAGCCTATTTTAATTCATATCTCAGGCAATATGTTCACATACTGATAGTTACAATGGACACAAATTAATCTTTCATGATTAAGCATGATTAATGAAATGCTCTTGTTTAGATATTAGATAATAAGAAATACACCTTAGAAGTTTAAGACAGCTTTATTTCATTATTGACTATTCATCAATTTTTAGTTTTTAAATATGATTCTTCTTGCTTCTTGACAACTTTCTGTGTATCACACAATGAACTATGCTTTCTTTTTCTTTCTTTTTTTTTTTGGCGAAGAAGATTGGCCCTGAGCTAACACCGTGCCAACCTTCATCTATTTTTTATGTGGGTTGCCGCCGCAACACGGCTTGACTAGTGGTGTGTAGGTCCACGCCCAGGATCTGAACTCGCGAACCCCGGGTCGCCGAAGCAGAGCACGTGAACTTCACCACCAGCCACCAGGCCAGCCCCGTCATGCTTTCTTTTTAATTTTTTTTATCAAAGTAATTCACGTAAGTAGTTAACAATTAAATAGCACTGCCAGTACTAGTAACGTGTGCTACATATTATTTAAATGGTTTCGCATTTTAAACTACTTAATCTGTAAAACAACCCTATGAGGTAGTACTATTATTGTCTAATTTTGCAAACAAAGAAATGAAGGCATTGAGCATTTAAGTCTCAAGATCCCATGACTAGTAGGTAGTAGAGCCCTTTGATCCCTACATTTTGGTTTTGGAGTCTATGAATTTACCCTTGCAATGTACTTCTTTGCATGTTTCAACTCCTATGCCCAAAACAGTATTCCTCTGACCCTTCACACCTACTTTTAATTCCTGCTAACCAAGAGGCCTCAGCTCCTAACAATTTTAGATGTTTCTACTTATATTTAGCTCCACATTTTTAAATAATATGAATTTATTGCTATTTCTTTATCTTCAAATTTGCAACATTATTTTTTTCCTACTGTGGAAATTGAGAATTTAGTTATTATAGATCTTCCTCTCCCCATGGCCCACAAACACATACACACAGACAAATATGCTTTTTCTTCCCTCGTCCTCCAAATATTGTGAAATCATGATTCACATTACATCAATATTCATTGTCTGCATGTTTATAACTACATAAATATTATTTACAGCTGGTGTTGTCTGTATATGAAGGAATAGGGACATATGTTAAAATATATTGAAAACATAGCTTTTTTGCAACATTAAATTGAGAAATAGAGAGCATAACTTCTACACAACACGGTTTACTCTAATAATGTTTCTTTTATTATACAACCCTACTTTTTAGAGTTAGTAATTGCTGTCTTTTACAATTGCTCAATATTGTGGTCTCTGTACTAATTTGGATCCTCAAATTAGTTCTGACAGCATTTAAAACTCTTCTCAGAATAGTGGAATATATCTGGCATTAGGTATTTCATCAGTTTGTGAATGTGTGAGTGAGAGAGAGACAGAGACAGAGACAGAGAAACAGAAACAGAGACAGAGACAGAGAGGTAAACATCCATTCCTGGAGGCCTCTGAGCATTCACTTCAGTCTAGCGTGGTTACTCACTAGGAGTGATGGACTGCTATTATCATGGGATTACTCTTCATGCTCATTTTGGTAATCGTATTTTTCCTTTTTTTTTTGCCACTCAGTCCTTTCTAGTAGCTTCTGAGAAGTAATACATGGGAAGAAAGCATTCTAAGACTTTGCTCACCTGAAAATATCTTTATTCTATCTTCACATTTAATTGATAGTTTGGCTTGCCATGGAATTCTCAATTTAAAATAATTTTCGATCTAAATTTCAAAAGCATCCTCCATTGTCCTCCATCAGATTTGGTAGTGAGAATCTTTATCATTGTGATTGCTGATTTTTTTTTTTTTCTTTAGAGAAAGATCAGCCCTGAGCTAACATCCAATGCCAATCCTCCTCTTTTTGCCAAGGAAGATTGGCCTTGGGCTAACATCCGTGCCCATCTTCCTCTACTTTATATGGGATGCTGCCACAGTATGGCTTGACAAGCAGTGCGTCAGTGTGTGCCGAGGGATCTGAATCTGCAAACCCTCCAGCCACTGGAGCGGAGCGTGCGCACTTAACTGCTGTGCCACTGGTCTGGCCCCTGATGGTATTTTTAATGTAACTTAATTTTCTCTGTAAAATTGTTAGAATCTTCTTTTTAACCCCAGTATCTTTCATTTTTCCCGTGATGTGATTTACATTTTTGTAAATAGATTTATTATATTTAGTCCTCATTGAGCCTCTTTCTTCTGAAAGCACATTCTTGTTTTGGGAAGAGTTCTTGGGAAAAGTTTCATTTTTTGATAATTTCTCCTTTCTATTTTATGTGCTCTCTCATTTTGTAACTACTATTAAACAGGTTGTATTAACCTTCTAATTATCTAATCTTATTTGTTCTACTTTTAAGATAGTTTCTCAATTTTATATTCCAAAATTTCTTTCAAATTTTTTGTTTCTAATATCGTATTTCTTAATTTTCAAGAGCTTTTTCCTGTTCTCTGTACCTTTTTAATATGGTTTCTTGTTCCCTGGTTTTTCTTTTCTCTTAGAAGATATTAATTGTAGATTTTGTCCTTTTGTCTTCTTTTTCCATTGTATTGTATGTTTCCTGTTTGTTTTTGTGGATTCTATCCTGCATTTTAAGTGTTATTGTCAAATGTCTGGTGATGCATTTGTATCCATTCCTTTTTAAAACAGGAACTCTAAAAACCAGGTGCAAGCATTTTGTGCAGGGGCAGAATTTTTCATTGGTGGGCAGCCTTATACCACAATGAGACCCACGTAAGGACCGTAGCTCTTATCATTTGCACTGGACTGTTTTCCCAGAAAGAAATTTGTAATCATATTCCTGAGGCAGGCTGGAGGGGAGGTGGATATGAGCTCAGGTGCATGCATAATTTATTGGGAGCCCAGTCAGGGAAGAGAGTTAAGACTTTCACCATTTAGAATGCAAAATTTTGCTAATCAATATATTTTCAGTCAAATTGTTCATCCATCTCTTATGCTATCCTCATGTCCCCAAGCCTAGAACTATACCAGTTTGTCCTCTCTAGAAAATAAACTCTTGCCTTTGTGGGAGTGGGGAAGACGCAATATTCCAATTGCACAGACTGGAAGAAGGGATCTGGAGTCCAACTGCTAATTTTACAGACTTTCAACCACCTGTTTCCCATCCCACCGCCCACCGTGGCCTTCAGAAATAACTGGTATCTCCTATTCCCAAATATTTCAAAGATTCTTTGACCTGAGTTAGATTACTACTGTTTGGTAACCTCCCCTCTCACACAAGCAAGTGTATTTCAGCTTCTTCACCCTGATAAGTGAGTTTCCTTTACTTTCCGGCATTGAAAGTGTGTTGACATCTTTCACATACTCTTATCCTTTACCATTTAGGGGGATCCTTCTATGTTTATGCCACTTTTTTGCATTTGCTATCATTTTTTGTGAGATAGATGACTAATATCACCTGGAAATATAGATTACTATACAGTAATTTTGTTCCCCTAGAATGATTGTAAGTTATCCAACTTTCCCAGAGAAAGTACTTTAAAACATTTAGTTTTCTTATTTTATTTTTACTTTCTCCGACACAAGTACACGTTTAAATCTTTGAAGAAGGTGAAATTTTCTAATGGAAAGGTAATCACACAGGTACTGGATGCTAAACTGGTCAGAAGTGCATGAATTGATGATAAGGAATGTGCCAGCTGTGGCTGGACTGAAAGCCATTCGAAGGAAGTATTCTCTACCTTTTAACATGTTTTTCTTCAATCCTCCTAACTATTGTTGAGAGAAAGAAATATAAGAAAGAGAAAGATGACAAATATAGTGTATAAAAATATATGTAATGTTTGTTATGAAATAAGTTAATATGGCCATCAATATAATCAAGTAACAGTTATAAAAAAGCAATATTATTTAGAATTCAGTGAAAAATGTGACATTTGGAGTCAGTTACCCATTTCAAACAGTCTGGTTCTGTTGTTGCCTCCTAAAAAAAGACTGTCTGTGATTCTCTCTTTCTGTTCTGTTTTTTCCTCTTAATTGCCATTTTTTCCCAGACCAGCTGTAGCATGTATGTCCTGACTTTAATCCAACTACTTACTTTAACCCATAGAGAAAATGTCTCCCATAGACTCTGCAAATATCACTGCAATGTCTCCATTCTTGACAAGCTTGCTGTTTTAACACAATAGAATGCAAGGAGAGCTGCATGAAGTGAAGCTCCCACATACCGGGAAAGAGAAAATTAAGACCTCTGTTTAGTAAATATTGGCACAAAAATGCAGTTCTTCTCACCTAAAATAATATTGTGAGTATATGCAACTGAAATTTCAACTGAGGCCTAGGAATCCAATGTTAGTTAGCTTGTCATTCATGAGAAGTTGTGCATTAAAGCATTATTCTCATTTGATTTAGGACAATTAAGTCATTCGCCACTTTGGCCTGGCTGGGGCACTGGGAGAGGGTCTTTGAGGCCCTTTTAAGGCAAAGGATCTGTAATGTGATAGTAAACAACATAACCGGCACAGTAGATACTCTGATTCTGAAAACTTTAGAATTATCTTGCAACTGGATAAAAGAATAAAAATTGAATTTCTACCTATGGAAAACTGGTATCTATCTAAGCTGGATATTCTAAATATTTTATATGTTTCTGACGTATTCTAGTGAGCTCAAGATCTGAACCAGGTTCAATCATAAAGGATTGTCTATTAGCTACTCTTTTGAGGCAAAGGTTGCAGGAGTGGCCTCAAGATAAATGTGAACAGCGTATATGATGTATTAGAACTGCACATTTCTCATTAATTACCTGCTTATAAGGGGCTAACTGTATATTCAGCACAGAGGTAAGAACTGAGGGACATACCAAGAAAAACAAAATATTAACCATATCATTGAGCAAGTTACATTAAGGTAGGGAAAAAAGACATATACACAAATACAATGTTAGATAAAATGCCCCTTTCAAAATCCTTCATAAGGAAATTATAGACACAATTTTTTGACATGTGGAGGCAGAAGGCATTGTTTCCTTCATGAAAATGTGTGGTGGGAAAGATCATATACATGATCTTATTGAAATTATGAATTTTGAGGTAAGTATATTGGATTCTCGTCTAAGTCATCACCATTTATGGCTTTTTCTTAATTTTCAAACATTAACAAAAATAGAGAGAATCCCAAATGTCATCACTTGGTTTTAAAATTATCAAGATTTTGTCATATTTTTTTCTTCTTCCTTCCCTCTTTCCTTCCTTCCATTCATCCTTTCTTCCTATGGTAGGAAGAATAATAGCCTCCAAAGACATCCATGTCCTGATCCCCAGGACATGTGACTATTTTACCTTATATGGCAGAGAAGAATTATGATTGCAGATGGAATTAAGGTTGCTAATCTATTGGCTTTAAGATAAGGAGATAATCCAGGATAACCCAGTTGAGTCCAACGTGACCACAAAGGGCTTTAAAAATGGAGAGGGAGTCGTAAAAGTAGAGTCAGGGGAATCTGCGACTATGAAAGAATGATCAGAGCTGCAACATTGCTGGCTTTGAAGAAGGAGGAAGGGGACCAGAGCCAGGGAGTATGGGCAGCCTCTAGAAACTGGAAAAGGCAAAGAAATGGATTTTCTTCTAGAACCTTCAGAAAGGAATGTAACCCTACCAAAACCTTGAGTTTGGTCTACTGAGACTCATGTTGGATTTCTAACCTACAGAACTGTAAGATAGTAAATGTGTGTTGTTTTAAGCCACAGTTTGTGGTAACTTGTTTGTCAACATTCTTTATTTTTTTGGTAGAGGAATTTTAAAGCAAATTCCAGACTTCATATCATTTCATTCCTATGTACTTGGTATGTTATCTAGAAATATTAATATCTTCTTACAACCACAGTACAGTTAACACAGCTAACAAATTGAATAAAAATTCTTTTCATTCAAAAGTCTTCAGTTCTCTCAACAATATATTTTTATATTTGACTTTGAATCAAGATCCAAACTAAGTCCACACTTACATTTGCTTGTTATGTCTCTTCAGTCTCATATAAAAATCCAAAATAGTCCCTTCTCCCTCACCTGTCCCCTATTTTATTCATGCCATTGAAGAGTTGAAGAAACCCAATCAGCTGCCATGTAGAATGCCCCATATTTGCTTCTTTTGGGGGTCATTTAACTTATTCCTCTACTCCTCCTGGTGTTATAGACTGGAAAATAGCCCTAAAAGTTTGATTGAATTCAGGTTTATTATTTCCTGAGTATTCTGCATAAGTGGTGCTGTCTACTTCGTATTGCATCACATCACGGACATAGTTACAGATTGTTCCAATTTTAGCGGCACTAGTGCTGATCAGAGTTTAGATGGTAACAATCCGGTGCTCTCACTGTGTAGTTTCTCATCAACTTTTCCTTTAAGTTTGATCTTTGCCTGAATCAATTATTCTATTAATTGTTGAAAATGACTCTTTTCTAATTCTTTTATTCCTTCCTTAAGTATTAACTGTAATTTTCTGTAAAGAAATGTTTTTGCAAAGTATTCTACTATATTTCTTATATCTAAGAAAGAAGAGAAATGTGTGTATATATATACACACCCACACATATATATTTTACATATAGGTATTTCCTCTATTACTTTACATATATATGTATTATTTACATATATTATTACTTTACATATATATATGTAAGGTAATAGAAGAATAAACCAAAACATGAAAAATATGTGTATAGATAGTAGGAGGGAATAGGGTGAAGGTGATAGGGACAGAATCTAGAATTTCTGTGTATATCTTGCTTTGAAGATTTGAAATTGAAATTATCTAATTATCTTACACAATTCTGAAATAAATTTTAAAATTTAAAAGGAAATTTATAAGGATCGAAAAAAATTTCCAAAGTATCAAAACTAAGTATGTATGTAATTGATGGTGTAACCATACAGAGAAGAGTTATTACATGTGCCTTTAAAACACAGTAATTTGACTGACTATGCCTAGTGAGATGTATCCTAAGGACCAAAAAAATAATAATCTTAAACTGTTTTAATCATATTGCTCATCATAGCTTCAGTATTATTAATTCTAAAACTATATATATATGATAATGGTAGTATATATTATATATGATAAAACCAGTAATTAATACTGTGAGAACCAAAATTTTCAGCATGAGATACAAATATAAAATCAAGTTAAATTAAAAAATCCTGTTATCCTAAATTAAATTTAAAATATGTATATGAAATAAAGATATAATTTCTCTTAATAAATATGTATTTCCTAACTCTGTTAACTGAAAATCCTGAAAACAATGATCAACTCAATTACAATGAGCACCATCACTGTTAAGATTATGGTTTCTAAACACCATTTTCCTCCAAAAGGAACTGAATATTCTTAGAGAAATCACTGATGTCAAGTTGGAGGTATATTACCAGGTAAGCTTACATCTTGTCCTAACTAAAGCAGTGAAGCTATCAAATACAGTTGAGGTAACGTCAAAAGGACTCAGGAGCCACCTTAAAGAGTCAAAAATTGGAAAACTAGAGCATTAATAAAAAAAAAATTGCAATAAAATGAAAACACATCAGAAATGTTTAAATCCATTAGTTCATAATGTTCTGCTTTATTATTTTGTTCTTTGAGACTACATCTTGCTGAGATTAAAAATAATATCACTAGAGGGCAGGGAACATATCAGGTATCTCTCTCAGACACATAATGCAGATGCTAATGGCCCACACAAGCATCAAATTCATCATCTCCGTAACAGGGTGCCCTAATCCAGTGATTTCCATGTGTGCTTTATGATGCAATGCTTCCAGGGTGTTAGCAGGTTTCTTTCTTAAGATTATGCAAAAATCCATTTACTTAAAAATCAATGCTCTAGCAACTTCAGTTTATGGAACAAAGACATAACCCAATTTGAATGTAAACTCATATAGTTTTGAACTCAAGAGTAAGTAGAAAGTTATTGAGGAGAAAACAGCTGTAGAAAAAGTTTATTTCTTTAATTTGAAATTAAGTTATTGACCTCACACCTAGCCTTTTCTCCAGTCCATTTTGTATAAGAAGTATAATTTAGTGTTATACAAACAGCCCTGTGTATTACAATAGCTCCCAAGGGCATCACTATGAAAGAACTGTTATTTATATAAATGTACATGAGTTATTGAGAAAGCATAATCATTTTTCACATACTCTACTTAAGAAAACTGGAAGTACATAAAACATTTCTTGACAGTTTAGCATGTTGTGGGGGATTAGATACCAGAAAACAACGAAAAACAACAACAAAAACCCTTTTAAAATGAGATGGCATGAAAGCAAGAAATTCTCAGAACCCCAAAATGAAATAAAAGTAGAAACCTGGGAAGGAAGCAAGGATCAAAGTAAGCTTAGGATCAAAGCACGGCTTTCATCCTCAGAGTTTCTGCCAAATCCTAGAGTCATTGAGCTTCAGTGTTGATAACTGAATGAGGCATAGATCAAGCCTAGGACTGGACAAGGTAAATAAGCTGATAGGAGAGCCCTGAATAATGCTGACAACCAAAGAATACATAAAGAGTCAAGAAGAAAGATTAATATCTTCTGACAATTTGTAACTATAAATTGGCCCTCACATAGATTAACATATCAGTTTCATGCTATGTATATGAAAACATGAATTCATCTGAAATACAAAATATTCATCAAAATTTTAAATGTTCTTGTGTCAGAAGTGCCCCTGGCCAACTGGCAAAAGCAAACATGAATATCTTTGGAAAAAAACACTTTAACGCAGTTCTCAAAGAAATCCAAAATAGTCAAGATAAATGAGCTGTTTAAGTTAACAATTACAATATACACAAGGAAACAAGGCATTATATTTGAAAACCAACAGAAACAGAACTGTAAATTCATCATATATTAGATACAGAATATAACATACTTACGATTATTAAGACTATAAAGGAAATGCTGTCTTAGATTGAGTTCCTTAGAAAGAGAGCTTGAGACAGGGATTTGGATACGTATGCTTTATTGAAGGAGTGCTCACCAGGAAAAACCTGTGAAGGAGGGAATACTATGGGAGGCAAGGAGGGAATACTATCCAGACTATGGAAGGGGAAAGAGTTGAGCAAGCGTTAAGAGGCAGGTAAAATTCTGGTCTTGGCTTAACCCGCAGATTAAGGATGGTTTCAGAAGCGTAAACTGCAACGTGTATGTGTGTGTATGTGATTCTGTTTTCTTCCTTTTACTTGTGTGGAGGTTATACACTTATTCTCTGTTATTTTAATAATCCCTCTGGCTATTTTAACACACATATATGACAAAGGCAATCGATAGCTACTATTGGCAAGGATCGGGAGCGAGGGAACTCTCATTTTCTACTGGTTGGAGTGGAAACTTGTGCAATCCCTTTTGAAAAGAGTTTGATATTATATACTAAACTTGAACACGTGTATGCCCTCTGACCCAGCATTTTTTACAGTTATATGTCCTGGACAAACCTTTGAATGTGTGCACTAGGAATGTTAATAGCAGCATTGTTGCAGTATTAAAAATATTTAGAAAAACTCAAATGTTCAGTAGTGGAGTGAATAACTCCAATTATATAATAGAATACTAAGCAGCAATGAAAATGAATGAAAAGCTATATGCAACAAATGGATGAATCTCAAAAAATGTGATGCTGAGCAAAAGAAGCAGAAAAATATATGAAGCATTATTACATTTATATAAAGTTCACATACAGGCAAAATTAGCTAAAATATTTTTACGGGTACATACATAGGTGTAAAACTTTAAAGAAACTAAGGGAATGATTAACACAAAATATAATTTGACGATTATCTCTAGATTTGGGGAGGAGGGGAATGCAAGCTGGGAGAAAGAGAGTTTCTAATGTTCTGTTTCTTAACCTGAGTGATGAGGCCATAGTGCTGATTATGCTTTGAATGGTGTGTATATATAATTTGATGTAATTTTTTTGTGGGTGTGTGAGGAAGTGTAGCCCTGAGCTCACATCCATTGCCAATCCTCCTCTTTTTGCTGAGGAAGATGGGCCCGGGGCTAACATCTGTGTCCATCTTCCTCTACTTTATATGGGATGCTGCCACAGCATGGCTTGACAAGTGGTGCGTTGGTCCACTACCGGGATCTGAACCTGTGAACTCCAGGCCCTGAAGCTGAGCTCTCAAACTTAATTGCTATGCCACGGGGCCGGCCCCTGATGTAATTTTAATGTGATTAGCATGAAATATTTTGGAACTTAAACTTATAAGAATCTTCATATACCTTCTCTTATTCTGCCATCTAATTAATACTCCTGAGATTTTTCTTTCATAGAATCATCTGCTTCTCTTTCATAGAAGTTATGGTTTCTAATTATATATTTACTTGGGTGTATCTATGTTAACTATCTGTTTCTCCCACTAAACTACATGTTCCATGAGAACTGAAACCATGTCTGTTTTGTTTACCATTGTGAGGTTCAAAAATGATTCCTTCTATGTGAAATCATGTATAGTCAAGTTTTAAGGTTTTGAGAACTTTTCCAACTATGAAGATGAGTTTTGTCAAAAGTTGGAGTGGGAAGCTTTGCTAAAGCAATTATGCACTCAATTAAGTGAGATCACAGAAAAATAGAGTAGCACAATACACGGTCATGGTAAGTACCTGATAAATATCAGTAGTTACTGGTGTTGGTGTTGGAGTTCTGCATCTTTTTATTTAACTCAACCATCCAAAGTGGTTGTCTTAGTTTACTTCATTCAAATTTGTTTCATCAGGGACAATAATGATGTCATAGTCACTCTTTCTTGCTGCTTATGTATACAAATGTAGAATATTTTGCTAATTCATGAATAGTGGTTGTGGCATCAACAGCCGAAAACTAAGGAAGTCCAACATGGCTGAGTGTAACTGTAGTTTTCATAGCGGATAAGAAAGGTCATAGATTTGGGATAGAGGTTGAGAAATGAAGTACTTATTTCCTAATTTAATCTTCCATCGCAAATATCTTGGGGTGATTTATTTCACTATTTTAGAGACAGAGTAACACCTAAAGTCTTTTATCAGGGAAAATTCCCATTAAAAAACAAGAAATTATGATAACAATAAATAAAGGGACATTCTTGAAAAATAGGTTAGGACTCCGGTGAGTGGAAAAATAAATTTAACAAGTTTCAATCAACATTTGTTGTAATGAGATAAAATAGAACAATAAATATCAGAAACAAATAATTTATGAAACTTTTGTTTTTGCTATATATACCTTTTTTTTTAAATTGGATCTAAGATGTTATCAATTCACTGTGAGCAGCATGCTAATATCAGGGATGGTAATGTGAAAGAATGGCCAATGGTTATGGTAAGAAGCTGTTGATTGAAAATTGAAAGATATTTCTTCTTTCACAGATGTTAAAATATGATAAAAAAAATTGTGTATTAGAATCAATGAAATAAATACTGGTCTCTGATATTAAATATATTTCTTGGTGTGGATTGTGGCCAAAAATATTTGAAAGCCACTTCCCTAGAAAATGTATTTTCTGTTTCTTAAATTGGAGTTGGATGGAACATTGCAAAATCATACATATATCAGACTGTGCAACTACAGTGCTTATAAGAAACTCTTTGGTAAATTCAAACTAAAGTAATATTTCTCAAATTAACACAAAATTTCCACATATAGGGGCCGGTCCGGTGGCACAAGCAGTTAGGTGCGCGTGCTCCGCTCCGGCGGCCCGGGCTTCACCAGTTCGGATCCCGGGCACGCACTGACGCACTGCGTGGCAAGCCATGCTGTGGCAGCGTCCCATATAAAGTAGAGGAAGATGGGCACAGATGTTAGCCCAGGGCTAATATTCCTCAGCAAAAAAAAAAAAAGAGGAGGATTGGCATATGTTAGCTCAGGGCCGATCTTCCTCACACACAAAAAAATTTCCACATATATTATGAAGTTATCAGTCAAATTATAAATTAAACCAACAAAAACATTTCACTGACCATGAAATGTGACATGACCAAGAAATTTCACTACCAAGACTATGTACATAATATTTGGACTAATGAAGACTTTGATCCATCAAACAGCAAGAAATTGGACAGCTATGTGGATTCCTCAGTACCACAGGCTCAAAAAAATTATGTTTTTCTGTAAAATATACAATTCATTGCCAGTTATGTGAAATCAGTTCTGAAATACTTTCAATAATTAAAACTTGAATAATAATAATAAAATAACCACATCGACTTTCAGTATTATTTACTCAAGCTCTTCTAGAAAACACAGCTATTTTTTCGTTTCCGCAGAATCAAGTACAGAAGAGAGCAGACTGATAAATTTATAGACATCATGGAAAGAATTGTAGAGAGGAACCGGAGCCACTCGGATGCCATCTGGCTCCCGCTTGTCACACTGTGGGGGGAAAAAAGCCACAATAATGTTAGCATTATTCACTTAATAAAATTTACATTCCAGATAAACTTACATAAAGCAGTGATGCTGATTTCCCTAGAACTTAGTTTATAAGCAAATTTTTATCACTTTAAGTAAAACATAGTGTTTTTCTGTTATTTAATAATAATTAAAATATTAATGGATTCTTACATGAATATCTAAAGTACTTTCCTGAAGTCCACTCAGCAATCATCTTCTTTAAGCATTCAAAAGATCATATACACAATTTATTTATGGGGATACCCTGCAGAGACTGGAATCTTGGACATATTGAAGTGAACGAGAACCTCACAGTGATCTGGCGAGTTTTAGTCAATTATCGTACATTTAATTCTCTAATCTGTAATCTTGCAGGTAAGGAGTTGTCTACAGCCCTGGGAATGCTGAAATGTCATGAAATGGGCCCAGACAATTTGGCCTGGCCTGAAGATCCCTATGACTATCTTTAAGAAACACCTACTCCAGGCTAAACAACATAGTAAATGGTTTACGTGTGCTGGTCCATTTAATTCTCATAATAACTTTTTGAGGTGAGTATTATTGCACTCAAAATACAGATGGGAAATCTCAAGCCAATAGATGTTAACTAACTTTCCCAGGAGCACATAGCTTGGAAATAGTAGATCTTAATTTGGAATGCTGATATTCTGATTTGTGTCTCAGGAATCTGGGGTAACCTCTCCTAAAGTTTTGGAGGACCGCAGAAGTAGAGCAGTTCCTAAATTACATCATTGGAAATACATTATCACCATTTTTTCCTGAAATTATTCCATTGGCATTTAGTAAGTAGTTCTCTTCAAGAGACTAAGAAGACTATTTAGGCCCAACAGTTAAAAAAATTTATTCCATACAATGTTAACACTCCTAAGACGTGTCTACACACCTTTTTTGACTTGTAACAAGATTGAAAATAACTTAGTTCAATCAAACAACTAAATAAGACTGACTTCTTTTCCCCCCTCCACTATATTGATTCTACTTATTCAATAAATATATATTGGGGTTTTCACTAGTGAAAACATGTCCTCGTTGATTATGAAGAAACAATTTTTTCCGTTCAAACTGTAATAAAAAGAATGAACAAATTACATAACACTGTTTCCTATATCCAAAATTTGTGTTTTCTTCTCTTTTATCAGAAATGACAGATCTCTATGCCCTTCAGTTAGCACAGTACTGAATACTTAGTTGGCACTTAATTTATCCTCATTAACTGACTGATGTGAAATAACACGCAACAGTGAATAAGCCAAAGAATCCAAATTTTATACCAAACACGCAACCCATAGAGAAAACTCGGCAGCAAAGTAAGAGATATACTTACAACCACTCCTCTCTTTCCCAGGTTTTGGAATACATATGTCATTGGAGCAGAAAATGTTAGCGTCAGCTGGCAGCCACGATCCTCTATACTGGATGGCGTAATGATGTTCACAACTGGTTTCTTGGTTTCTGCTCTATCATTGCTACGGTAGTGCTTGATCATGTATTCCAGATAACCAGTTAGCAAAATAGATTTTCTCCTCAATGCTTTCATAGTTGCTTGCCTAAAGATCTGCAGAATGAGAAACAATCAGCTTAACAGTGTCTTGCTGATTTACAAAGAAGCAAAAATTAACTGTTAAGTCATGCATAAAAAAGGAAATGCCTACTTTTCACCTTTCCAATGAATGTCCCATTTTAGATAATCTTTTTGCAAAAACATGTCCTCTTTTAAATGATTTGCCATTAAAGACTGAATGCAGAGTTTTCATGACAGAAAAACTGTCCAAATGTCATTAAACAGTACTTGCAAAAGAAGAAATAAATAGTTTAATATAATGTTTCTTTAGCCAGCCCTGGTGGTCTAGTGGTTAAGATTCAGCACTCTCACCTCCCCAGCCCGGGTTCATTTCCCGATCAGGGAACCACACCACCTGTCTGTCAGTTGTCATACTGTGGGGGCTGAGTGTTGCTGTGATGTGCTGAAAGCTGTGCCACTGAGATTTCAGGTACCAGCAGGGTCACCCATGGTGGACGGGTTTCAGCAGATCTTCCAGAGTAAGACAGTCTAGGAACAAGGACCTGGCCACCCATTTCCGAAAAGATTGGCCATGAAAACCCTGTGACTACAGCAGAGCATTGTCTGATATAGTGCAGGAAGTGAGAGGATGGTGCAAAAGACCAGGTAGGGTTCCCATCTGCTATACACAGGGTCGCTAGGAGTTGGAATCAACTCCACGGCACTAACAACAACAAGAATGTTCCTTCACGGTTATTTTAAATTAGCTTAGTATAATTAGTATAAGTAAAACATACCTTAATAAATGCATTTAAATATCATAGTATTCAAACTTTTTCCTTAAAACTATTTTATACAATCATAATCAAGAAGTCTTTCTTCTATAGTGATATAAAATTTGTTTGCTCCACAAAACAGTGCAATAAAAGCAAAACATGCTGTATATGTGGAAGGCAGTGTTACCAATATTATTTCTAATTGCTTTGCCAATTACTAAATCTCCCCTAGTTTAACAGTAAGAAAAAAGCAGTTAAATAAAATAGCTAAGTTTTGTCAGATAAGGAAGCAAAAAAGTTAGATAACACATTTATTAGTAGTGAAGCATTGGGCTTTCTTCCTTCTTTCATCTATTTTTCCCCCGCTAAACTCCAGCACTGGTGTGAAACCACTGCCATTTGCTGCCTGAGGTGTCTTCTACTAAGGTGAGTGACAAGGGCACACAATAACCAGTGTCGGAACATTAGAGGTCAGAACAGACATGCTTTTCTAGCTTATCTCTTAAGGTCAAGTAGAGTATAAAAATACATCCTACATATAAGAACTGAATGAACTGCAAACAGAGTGTGATGCCCCGCATGCCTCTTAATGCTCCTTTTCTGTATCGTGTTACGCCACAGAGTAAAAAGATAGGGTCGTTCGGTGATATCTAGACTTTATGAAGTCTGTGTGAAAATAGTTATTTCTGTATATACCCATGGCATGTGTGGGCAGGCTAATAGGGCTCAAAACATTTGGGCATGGATTTTCTTGACCTGTATTGCATGGAGACTGTGGATTTGGCTAAAGGAAAGGGTAGGAGTTGTATTGAAGGTAATAGTTTCTAAGGAAGAGAGGAGAAACAGAGGACAGAATAATTGTCTTTCTCCCCAACCAGACCTCACAGACTACGTCTGCAGCCTGGGAGGAGGGTCAGCAGCCAGGAGAAACTGATGGTTTTGTTTCAGACAGCATCTGAGATCTGCAGTGCAAACACCACTGCTGGAAGACTCAGGCAACCCCAGTTACATGCAGTTTGGTAGGAGACCTCTCTTCATTTCCTTGTGTAGAACAAAATGTAAGTAGAATCTGACCCAATGACGACTCGAGAGCCTGGTCCAAGAACCAACATTCTCACACAGGGTAGGATCAGGGACAGGCAAGATGCAGCTCACCACTGGTTTGACTGTCAGGTTTGGAATAAAAGAATATGAGAGGAAATCTTTTCAAGCTTCTCTTTAGAGATCAATAATAATTCAAGAAAAATTTAATTAATAAATAATTCTGGGAAATGTTCTGCTTCCGCTATGTACCCCATGAGATGCAGATAGGAGCAATGCAGATAGGAGCAATTAAAAGTAGTACTTTTAATGATATTTCATTTGTATTCCCAGATTAGTAACACTGGGGAATATTACTTAAGTTTATGTCTTTTTTAAAGGAGGTTTTGCTCTTGCAGATTTCTTTGGATAACAGAAACCAAATTTTTTTAATGCAAACATCTCAATATTAACACTGTTACTCTTTGTTAATAATAAAATAATGTTTAAATATAAAACTATTTCCCACATTACAATCACAATAAGCGCAGTTGCATTCTGAGACATTCTTAAATTCTTCTCAGAGTGTGAAGTCTCTTCTGAGGCCTCATATAAAAATATTGAGGGGCTAATGGGAGTTAACAGGGAAATACAACAAATATCCTCTTTTCTTTTTTGCTTCTTATTATTTCTATGTGTTCAGTACTGAAAAAGATAATTTTTAAAATTAGAAATATGAAAAGTATAGTTTGAAAATATTCAATTTATAACAGAATTTTTGGTGGAGTTTCAACTACTTGGGTTATTTTTCTTACTGAGTAAAATGAATGCAAAGCTAGAAAAGTTAGATAAGTTTAAATAGGAAAAATAAGTACAGTATGATGTTTTCAACTGTTATATTTTTTCTCTTAAATTCTTAAAATTGGCTCCCTAATTACTTCCTGAGGACATACTTAGTACATTTCTTCTGACTTGCTGTGTATTTTAACTGAATGCTCTCATTTTGTATTTTGAAGATACTTATTTCATTATAAATTCATGTACTGACGGTCTAAAAATTGTCTACCTATTGCTACCTATAAGTATGACCCTTAAAAATACAATATAAGTATTGTTTAATTTCAAATGAGTAATTGGAAGATTGAGGGGACCTCTGAAGTAATCTGGTCCAAACATCTTCATTTAAAAATTGAGGCAAATAAATTCAAGAGTAGTTGTCACTCATTTAAAGTCACACTTAGTATCCTCATGAGGGATGGAGTATTTGCCTCCTGGTTCCTACCCTAGTGCTCTTTCCCTTGATCGACAATATTTTAAAAATTATTGTAGAAGTGATTAAGAGGCAACAATATAAAGAAAAAGACAGTTTGAGACTGATTATAAGGTGTTATTTTTAATAGTATCCATCAAATGCACATGTAATTGTAAAGAAAGCCATATTAATCTTTTAAAAAATTGTTATATTGCACAACTGAGATCATATCCATGTACCTTGATTCTTAAGTATAGAATCTCTCCTCCAGTTGGCATTTGACTATATAAAATATTTTTTGAAAGAGAAGTAGAGACGAAAGAGAAAAGTAGTTTGATTCAAGCATTTATTTCTTTCATTTACATAAACTTCAACTACCTATCTCCTATATGTAACAACTTTCATATAAGGTAAGCACCAACACAGTTAATTCACTAATGTTTATTCACATGGCAAACTCAGAAACATCTAGAAAGTAGAATATTTTAACAGTTAGGTAGAAAATGGGAAGCAATGAAATGTATTATTTTGTAACTTCAGAATTTTTGCAATTTACAATGGGGAGGAAGAATTTCGAAAAATATTTTCTTCAACATAAAGTTTGATTACCTAAAGTTAATTTTGGTTAGAACATAGCCTCAACAGTGAATGACTTAAGTCAGGTATTTTCAAGAGGCTCCAGAGAAACACTTAAGTGATAAGACATTCCAGAGAAGCGTATATCCCTCTTCTTGTGGCTTTTAGCATCCTTTTGGTAGGTTTAAGTTTAGATATTAAAGGAAAAGATAAATCAGACTTCAGATTCCAGCTGAGAATAAAAACTTTGTCTAGGTGACTCTAATACAGCGTGGTAGGGAAAATAAGAATCTGCTTCTTTCCATGGCAGAAGGGCTGAATACTGGAAGGGGAGCCACCCACTGCAGAGCACATTCCAAAGGGAGAGTGTCTAAAAGAAAATTTCTCGATATGGCTGAGCAGTCATTTGCAAAGGTAAGGAAAATCAGAGGAAATAACTTTAAGTGCTAGTTCTTTCTAAGGTATGCCTTGGTGCCTTTCTTTCTATTATCACTCATCTCCCCGATATAAACTTGCAAAGTGAGCAAAATTTGATTTTGTTTTAAAATGTTTTACAGAAGTGTTCCTCTGAATGGATATTATAAAACAATTCAAATATGAATATACGATTTGCTAAGCAGATTCCATCCCCCTCGAAACAACAAAAGAAACTTTCAAAAAAATGTATCACTGCCTGAAAAATCTTGTTACTGGGTCTATCATAACTTAAAACAAGATCAGCCCAAAGTGAAAACAGCACAAGCTCCACCTAGTGGTCAAACTGAGTAGGTGCTCTTTAAATTGGACTGAAATGAATGAGTTGATTACCACTATCTAGTGGTGAAGTTGTGTAAAAACGGAGGACCTTGACGCTGCCGTCCAGTGGCCAAAATGAGAAACTGCTATATGTTCACAGAATCCTAGAATTTTAGGTTTAGAAGAGATTTTGGAAGTCTTTATCCAGTCACTCCTACCGGAACGCTCCACAACAGGATTTCCTAAAATGTTATAAACTAGATTATTTTAGGAGGCTTTAAAAAAAACCAAATTTTTATTTTAATAGCTATATATTTAAAATCTCTATTAGAACTATATGTGTATATTTACTTAAAATATATTTTACTTGTATGTATATAAAATATATATTTCCTTAATATATGTATTATTATTAAATTTTATGTAATTATTAACAATATATATTTACTTAAATAAATTTAGTCTCACCCTGAAATTAATATCCAAATAATTAGTTATGATATAGATAGATATATAGAAAAACAAACTGATTATTTGGATCTTATTATTTAGGGTTAGATATTAACTATCTTAAGTAAAAATATGAATGAATTTAAAGAAAAACATTGAGCAGGTAATAGTAGAGATTATACATGGATATAAAGGCATAAAAACCCCACTTAAAAAAAAACCCCACCCTACCTCATGAGACAACCCTACTCAATCTTTGGTTTACTCTGACTATTCATAGTTTGTTTTTTTTCCCTTAAAGTAAGTTTTCCTATAGCTTTGTCACACGGCATTTTGTAAGTTCATTGATTCACAGAACTAACTAGAAGAAATAGAGTTCCCGGTAACCACAATAATGTCCAGCACACAGTACTTTCTTAATAAATAAATGTTGAATGAGTGAATTAATAAAGAATTAAATATTGTATGCTTATTTTGTGTATATCGATACCAACAGAAGATTAAATAACTTATTCAGGTTCATGCAAATTCTAAGTGGAACTAAAAATACCTCTCCCCAGGTCAGTTCCATTTAACATTTATCCAGTGCCAACAATGTGCCATGCACTGTGGTAGGGGCTGGAGAAATAAATAAAAGGTGACAATTAGCACATGGTCATTGTCCTAAAGGAGAACACTGACCTTTGCCCATTGGTCATGCACGATGCACACTTATAATCTTGCTGATTACCAGAGAAAGTACTACATGTCACAATCAGGTAAAGAAAAAGGTAAAGATGTGGGAAAGTTGAAGCATAGATCACTTACCTCTAAACTAGCCTGTAAGGAACAGACCAGAAAAATGGGAGGATTGGAAATTCGGAATCCATTGACCCCAGGGATTAACTGCAGTTCTGAAAAATTAATATCATGTCATTTTTACAGAATATATCTTAAAAAGTATCCTTTATGGATTTTTTTATGACAGTAAAGTAGTGGAGAGAAAAAAATATGACAAAAATTTTTATTCCTAATATTTCTGAGATATTTAAGAGAAACTTTATAGACCTAAAATACTGGCATCTTTCCCCTTTGCCTGCAATTTCTGTCTTCCCTGTTCCCACCTTCTTAGCAGCCTACCAAACACTAGAGCCCTTAGAAACAAGATAAAAATACCTCTCCTTGAAACTTTTCTGGGCCCCACCTATGCCCTCCCAATGCCAAGCTAGCGTTCCTTCTTCTGTCCCATCTTTGCTTTTCTATTATGAGACAAGGTCAATGAGAGGAAAACATCAAGATTTGAATGGCTTGTAATTGTAATGTCACCCAAAGGCGGAATATGAATGAAATGACCTGTGAATGGGACTTTTAGCACTAGGATTATTAGGTCAAGTGGCTTCTCTTAGAGACAAAAAAAAAAGGCTTTTTAAAAAATATCTGCCTAAGTATGACACATTAAAAAGGCAAATTAATAGAAGATATTATCCTAATTACAATTAATTAGATAGAATAGTAGCAAATTAAATCCAATAAAGATTGCTAGTTAGAGATCAAACTAAAACTAAGACTGACTAAAAGAATGTTGGAATATTCTGAGTCTTTAGAGATTCATCTAATCCTGAGGTAGGCAAACTATGTCTTGTGGGCCAAATCTGGCCCACCACTTGTTTTTGTAAGTAAAGTTTTATTGGAACATAGCCACATTCATTTATGTGTGTCTATGACTGCTTTGCCACTACAATGGCCAAGTTGAGTATTTGCCTCAGAGACAGTATAGCCCCCAAAGTTTAAAGTATCTCCTAGTCTGGCCCTTCACAGAAAAACTTTGCCCAACCTGATCTAATCCGATTCTCTCATTTACAGATAAAAAAACCCATCATAAGGAATTTAAGTAACTGGCATAATAACGGAGCTAATTATTTCAGCAGCGAAGATAAACTACAGGTTTCCGTATTTGACTGGAAGAGGCCATCTTGATCCTTGGCATCTTGGTTGTTGCAAAAAGGAACATATTTAAAATAGTATCTCAGGATTGGAAGTAATCTAAAGGATTGAGTTTAAGTTGAACTCTGAAAACATTTACAAAGCTTTCTGTATCTCACGGGATTGAAGAATAGAGTCACTCAGGAGAAAGTAGGGCAGTTTGGGAGCCCCTTACGCACAGTGTACTTTCATTTCTACCCACTGGGGTTTAACCACCATGGTTTGATATATGACAAAAGGAGGAAAATTTGGGTAAAGAGAGAGATAAAAATGAAATTTATTAAATAGCACTCTTATGTGCTACTCGATTTACAGCTTTGAACTTGTCTTACCCTCAAATTAAACCCTGAAATAGATATTATTATTTATATTAGATATGTAAGAAGGAAAAAAATCCCCAGATGATATAACTTGTGTAGCATCACAAAATGACTAAGCAGCAAAGTGGGATTGACACCTAAATCTCTCTGGGTCTGATTCCAAGCCCAAAATTCCTTCCTGTCCTCACTGCCTGATGCCTTGGGTCCTCCATATTGATGAGATCTGAGTCTTGCACAATAGATTTCACATTCTCTTATCTCTCTACAAAGGGATAGATTCAAAATCATGCTAAAATCTACAAACACTTAGTCTTACACTCTGGAAATGTCACTTCTTATTTTAAGAATTCTCAGTGGCATTTTCAAAGTGCACTCTCCATGAGCCATGTATATTACGTATCATACAAAGACAGATGAAAATTGAAATAAAGGTAAAATAAAATGACTTGTGAAGTAAAATTGAATACACTCACTGTTATCCATCTTAAATCTGGTGCTGAGTTCATGGCCAAACCATCCCACTAACCTAAAATATGAACAACAACATTAGATATTTTAGTCTACAAAAATAACCACAATTAATATAGGAATCTGGGGGCTACATATTAAAACCATTTGTGATATGATTCATCAAATACATAAGATATAAATGCTATATGATATCATAAGGAAATTAATATTTGCAACCTTATCAAAAATGAGGATAAAATCAATTTACTCATATTACTAGTTATATTATTTTTGTGAAATTAAATCATCTAAAGAGCTATATATAATGATCTTTTTCTTGTTTAAAATAAAATAAGATGAAAAAAATTTAGTTTTTCTTCGATTTTTAAAACAAAGGTAAAAGCTCAAAAAGGAAAAGCAATTAGTACAATAATATATTTTTCACAATAGGATTCAAAAAGGGAAATGGTACAAAAATAACCTATATAATTGTTGAAAATTTTTGAATAATTTCTTAAAGAAATTGGTTACTTTCATATTTTAATAAGAATGTTAATTGGTCAGACATAAAATACTAAGTGTATAGGAAAAATCATACATGTCTGTGTGCATACTACATGAAAAACATTACAAAATAATTCAAAGAAAAATATAAAATTTGAGAAAGAGTAATACAATTTCCTGATAATCAATTCTCCCTAAATAATTTTTTAGTTTTAATGCTGCCAAAATAAAAAATTCCAAAGCACTTTTTTTGGAACTTGGCAAAATGTTTTTGAGTTTATATAGAAAATATAATTGAGAATAATGAATTTTTAAGTAGAAGACTATAAAGGTGAATGGGCTACATATTATATAGCATATTAAAAAATTCATTAAATGAATGAACATAGTACTGGTAAAAGAAGCATCAAGGAGACAAATGGAACATGACAGAAAATATAAAAATGGTCCTCAGATCATATAACAATTTAATAAGTGATAATTATGACATTTCAAAAAATGCAAAGATGAAGAAAATATATTCACATATTTATACGGTTTTTAAAAGAGAAATTTCTAACTATAAAAACAAAAGAAAATATACAGGAACATATCAATAGATTCATAAACACTTAAAATTCTGTATTAAAAAGACAGACAAGGGGCTGGCCCGGTGGCGCAAGCAGTTAAGTGCGCACACTCTGCTGCGGCGGCCCGGGGTTCACCAGTTCGGATCCCGGGCCGACGCACCGCTTGTCAAGCCACGCTGTGGCGGCATCCCATATAAAGTGAAGGAAGATAGACATGGATGTTAGCCCAGGGCCAGTCTTCCTCGGCAAAAAGAGGAAGATTGTCATGGATGTTAGCTCAGGGCTGATCTTTCTCACAAAAAAAAAAAAAAAAGACAAAATTTAAAAGGCAAACCAATGATGGGGAAAAGGGTGCTACTTGCCTTATATGAAATGGTTTTCACCAAGTCATTTCATCAGAAAAAGGGCAATGTCCTAAAAGCTACAGCAATAGAACACAGACAGGGCATTTATAAAAGGAGAAACGCAAATGCCCCTCGAATTCAGGAAAACACCCTCAATTTCAGTAATAATTAAAAATATGAAATAACATAAAGATGAGACCATATTTCATATACCAAACTGGCAACGTCATTTAAAAATTATGACGCCTATTTTCATCAAAGATTCAAAAAAAAAGGAAATGAGACCTTTGTCTAATCATGAGAATAATAATAAAACTTGTGTAGAGTACAGTTTAAGAATACATATGAAAGATATGTATAATTTTCTATCCCATTACTTTTACTCTTTCCAATTTATCCAAAGGACCATTTGGATTACACTATTTGGAGTACACTAAGATATATGTACTAGGGCAATTAGCACAATACTATTTCTGGTGTCAAAGCAACCTAAATAACTTGAAAAAGAGAATTAATAAAATAAATTATACTATTTTTATATGATGGAATACTCTGTAGCCATTATAAAAATTCTATTTAAAAGAATATATATTTAGGGAGCCAGCCTGGTGGCATAGCGGTTAAGTGCACACGCTCCACTGCTGGCGGCCCGGGTTTGGATCCTGGGCACGCACTGAGACACACCCTGTCAAGCCACGGTGTGGCAGCATCCCATATAAAGTGGAGGAAGATGGGCACAGATGTTAGCCCAGGGCCAGTCTTCCTCAGCAAAAAGAGGAGGATTGTCATGGATGTTAGCTCAGGGCTGATCTTTCTCACACACACACACACACTATATATATACATATTTAAATAGAATAAAATGCATACACAATATTTATAGTATTATTCCAATTTTAGAACAGTAAAATATAATGTATGCATTTATATGTAACAATGGCCAAAATGTTAAAAGTTTTAATTTCTGTTTTATTCATAGCTGTGTTTTCCAGAATTTTCTAAAGAGGCTGTGTTGTTCTTGCATCAAAGAAAAGTTCTAGTTATAATTTTAATCCATATTCATTAGTTCAAGCTTTCTTTAATTCTAAAAATTAGGTTATTTTGTACATCTCGTATACATATATTTTTACATAGAATTAGTCAGCAAAGTCTGATTAATTATGTAAAATGATTAATCTTTTTACCCTACCACTTAAAAAAAATTATATAAAATTATATAGCTTCCCTTTACTTCAAGGGAAAAATTTAACACATCAGCCCTTTCAAAAAATTTATAGCATATCATACCTTTCAAAACTTATTTCTAATATTTTTTCTCTCATTTCAAATCATTCTTTCTCAAAATCTATCAAACAGCACTTCCCTCACCCCGGTTTTCTGCCTGAAATGCTGACATGGGTAGAAGCTGCATATGAGGAATTAAAGAAAAGAATCAGGGCAGAATGGTGAAAGCCCAAGGATATAATATCTAAGGAAATTCCAGTAAAAATGTACTTTCTGAAGTGAAGGTAAGGTTCTCCAATTTGAATTTCGAAAGCTATACCTTTGATACAATCACAGGTAAAGAACAGGGGCGAGCAGGGTCATTTTCAGAATGGCTGCTGTGTTAGGTCTTATGCAGAAAAGGAGAGGAGGCATAGCCATAAGAAGAATCAAGAGGATCCCAAAGAGCTGGAAACACATAGCTAGAGAATGAGAAACCTGAAAGACTACTTTGCCTTCTCCCCTAACCTTCAGTTTAGGTCTCTCCCCTAAATTGCTGATCTAGGAAAATTCAACTCATTCAATGATAAGCAATGAAAAAGGAACTGGGTATTGCACTGCCACAAAGATTCTACATGAAAAATGTAGAAATAGCAAAATCTATCCACAAGTGAAAAACATGCACCGGAAAAAGGTTGCCAGACATCTGATGAAAATGTAAAGCAAATGAATAAAGCAATAGAAACTAAATGAAATAATATTCCAAATGATGAAAAAATACCAAGTAGAAATGCAGAAATAGGACTGATACACCTTGATAATAGGAGGGATGAAAATAAGCTTGTAGAAATCAAGAAAGAATTAGAAAAGAAAAATAAAACACATAAAAGAAATGAAGAATTTGAATGAATGCAAGGAAGTCAGGAAACTATGGAAAAGATAGCAAGGGGCAGAGGATAGTTGTGAGAAAAAATAAACAAAAAGAAAAAGAAAAAAGAAAGATTTAGAATAGTTTAGAGAGAAAATGATAAATATAATAAGAAGACAAAGAAGTTCTATCATAGCCCAAGTGAATTTCCAAAGAAGAAAAGAAAAAAATGGAAGAACTTTTTAAAAAGTTATAATTCAAGACAACTTTGATTAAATAAAAAATGATTTGAATCTACATATTGAAAAAACACAACATTGTCTGAGCAAGTTGAGAGGAATTAATCCAAAGTGTTCAATTTTGTCTATAACTTATTCAAGTTATCGGATTTTAAGGATAAAGGAAAAAAATTGTGGTTTCAGGCAAAAAGGTGAAGACAGAATAAAGGAAAAAACATCAGATTGGCTTCAAATTTATCAAATGCTGGGGCTGGCCTGGTGGCGCAAGCAGTTAAGTGTGCATGCTCCGCTGCGGTGGCCCGGGGTTAACCGGTTCGGATCCCAGGGGTGCACCGACGCACTGCTTGTCAGGGCATGCTGTGGCAGCGTCCCATATAAAGTGGAGGAAGATGGGCACAGATGTTAGCCCAGGGCCAGTCTTCCTCAGCAAAAAAAAAGAGGAGGATTGGCAGATGTTAGCACAGGGCTGATCTTCCTCACACACACACACAAAAAATTATCAAATGCAACCATTCAATGACAGAAAATAATGTAAAAATACCTACATAATACTCAAAGAAAAAGAGGAAAACATAATGCACGAATATTAGGTTTAGATAAACCAAACTGTATAAAAGTTATTGGTGTTGATCAGGTAAGAATTTGGCTAATATATTTCTCATGAATTCTTCATGAAAATCTACCTGAGAGTGAACTTCAAGTCATCAAGAGATGACTGGGGAAATTATGACAAAAAGATATGTGGTGACTATTGAATGTATTTAATTCTACGACTGAGATTAAGCAAATGTGGAGATTAAGGTGACAGAACATAATGAAAGAAAATGTTATATGACAGTGTAAAAACGAACAATTGGCAAAAGGCGGGAAGTAAAGTAATTTCACTAATCATCTATAATTTAAACTTGACAGATCAAGTAATTGAAGTATAATCAGATCTAAGAATACAAAGTAAACACCAAGAAAGTCAAAATTCACTAAATCATGGGGTGGTAGGAGGTTAGGCAGAAGGAAGAGGAAATCTGCTACATATATCGTTGCCCATGGAAGGGAACTATTAAAAGAAAGAAGATAAAATTTTAATTAAAATCTTCCTAAATGTCATAACTATTAACTGAAAAGTGAAGACCAAAAAAACAAAACAAATCTCATGTTGAAAGACTTTAGGGCCGGCAGGGTGGCACAGGCCGTTAAGTGCACGTGCTCTGCTGTGGCGGCCCGGGGTTCGCCGGTTCAGATCCCGGGTGCGCACTGACGCACCACTTGTCAAGCCATGCTGTGGCGGCGTCCCATATAAAGTGGAGGAAGATGGGCATGGATGTTAGCCCAGGGCCAGTCTTCCTCAGCAAAAAGAGGAGGATTGGCAGATGTTAGCTCAGGGCCAATCTTCCTCACATAAAAAAAAAAAAGAAAGACTTTAAAAGCTCTAGAAACAGACAACAGGACATTAAATGACATTGAATTAAGACCAGACATAGCTGTCAAAGCAATAAAAGTCGATAGGTTTAATTCACACATTGCAAGGCAAAGTTATCAGATTATACCACAAATCAAAGAGAATCAGTAAAATGAGTGATTCAGAAAGAAATAAAATAAAAGGATGAGCACAGGTATAAATGGAAAATGCAAAAATATAGCAAGTGTGAATGTAATCTTTATATCAGACAAGATGTAAATCAGACCAAAAAGAGTTGCACAATTTGAAGTACAATTTATAATACTAGTGAATTAAGCTAATTTACAGTAAAGATAAAACACTTATGAATTTCTAGACATCACGTAACAGAGCAGCAACACTCACAAAGTAGAAGTCACAGAAGCTACAAGGAGAGAGAGAAATATCCTATGGTCGAAGCATTTTATTAACTTCTCTGAGTCTATGATAGATCAAGTGGACAAAAATATCAATTAAGAAGGTAAATCTAATTGATTAATGTCTATTGCTTTGCCCTGAAATACAGATTATAGCTTTTTTAGAAGTGCTCATAAAATATTGACTATAACTAACCACAAAAAAACCTTAATATTTCTAAAGTGGATATAGTGCTGACTATATTTTCTGATTGCCATCCAATAAAACTAACAATTAATAAGAAACACACAAAACAAAGATACTTGATTACCTGGCAAGTTAAAATAAAATTTATCTCAAATTACTTTTATGATCAAACTGAATTGGTAGAATTTCTTTCAAAGAATGATAATGAAAACACTATAGATTAATATCTTGGGATATTACCAGAATAGTGCATAGAGAAAACTTCAGAGCTTTAAATTTCAGAGCAACAAAAAAATTAAAATATTAAAGCAAATAAATCAATAATAAGTTATAAAGAACAAGAAAATAAACTGAAATAAAGCAGTAATATGCAATTGATAAAGATAAAAGTTGGAATTAACAGTTAGATAACATAAAATAAGTTACATTGATACTTAAATAAAAAATCAATTTGTGGGAGGAAGAGAGATATCAGTCAATTGAGAAAACACAAGACAGTGTAGCTGTGAAAAATAAAACCTTATGAGAAGGGATAATCACCAAATAGGGAAAAGGAAGGGCATCATAAGAGGTAGAGAGCTAAAATCAATTTTAAAACCTAGATAAAAGGGATAATTTTCTAAGAGAATGTTATTTATCGAAACTAATACCAAAAGAGAAAGAAAATCTAAACCAACAGATTTTAACAGAAGAAGTAAAGAAATGTCTCAAACATCTAAAACTCATAAAAGAAAGTGGTCTCAGAGGGAAATTCTGCCAACACTTTTCAGAGTAGAAAATTCCAATGCTATTTAAAGTATTTCAGAGTATAAAAAACAAAACCAAAACAAAAAAGTGGTATGGGAGAGATTTCCATTTTTTTGAAACAAATATATTAATATAAAACCAGGTTAGAATTGCACACAAAGAAATCACAAGCCAATTTGACTTAACAATCTTAAAACAAAAATTAAAAAAGAGCAATTTTAACAGGATATTAAAATAATAATGTGTTAGGAACAGCAGAGTTTATATAAGAAATGCAAGAATGGCTCTATATTAGTAAATTTATTAATATATAATTCATTATATTAATAAAGCTAAAAAGAAAATCATAGGATCATCTACATATACCTTGTAAAGACATTTTCAATGTTGTGCAACTATTCTTAACTAAAAACAAATCTAAACTGAAAAAAATAGTAATAGGAAGATACGTAATTGCAATTAAATATATCTATGTCAGCCTAAAAGTTAAACTTGGACTTCATGGAGAAACACCAAATGTACTTTCATTAATACTAAGGTTTTACGGTTATGAAAATTGGAAAAGAGGAAGTAAATTATCACTATTTTCAAATTGTATAATTTTATACCTGGTATGAACAAAAAGATAATTTAGTATGGTAGCCTAGTATGAAATTAATATGTGAAATAAATATCTGAAAGTTGACATTACAACAGACAAATATATTACCAAGAAATGTTCCACACCTACATAAAGAAAATTTTAAAACAATTTTAAATTTTAAAACCACTTCTGAATCTGAACGACACCACCAAAAAACTTGAATAGTATTCAACATCAAGAAAAGTCACTTCTCATCAAATTGATGTATAAATTTAATATGATAGCAGTAAAAAATACAAAGGATTTTTTTTATAAGGCACTAGAGAAACTTATTCTACTGCCAAAGGAAAAATAAATCATACTAGGATCCCTAAAATAAAAGAGCAATGAAGTTGAATATTTCTACAAAATATTACTATATTATAAAACTTCAGAATGAAAACAATGTGGTACTATGTTAACAAATCAATTAATATACAATTTATTATATTAATAAAGCTAAAGAGAAAGTCAGGATCATTTCCATAGACTCATGAATCATAAAGGAAAGTTCTATCAAGCAACATATACTATAAAAAATTCATTTGCAGCTCACGTTACAAGAGGTTAATCTTTCAAGCATAAAAATACCTAGAGATCAATAATGCAAAAATAACAACCCAAGAAAAATGACCAAAAGATGTGACTAGATCATATAGAAAAGGAAAATGACTCTTAAAGGTTAAAAAGAAGAGCTCTCCACTTACTAATGATAAGAAAAATGCTAATTAAAACTACGCTGAAATACCACTGTTCACCTCTTCTATGGCAAAAATTCAAAAGTTTGATTACACACTCCACTGGTACCAACATGGGTAAAGAGTAACTCTCATGTATTATTGTGGGAGTATAAATCGATGTATCCCTCTGGAGAACAAATGAATAATAACTATAAAAGTTACAAATACGTATAGCCTTTAACCTAGCAAATTCACTTCTGTGAATTTACTCACCAGAACTTGTGCAAGTATGCAGTAAATTACATCTAAGTATAGTCATTGCATTCCTTTTAGTAATAGACCAAGATTAAAAAGAGCCTAAAATGCCTTCACTAGGAGGCTGTTTTTAAGAAATCATGGTAAATCTATAAAATAAAATACCATATAGTTGTTAAATTAAAAGTGAATGAGGAAAAGTACTGTCTCCTGAAACAGAATGATTACAAGAGACATGAAACCAAAAAATAAAGATGTAGAATAGAATGTACAGTATCTTTCATGCATACTCAATAATTACTTGCTTATTTTTGTTTTTCTCCCGCAACGAGAGTGTCACGAGATCAGAGACTTGGTCTCTTAGTGTTTGTAGAAGAGTGCTTGTAATGCGGGTGATGTGATTATGTGGTAAACAGTTAATAGGTGAAGCACTGCTTAGGGTAACTGAACCAGCGTAGGGATGGTCAGGGGAGGCTCTGTCGAGGAAGCTGAGCAGAAGGATGAGTATATTTTAGCAAAAGAGGAAGGAAAAAGTGTTCCAAATAGTCAAAGCAGCATGTACAAAGGCCCAGAGCCAAGAAAGGGTAAGGTTCTTTAGGAGTTAAGTGATTTTCCCAAGGCAGACTACTCTCTGTTGTGGAATTGACAATTATGACAACCATTTGAGATGTAGCCAGTACGTGTGGAAGAGGTGTCATCTGAATTTATTCAACATTTTTAAAACTTGTTTTTCTTTTAACTTTTTAAATCTCTCATTTAAACTAGAACCACACTGTAAAAGTATAATTACCAAAAGTTATATATATTTTTTGGTTAGAATACAAGTCAGAACTTTCTCAAGTCTAATATAAAGGAGCTCATATAATTGAACTCCATCAATGGGGTAAACTGAGAGAAAAAAAATTATGACACAATTGTTTGTATGACATGCTGGAGTTTATCATAATGGATATTTACTTTGAAAAACATTAAGAAGTGATTTAAAAGGCAGTTATTTAAAAGTCTCAGTTAAAATACCTGAGACTTTTGTGGTAATGATTTATAAAATCCACGTGTGCTTGGAAAATTTTCAACTTATACTGTGCAGAAGAAAAGAAAAATTTAATAATCCTATTAGAAATAACCAGATCTTTTTCTGTATTACATATTCACATATTGAAAGATATATCTATGAAACAACAGAATTTGAATTATGGCTGCATATGAGGTCTTGCCGAAGACGTGAAGAACACATCACCTCATTCCAACTGAAAGAATCACTAAGCGTGAAATTCTACATGATGATAACTGACTTGATACTTTATCTGTATAGACGTCCATTTTCACTTTTAAAAGCCTCAGGGCAAGTTTTATTTTAAAGTTAACTGACCAAAATATTTCAACAGAGTGAACTTTGAGAATAAAGTATACTCTAGAATTGGTTGATGTTTAGACTGATATCCAAATGACAGATTTTGAATGGTCTGTAGAAAATCAAAGATAGGGTATGCTTCATAATGGAGAAAACAGGAAAGGCAATTCCTCAGTTCAGGCAAAAACATTTATTTGGCGTTACTCTAAATTCAACTCAAGCCATTGAGTTGAATTCAGAGAGCCCATCTATCAATATCTCATTATTTGAAGTTGACATTCTATCTAAACTACACTATTTGTTTCTACTCAAATCTAAATTTCCACTTCTATATGACTTATTCCTGTCTATCCCAAAATATAGAAGTCTTGTTTTGAGGGGGAATGTTTTGGATGGTTTTATTCATATGCTCAAAAATCTATGATTATATTTCAGTAATCCTACCTATGGCCAATCTTTACCTTTATGAACAAAACAAAATAAAAAAAAACAAAATAGAGGGGGAAAAATCCTACCTTGGAAGTAAGAAGGAATATTGTTTACATAAGTAAATGAACAAATACCTTAGCTTACATTTAGCATATCTTTGTGCCTCCAGGGAACATGAGAAAGTTTAAGTGTGTTAAGATGTTGCTGTTTGTTCTTTATCCAGTCACCACTCATGAAATATCTAGCATTTGAAAACTGATCAGATCTTCAGTTGTATGCAATAACACTGTGAATAACTGTCACAGACCAATTCATTCCATTGGGCTCACTGAGCATTTTGCATGATGTCTCTGATGTGTTCTCCACGTCCAACACACATAGAGACTATGTGGGCCAATTTGCCCTCACCTCCCTTTTCCACTCTTAACTTTCTTTTTGTACTATACTGTTTGACCTTAAATGAATTCTGTTGATTTTTTTTTGTTTACTAAATTTCTAGGTGTGTACTTAATATTCAACTTTAGAATTGTCGTCAAATTATTTTTCCAGAATAAAGTACCAAATCTGATTAGAAAATTGATGGTCGAGTTTGTATTCTGTTCTTGCTACCTATGATATTTTTAGTCACACATTAACTGCCAATTTCCCCTGATTGGAAAAATCTGTGGATTCAGGGACAACTACTGATATAATATTGTTTGAAAAAAATGTTTGGGGGTAGTAAAAACTGTGAAGATATTAGTTAAGAACATTTCTCATCATTTACAGATGGTTTCCTACAACTTTCTTCTTCACAGTGAATCAAATTTTATGCTTCAGGGTCATTTGTTAAGTGGAGAACATCAAAGGATGTATACAGTTCTGAAATCCTTTTAGCTTTGAGTTCCAAAATGAGTTTTTGAAACTTATAGCAGAGACAGTAGTCTTTAAAAGCCAAGTCTTCAGGTTTGCAATAGACATTTTGGAAATCTAATCATCACATGTCTCATATAGCCCAGCATAAAGTTCATGCTGCAAACAGCAAAGAGAAAAGAAAATAGAAGATACAATGAACCTAACCTATGAATAAAATAAAATTTGCTCATGCTAAGGAAGGAGAATCTTCAGAAAGGGAAGAGAACGATTGGATTCAAGTTCCTAATATTGAACCCAGCTGCATTCCCTACCCCCACTTCAGTTCTAGGGGATGGAAGTTGGGATGGTTGAGAGCACAGTGGGAACTCCAGATATGTTTGGAAGGATCTGATGATAGAAATTGCCTGAGTCATGTTTCCTCAGCCCTAGGAGGCAATTCAAAGGGTTTGTATAGAATCCCTCCATGCCAGCTTGATGCCACAGTCTTTATGTAAATATGTCAGCGGAATGGACCTGTGATAGCACCTCCATTTACAACCTAGGATCATACTAACCCAAGAGAGTATCCAGATCTGGGGTATATCCTATACCCCAGAGCAGGGAGTGGAAGTAACTAAGACACTCAGCATCCCCAATGGAGCTGGAGGGTTGGGATAAAGGGCATGGGGTCATGGTAGTTCCACAGACATCTTGGAAGATGCAGTAGTAATGGGAGCAGATGACCAAGGGGGTGCCAGGTACATTCTAATAGATTCCAGGAGATGGCTGTGGGCCAGAGGCTTCTCCTTTACCTAAGTCTGAGTGCTCTGTACATCACCTACCCCTGCAACCTCAGATGCCATCCTAAGGAGAAAAGGACAAGAAGAGAACTCTGAACTGACAGAGCTTAAACTCTGAATATAGTGAAAAAATCACAAAAATCGCTAAGCTTACCCAGAAGTTACAAGACTAAATTTCCTGCATCAAATAAGTTGATAGATAAAAATACAGAAAATAAAATTATTTTCCCACTTAAATTTATGGCCTGATGTCATTTACATATATAACTTAAAAAATATATATCAAATTTCTGATGACAACTGGAATCAATAATAAAATTAAAAATATATTTATCAGGGGCCGGTCCAGTGGTGTAGTGGTTAAGTTCATGCACTCCTTTTTGGTGGCCCGGCATTCACAGTTTCAGACCCCGGGTGTGGACCTACATACCACTTATCAAGCCACGCTGTGGCAGGCATCCCACGTATAAAGTAGAGGAAGATGGGCACGGATGCTGGCTCAGGACCAATCTTCCTCATCAAAAAGAGGAGGATTGGCAACAGATCTTAGCTCAGGGCTAATTTTCCTCACACACACAAAAATATATACATATACATATACATATATATATATATATTTGTCAAAGTTCTGAAATGTTTTTGTATTAAATATCAGAATTAGAACCTATGTTAAGTTAATTTGAACACATAACAGCTATAGCAATGAGTTAAATTGAGTGAGAAAACAAAACCACCATGCAGAGTAATTGTTTATTTGAGGCGCTTATGTTTATCATGATGTATATTTATTAAAAGCCCATTCTTTCAGCAGGCATGGAACTGTGCTGGGTACTGAGGGGGACTCAGTCTCACCCTTTCTATTGAGGTTTAGATTATTTTGCATAAAAAGGAGGAATTAAGGAAGGAGTTCTAGCCTGAATGAGTTAGATCCATTTACTATCATTTAGAACAGAGGCATTGACTATTATTTTATTTTAATCTTTTGAAAGGGAAGAAAAATGCTACAGTTTGTTAAAGAGAATTATTTCTTCTGTAGTTACAAACCAAAAAATAATATATGAGCCCTTTTCCACATAATGCTTTCTGTGGAAATGGAATCAAAATTTACCTCTTGACATTTTCTTTTTTTAAACATCTGAGGCGAATACAGTGGCTGTGAGACAGCGCAATGAAAAAAAATGGCAACATGTTTTTTTCCATTTCTTTTTAATGGAATCAAAACAAAAACTTGGGAGAATATTTCAATACTTATTTCTTATTTAGCAACTTTGCTTTCATTTTTGTGTATTTGCTAAAGGACCAGGCATTTGTCATTTCTGTTTGTGGAGTGATATTAAAAATTCAAGAGTATAAGTTACGATGATTGCTGGGTATATCTGACAGAAACATCAAAGGCCTACTGTGCGAACATGATGTCACAGGAGGAAATAATAGCTTGTGCTTGAAAGTACTGATGACATGTTCATAACCCAAATATGAAAGAAACAGGTGACTACAAGAAGGAAAAAATGTGTTCTTAGAGAAAAAAAATTGGGACTGATTCCATAACTGAGGTTAAGGCATCATTTTTTTATGCTTTATTTACTGAATCTATGAAAGTACTTTAACTTTATAACTGAAAAGTACAAATATGATATTATGATTGTTTCCATGTTATCTCTCATTTTTTGATGATGATATGCCTCTTCTGCACATATTCACTAAAGAAATTATATTTTGCTGTTTAAAGCTTGATACAAAGGACACTGGGAAACCAGCCCCTTGGACCAGCCCCGTTGGAGATTCTAATAGTTTGTCATCCATCACCGTCTTCCACCACATCCCTATCACCCTCAGATGGAAGTTATATAATCCCATAGAACATTTAAGAGTGATCTAGATAATCAAATTATTGCTTCTCATGCCAATAGGAAATCCTATTCAAAAGGTACGGTTGAGCAAAGCTTTTGCACAGCGAACTGCTAAGGAAAAAAGAATGGGAACTATGACATGTTTGCGGGAAAATGGGCACGATAAATTTCATGTCATCTCACTTAATCTTTGCAACAACACTCCGAGGTAGGTATTATTTCCACCATTTAGATACGAGAAAAGTAAGGCTTACAGAGGCTGAGTGATCATCCAAAGGAACATAGCTAGTTAAGCCCATATCCTGCTCAGTAAGTAAGCAGGGACATTGAGCCATCCTTGGAAGCTGAGTGGAAGGGCAAAGAGACCTGAGTAAAGGAAAATAGTTTAATGGCAGTTACAGTAGAGTTGGTACCTGTTATTAGTGACTCTATTTCTATCGTTTATGTTTCTAATTAAACTACCTTTTTTTTGAGGCTTATTAGAGTTTTTCTATATTTCATTCATTAATTCTTCAAAAATAGTTAATGAGACACTTTGCTAGGAATTAGAGATAGAGACATTACAGTGAGCTAAAACAGAAATGTCCCCTGCTCACAAAAAGTGTAAAGTCTATTGGGTGTGGGTGTGGCTGGGGGTACGAACTAGTTAAACAAACATTAATTCAACAAAAGGGTGGGTAGGTGTCCCCCATCACTACCTCCGGGTGTTCATACCTTTGTGTGACCCCTTCGCTTTTAACTATGGGTGGGACCTGTGATTCTTCATCAAGAGGCAAGAATCTAGGGGACATGTGAGGCGGAAAGAATTGAGAGAGAAAATGGAGTCAAACTTAGATGTTTGATATTAAAGAATACCTAAGGAAGACAGAGTTGCTGACATATGACATTAGGAGTGAGACATTGAGTGGATTGGAACCCTGAGAGAAATGAAACCAGAGACTCAGGAAAAGAAGTTTCAGTTTCATCAACATAAACATTGAAGTTACTAAAGGAAAGAAAGTAGAGTAAGAGAAACAGAAGAAAGAAAATCACATCTCTTTATAGAGGCTATTTATACTATAATTCCCTAACAATTGGTAGTAAATGGGGTCAGAATACTCCACAGCAGGAAGATACTATGATTTTCTGTATAACATGACACTAAAATCTAACATCTAGATGTGACAGTGACATCACTGAATTCAGTGATCAAAACAATTACTTGAAGAAAATATTAGTCAAATTTACTCAACATATCATAGATACAAACTCTCTTACAGTTTTCTGCCATGTAGCCATAAAAAAGTTGGGGGGAGATATTCCATGTTGTATGTGCTTTGAAGTCCTGGGGCCAGTAGTAGTTAATCGCTTCAACTGTCGCTGATAATTCACATGATGTGTTTCTTCCTTTGTATCTCTATTCTGATATAAAGTATTAATAATTACCATGTTCTTTTAATTATTGGTGGTATCTGTCTTCAATCTTAATGAAATTCTGAATGTTATTTCTTCTGGAAATAATTGCAACTTTGTAAAATTAATTGCTCTACACTTTTACATGATAAAATTTAATCATTTAAATGCAATATTATAACAAAAGAATGGCATTTTTAGTTTATTAAAATTTATTTTTACCCATAACCCCCGGTGAAGTATAACAAGTCTTGGGATCTCTTCTTTAATGTGTGACATTTTTCAGGTTATTCTGGATATTTTCATAAAAAAAAAAATCAATGATATATTTTTTAATATAAGAGCCCATACTAATGTAACTCTTACCATAACTAAATTACTCTTTTGAAAAACATTGTTAATTTAAATAAAATAATAAAAGAAAAAAGAATTCTATTTACTAAAATGTTAGAGAGATAGTCTTTTCCCTATATTATCTCTCAATTGATAGAAAGTGAACAATGTGAACCCAAGTGATTGACTCTTCAAATATTTAGCAAAGGTCTTGTAAAAATAGTCAAACAAGTTTAACTTAGGGATGCATGAGTTTTTCCTGATTTAGGTTTTTGTTCTAATTTTGGGAGCAACAAAGACAAATGTTAATTGAGCTTTCATTATGAGCCAGATACTGTTCTAAGTAATCACTTAATCTTCAAAATAATCCTATGAAGTAGGTACTATTACTATCCTCATTGTACAGATGAGAAAATTGAGGTTCCAAGACACTTGATAAATAGTCTAAGATAACACAGTTATTAGTCATTGAAGCCCAAATGTAGATATCGGCCATTATGACCAAGGATATTCACAAACAAACGCAAAATCACCTGGGACAGATTTTTAAAAAATGAATCAGAGATTCCCCAGATTGCTTAAATACTGCACTTAGGATTCTGAGCTGGCAGAATGCCAGGCTAGATGACAGCCGCATTCTGTTTATACACAATGCTTTTATTTTCCCCATGAAAAATTATTCTTTTGACTTTCTCAGTTCTTTCATAATCTCTGTAGTTAGTTCCTCTTCTTCAAAATGCACGGACCTAGGCATCTAATTTAGTGAACTTGGGCAAGCATATCACTCAGATATTACACCTTGAAGTCATTACAAGTGGAATGGGGCTGTTTAAAGTCAAATAAAGAAATGATTATTTCAAAAAATATTCATTCAAATACAAAATACATCACAAAGAACGTAACGTAAAGTTAAATTCATTTTAAGACCTCACCACTTGGAACATAGGAAAAGTAAAATCAAAATACTAAAGAAATATAATCCAAATGAAATCTTGGCATGAATTCTAAAAAACAAATATTCTAAAGCTAATAAAGTAAAATTAAAAGCCATTAAACTAGTTTATAAGTAGCTGTTATCACAGCAAGCTCATAAATTATTTTTACAAACTAAATATGAACAATAACAATTAAGACGCAATTTCATTGTACTTGGAATAGGAATTTGAATTTTTGCCACCAAAAATTAAAAATCAATCAAGGAGTTAATTTACTTAGAATGAAGATATTAACAGAATTTTGAGAGAAAGTATTGGAAGAGATCCAATAAATAATAAAAAGTGAAGATGTTAATATGCTTTGTGTTCTTTGAACATCATAAATTTCCTAAAAGGAGTTTCAAATAAGTACTATCAAATGGAAAGCATCACTTATTATAAAGACATCTTTGAGGCATGATATTCAGATTCAGTAAGAGAAAGCCACCAGGGATCCATTGAATATGATTTTGGATGCAAAGAGTTAGGAAATGAAATATCCAAACTCTCCTTGATCTCCTTAACAAGACTTTAATGGCAGAATCTCCAGTATGAATCCCTAAATATTTCATGCACGGACTTAATTTAACTTATTCTGCAAACCTCTTACCTCTCCTCACCCCATACCTCACCAAAATTAAACAAAACAACTATCCCAGTTTTCTTAGCCTATGTTAAATATGCAGTTGATCACTGGAGCAAAAACCAACGTATGAAGAAATTAGATCACAATCTTTTCTAAGGAAGTACATTTGCATAAAAGACTGCTTTCATAACAGCCTTTAATTTGACAATTTATCACCATACATTTAATAATTTAATTCTATGTTTAGGCATATGAATTGGGAGTAAGTTTCTTTTTTTTCCTTTTCCTTTTCCTCTTCCTCTTCCCCACCCTCCCTCCTACCCCCAAGGACACAACTTAGAACTAAATACAATTGTCTTACTGCTTTCATGCCTTCAAAAAATGTGTTGAATCAGACAAACTGTTACAGCATTGCAAAAAATACAGAACATTTGGGGTACAGCGTAATTGTTTATTCTTAAACAAAAATCTGTAATAGCAATTGGGGATAAGTTGGAATGTTTGTCATCTTACATCCTAATGTCCTCTGTAACCTAACCTCAAGTCAAAGTGTATTACTTAAAATCCTCATCAAATAATCATGTTTCACGGAATCAAAAGTTCCACAAAGGTTGTTTTATTCAGAAAGTAATGAGAAATTTATTCATTCAAATAGTTTTTATGTATTCTTAATTTTCATAATAAAAATTTTGGCAGCTGAATTTTAAGAAATACATAAATAGCACCGTTTCAAACTTGAGAAAAGGAAAAAGATGAGCAAGTTATAGCAAGGTCGGTTACGGTTTTGTCTGAACTTACTGTGTTTTACTGTATCCACCTATTGCAGAAAGGTAGAGGGGAGGAGGGTCGCCAAGGTCAATAATATAAGCTATGCCACACAGATTTCCATCAAGTTGGTTTTCATTTCTGAGCTATCCCTACCAGCAATTCACCTTATTCAGATGCTTCATTTCAGTTACTTGAGAATCAGAGTTTAAAAGCTGGAAGGAAACCTTAGAGATCCCTCAGGCCTAACCATTTTTCCCATGAGAAAACCAAGACCTGGAGAGGTGAAGAGACCTGAATTTGCAGGTTTGTTCCACATAAGTAGTCAATGGCTCCCTTTTGTCTTTATGATAAAATCAAAATTCCTCACTTGGAATGCAAGGACCTCAATGTTCTGGCCCCTGACTATGAAGATGCTGGTAAAACCTCCTGCTTGGAACACCCCACCACTGCCTGGTCCCCTTCAGTCTGACTAAGAGGTAAGATTTCTCCAGTCAGCTCAAATATCACCTCCTCCAACTTCTCTCTACCCTCTCTCTTTCCTTTCGCTGCTCACACTAAACGGTAAGTTCCAGGACAATGGGGACTCATTCCTGTCTGTACCCCCAATGCTTTGCATGCTGCTTTGCCCATAGTAGATGTTCAAGACATATTATTCAGTTGATAAATGAAATAACTGTATGACAATAACTGCTTAACAATTTAGCATCCCTTTACCCAAACATCAGGGTTAATCTTTGATTCTCCCTTCATTCTTACCCCTCTAGCCAAACATTTTGCTATGTCCTCTTGATTCAATTTCCTAATAACTCTTAACTCGGTCCTGCTTTCTTCATCCCATTTGCCATTACCATATTTTAGATAGTGAGCAGCTCACTTCTGTATAATTGCAAACATCCCTCAATTGACATCCACGTTTCTGTTCTTGATCTCCTTCAGAGTGCTGCCACCTATCTTTTATAAAAGATCCAGAATCCTACAACTACTCATCACCTCCTCTGCTACTCCCCTGCTTTGAATTGCTGGCACCTCTTGCCTGCTTCCCGTGATGGTTTCCCAGCAGGTTCTCTAAAGTCCACCTTTACCCTCTTACAGCCTATTCCCAATAAAGCCACCTAAGGAATCATTTTAAAAGTTCCTATGTCATGTCACTTTTCTGGCAAAAATGGGTATGGATCCCAAGTCTTTGTATTGCTTTATAAGGGCCTGCATTTTCTGGACCCCTTTATCTCTCTAATTTCATTGCCTAACCTCCAGCTTGCACAATCTCTTCCAGCCATGCCGGCCTCACTGCTGTTCCTCAAACACTCAAGACTATGCTGTCTTAGAGTCTTTGATAAACTACTCCCTCTGCCTGGAACTCTCTTCACCAGATAACTGCTTGGCCTACCCACCCTTCAACTGCTTGACCTTTTTATTCACATTTTATTTTCCCAGTGTGGGCTTTTCTGAATGCCCTTTTAATACTGCGCATTGCCCAGGATCCCACATAGAATATTTCTATACCTACTTTTCCTGTCCTACTTTTCCAATTGTCCATAGGACTTCTCAACTTCAAACATATTATATAATTTGCTCTTTGTTATGTGTATAGTCTGTCTTCCCTGCTGGAATGTAAGCTCTATGAGGGCAGCGATCTTTGCTTTTTGTGTCCATACATCCCAAACACTTTAAAAATTGCCTGGAATATAGTAGATAATAAATATTTCTTTAATGAGTGCACGTGTAGCCCAGGGGCATTATGCAGCTGTGCCTTCAAGGATTATAAGTCAAAATTCTTCCACAATGTTCAGTGAAAATATTAACTTCTTTTCATGAATAATTCTAGACTTTTTTTGCTCTTCCTTTTTGTTTGTTCCAAGCTCTATTCATCTATCATCAGCCAAAGTGTTTCTTCAAGCCTCCACTGACAGTCTTTTCTAGCCAATCAATCAAATTTGGATGACCAAGTGCAAACAAGGATGGGTTTGAGCTTAGTAAAACTCTGCCTTCAGGGAAGTAAGTTTAGTTTGGTAGGATTTGAGCATCGTTTCATGGATACACAAGTCTCCCAGTCAAGTTCTTAGGCCATCCCTCACAGCAGGGCATTAATGTTGCTAAACTACCATGTGGAGTGAGAAGAAAGGCTTGGGAAACAGAAACACAATTGCTACAGTTCCAGCAGATATTGGAATCCAGAAATAACAGTAGTTTCAGCACATATAGGGAAGGTGGAGCCAGTGCATAGGAATAAGAATCAGAGAAGGCAGTAAATATAAACTATCACAAGAGGCCAACAAAAAAAACAACTAAAAATGTGACAAAGAGCAAAGAGAGTTTAAATCTAGGCAGTTGGTGACCAGCACACTTGTAGCAAAAGCAAAAGTAAAAACCAGCACACACAGCTACATGACAGAACCAGATTCAAAGGTGCTAATGACAAACAAAAATCTTGAAAACTGACAAAATAGGTTGCTTTGGCCTATAAATTGTACATTCATCCTGATGCCAGCAACCAGTTCCCGAGAATGACTATTATAAGGCTTGACATGTCCATGACATTAGGCAGGTAGAATATTATCAACTCACTCTTGGCTGGTAAAGAAGATCTCTATCAATTCCTATTTTCTAAAAAATATTCATGTATTCACATTTGCTCTGCTCTGTTCTAAGTCAACGAATTTAATACTACTCTGGAAAGTAGTTTGAGGAGGTATCACAAAGTTCAATTCCTTTTCCTCCTCTCATTTGCCCATTCATCTGTAAATACTGTTAACATAGAGTGCTTCACTAGGTTCTGTTACATATTCAATTACATCTTCAAATCTTGCTCAACAGGAGGCTTGCTCAAATACATCCAGTGAGCTAACAGTATAAACATAGTTATAAAAAAGCACTTCCTGATATCATGAGTTTTAATTAATGAAAATTGTTTCCTGAAGTTTCAGAATAATATGTTGTCCTTACAAAAGCTAAGTCAATATTTTCTTAATGTGAAAGCTTTATTAACAAATAAAGCCCTTGAAAATTTTCTACATATACTTTCTTGAAATATACTATGATTTTGAAATATTAATTTATAATCCTTTGAGGTAATATTGATGTTAAAAGCACAAAAACAGAGAAAATGTCTGAGTTTAGCACTTTAGAAAGAACTATTTGCAATGTGGATTAAAATACTCATGAAGGATTTCATAAGATGTCTGTAGCTAGTTTTCATGGATATATTTGGTCTTTGTAGAAACATATGGAAATGCATATTTAATTTGACAGTATTTTGCAAATCATACCCCCTTCAGAATAACTCGCAAAGTAGAAATGCTTCCATATGCTAGAAGATGGTTTGTCTCTTATGCTGAGAGTAAAGAAAGAGCCACATATTCAAGAACAAAATTTTTAAAAATATTTTCTTGGGCATTGTGGATTATGAAAGTAAAGAAAGAGCAAAAGGACAATGTCCCTGTACTCAAAGAAATTTAGAATTAATTTATAATCAGTTTTTCAAGCAATCACATTGGACATGCAAAGATGAATTCACAAAGATCACAGGCCCCTTAAAAAAAAGAAGAGCCAAATGGCCATTTTCTGCCTAAGTTGCCACGGCTTGTGCCAAGTCTTCTGAGACCTTGACCAAAGCTGATTAGAGCAGGGATTATATGGGAATCAAGGCAAGCTATGTATACGTGAATCGGTCATGACGGAGACAGACCTCAACTCTAGAGGGAAGGATAAATCCCACCCAATCAAATCTTCTCCTCTGGAGTAAAAACAGGTGAACAAAGAGAAAATGGGCCACAGGAGTTGAGACCTTTGTTCTTAGCCATGTTTTACAAGTATTCTTGTGGTCTGTGAAGTTAGCCTGCCGCAGTCTTGGCAGCACCAGGACCCAGTGAGTCTGTGTGTGATGAGCGTTCCCCACGCTGTCCCGCTCAGCATGTATCATTGCACCATGGCTGTTTCGGCAATCATGAAGAGCCAGAGAGAGAGACATATTTTCTCAACGAGAACAGATACAAGTTTAGCAGTAGCTCTTCATAGTTAATACTAAAAAAACCCCTGCAGATTCCAAAGGTCTGTTAAGGGACAAAACCTGAAGTAATTAAAATAAGAGCTGAAGCTCTTTGATGAGTTTTACTTTTTGTGTCTGAAAGGTTCATGGACCTCATCTATCTTCAGAGACACTAGACTGCAATTTTAGAAAAGAAAATAAATTTTGAGGTTTCAAAGGACTTCAATTTTCCCAAATTAATGATTATGTCATCATTATCTGAGAGTAGTGATTTGCAAGCAACAATGGCTTTAATGTATCTTTTTATACTGATAATTACTATTTTGGCTTTCTTTTAAGAGCCAGGATTACTTTATCTCTTGAGTTGAACAAATCAGATTATTTACTGAACTTATTTTTAACTGTGATCACATCTCAGTGCATAAAGGTTATTTCTATGATGACAGCTTAAATCCAGCACACATAAAAATTATCTGGATGATTTTGCACAGTAAAAATTGTCAAGCCAAGAAGATGAGAGATCCTTTTAGAGTTATTGATCTAAAACAGTTTCTGAATGAAGACAGATGTAGGTTATATGTCATGATTCCATGGATGGGTTTCCTTCAATTTGTCTTCTCTGGGATGCCTTGCAGCGAGGATTTGGTGATTAGGACTTAAAACAGATATAACCCACTCCAGGAGCGTGGTTCTGGGAACTAAGTGAGAGCACAAAGCAAACTTGATTTTACCACTGTTTATAATTTCTAAAATATTGTAGAATAGGGATAAAGAACAATTTTATCATAATAGGTAGACTTTAAAATGTTAAGTCAATAACTCAGATTACATAAAAATTCTAGCGAAGAGTATAAAAAGGAAAAGATCACTTGATATACCCCTTTAAGAAAAGTCATTTAAGTAATTCTTTCTTATTCTTTATACTTCCTTAAATTTATGAAACTAATCAAGTGAAATCTCTCTCATAGGCAACAATTTCAGCTTTCAAAGTAACAGAGAGTAAATTTGTTCACTTAGTGAACATATCATGGCATTTTGCAAAGGATTCATCTCTGGAAGTTTTCCCGCTGCCTTGCTTAAGCTTTTCTGAAGCAGCTCTGAGTTAGTCATCTATGCCTCTACTGCTCCTATGGCTATGTTTGAGAATTCACCTAGCAATTCCATATTAAAGAGTTGCCTTGTGGCACATATTCCAACCCTGTGTTACCTGTCATTTCAATCATTTATTTGGCTGTTGAATGGTATTTCTCCAAATGGATTCTAAGATTTTAAAATCATAGGCCATATCCTATATTTATTCCCATCTATGATAGCTTCTTGTACAAAAATATTTGTTGGTTATATTTAGTCATGTTTCCTTAATAGACTCAGGATCATTCTCTTTACATGATAAAACAATTGGCACCTTAGAAAAGATACTTGTGTTGGAGTAAGATAAAATGGAAGTTTCACCATGTTTAATTCTTGAGATTAGAAAGATATATAGATATGTTAGAAACCCTCATTATTGGATAACAAATGGAATCCTGGGGGAAGGTCATTTAAAATAAATCCATTTTAAACCAGTAACCACATTGTTATAGTAATTAACGGAGAAAAAATATAAGATTTGATTGAGATGCACTTGAGATGCTCTTGACTTTAAAATTTAAAATTATATAAAAAATTTAACTTATAATTTGACAAAATTTAGATTAAAATTATAACATGCTAATTATTAAAAATAATAAATAATAAATCAAGTATTGATTTTTTGGTGTATTTTGACAAATGTGATGATAGCAAAATATAATCTCTTTCAGATTATATTTAACTTTTTCAGCATGACCATAAAAATGATCATTTCTAGAAAAATTTTTGAAGCATTCATCATTTCCTTTAAATCTTTGATATTCAAGTCATTTGCTTTTGAAGTACGGTGTCTAATTTCCTCTGCTTCATTTGTTGATGGTTTTAACTGTGACAGATTCTCATTGTCTGTGATTTTGTGATTCAGCAGCTCTTCAGTATTACTTGCATCGTGAAATCCTGAATCTCCTAAAAAATTTTACTTCACAATCCATTTTCATTATCTGATATTTATAACATTCTATAATCAGCAAGAGACCAAGACTTTTTATATTAATTCATAGAGATAGATGCTAATATTAATTGAGAAAGGGTGATCAGTAAGGGCTACTTTTGTAAGTGGGTAGTTCATTAGTGAATATTTCCTATTGTGATAATCTTTGCTTTCCTACACTACCATGTATCTTTGGGGACTGGGATAATGCTTTGGTAATCAGGTACTCTTGCAATTTGCAATCAGGTGGAAATAAGTGCTAAAAAGTAAGCAAATGGTAAAACTGAAAATACAAACTGTTGTCCTCTACAAATGTCTACTGTTGAAATCATGACTGTGGATGAGATACTCCTGGGCATGAGGACCAAAGGTTGAGG